>NC_136434.1:294495574-295149324 GCF_052849685.1 Lactuca virosa
AAACCCCTTACATGGGCCTTACCCTAGGCCCATTAAATTATCCTAGTCCAATTGCTTGACTTTGGATGGCCCATTAGTAACCCAATCATCAATGCCCAAAAGAAAGGCCCAACTTAAGGCCCAAGTGAAATTAGGGTTTCACATAAAGTGATGATTAGGGTTAAGTTTCCTACTTAACCCATTAAGGACTTAATCCACTAAGGACTTAATCCATTAAGTCCAATATTGCTTAGATTAATCTTTGCTAATGATTATTATTTAATATCTCAAGTTATTAAATAATTCCCGTTTGTCCCGATTAGTTCCCCAAATTAGGGTTTTATTGGCATTAGGGTTTTTCCAATCTAACTATTATCCCATTTATCCATTTGTTGGGCTTCTAGGTCAATTAGGGCTTTATTGGGCCTATTAGGCCCACTAGAATATCATTAGGCCCATTAGGGTTGTATTTGGGTCAATTAGGGTCCATTAGGGCTTACAAGGCCCATTAGGGTTTCAAGCACCCTAAACGAATCGAACTCAACAAGGCAAGCACACCGCCACCTGACACGGCGACCGGTGGCGGCAGGAGGCGGCAGCCACCACCCTAAGCTGGTGGTTTTCAATTTCTTTTCATTATACTTTTTTCTAATTACACCTTACAACTTCTTAACCCAAAAATAAACACATTCTAACTACATACACACACACACCCAAGGTGGCACATGGTGGCAGCCACCACCTCACGGTGGTGGTGGTGGCTCTTCTCGAGAGTTCCGGCCAAATAACACCACACTAATAATGGAAACACACGCAAAAACAATTCAGCTTCACGAGTCCTCGAACTCAGCCACCAGCTCACGGTGGCAGGCGGCGAATTTTGGTCTTCGACGGAGTGGCAGCGGCGACGACAATGACCGGGGAGGCTGCCTGCCGCAACAAATTAACATCCGGCGACGGTTGGTCTTCCACGAGAACAGCAGCGGCACGACGTCCGAGAAATGCCGACGACTATCGTGAGGCGTGCGTGCGACTGGCGGCAGAAGGCATAAGAAGAAGAAGAGAGGTGGAGCGGAGTGGAGGAGATCGTCTGTTTTGGCTTCGTCAATGACTGTGCAAGGAAGCAGCGGCGGCTACAGCGGCGGCTCGGTGGTTCGTGATACCGGTTCTTGCTCCCGGCATTGGTGGTCGAAGGTAGCAGCGGCGCCGGCGATTGAAGAGGTGAATGGTGGCGGCTAGATGGAGATATAAGGTTGGAGGGTGACGGCTGCATAAGAATGGTCGATAGGGTTAGGGTTTTGAACCCTTAAATACCCGCTCCATCTAAATGTTTGCCATATTGACAATAACAGTCCCTCCCTTCACATTTTCTTTCAAAGCAAGGCCAATATTTACCATTCAAACCCTGAATCCATAAATTTCTTTCATAATAAGTCTGGATTTACTAAACAGCCCCTATCTTCTAAAATCTTTACGAAACTAATCCAGAAGTTACAAAACCGCCCCTTGCTTGACAAATTCTTTTCAATTAAGGTCCAGAATTTACCCTTCAGCCCTCAACTTCTAAATTTATGACAATTAGCCCCTCGAGACCATCCTTTGGTTTATAATTATTTATTTTAGGGCTACTATTCGTTCATTATTTTATTTATTTATTTAATGAATAAACGGGTGTTACATATATATAAGTATTTATAAAGAAACAAGTTCTTATAATCAATTTGTTGTTAGTGTAAACCTTCTTAGATCATATATTATCTAGCAATATCATTCTATAATGCCTATTGGGCATAAAGCTATTTCACAAACACAAATATTGGTCCTGAGTTTTACGAGATCAATGACCTTAATCTTGCACCTCGATTGCTTGACAATAAACACCAATGTTTTTGGGTCAAGTACAGTCCAAACTCAAATAATGAGGGTTCTAACCCTATTCACCAAATTATCATTAAACCTTAGAGAAAATACAAAAAAAGTCCCAAGTTTTACATGTGTAGTTGGAAAAATTCATAAATTCTTTTTGGTTGGTAAAAACCATAACTTTTCGGATGACCATTCATTTTTAACCTATTATCCGACCATCAACCGGCCGTTACTATTTTTTTCTGAAAAGAAAAGGTTTTCTGAAAACTTATAGTTTTTTCCTATAGAAAAAGTTAGTGATTTTTCCAACCAAATGTGTAAAACTTGTGATTGTTTTGGTATTTGTCATTCCTTTATCAAACGGATTTATATACATAAATTATATTCATATATCTAAAAATAAAACTTATTTATTTTTATACATATAGATATCATAATAAAAGTATAAAATATGTATTCTTTATACTTTTTAGACAAATTTCATAATTAGTCCCTATGGTTTGTAAAATTTCTCACTTTGAGGACTTTTAAGAAAACGTCACGCCATTGGTCCTTGTGGTTTGCAAAATTAGATGAAAGGTCCTCCTTCGGTTAAGTCTAACTTTTTTAGCTGTTAGATTTTAATGAAAAAGACTATTTTACCTTTAAACTAAATTTGCAATATACTACAAACCTCAAGGACAATTTTTGTAATTTTGTAAATTTAAAGTTTATATATATGACAAAATTGCAAAAATAGTCCGTGCGGTTTGTCAATTTTTGTGGGTAAGGTCCAAAAAAAAGTTTATTAGCAAAAGTGGTCCCTATTTGATGATTTTGTTGCGGTTTTGGTCCCAACCTCGTTAATTTTAACAACATGGCTGTTAACTTTTGGCAAATGATGGGTTTACCCCTGGGACCATTTCTACAGTTTTATCTTTTTACCAAACTACAAGGACCAATTATGTAATTTTTCTTTTTCATTTTATTGAATTATTATATATTAATTATTTTAATTACTTTTTTCTTATTGTATTATTTTTTTATTGGATTATTATATATTAATAAATATTATTTTTAATATATTATATTTATATATTAATAAATATTACTTTGTTGATTATTAATTTTTTATTAATTGTTTTTGAATTTCTTCTTTATTGCATTAATTCTTTTTTATTGGATTATTATATATTAATAAATATTGTTTTTAACATATAATATTTATCTATTAGTAAATGTTACTTTTTTGGATTATCAAATTCATTTAATTAATTTTTCTTAATTTTTTTTTATTTCGTTAATTCTTTTGATTGGATTATTATATATTAATAAATTTTATTTTTAATATATTATATTTATATATTAATAAATATTACTTTTATTATTATTATTTTTATAATTGATTTTTTTTAATTTCTTCTTTATTGTATTAATTCTTTTTTATTGGATTATTATATATTAAGAAATATTATTTTAGCATATAATATTTATATATTAGTAAGTGTTACTTTATTGGATTATTAATTTAAATTTATTATTTTATTTATAATAAATAATATTTATTTAATTATTTTTATTTTATTTTAATTTCTTTCTTTATTGTTTTAAATAAAAATACCAAACACTCCGGGTCAGCTCCTCCATTCGTTGCATTTTACCACCTTGCGTCGTCGTATCATCTCGCTGGAAATCATCGATCATCGATTACAGTCGGCCATTCTCGACAAAAACTACACCAGTTGACTATCCACACAATGTGAAATAAACCTCATAAAACATACTTCCTCCAGCCGACCATTCATTACTAGTGTTGTAAATATTGGCCTAGGCGGCCGCCTGCACGGCGCCTAGGCGCTAGGCGGTCTGTAACTGATTACGATTAGGGGTGCTTGGCGAGAATTGGTCAATATCGGTCAAACTCAGGCTAGGCGGTCCTTGGCGGGAAGATTTTAAAAAATTCAAAAATTCAAAATTTCAATTATTACACCAAAATTTTCAAAACTTCAAATTTTAAATTTTTAAATATTCAAATTTTCAAATATTATACCAAATATTTCAAAATTTAAAAATTTAAAAATTTTAAATTTTCAAATACTATTTTTTCTTTGGATATATTAAGTTGTGAAATAGTTTTATTAGTAATTTATGGTCCCCGATTAATCCTCCGATTAATCTCTGCCAAACCGATTAATCCCTTGACTCCAGTCGACCGCCGAGCTACACGTGGGAGATTTTTACAACCTTGTTCATTACAGATACGACCATCGATGACGACAATGTTAGATCGAGGGTTTTCAAACCACCATAGCCACTACAGGTGGTGAAAAACTTGTAGAACTTGTTATTCGGTACTCGTTCGGTGGACCGCCGAGTAGCGAATACTCAGATTTGGTAATTCATGTAGAAATATTTTTAGGGAAATTATATATGTCAAAATCATAAGTTTATTGAAATATATAACAAATTTAGATATATGTGAATACACAAAAACTAAAATACACACGATGATCTCACTTCGTGAATAATTACTGAACTTATATATTTTTATATATAGTAACAAGGTTGGAGACGGCCCGATAGTGGTTTGTTGTGACTGAGTGATGGTGGTGGTGTTGTCCAAAATATGTTATCTTCCAAATATTTAAAATAAATTAGAGAATGTGGGGTGGATGAGATTTTTTGGTAGTTTTATTTGAAACATTAAAAAAAGAAATAAAAAAAATAAAAACAATTAAAAAAATATTATTTATTATAAATAAAAATAATAAATTTAAATTAATAATCCAATAAAAAGAATTAATGCAATAAAAAATTAAAAAAAAGTAATTAAATAAAATTAATAATCCAATAAAGTAACACTTACTAATAGATAAATATTATATGCTAAAAATAATATTTGTTAATATATAATAATCCAATAATAAAGAATTAATGCAATAAAGAAGAAATTAAAAAAATCAATTAAAAAAATTAATAATAAAAAAGTAATATTTATTAATATATAAATATAATATATTAAACATAATATTTATTAATATATAATAATCCAGTCAAAAGATATAACGAAATAAAAAATTAAAAAAAAATTAATTAAATGAATTTAATAATCCAATAAAGTAACACTTACTAATAGATAAATATTATATGTTAAAAATAATATTTATTAATATATAATAATCAAACAAAAAAGAATTAATACAATAAAGAAGAAATTAAAAAAAAAATAATTAAAAAAAATTAATAATAAAAAAAGTAATATTTATTATTATATAATTATAATATATTAAAAATAATATTTATTAATATATAATAATCCAATAAAAAAATAATACAATAGAAAAAGTTAAAAAGAAAAAAGTAATTCAATTATTTAATAATTCAATAAAATGAAAAAGAAAAATTGCATAATTGGTCCTTGTAGTTTGGTAAAAAGATAAAACTGCAGAAATATTCCTAGGGGTAAATTCGTCATTTGCCAAAAGTTAACAACCATCCTGTTAAACTTAACGAGGTAGAGACCAAAACTACAACAAAACCATCAATTAGAGACCATTTTTGGTAATAAACTTTTTTTTGGACCTTACCTACAGAAATTGACAAACCACAGGGACCATTTTTGCAATTTTGTCTATATATATATATATATATATATATATATATATATATATATATATATATATATATATATAATATCAACAATTTGATAACTTTTTTTTTTTGACATTTTGTTTTCTGTTTTTATTTTATAATTTTAGTTATTTATGGATTTTTTTATTTTGTTTCTAGAAAATAAACTTAAATTTGAGAAACCATGTTGCAACTGTTTTTTTTAACTTTTTTTTATTTGTGAATTGAAGTGTTAATGTTTCTTTTTTTTTTTTTTTAAATTTTATATCGTTACGGTTCATATTTTTTACTTGGATGCTCCGTAATTAATATCGTTATCAATTTTTGTAGGGTTTCCCCTTTGATGAAGTGTAGGTTAAAAGCCCAAGAAGTTATCAAATTGTTGAAATTATATATATATATATATATATATATATATATATATATATATATATATATATATATATATATATATATATATATATATATATATATATATATATAATTTCAAATTTACAAAATTACAGAAATGGTCATTGAGATTTGTAGTATATTTCAAATTTGGTACAAGTGTAAAATAATATTTTTCATTAAAATCTAACAGCTGAAAAGTTAGATTTAACGAGAAGAGAACATTTCATGTAATTTTGCAAATCACAAGGATCTATAGCGTGACGTTTTCCTTGAAAGTTCTCAAAGTGAGATATTTTGCAAACCACAGTAACTAATTATTTATTTTTGTCTACTTTATATGAATAAAATAGGTATTTTACTTATTTTTATATGTAAAAAATGTTTTTTATTTATTAACAATGTATTTTTATGTGCTTGTGTATGTATAACATCGTATTTAATATATAAATTGTCTTTTGTATGTATTTTATTTATACGTATTGTAGTTATATATAAAAGTCCATATTATATATAAAAATCTTATTCTTATACATATATTTTAGAAAACATATTTTTTTGTATAAAATACCAAAAAAGTCGCAAGTTTTACACACTTGGTTGGAGAAAAATGCTATTTTTTAGGTAAAAACTATAAATTTTCTGAAAACCTTTCATTTAAAAAAAACATCATGAATGACTATAATAGGTTAAAAATGGTAGATTATCAGAAAACTTATGATTTTGACCAACCAAAGAAAAAAAATAAGTTTAACAACTATGCATGTAAAAATTGAGACTTTTCTGTTATTTGTCCTAAACCTTATTGTAATATTATTTTTCTCAAATTCTATGAACACTTTGAGTTTATAGTGGATTCGTTTGCTGCTTCTTCTAGCCTAGTTTTTCCTAATTCCATGTCTCTTTTATTTATTTTATGCTTTGATAATTTATTGGTGGTTGATTAAGTTGATCTATCAATTCTATTTTGCGTTGAACTAATATTGTTCTAAACTATTTGTATCCTTTGGCTGTATTTCATCTACGTCTACTATCGTATATATTTCTGTCGATTTCCACGCTATATGCTGACAGCTATTCTATAGATGCTTGTTGGAAAACTAAAAGTTGGTTTTTCTTTTTTTGAGATAGAATGTCCACTAATTAAAGAGCAAGATTTATAACAGATGATGTTTTATTAATGACTTCATTTTTAAGTTATTCAATAATATAGTATTATCCAACAATAATCAAAAGCAATGAATTCATATCGATTTCTCTTTCGTTAAACTAAGAAAAAATAGTTTTGTATGGCCTAATGGACTATGGAGTATCCAATCCCTTCGCAAGCTTTGATAAGAACCTCGTGCTATAATTTGTAATAAATGTGCAAAATCGAAATGTATAAACAGTTATCAAAGCAGAAGAAACTAAACCACGGACCCAAAACATTGACATTAATAACATAATTTTAAGGTTCTTTATTTCTCCAATGTTGGAGTTCACAGAAAACTGACTCAAACCCAAAAGCAACACATGCTATACATATGTATGCATGTTGATCTAGCTAACAACATACCAATCTGATTTGGGAAATTATAAAGTGATTTTTTGTAGAGAGAGAGAGAGAGAGAGAGAGAGAGAGAGTTGCTCTACTCGTCCAATGCCAATTCCTCAATTATGTTCATCTGGTTGAGCGGATTGTTAAAAGCTTGGAAATCACAGTACTTGCAACTAGAAGGCATGAATGATCCAATCCCCAACTCTTGATGATGATTATGATCGACTTCCATTGGTGCTGGATACTTACGTGCGATCACAACCGAGTTAATTACTTCATCATGAGGATGGAAGATTGACAAAACCTCAAACCCTTGAAGATCTTCTGGTTCCACAACGGGGTAAAGAAAAGCACGAGCACCATGAGCACTCCTCAGCATCAAGATGGTTCCAGGCGCCATGTACTTAGCCAGATGTTGGATCACTTTAACCTTTTCATTGATATCCATCCCCACTAGTGCAGCCAAGAAAACCACATCATAGTCCTTCAATTCCTCCTTCACCTCCATTATATTAGTTGAGTGGAAGAACATCCGTTCAGACAAATCAGGATCAGGCGAAACCAGGCTAGAGGCCATGGAATTCGCTGCATGATCAATGTCATAGTTATGAAAACATGTGTTCGTTAAATGATTAGAAGCTAAGATAATCGAGGTGAGAGGTAAAGGGCCAGATCCCACAAAAGCAACACTCTTCGGTACGACACCGGGTTCTGTGGAGTAGTGTCGGTTGAGGATGTCAAATTCAAGACGACTAAGCTTGATGTAGTTTGAATAGTAAGGGAAGGCGTTGAGATGGTGAAGAGGGTTAGGGAAAGTGGCTAAAAGAGTAGAGAAATGGGCCTCTAAATGGCCCTCAGCCTCACCACAAAGTCTAATGAGCTTAGACCTTGTTTCCTGAATATTTTCTGGAAGAGTGGCTATGTTGATAGAAGATGGTGGAATGCATGTGAGGACGAGCTGGCTGAAGAGACTGTCGACGTCTTTAGAGGGTTTGAGCGTTTCAAGCATGGAGATTTTGTCATAAATCTCACACACTTTCTCGACCAAATTGGCCTCTTCGTGGACGGAACCCATGTTGACACTGTGAGGATATCAGGAAATGAAAAGATTCTGGTCAAATTGAAAGCGTGGAGAAGTCCTAAGGGAATTTAGTATTCTGTGACTTTGTCAAGGGGAGTGTGGCCTATTTATGGGCACAACAGACGGTCCCACACCCATTTGGAAAAAAAGGTGTATTATAAATGGGTATCAATTCATCCGTTCTTTTATATAATTTACATTTTCTAACTTTTTTAAGTTACAACTTTCACCCTTACACTTTTATTACATTTTCATTTTATATCTTTAAATTTTAAAACTGTAGCTTTTATTTCTTTTGTACAGACTATGTACAAATTTTCAATTTTAACCTTTTTGAAAAATGTTTAGTAAAATTCTCAGTTCCATAGTTTGAGTTTAGAATACCACGAGTGTTCATACAAATCCTTCAAAGCAGGGCTTCGATACCAACTTGAAACATTCCAAAAACCGTGGGCTATTTTTTTCATTTTTAGATTAATATAACATCCATTCATAATAAAGTTACAACCATTTATTCATAAACCATTATTTTGAAATTATAGTTAATAAGAAGATAATGCAGAATCTCAAATCGTCATTTGTTGATGTGTGTATACGGTGATGCCTTCGCAAGCCAATATGTACCTGCAAAATAATTAATCCATAAACATAAGCACAAAGTTTAGTGCATACCCCAAATATCACATACAACACAACAAAAATAACAGCTATGAGTTATTAGCAACCCTAGAGACTACTCGAAGTTTCAGTGGGAAAACAACATGCCCTGTGGGTTATCATCAACCCTAAAGACTACGCGAAGTCTTAGTGGGAAAGCAACATGTCATGTGGGTTATCAGCAACTCTGGAGACTACCCGAAGTCTCAGTACACATAGTAACACATATTACAGTAACAACAAATAAGAACCAGCTGGTCAGCATGTATATACTACCACACATGCAAGTATAGTGAGGAGACTCACCTGAGCTACTCAACAGAAGCCCAAAAACTACCTCACCATCAGAACAGTCAACCCAAACTTCCTAAAACCATATCAAGACCAATCCTTAGTCAAGTACTCAATTGTACCCAAGTTTTCCCAAAAGTCAAACTGGTCAAAAAGTCATCGGTCAACTTTGTCAAAGTCAACATCACGTCGTGAGAATGAAACGACAAAACAATCGCGATTTTGGGCTCCACCACGTCGTTACTCATCCTATGTCACGTCGTGAATTCTGGTCAGAAGGCCAAAATCCTCATTAAGTGCTTAATCTGTTTAGACCAAGTCCAATAACCTCATATATAGTTCTTAAGTAGCTTCATAATGGATAAAGTTTCTAACTTTATCAATTAGGATGCTCCAAACGACCAAAATCTAACCTTTAAGTCTCAAAGGAACCAATAATGCACCTTTCTCAGCTAAATCCATTAAGTCTAAGTCTCCAACCATAAGATCTGAATAAACATGATGTATGAATGGATAAAGTATCTAACTTTATCCATAATAATGCCTCAAGCTTTCAAGATCTAAGCTTTAATACCCCAAAATGACCTAAATGACCGAGATAACTTGCATAGTTGAACGGGAAGGCAGAAGATCAAAACTTTCCTAGTCCAAGAGGTCCAAGAAAACATTCTAAACTTATGAAAAGGTGTTGGAGTCCAGATCTAAAACATGCATTGTTCTTGGGACCTTGGAGAGTAATAAAGTTGCAAACTTTATTCCAAACTCTCAGTTAAAACTCGTTAAAATCGACGAGAACACCAAATACACTTAGATCCAAAGATGAAATGCAATAAAACATGGAACTTTATAACTTACAAAGGTCTAGAAGGTAGATGAATGTTGAGATCTTCAATTGACAAGCTTCAAGGATCAAACTTGCATTAAAACATTGCTCCAAAACCACCAAAAATAAAACTCCAAAAATAGATGAGAGAGGAGATGGGAGGCTCAAATCTTGAAAATGGAGGTTAGGGTTTCTCCCAAGAGGTTCTAGATATGACGAAGGTTAAGAAAATACCCTAAAACATGAATCCTTACCTTTAACTACCTTGAAAACCATAGAACTTTCATGGGCTTTGGGCTACACAGTTCTCATGTCGTGAGAATATATTCTCACCTCGTGAGGACTCTCACTTCTTGAGAATTACTTCTCACCCCATGAGAACAGGTTTTCACCCGATTTCACTCCAACTTCAAACAATCTTAACTTTTTCGTTTCAACTCCGTTTTCGACATTCTTTGTATGCACGAAAAGGTATTTAAGATCCCCAAAACTCTATCTAATTGCATTTGACTTAAAAAACACCAAACTAAAATCCCTAATTCATGAAAGAAGTTTGCAACATCATTTTTCCTATTTTACACTTTGACTCCAAAACACAAACCAAGAGCTTGGAACACATAACCAAATATTATCCACATCCAATTAGCTGTAAACCCTATTCTCTTAATACCAAAGGCCTCTATTTGATCCATTTATTATCCATAATCCCTAAATAAAAACCTTCTCGAAACAGGATGTTACAGGTACTTCGGCTTTACACACAAATACATGCATTGAGGTGACACATAGTTAGTAGGTTCAATTTAGATTGTCTTGTATAGTCGGTGGGCATGGTTATATGTGATATATTAAATAAAGTATTTCTTAAGGTCTAGCAAAAGACAAGTGTGGGGTATTTTGATATTACATTATTTATGCATATATTTAGGCATTGTTTTAAAACATTTTAAGTTATATATTGGTAAAATGCAAAGATATTTGGTAATTATTGAGTTAAATTGTATTTCACAGCAAAAAAAGGGCATTCTTGAAGAAAAAGGACTGAAAATGACAAAAGATGGATACTTGGAGGGCTGGATATGAAATTGGAGCTCAAAAGAAGGGAAGATCATGCAAATACACTTCCCATGACGTGGTGATCTAAATTACTGGGCGTGACATCAGGAAAGATCTCGATACTATACGTGAAATAGAAGCTCACAACGTGAGCCATTACTATTCACCTCGTGAGAGATGTCCTAAAAGATCCTTATAAGCGGAGTAGCAAGTTTTCATGTCGAATACGGATATGTACTGAACGCACGCCGTGACACCATATTGGTCGCAACGTGAAGAGCGTTTTATTGAAACTATATATATATATATATATATATATATATATATATATATATATATATATCTTTTGTTAGATCGATTTAAAAAAGGATTTGATAGGTATCCTTGAGATTTTAGTCGACTTTTAGGATAAGAAGCTGTGAAAATTAACCCTTGGAAGGAGAAGAAGATTGTAGCAAGAATTCACACAACACTGTTGGTTTGCATTAGATTGATCATGTTTGAACTTGAAAAATCAGATACCCCCCCTCCCCCCAATTTCAGTTATTGTTTTTTGATTAATTTTTAGTAGTTATTTTATTAGCTAAATATTGTTCCCTAAGTTCGATATCCGACTTACTTTTCTATATTATAAACTGACTAGGTACACTGCCTATAAGTGCATCATTAGATATTTTTAGTTAGGTTTATAAAATTAAAACTGGTAGGCATATCTAAATCTAACTAATAGGCTTGAAGAATTGGAAAAGTTAATGCAAGAAGAAATACAAACAGGGGAAAAACCAAAAGCAAAAGTTAAGCTCATTGTCGTTATTCACCCCATCTAATTAATTTTTTTAAATTTGTTATACATTTTTCCAAGCCAATTAATTTTTCTAAATCTAAACATGTGACAACTGACTATTCTGGGTCAACAAAAGTAAAACAAGTCAACAAAAGTCAAATAATTAGGACATAAAGCATGAATTTATGCCTTGCTTTTAGGGTTCTCAGTTAGGACCGAAAACCTTGACATTGAGGTGGTTTAGGACCGAAATCATGGTGTCTTCGGTTGGTGCTTGGACCGAAATCGCATGTGATTTTGGTTGGTGCTTAAACCGAGATCACCATGTGATTTCGGTGGTGATTAGGCCGAAATCACATGTGATTTCGGTGGTGCTTGGCCAAAATTGCATGGTGATTTCGGTGATGTTGCAACTTGATTGGTGGATTCTTTTCGTAATGTGATATATTACACAAACCAAGGCAAACATCACATCACCCTCACTGCCTTTCTATTTAATAGGCCGAAAACTCCTCACAATCCTCACTTCCATCTTCAAAATTGTTACATTTTCTCTCAAAGAAACGAGTTCAACTTCATACATCTTCAAATCTTCATACACTTTTCCCAGAATAATGTTCAAACATCCCCAAGAAGCTAATTCTTCAAGTTGATTTTTAAGAATCTGTTGTAAGTTTCCTTGTTAATTCTAGTGTTTACACAACACTGTCATGTTAAGTTCAACTAATTTACACACATAATCGTGTGTTAAAAACTCATAGAATACGACCACCTTCAAGTATTCTAACTTGAAGATCATCACCATGACTTCGTTATCCAGCCAAGAACACACTCGAGGTGAGTTCATACCCCCTACATTTTCCGAGATTTTCTATGTTTTAGGGGGGAATACAAGTAAAACACAAGAAAACTTGTGTTAAAAATACGAAATGGTTAAATACATTTTCCTACCGTTTATACAAAGGTGGTAAACTCATAAATAGCTTTACGTCAAAATTTGTGAACTTTCACATACAACGTTTTGCCGAAAACACTAAGCCATGAAAAACGATCACAAATACGCTAGTTTATTCTTATATATATATATATATATATATATATATATATATATATATATATATATATATATATATATATATATATATATATATATATATGTCACACCCCCAAACCAGACGGCGGAAACGTCCGGGGGTAGAGGACTTCATTTGTAGTATCACAACACATGTAATATAGGAATCATAGTACAAACAACCATTGTATTAAAAAGTATAAATATTTACATGTCTTTCAAATTGTATACTGAAATCAAAAGTTGTACAAAAGTTAAAGACAAAACATAAACTGCTCCATCTTCAAAAGCTCGGGTGTACCTGTCTACGGGTTCCCTGAGAATACAAGTAATTTGAAAAGAGAGTATCAACATAAAGTTGAGTGAGTGCATAAGTATTTATGTTTTGTATGAGTGTTTTCTGTTTCTTGAATATGTAAACTGTTTCCAGAAAATCCTATATTTTCTGTTGTATATGAAAAGTAGTTGTATATGTATAAAACTGTTATGTTTGTAAACCAATGTTCTGTACTTGTAATCTTTATGTAAACTTGTATCTTGTCAACTGTATACTGTAAACTATATATTGTAAACTAGTACTTTGAAAGTGTACTTAAGTTTAGTAATTATACACTAACGTATTGTTAATATCTTTTAATGAGTTATTATAACCATACTAACTAGATGGCCTGACCCAACGCTATGTATGCGCTGAAAGTTGATGATAACAATTGTCACTCACAAACGTGTATGCCTGACTGTAGCTAGTAGTCCGAGTGCGGGGTTGTTAATCCAAATATAGATCTATACACACATTGTTTCGATCCCCTGCTGGAGACTCTGGTTATAATATCAGGACTTTACTTTATTGTTTAAAATGAATTAAACAAACTGAACTACTTGACTCATAAAAGCATATAACGTTACATGTATAACTGTTATGAAAATCCAATCATTTTGAAATAAATGATTGATAGTATATCCTTTAATTAGTATTCTTGACATGTACTTGAATGAATGAACACACTTGATTAGTTTTGGATTAAACCTTTGTTTTTGTAAAACAATGTACTCTAGTATACTAGTATCATGAATTAATGTTCTGTGTAAATTATACCTATTATAATTTATATGTACTTTCTGAGGTGATAACGAGTATTCATGTATGGGATCCTTTGCTCAACATGTACAAATGATAAATGAATCTAATTGAATAAACTTTTATACTTGTATACATATACAAATATATATAACTAAAATTTAAATGACACTTGGACAAACAACTGATACTTGTGATCCCACATCCAAACAAGGAAAAGGAACCAAAGTGGGTTGTCAGTCCTAAGTCTTTTAAACCTTATTTATATAAATATATGTATACTAGTATGATTTTTGGGGAAAATATAAGTTTATAAAACATTTAAAAGAAGTTTCATATTTAAAAATCCATTTTGGTAACTTGATGTCTTTTTGAAATAACCACTTAAAACCACTTGATTTGATAAGATGTTTGAAACCATTTGTTTTGAATAATTGAATTTCATTTGAAATCATTTGTTATAACACAATCTCTTTGTGTTATACTTGTATTCCCCCCCCTTAAAATAGTAAAAACTATGAAAATGTGGGGGTATGAACTCACCTTTTGTAAGTTACTCAAATGTAAGATTGGTGTAGGATGCTAAGTGTCAAGTGAAGACTTGAGCACACACTGATCCTATTGAACATATAATGACACATATATGTTTATAATTAGTGTTTAAACAACTAATCATGAAAGTTAACACTTTATTAGACTAGGAAACACTAGGATTTAAGTACTACAATCACATATGATTGCATACTAAGGGTGTATGGCCATTGTAATGAGTTTATGGCCAACATGCTAAGTCTAATAGGAGTTTACTGCCTAGAGTTTACGGCCCTATGAGTTTACGGCCGTAAACTCATAGTATGTTGCACTATTTTGTGTTTTAAAGTCCTATGTTCTTCCTTGGGGTGTTCTATACTTAGTTCCAAAGCTTAGAAAGGAGTTTAGGGTTCATTTACACCCTTAATTAGGGTTTACGGCCCAAGAAGGTTGCCTTGGCCGTAAACACCTTTTGTTCATGAGTTCTTGATGTTTTGAAGTAGTATAACTAGTAAGTGTTACACCAAGGAAGGTACTTAAGTTTTTGGAAGCCATAAAAAGTGTTTAAAGTCAACTTAAGCTCCATTATATAGGTTTACGGCCAAGGGAGATTGCCTTGGCCGTAAACTCCCTTTGTTCTTGATAATTGAATGATTCCTAAGGGCTCTTTAAGTATTTCATGTTTATAGTAAGCTTAGGAGAGAGTACTTACAATATAGAAGCTTGATTGGGTGATTAAAATCCAAAAACACTAGTATGTGTTCTTGGTGTTCTTGGTGAAATGAAGAACACTTGAGAATCTAGCAAAATGGAATGATTTCATGGATGAAATCATGTAGAATCACTAGATAAAGAGATGTAACAAAAATTCAAGTGAAAGAATTCTTACATTTTTGGAAGATCAAAGTGAAGATCTTATGATACTTGAGAGAGAATATTGGGTGTTCTTGGCTAGAAATGGAAGAAAGGAATGAAAGATAGTGTAAACTCATGCATATAGCATGAGTTCACGGCCCTAACATGAGTTTACGGCCCAACCATGTGTTGGCCGTAAACTCCTCTTAATGGATGAAGAGTTTGATTAAGGCATAATGGACTCAAGTATATACTTCCTAATACCCGATTCTTGAATACACTAGACTTAGAACACCCAAACAGACTCTAAACAATGCTAAAAGATAGTAGAAACAAGTTTGTCTTTGATTGATTAGACTGAAAGTACAAGATAGAAATTTCGGGTTGTCACAATACATATATATATATATATATATATATATATATATATATATATATATATATATATATATATATATATATATAATGGTACATACAAAGGATTCATCATTTCAGCGAAACAATTTTTATAAACTATAATAGGTATAGTTTATGGGGCACTCACACTATTTTACCCTTTCAGGACAAAGAAATAATTATTTAAATATATAATTATTTTTACACTATGTAAACACTATGGAAGGGTAATAGTTACATTTACAAGAAAAATGGTTTTCATTACACTATACGTAATCCGTTAATACAATTTTGTGAGACACGTCTTCACCTTACCTACTTGTTTACACACTAAAGTCATGTATTATAACCAGAGTCTCCCGTAAGAGAGCGTGATACTTGTGTATAGTGTTGGATTAGTGTCTAAGCCCGTTACTATATTTGGTTTGTACTTGACCCGGTTGTGCATGGTCCTTTTGGGTTGCCTTCACCAAAGCAACTTGATAGGATGATTTATGGAGTAAGAGGATTAATTATGATTTATTAGTATATTATAAGAATAATATATTAAAGGAGAAATCATATTGTTTAATTAATATTAGTCAAGAGTTAATTGATAGTTAGTTTTGTGACTAAAAGACATTAGTTAAACTTAGGGGACTGGAATTGTAATTATAAGATAATTGCAATTGGGCTATGGATCACCTTGGAACATAGGTTGGACGAATTCTATGGGAAGCCCATAAGGAATTCGTCCAAGGGGTGTTCTAAAGGGAGTCCATGGGCTGCTTAGGGCCTAAGCAGTCAAATTATGGTTTCCTAGTTGAAAACCCTAATAGCCTCACTATATAAAGACCCCTATGGCCCCAAAAACGTGGTGAAATCTTTTGGAAGGATGTTTTTGGTGATCCTCCTCTTTCTCATAAGTCATTCTCTTGCTCTTGGTGTTTGTAAACCATTAGAGGAGTGACACTTGTGACGCTAAGCTCCAAAGAAAGAAGATAGAAGAGATTTAAGCCATTCTACAAGAGGTAATAATCTAGATCTGCTCTTATGTGATAATTTCGAAATGCATATGCTAAATTAGGGTTCTTAAGTCTTGGATGATTTGCATGTACAATTAGAGAAACCTAGATCCAAGCATTAGGGTTTGCATGAGCACATATGATGTTCTTTTGGGTAAAACCCATCAGTGGTATTAGAGCCTTGATTGGTTTCTATTGTATTGATGCTTAGTGTTTCATCCTTTATTGCAAAGTCGAGTTTTTGGCCATCTTCCTGACAAACTCGTAAGTAGGATGAACTCGGCGAGTCCATATGGTGACTCGGCGAGTCTGGTTGTCAAACAGACAGATTTTCGGATATTTTGCCTATTTTGACTTACGATAATTGCCATAATTGTTTCAAATTAATAAAATACGAATTTTATTGATTCCTTATGATTATCTTTGTCAAAATAAAAGATTTTTGTCATGTAATTAGATAATAGTTACCTTATTTGATAAATGTTAAATTATTTGAATTATTTGGTCAATTATCTTGCATGAAATTGGATTAGGTCAAAACTAGATAATCACCAATTAATTGTTTAATTTCCTTATTTATATTTTGATCTAGATAGTTTTGAAAGGTTTCAAAACTTGCCCTCAAGTTTTGGAATTTAAATTTTTGATTAAAAGTTTAATTTTGAAATATTTAAATTCTAAACCCTAATGTTTTTAATTGTTTCAAAACTTGCCCTTAAGTTTTGGAATTTAAATTTTAATTAAAAGTTTAATTTTAAAATGTTAAATTCTAAAACCCTAATTTTTGAAAAGTTCAAATTGCAGCCTTATGGTTTTATTAAATTAATTAATTGTATAATTAAAAGAGAGTTACTAAATCCATAATGATATGGTTTACATTTAATCAAATTAAAAGTGTAATTTGTTAAATTAGACCACATAGTATTTTAAAAGTGTAAAATACACCCTTATACTATATATAAAATTAAATGTCAGTCTTACCGTTAGTAGGCCTCATTCACGAAGTTGGTCTATAAGGGGTGTTTAAGGAAGCGGCCTATAAAATGACCGCCATTGTGTATCTACTCTTACCCACCGCACTCTGACTACTGGAGGGTCGTTAGCCGAACAGGTAGGATAGGGCAAACCCTTTCCATTAAAAGTATAATGAATTAAAAAGTAACTAAACGTTTTACAAAATTCCCAAATCTTAGTTACTTTAGGCAAAAAGTGAATTTGATGCAATTCCATGAAATTACACTTTGTGCCCTTGCTAAGACGTTAGTGGAGCGTGTGTGGTTAACCGGCACACTAAATGGGTTCTAAGCAAAGGTAGCAAAGGGTGACTCGATGTTTGTCATAGTTCGGTGGAGCGTGTGTGGTTAACCGGCACATCGAATAGGTGACTGTAACATTGGGGGCACCATGTAAGTTTGCATGGTTATTGACACCCTGTTTTGTGATCCTCGGCATCCCAGTCACAAATCGAGGGGCATATCGAGATTTAAACATGCCACTGAAAAGTTCAATGAATCTCTAAAGATCTAAGAGTTTTCAATACATTTAAAACTTAATTTTTTTTTCGTTTTTCATGGTGGAAAATTAGTAAATCGTCATTCACTTACCTTCAAATGTTCTGCAATTTGGGTTACGACATCCCTCTCCCAAGTTGTAGAGTATTGTGTTGGGTCCTAGCCTTAATATCTCATTTTGGTGTTTTATTAAGGACTCAATCAATCAATCATCTAACTTGGTTTTTCTCCCGTTTTGTAGATGTCAAACTATGACAACGATTCGATCGAGGAACACGAGATCATGCTTCACTTCCTCTACATCCTCTTATTGTTCTCCCTAACCCACAAGTTCAAAGGCTTGAAAAGTTCAAGCTCACTCAAGCCCTTTTGGTAAGTAAACATGAAGAAGGAAAGTCCGTGTGTGCACACGTCTTAGAGATGAAGTCACACACTGATAGGTTAAGAATGTTGGGAGTCGTTGTCTGTGAGAAGCTGGCTGTTGACTGGGTTCTTCAGTCACTTCCTGACTCATATAGTGAGTTCGTAAAAGAGTAATATTTGATGGACCACGACGTGACCCTCATCGATCTCACCTATTTGCTTGTTCCTGCTGAATCAGCAATGATTTGGCGCACTAGAGAAGCAAAGTTGATTGGTGGATCTGCCTTCCAAACCTCTATGGACATAGACAATGGCAATGAAAGGCATGCCATAGTCGAAAAGTTTGATCATAAGAGAAAGGAAAAATCTGAAGTATTTCCGTGTGCTGTTCCAAAAGAGTCAATTTGCTTTTATTGCGAAGAGAAGGGGCATTGGAGATAAAGCTGCCCTGTCTACCTGAGAGATCTAAGAGATGGGAGAGTCAAGACGTTTGGCTCTGCTTCAGGTAAAATCCATTAACTAACTCTATAAGTTCCTATTTTTGATTCTTGATACATTATGTGATATGATTACATTTTTAATGCTTTGTAGAATCGAAGAAAAGAAAGGAAGCTTAAAGAAAGAAGCGTGCTGAATCTGATCGTGAAGAAATGGATTTCGATTGCATGGATTCGAAGATCGGATTTTTTGAGTTGCTACTTTAGAGTTACGATAGATTGCTAAGAAATATACTAGCATAGTTTTTCAATTGAGTTGTGTTGTAAGGACAAATTTTTCCAAAATAAAATAAATTTTGATTTTATTTTAATTATTTATCCTTGCAATGACATGTATCAAAAATTGATGTTTGTGTATTTCTATTATTAGCAATGTTGAAATGGATGTGATTCTTAGTTATGTTATTCATGGTAATGTCATAATTTTCTAAGTAAGGAAAGATTCCCATCGCCCAAGTTTCAATTGGACAGAAACTTGGAATCATACGACTTGTACTGTGTGATGTATGGAAATCTTGGTACTTTGGTAATTAAGATTAATTCTTTGTTCACATAAGTATGTGAGTCAAGTGAAGGACTAAAGGAACTAGTACACAATGTTATGCACTAGTCAAGTCCACCATAAATAATAATAACATTATTCGTCATGATTTACTAAAGGTCCAGTAAATGTGGTTATACTTACAAGATTAAGTGTAATTCTGAATCATTGAAAAATTTCAATGAATGGCAGAACGAATAAGTAGAATCAATGAAGGCAGAAAGATAAAAAGTTTCTCCAATCTAAGAAGAAGGGAGAGTACTTTTGTATCATGTTTTAAGATCGTCTTGGTAATTGTAGGAACCATATTACAATTCATCCTCTAAGGACACCTTAGTGCACTAGTTTGGCTAAGAAGAGGAATGGAGAATTGTTGTAATGGTTAAGTCAATAAGATGTATCATACTTCGTTCCAAAATCAAGTCTTAGAATCATACTCCAAGATTGTGACTTGAGTGACATAATCTTAAGTAGGAATGTTCTTACACTTGCACATTTTGGTAAGTTGTGATGTCTTGAATAAGACAAAGACCAACTAGTACCGAATTGCGTGTAGGTTTTGTCTTGATATAGACACTCACTAACTCTTGGATATTTGTTTTTGTCAAGAAATGTTTCTTGATAAGAGAATCTAATATGTCAAGAGGTCAGTGGGAGTCTAAAGATCTTGAAAAGTTTCAAGAACAAATCAAGAAGTAAACCTATTAAACACCAGCACACGACTTGAGGATTGTAACCTATCGTGTTGACATATTCTTGTTTCTGTGCCAATCCAGTTGAGTTGATTATGCATATGAGTTCTACGAGTTCTCAATAGACTGCATAAGGCAAGCACCCTGTTTGATGAAAGTACATTGACTGGCATAGGTGAGCTGCTAAATAACTTGGAAGCAATGGTGGGACCCTTAATGGCAAAGAATCAAGTATGAACAAGTTTTGTCCATAAGAATTTGGATTTGTCACAAACATTATCTTATGATTATGCTTATGAAAAATTCACATGGATAGGAGCACATGCACCATAAAATCTAAGTGTCATAAGGTTTCTCTCCTTCATGAAAATGATTGTGAGAAAACGCTTTCACTAAGATAGATTTTAAGGAGATAGTGATTATGTAAATTGCATTCTCAAATTCTATTATGATTACGACATCCCTCTTCATAGTTCGAATTGTGAGATTTGGCAATTAGTCTGAACATTTAGGACTTAGTAATATAAGTTCTGAATTAGTTTAGACATACATGTGAGATGTCTAAGGAAAGGTGTGTGAGTTTGAGAAGCTTAGATAAATGCTTATCGAAGCACATTATATTGGAAATATGAACTTTAGAAGTCAATAAGTATTATCTTTTAGAAGTACAACTGTTTTCTGAATACGTGTCAAAGCTAGTGCGAGTATAAATGTTATGCTGGAATGGATATATCATCATGTTAGTGGGAGCATGATTATTATTATTTTAAGTATTGCAAGTTGGCAATATTAATTAAGGAAAAACAAAAGTTTCACTTTGCAAAGTTGCAGGGGTTGAAAAGTTGTTTTTGCCATAATTAAGGCAGAGAATGTTGTACTTCGTTTCCAATCTAAAAGCTTAGATCGAGAAATTTTAATTGAATTTAGTCAAGGATATATTTATTATTTTCATTCTCAAAGTTCGATTATGATTATGGCATCCCTCTTCATAGTTCGAATTTTGAGAATACGGCGAATAGAATTATTATGGCAATATTATAGCAAGAAACTTGTAAAGTATCACGTTTTCATTATGAATCGTATCCCATACGCTTCGGGTATAGGATCGATTACATATGCTCTAATATTCGACCGTTCTAAAATTTTCCAAATGCCTAGGGCATTTAGAGGGAAAAAGGGAATAGAACCGGATTTGACTAAAATAATTAAACAACTGTCAAGGACAATCTAAGGTTCGCTAAGGATTGGTCGCTGGTGGGGAGTTGGAAGTATAGTAACGAATGGACCATAATGACATTATTATGATTAGATATGATTCTATTAATAATGAGTTGTCGCATGGAAAATATGGAAATGTTTCCATATTGGGTGTTGGATATCGAGAATCTTTGTCTAGATTAGAAACTTTTCTGCAAAAAGAATGTTGAAAGGAATGTACTTTGAATGTGAGACTTCACATCTATGAAATTGTCTTGTAACAATCTCCAATAGAGCATTTTGTAATTTCATTGGCCGAGTCTTGGTGACTTTTGTGCCGTGACATTACGAAAGGACCGTTGCATAAAATGTTAGAATCTAACATATTTTTGAAGTGGCGAAAATTTTGTATTCTTACACTTGTGGTAAGGATTGGGAATTATTAAATGAGTGTGATTGGAAATGTTATTCAATTATACTATTTCACAAAATAAAGACCATAGGCAAACATAGTGTGAATGCTTGGTGCATGGGACAACTGTTGTTATAGTTCAAGTAAGAGGTTGATTACCCGAAACAACAAATAATGAGTAATCAATATGGTGATTAAATAAAATGTTTTATTTATACTCAAACGTTTAAGGCCATATAGGATTAGTATTATTCTTGTGTTTCACTTTGCATGTTTTGACTTCCTGAATAATAAGATTATTCAAACCCTCCACAGTCACTCATACTTTGGAAGTAGGTATGAAAGAAGACTGTCATGAATCCGTCTGTAGATTGCCTAAAGTGTTTAGACATAGCACAAGTTTGCTGCAGAGTTCATGAGTGCTGCTATAAGATTAGAGTATTGGATTAAACCCACGCTCACTTGGATCGCTTCATGGATTTTATCACGAGTGATTGGTGAGACGATAATATCTTATATTCTTGAAACCGAGATGTGTGAGTTGTATCTTGCGAGTCGGTTACACATTGATAATATGTAAACGCACCAGAAACTTGGTGTTATAAAACGTATTGTTGTGTGTGATTCGGTGAGTGAGTACAAGCGACATTGAGTCGAAGTTTATTCGTTCCTTTTACCCAAAGTGGGATAAAAGCGATATCTGTGGGCCCCTCGATGATTTAGTGATGACACCCTAAGCGCTTGGCTAAGTCGGGACTAAGTTGATGTGTTCAACTGTAGTCTGTTGTCAGTCGTCATAAATCAGAAATCGGGAAACAACACATGAACAGAGAGTATGATTAAAATCCATGTCTCACTTCATACGATATCTAGAATGGAGGAATATATGATCCCTTATCTAAAGGATAGGTTACTGATAAGATCAGAGTTCGACAGCGTCTTCGAGAGCTACGATTGCTAATCGGATTGTACTTACATTATAGTTACTACACTTATCCAAGTGGGAGACTGTTGGATTAGTGTCTAAGCCCGTAACTATATTTGGTATGTACTTGACCCGGTTGTGCATGGTCCTTTTGGGTTGCCTTCACCAAAGCAACTTGATAGGATGATTTATGGAGTAAGAGGATTAATTATGATTTATTAGTATATTATATGAATAATATATTAAAGGAGAAATCATATTGTTTAATTAATATTAGTCAAGAATTAATTGATAGTTAGTTTTGTGACTAAAAGACATTAGTTAAACTTAGGGGACTGGAATTGTAATTATAAGATAAATGCAATTGGGCTATAGATCACCTTGGAACATAGGTTGGACGAATTCTATGGGAAGCCCGTAAGGAATTCGTCCAAGGGGTGTTCTAAAGGGAGTCCATGGGCTGCTTAGGGCCTAAGCAGTCAAATTAGGGTTTCCTAGTTGAAAACTCTAATAGCCTCACTATATAAAGACCCATATGGCCCCAAAAACGTGGTGAACTCTTTTGGAAGAACCATAGGACGTTTTTGGTGATCCTCCTCTTTCTCATAAGTCATTCTCTTGCTGTTGGTGTTTGTAAACCATTAGAGGAGTCACACTTGTGACTCTAAGCTCCAAAGAAAGAATATAGAAGAGATTCAAGCCATTCTACAAGTGGTAATCATCTAGATCTGCTCTTATGTGATAATTTCGAAATGCATATGCTAAATTAGGGTTCTTAAGTGTTGGATTAATTGCATGTACAATTAGAGAAACCTAGATCCAAGCATTAGGGTTTGCATGAGCACATAGAATGTTCTTTTGGCTAAATCCCATCATATAGATCTATACGAGACTGACAATCATGCACCTAAACTGTTAGCTACAGTTAGACCGACATGTCTGGGGTGACAAATATCGTATCATTCCGACGCCTGAAAAACGGCGTAGCAGGCCACTAGTCGCTAGCATGGTTATAATAACTCACATGGGGGTGTGACAGATTGGTATCAGAGCATTGTTTATAGTGAACTAAGTATATCAAACCATGTAAGATACACAATATAAATACAATGGGGCTAAAACACTCTGACCGAGAAATATACTTTTTAAATATAGTTATATTTTTAAAAAAAGTATACGTACATGCATACATACTAGAACAGTGTCGTAACAAGAACAATATAAAAGTATTATGATATGTTGAACACTACGAGTATGCCTTGGGATATGTAATCAGATTTGGGATAAATATATCCTAATCAATTATATTTATCCAAATGTGACTAACATATGCCTAGAAATAGTCATAGTGAGCAACAAGTCTAAAGCTTACCAACACCCCATGCAAAGAAACGCTAAGAACCAAACATAAAGTTTAAAAATACTATAGGAGTATTTTATGATGCTATAGAACCATAACAACAATTTTTAGACCTCGATGTTTATTAAAACTAGTGCCAATTGAAGCTTATCAACCATAGGGTTCGAAACGCGGCAACACATGAATCCTACGCAGTGGCTATGGAAAAAGTAGTCGTAAATTGTCTTCCCACCCAAATAAATAAAATCATTCATGTAAAAACTAAAGACCCTTACTGGTAATCTATGATTGCTAAGTGTATACGTTAGGGTTATATAAAATTAAGATTCTACATACTTAGGATTTGTGATTCCGCTTTCACTCTTGTTCCTTGTTTGGTTGTGAGCTTAGGATAGAACCACTTATTCGACTGTCTATTCGATCTTGATTATATACAACTTGTATACACCAAGTGATGATAGAAGGACCTGGTTTGGATCATACCACAAAAATTCATTTGAGGTGTCACTATTAAATTTATAATTTGATTATACAATTGCTTAATTATTATGGTAGACATCTATTATGAATAGCTTACAAAATACTTTAAAAGTGTGAGCATAATGCATATAGAACTAAGATAATCTAGTTCAATGTCACCCAACTTATAACCACTATAGAGGATTTATCATCATTTCATCTTTAAACTCTTTGGCAAAAGGATGCCACCACGAAGAGTTACAAGACGGGTTGTAAATACATCAATAGCTCCACCACCGCCACCACCTCCCCAGGTGGATGTTGTCACCTTTCAAGCTGTTGTGACGGCCGCTGTGACCGCAACCATGGCACAGATTAGTAACAATGTTACCGGTGGGGCGGGAAATGGTACAAATAGTTCTATTGAGGGTGAAAGTCATGGACACCCAAGGGGATGCTCCTACAAATACTTCTCCAACTGAAAACCCACACCCTTCAATGGAAGCGGAGGTGTCATTACCTTGACACGATGGTTCGAGAAGACATAGTCAGTGTTCGAGATCTGTGCATGTCCAGAAGAAAGCAAAGTCAAATTTGCGGCCTGCACTTTTGCTGACGGGGCCCTTTCCTGGTGGAATGGCCACGTCAAATCATTAACCCTCCCGCTGGCTAACTCGATGAGCTGGGAGGACTTAAAGATCATGATGTTGGAGGAATACTGCCCGAGGGGCGAAGTACAAAAGCTAGAACAGGAGCTCTGGAACCTCACAATGACAGGCTCCGACATCGCAACCTATAATGCCATGTTCAGCGATCTAGCAGTATTATGTCCCGGGATGGTCACCGCGGAAAGTAAAAAGGTGGAGTGATATATCTAGGGACTATCCCTCCAGATTCAAGGGAACGTGGTATTTTCCAATCCCTCAACTTTTGATAGTGCCAAACGCTTGGCACAAAGACTTATTGACCATAGGGCCAGCCAGGGCACTGTGACGGCCACCCCCGAACAAGCAAAAGGGGGAGACAACAAAAGAAAGTTTTGGAACAAGAGGAAGTGCCAGCCGGCACAAGAGCCCGCCAATAAACAAAAAATCATTGCCGTCCATGCTGCCACAACCTCTGCCGCTCCAACACCAGTGAGAAAATATGTTGGCACTCTCCCAAAATGAAACCAATGCAACTTTCATCACTATGGAGCCTGCTGAGAGATGCACTTCAATAATTGCAACAGGAAGGGGCACACCACTCATTTTTGTAAGGAGCTGGCACAACAAACCACCCAAGCCAAACATGTTGGGGTGAGCCAGACTTGCAATGGATGTGGTGAGACAGGACATTTCAAAAGGGAATGCCCAAATACAAGGAGCACCAATGGTGGCGGTATGGGAAGAGTGTTGGCCATAGGGCACGAGGAAGCAATAGAAGACCCCACGGTGGTTACCGATATGTTTCTCCTCAATAACTCATATGCATGCATACTTTTCGATAGTGGAGCGGAGAGGAGTTTCTTGAGCCACAAGTTTAAACACATACTCACACAAAAGCCACAATCACTCAACGAAATATTCACAGTAGAAATGGCAAATGGTAAAACTGAAAGCACTAAAGATATATACATATGATGCAATCTAACCCTAAACAACCACTCCTTCCAAATTGATCTAATGCCGATCACAATAAGAAGCTTTGACGTCATCATTGGCATGGATTGGTTAAGTCCTCACCATGCCGATATTCTGTGTTACGAAAAGGCCGTTCGCCTTAACCTGCCAAGTAGCGAAATCCTCGTCATTTATGGCAACAAACCCGACACGAACCATTAAATCACCTCTTGTATCAAGGATCAGAAGTACTTACACAAGGAATACCATGCCTTCATAACCCACATGGTAGATGAGATACAAGAAGTGAAAGGCATCAAGAATATTCCTGAAGTCTATAACTTCTGCGACATATTTCTCGAAGATCTTCTAGGAGTACCACCCGAACGCCAATTCGAGTTCAGAATCGACTTGATTCCTGGAGCCACCCCTGTAGCCAAATCACCATACCGGTTAGCACCGGCAGAAATGTAGGAATTGTCCAGTCAACTAAACGAACTACTAAGAAAAGGATTTATCATACCAAGCTTCTCACCTTAGGGAGCATCGGTCCTATTTGTGGAGAAGAAGGATGGATCGTTCCGCATGTACATAGACTACCGGGAACTAAATAAACTCACCATCAAGAACTGATATCCTCTACCCCGAATCGACGACCTGTTCGACCAACTTCAGGGAGCGAATTATTTTTCAAAAATCGATATGAGGTCGAGGTACCACCAACTACGAATCCAGGAAGAAGATGTCCCTAAAACAGCATTTAAAACTAGTTATGGTTACTACGAGTTTGTAGTGATGCCCTTCGGATTAACAAAAACACCCGCGGTGTTCATGGATCTAATGAACCGTGTATGCCAACCTTACTTAGACAAATTCGTGATAGTATTCATCGATGACATACTAGTTTACTCACGAAGTAAGGAAGAACATAGTTAACACCTACGATAAGTCTTGGAAACATTAAAGGCGGAGAAGTTGTATGTGAAGTTCTCGAAATGAGAATTCTGGATTTGGAAAGTGGATTTCTTAGGTCACGTGGTCAGCGAGGAAGGGATTCACGTGGATCCCTCCAAAATCAAGGAAATTGAAAACTGGACAGCACCAAGAATACCAACAGAAATTCGTCAATTCTTAGACCTTGCTGCCTACTACGGGAGATTCATACAAAATTTTTCCAAGATCAAACACTAAAGCAAGCCCTATGTAGCACCCGATTCCTGGTACATATTTAAATTCAAGAAATATTGCAATTTACTCAGGGACTCGGCGAGTTAGAGGGCCAACTCGTCGAGTAGACTTGACGATTGATCGGAGGTTTAGGTGACCTACTCGACGAATCGGAAGACCGACTCGACGAGTAGGAGCTGTCTGCAAAAAACCCTAATATTTAGGGTTTGCACCCTATTTAAACAACTTAACTCGTCCCAAACCATCCTCCATCGTCCCTCTCACTTCCAGAATACCTTAACTCGAAACCCTAGCCTTGTTTGAGTGCTCTCAATCCATTTTGTGCATCTTTTAATGTGTTTGAAGTTGGAGAAGGAGAAGGAAGTTTGGAAGTTCAAGTAGAAGCAAGGAGATCCAGAAGTTTTACTCCATTCTCAGCTCATTTGAGGTAAAAAGCTGGAACCTTGACCATCTATCTCTTAGATTTTGTTTTGGGGTTGTTTCTACCCTTTAATGAGTATAGAGAAGCAAAAATCGAATTTTGTGGATGTGCTTAGAGTTGCACTTCGGATTTGGGGCTATTGGGGGTCTTTATGGCATAAAGGTGCCAACTTTGTTGCCATAAACACCCCATGCATCTTGTAGACCTCCTTTTATGGCTTTTTGAGCCAAAGGCCCCATGCATGTGCATCAAGTTTGAAGCTTTACGTAAAAATTGGACCCTAGGAGGCTAGATCTATAGTTTTGATGCGTTAAGACCCATTATAATCGACTGTATAATGTTGGACAAAGAGGGACTCAGCGAGTCACTTAGGTGACTCGGCGAGTCGGGACGCTTTTTCCTCAAAAAAGACTTCTGGAAATGGTTTTGGTTGAGTGGAAGGAACACTCAGCCTGCTAGGGGTTTGTTTTGGAACTGGAAATCATAGGACTCGGCGAGTGTTTGAACAGAATCGGTGAGTCCAAGGCAATCTCCCAACCCTTGAAGAGGGACTCGACGAGTTGTTCATACAACTCGGCGAGTCATAGACTGAACACGTTCGTATGAGGGAGATGAACTCGCCGAGTTCAAAGGGAACTCGGCGAGTCGGTTGAAGATGGTCCCGGTGCTATGAATAAAGGCAAACTCGTCGAGTTCTTGCTAGACTCGACGAGTAGAGTTGGGGGTTGTATCACTTTGAAAGGATTGGGACTCGATGAGTGGTGGACCAACTCGGCGAGTCAAGTCAACTGGATGTTGACTTTGACCAGGGTTTG
This sequence comes from Lactuca virosa, assembly GCF_052849685.1. Lineage (NCBI taxonomy): Eukaryota > Viridiplantae > Streptophyta > Magnoliopsida > Asterales > Asteraceae > Lactuca > Lactuca virosa. Next base: position 294,524,569 of record NC_136434.1, read on the forward strand.
ACCTTGACTTTGACATGGATTCGGATTGACCCTTGTAAGGGTTATGAGTATGCAATAGTAATCGGAAAATGGTTGTTGTGTAGGTATTAGGGAGTAGAGACGAGTCGATTCCGGTGCCGAGGACCGTGCAGATACTACACGACATCGAGGTGAGTTACCTTCCAGTAGGAGTGGGTCAACGGCCACAATGCCGACCCACTAGTAGGAGTTTCTTGTTAGATGACTGTCTTTGTGACAATTATCTGATGTGGTTATCTGATAGGCTTTATGCGCTAGGATGCTATGACATATGTGTTTGTAATGGTAGGGGTGACATAGCCCTATTTACCGGTTGAAAGATACCCAAGGGGTAGATGGTGCCCATGCATGCCTAGCAGTGTGATCATGATATGTTATCAACATGTTTATGATATGTTATTATGTGATAGTGGTAGGGGTGAAATAGTCCCCGGTTACCTGTTGGAAGATACCGAAGGGGAGGTTAGCTCCCGGTTACCGGTTAAAAGATACCGAAGGGGAGGAGATTCCCGGTTACCGGTTGGAAGATACCGAAGGGGAGCCCAACTCCCAGTTATGCCAGACAGATACCTGTTGGAAGATACCGATGAATAGGCGTTATGTGGTATGATGGGGGAACTCACTAAGCTTCGTGCTTACAGTTTTCAGTTTTGTTTCAGGCACCTCTTCGGCGAAGGGGAAAGAGTCGGCACGGTAGCGACACATCACACTCACACATGATTCCACATCGATTTTTATGGGATTGTACTCTGATTTTTATTACTATTGATGATATGGTTTTGAGACAAGTTGTTGCAGTTATATAAATTGTTATGACATTGGCAATGTTTTTGGTAAACTATTTTATGAGGTACTTAATTAAAATGAAATTTTCGGCCTTGAAAATTGGGATGTTACAAGTTGGTATCAGAGCCTTAGTTTGAGGGATTCGGATACACTCTCGAGTGTGTCTGAACTCAAACTGAGGACTTGGTATGAAAATTTTCAAAAAGGAAAATCATTTTTACGAAAAGAAGTTTGAAAAGCGAAAAGAACTTGAAAAAGAACAAGATGTGTGATATGCGCGACCGGCCGAGCTCAAGTAAGTTTTCCCCAAGATACCTATACATGCTATGTTACGATATGATTATGAGAACTGCATGCTAGATTAGGAGTAAAGGATCTAGGAGGATGCCTTATGTGCCTGTTATATGTGCTTATTGGATTATATGCTAGAGCTGATTAGTCAGTAATGCGACGACCTAAATAGGATATGTTTGGTATGGTTACTCAATGCTCGAATGCTGCTAGCTTCGTGCTTTGAGGAGTTCTAGTTATCTTTAGCTACCTAGTAAAAAAAATACATCAAGTTACATATTGCGAGGACTACATAATTTCAGAAGGTTAGGTCTAGCCCTATTGCGCAACTCTTGTTTGAGTCTAACCGTTTTAGGGTAGGACCTCTCATTTCGAAGAATTATCTGGTCTTAGTGATATGTAATGGTATTCGCGAGCTAGTTAGGTAAAGGTAGCAGGAATTCCTTATGCAGCTGATGGCGGAGGGTAGGCCGTAGAGTTACCCTAGGGTAAGCCTAGGATGGGATTAGCAAAGAGAGCAGCAGTAGTAGAAGGGACTTGGTGAAGTCGAAGCAATCCTTGAGGAAAGTACGGATAGTTGTGGAAGGTAGTATGGGCCCGTACTACTGAAAGTAAAGGATCCGTACTCGAGTCAAGGAGGGCCAAGATGGAATCAGGAAACTGATAGAGTGTATGAAACCTCCCGAGGTTTATGTATGATTCTGACGATTATGTGTTATGTTTCAGAATGGTGATGATCACACGTCACGGAGGAGGAGGTTCAGGATCAGGATCCGGTTCAAAATCGGGCTCGAGGGGCAGGTTCCGAGCCAGTGGACGAGGTACTACGCGAGTTCATCGCGTCTGAGATCACGAGAGGTATCCTTGAGTCGACCCCTGTGATTTTCGGGTCGATAAAGGAAGGGATCATTGAGCTGATGGAGGATCGCCTCAGGGCATTCAGGAGCGATATGACATTCAGTCAGTCAGGATCACGCATACTGTCCTTCAAGGAATTCAGGGGAGTGGTGCGCCGGATTTTCATGGGGCTAAGGACCCCATCGTAGCCAGGAGATGGATTGCAGACATTGAGTCTGCACATTTGACGAGCTTCTGCCTTGAGGGGTCGAAGGTGCGATATGCCGCAGGTTGTTTGAGAGATAGGGCAGGGATTGGTGGGAGTCGGTTGGTGACTCGTTGGGAGCCTCGGCTATTGAGGAAATGACTTGGTCGGACTTTGTGACCAGGTTCAGGGATAAGTTTGCGTTAGCTGTGGAGCTTCAGCAGTTGGCTAGGGATTTCCTTGATATGAGGCAGACGACAGAGACGGTGGAGGAGATTACCGTCAAGTTCCGGGAGAGGGCATTGTTGGTGCCCCAGTATGCGGGAGATGAGGATATGCGGAGGACCCGCTATCACGACATGTTGAGAGCTGATATTCGGGATCATGTCAGCCTCTCAGCATGTTCGACCCTGGATTCCATGATTGACAGGGTGAGGGAGAGAGAGATAGACTTAGAGCACATTAGGAAGAGGAAAGCGGAGGAGGGACATGTTACTGGGGCTTCGGGGAAGAAGCCCAAGGGATTCGACTCTAGGTCGAAGGGCCAGGAGGGCCGGGACCGCTGTGGGAAATGCGGCAGGTCACACGAGGGGGTTTGCCATACAGGGCCGGAATCAGGCTGCTATAATTGCGACAAGACTGGTCACTTTGGTAGGGATTGTACTACCCCTGCCCACACCTTTCAGAAATCAGACCTGATTTGCTTTCATTGCAATCAGAAGGGCCATAAAAAGGCCAATTTCCCTCAGTTGACAGCAGCAGCGCCAGTAAAGACGCCAGGTCCAGCGACCCTGCAGATTACTGATGGCCGGCAGGTCAAGACAGAGGCTCCAGTGGTAAGGAGCTGAGCCTTCCAATTGACTACCGAGGAGGCACGCACCACACCCGATGTGGTGAAGGGTATGATATCTTCTCCCTAGCCTTTATTTTATGTTGCTTATGATAGTGATGTGCCATATGATATGTCTTGTTTAGGATCGTTCCATGTGAACGGTATCCCGGTTCAGTTGTTGTTTGATTCGGGTGCTACCCGATCATTTGTCTCTCTTGCGCTTAGCAAGAGGTTCCCTGAGTCTTCGGGCATGTTGTATTGCCGTCTAGAGGTCGATATTGCGGATGATCGATCAATGCGAGCGTTAGAGGTTTTCACGGACTGTGTTTTGAGGTTTTTCGAGGAGCGTTATTTGGTAGACTTGGTTCCCATTCCATTACGTGGGAACAAGGTGATTATAGGCATGTATTGGCTGAGCTCAAACGGGACAGTGATCAACTGCACGCAACAGTTGGTTCAGATCAGGACCCCGAGTGGGGGAGAGCTGGTGATTCAGGGTGAGAGGCCACAACACGGACCAGCGCTATGTTCAGCAGCGAGGGCTAGACGCTATCTCCAGCAGGGCTGCGCTGGGTATGTCGCCTATGTTATGGATACCCGGGAGATGGGTAAGACGACAGTGACAGATGTTCCGGTGGTGCGAGTTTTCACGGATGTATTCCCAGAGGAGCTACCTGGGATACCTCCAGAGCGAAAGGTGGAGTTCAGGATCCACCTAGTCCCTGGTGCGGCTCTGATAGCCAAGGCACCATATCGATTGGCTCCTCCCGAGATGCAGGAGTTGTCTACGCAGTTGTAGGAGCTGTTAGACAAGGGATTTATCAGGCCGAGTAGTTCGACTTGGGGAGCCCTGATCCTGTTCGTCAAGAAGAAGGACGGGTCGCATCGTATGTGCATAGATTACTGGGAGCTGAACAACGTAACGGTGAAGAACCGTTACCCATTCCCGAGGATAGATGACTTGTTCGACCAACTTCAGGGAGCATCATGGTTTTCCAAGATTGACTTGCGGTCAGGTTACCATCAGATGAGGGTCAGGGATGAGGATATACAGAAGACAACTTTCCGGACTCGGTATGGCCACTACGAGTTCGTGGTGATGCCCTTCGGGCTCACCAATGCTCCTGTTGCGTTCATGGACCTCATGAACCGCGTGTGCAGACCGATACTGGATCGGTCTGTGATAGTTTTCATTGATGACATCTTGGTTTACTCCAAGACGCAGGAGCAGCATGAAGAGCACCTGCGAGAGGTTTTGGATACCTTGAGGAGGGAGAGCTTGTATGCCAAGTTCTCCAAGTGCGAGTTCTAGTTGCACGAGGTGCAGTGTCTTGGGTACCTTGTCAACCAGAACGGGATATTGGTTGACCCGGACAAGGTGGAGGCCGTGATGAGATGGGAGGTTCCGAAGTCTCCATCTGAGATTTGGAGTTTCCTCGGGTTGGTAGGCTATTATCTAATATTCATTTAGGACTTCTCCAAGATAGCCGTACCTCTAACTCGGTTGACAAAGAAAGCCGTTGTCTTTCGCTGGGGGCCTGAGCAGCAGGCAGCGTTTGAGTCGTTGAGACAGAGACTGTATGAGGCGCCGATCCTCGCCCCGCCCGAGGGCGTGGAGGATTTCGTGGTGTACTATGATGCGTCCATTTCAGGTTTGGACGCAGTCTTGATGCAGAGAGGGCATGTCATCGCCTACAAGTCTAGGCAGCTGAAGCCTCATGAGGCGAACGACCTGACACATGATTTGGAGTTGGGGGCGGTCGTCTTCGCCCTCAAGATTTGGCGATACTACCTCTATGGGGTCCGTTGTACTATCTACACACACCACAAGAGTTTGAGGTACCTCATGGATTAGCCGAATCTGAACATGAGGCAGCGTAGGTGGTGAGACGTGGTCAAGGATTACGATTGTGAGATCCTTTACCAGCCGGGGAAGGCCAACGTCCTGGCCGATGCGCTTGGCCGCAAGGCAGCTCCAATCAGATACATCTGCATGAGGATGACAGTGGTGACTCCTCTTTTGGAGCAGATCCGAGAGGCCCAACAAGAGGCTATGAAGGAGGAACATCGGAAGAGCGTGCGTATTGTGGGACATGTTTCCTCCTTCGACTATGATAGCCGTGGGTTACTGACGCTACACCGCAGGGTGTGGGTTCCATACCATGGAGGTGTGCGCCAGGTTCTAATGGAGGAGGCACACAAGTCCGAATTCTAGATTCATCCCGGGGCGACGAAGATGTACAGAGATCTTTGACCCGACTCCTGGTGGCCCTGAAAGAAGTAGGACGTCGCCTGGTACGTAGAGCGATGCTTGGCCTGCAGGAAGGTCAAGGCCGAGCACCAGAGGCCGCATGACAAGATGCAGCCGCTAGACATTCCCATGTGGAAATGGGAAGATATTACTAAGGATTTCATCACCAAGCTTCCCAGGACTGCACGAGGAATGGATTCGATTTGGGTCATCATGGATCGGTTGACCAAGAGTGCTCACTTCATACCGATCCAGGAGAGCATATCGGCCGAGAAGTTGGCCGATATCTACATCCGAGAGGTGGTGGTTGGGCACCGGGTGCCAGTTTTGGTGATTTCGGACCGAGACGTGCGGTTTACATCCAAATTTTGGAAGAAGTTTCACGACGAGTTAGGTACTCGTCTGCACTTCAACATTGCCTTCCACCCGCAGACGGATGGTCAGAGTGAGCGGACCATCCAGACTGTGGAGGATATGCTGCGGGCGTGTATTTTAGACTTTGGAGGGAGTTGGGATACTTACCTTCCTTTGGCTGAGTTTTCCTATAATAACAGCTATCACGCGAGTATCGATCGTCCTCCCTTTGAGATTTTGTTCGGGAGGAAGTGCAGGACCCCGATATGTTGGGGTGAAGTTGGACAGAGGATCATGGGGAGCACCGAAGTGGTGCTCAAGACGACAGAGAGGATTCAGCAGGTTAGGAGTAGGCTTCACAGTGCTCAGAGTCGGCAGAAAAGTAATGCCGAAAAGCGCCGTTCGGACTTGGAGTTCCAGGTCGGGGATATGGTCCTCCTGAAGGTGTCGCCTTAGAAAGGCGTCATTCGATTCAGGAAGCGGGGCAAGTTGGGCCCCAGGTATATTGGACCTTTCAGGATTGTCGCCTGGGTTGGCAAGGTGGTGTATAGGCTGGACCTGCCAGCCGAACTCAGTCAGATTCATAGCATGTTTCACATCTCCCAGTTACGAAAGTGCCTGGTGGACGATTTGGCATTGGTACCCTTGGAGGATATTCAGGTGTATGACAGCCTGAACTACATCGAGCGGCCAGTGGCGATCCTTGACAGGAAGTCGAAGGATCTGAGGAACAAGAGGGTGGAGCTGGTGAAGGTGCAATGGCAGCACCGTAAGGGGTCGGAATGGACTTGGGAGCCAGAGGAAGAGATGAAGGAGCACTACCCCGAGCTTTTTCCAGATTCAGCAGCAGACTTTGACGGCGAAGTCTAAAATAAGTGGGGGAGATTTGTAGCACTTGATTCCTGGTACGTATTTAAATTCAAGAAATATTGCAATTTACTCTGGTACTCGGCGAGTTGGAGGCCCAACTCGTCGAGTAGACTCGACTGTTGATCGGGGGTTTAAGTGACCTACTCGACGAGTCGGAAGACCGACTCGACGAGTAGGAGCTGTCTGGATAAAACCCTAATATTTAGGGTTTACACCCTATTTAAACAACTTCATTCATCCCAAACCAGCCTCCATCGTCCCTCTCACTTCCAGAATACCCTAACTCGAAACCCTAGCCTTGTTTGAGTGCTTTCAAGCCATTTTGTGCATCTTTTTGTGTGTTTGAAGTTGGAGAAGGAGAAGGAAGTTTGGAAGTTCAAGTAGAAGCAAGGAGATCCAAAAGTTTTACTCCATTCTCAGCTCATTTGAGGTAAAAAGCTGGAACCTTGACCATCTATCTCTTAGAGTTTGTTTTGGGGTTGTTTCTACCCTTTAATGAGTATAGAGAAGCAAAAATCGAATTTTGTGTATGTGCTTAGAGTTGCACTTCGGATTTGGGGCTATTGGGGTTCTTTATGGCATAAAGGTGCCAACTTTGTTTCCATAAACACCCCATGCATCTTGTAGACCTCCTTTTATGGCTTTTTGAGCCAAAGGACCCATGCATGTGCATCAAGTTTGAAGCTTTACGTAAAAGATGGAACCTAGGAGGCCAAATCTATAGTTTTGACACGTTAAGACCCATTATAATCGACTGTATAATGTTAGATAAAGAGGGACTCGGCGAGTCACTTGGGTGACTCGGCGAGTTGGGACGCTTTTTCCCCAAAAACGACTTTTGGAAATGGTTTAGGTTGAGTGGAAGGAACACTCAGCCTGCTAGGGGTTTGTTTTGGAACTGGAAATCATAGGAGTCGGCGAGTGTAAAAACAGACTCGGCGAGTCAAAGGCAATCTCCTAACCCTTGAAGACGGACTCGACGAGTTGTTCATACAACTCGGCGAGTCATAGACTGAACACGTTCGTATGAGGGAGATGAACTCGACTAGTTCAAAGGGAACTCGGCGAGTCCGTTGAAGATGGTCCCGATGCTATGAATGAAGGCGAACTCGTCATGTTCTTGCTAGACTCGACGAGTAGAGTCGGGGGTTGTATCACTTTGAAAGGATAGGGACTCGATGAGTGGTGGACCAACTCGGCGAGTCAAGTCAACTGGATGTTGACTTTGACCAGGGTTTGACCTTGGCTTTGACTTGGATTCGGATTGACCCTTGTAAGGGTTATGAGTATGCAATAGTAATCGGAAAAGGGTTGTTGTGTAGGGATTGGGGAGTAGAGACAAGTCGATTCGCGTGCCGAGGACCGTGCAGATACTACATGACATCGAGGCGAGTTACCTTCCAGTAGGAGTGGGTCTACAACCACAATGCCAGCCCACTAGTAGGAGTTGTTTGTTAGATGACTGTCTTTGTGACAATTATCTGATGTGGTTATCTGATATGCTTTATGTGCTAGGATGCTATGACATATGTGTTTGTAGTGGTAGGGGTGACATAGCCCTAGTTACCAGTTGAAAGATACCGAAGGGGTAGATAGTGCCCATCCATGCCTAGTAGTGCGATCATGATATGTTATCAGCATGTTTATGATATGTTATTATGTGATAGTGGTAGGAGTGAAATAGTCCTCGGTTACCGGTTGGAAGATACCGAAGGGGAGGTTAGCTCCCGGTTACCGGTTGAAAGATAACGAAGGGGAGGTTAGTTCCCGGTTACCGGTTGAAAGATACCGAAGGGGAGGAGATTCCTGGTTACCGATTGGAAGATACTGAAGGGGAGCCCAACTCCTAGTTATGCCAGACAGATACCAGTTGGAAGATACCGAGGAATAGGCATTATGTGGTATGATGGGGAAACTCACTAAGCTTCGTGCTTACAGTTTTCAGTTTTGTTTCAGGTACCTCTTCGGCGAAGGGGAAAGAGTCGGCGAGTTAGCGACACATCACACTCACACATGATTCCTCATCGAGTTTTCTGGGATTGTACTCTGATTTTTATTACTATTGATGATATGGTTTTGAGACACGTTGTTACAGTTTTATAAATTGTTATGACATTAGCAATGTTTTTGGTAAACTATTTTATGAGGTACTTAATTAAAATGAAATTTTTGGCCCTGAAAATTGGGATGTTACACCCTATGCAGCACCCCGGTCTTATCCCTTCTAGAAAGGATGAAATATTTAGTGGTCTACAGTGATGTATCCAAGTAAGGGCTAGGCTGTGTAGTTATGCAACAAGGAAAGGTCATTGTCTACGTCTCGAGATAGCTTAAGACTCACAAGGTCAACTACACCACACATGACCTGGAGCTAGGGGCAGTAGTATTTTCCTTGAAGATCTGGAGGCACTACCTTTATGGTACGAAGTGCACAATCTTCACGAATCATAAGAGTCTCCAGCACATTCTCAACCAAAAGGAGCTCAACATAAGGAAACAAATATGGGTAGAGCTACTAAATGACTACGAATGCGAGATTCACTATCATCCAGGCAAGGCCAATGTAGTAGCAGATGCCCTAATTCAAAAGAGTACTCGGGCCGCCGAGTAAAATCATTAACCATGACCATCCATTCACATCTCTCCATGCAGATCAAAGAGGCTCAGCTGGAAGCCTCGAAACTTGAGAATGTGGCAGGTGAAGCCTTAAGAGGAATGGATAAAAACCTTGAAAGTCAAGGGTGACGGAGCTGGTTATCTCATGAATCGGATCTGGACGCCGAAGTTCGATGGGTATAGAGACGTTGTCAGCAATGAGGCTCACAAGACCCGGTACTCCGTTCATCCCGGTTCAGACACGATGTACCTGGACCTCAAGAAACTCTATTGGTGGCCGAACATGAAGGAAAAAATCGCTACCTATGTGGGTAAGTGTCTGACTTGCGCCAAGGTCAAGGTAGAATACCAGAAGCCCTCGGGTTTGCTACAACAAACCGGATATACCCAACTGGAAGTGGGAACGGATAACCATGGATTTCATAACCAAGTTGACCAAGACGACGGGTGGTCTCGACACCTTTTGGGTGATCGTTGACAGGTTGACCAAATCCATGCACTTCCTACCAATAAAAGAAATTGACTAGATGGAGAAGCTAACCAGAACGTACATTAAAGAGATCGTACCACTGCATGGTGTGCCAATATTCATTATCTCTGATAGATATAATAGATTTAACTCACGGTTTTGGCAATCACTACAAAAATCCTTGGGAACTAGGCTGGACATGAGTACCGCCTACCACCCACAAACCAATGGGAAAAGTGAGAGAACTATCCGAACATTGGAAGATATGTTGAGAACGTACGTAATAGACTTTGGAAAGCTTGGCATACCCACTTACCACTCGTCCAGTTCTCATACAACAATAGTTATCACACTAGAATCAAAGTTGCTCCATTCGAAGCCCTATACGGGCACAAGTGTAGATCACTCCTATGTTGGGCTGAATTGGGAGACACTCAGCTAGCTAAGGGGCAAGTTCCTAACAACACTAGCACCGACCCGTAAATCATAATCAAGACAACAAAGAAGATCATTCAAATCCGTGTACGACTTAAGGCTTCCCAGGATCGACAAAAGAGTTATGCGGATAAACGACGAAAACCCTTGGAATTCCAGGTTGGTGGCCGCGTACTATTAAAGGTCTAACCTTGGAAGGGAATGATACGTTTTGGAAAACGTGGGAAACTAAATCCTTGGTATATCGGGCCATTCGAGATCCTTGCTTGGATTGGCCGATAGCTTATAAACTTCGACTACCACAAGAACTCAGCAACGTACACCCCAACTTCCACATGTACAATCTGAAGAAGTGTCTATCCGATGAGACTCTTGTAATCCCACTCGACGAAATCGAGGTATACCAGAGTCTACACTTCATAGAGGAACCTGTGGAAATCATGGATAGGGAGATTAAAAGGATGAAACAAAGCTGCATACCCATAGTGAAGGTCCGCTGGAACGCCAAGTGAGGGCCTAAATTCACTTGGCAACGAGAAGACCAGATGAAAAAAAAGTACCCTTATCTCTTCCCTAGCTCATGAGTACCAACACTAGAACTAATTTTGGGACGAAATTCCCTCTAACGGGTGGATAATGTGACAACCGGCTATTCTGGGTCAGCAAAACTCAAACAAGTCAACAACAGTTAAATAGTTAGGACATAAAGTATAAATTTATTCCATGCTCTTAGGGTTCTCGGTTAGGACCGAAAACCTTGACATTTAGGTGGTTTAGGACCGAAATCATGGTGTCTTCGGTTGGTACTTGGACCGAAATCACATGTGATTTCGGTTGGTGCTTAGACCGAGATTACCATGTGATTTCGGTGGTCATTAGGCCGAAATCACATGTGATTTCAGTGGTGCTTGGCCGAAATATCATGGTGATTTCGGTGATGCTGCAACTTGATTGGTGGATTCTTTTCCCAATGTGATATATTACACAAACCAATGCAAACATCACATCACCCTCACCCCCTTTCTATTTATTAGGCCGAAAACTCCTCACAATCCTCACTTCCATCTTCAAACTTCTTACATTTTCTCTCAAAGAAACGAGTTCAACTTCATACATCTTCAAATCTTCATACACTTTTTTCCAGAATCATCTTCAAACATCCCCATGAAGCTAATTCTTCAAGTTGATTTTTTAAGAATCTGTTGTAAGTTTCCTTGTCAAATCTAGTGTTTACACAACACTTTCATGTTAAGTTCAACTAATTTACACACATAATCGTGTGTGAAAAACTCATAGGATACGACCACCTTCTAGTATTCTAACTTGAAGATCATCACCATCACTTCTTTATCTAACCAAGAACACACTCGAGGTGAGTTCATACCCCTACATTTTCTGAGATTTTCTATGTTTTAGGGGGGGGGGGATACAAGTAAAACACAATAAAACTTGTGTTAAAAATACGAAATGGTTAAATACATTTTCCTACCGTTTATACAAAGGTGTTAACTCATAAATAACTTTACGTCAAAATTTGTTAACTTTAACATACAACGTTTTGCTAAAAACACTAAGCCATGAAAAATGATCACAAATACGCTAGTTTATTCTTATGTGTATATATATATATATATATATATATATATATATATATATATATATATATATATATATATATATATATAACGGTACATACAAAGGATTCATGATTTCAGCGAAACAATTTTTATAAACTATAATAGGTATAGTTTATGGGGAACTCACACTATTTTACCCTTTTGGGACAAATAAATAATTATTTAAAGGTATAATTATTTTTACACTATGTAAACACTACGGAAGGGTAATACTTACATTTACAAAAAAGGGTTTTCATTACACTACACGTAAACCGTTAATACAATTTTGTGAGACACATCTTCACTATACCTAGTTTTGTACACACTAAAGTCCTGTACTATAACCAGATTCTCCCGTACGAGAGCGTGATGCTTGTGCATAGATCTATATGGGACTGACAATCACGCACCTATTAGCTACAGTTAGACCGACAGGTCTGGGGTGACAAATATCTTACCATTCCGACGCCTGAAGAACATCGTAATAGGCAACTAGTAGCTAGCATGGTTACAATAACTCACATGGGGGTATTAACAATAAATTTAGTTTACGGGGCTAACTCACATTCAATCAGTTTTATTTAATAATAAAACTACATTACACTATTTTACAGTACACTTGGGAGTTCCAGAAACATACATTCAAAGGGTTTTATATAGAAACAAGTACACTACACAATTTTAGAGTACAACTGGTAGTTCCAGTGTAACATTCCGTATTTAATATATATATATATATATATATATATATATATATATATAATAAAATTAAGTTAAATAAAAATAAAATTAAATAAGTAAAATAAAATGTGTAAATAAATAAATTAATAATAGCCCAAAAGCAGTAAAAATTGACCAGTGTTAGCAGGGGAGCTAAATGTTATAATTTCAAGAATTTGGTGCCTAAATTGTATCTTTGGGACTTGAAGTGTAAATAATTTTGTGACCAAGGGTTTTTTGGTAATTATTGGACTTAGTTTGAAAAGGATTGGAGGGGGAGGGATTGAAAATGTAGAAAATGATGGAATGTTGGGATTAATACGGGACTTGAGCCCAATATCTTCCCTCCCGTTTTTAAGCATCATCTACCCGTCACCAAACCCTAAACCTAGTTTTTCATAAGATCAGCCGCCAGTTGGTATCCAGCCGCCACCACCCCATTCTCTGTTGTTCCGATCAACCAATACACCGGTAGACCATTTGCTTCCAGCGAAATCGTGAGCCATCGAACACCACCATCATTGCTGTTCCCGCTATCGACGAATATGAGATATGCTAGCCGACATCGTGCTAGTCAGGGAGACCGGAGGATTTAGACTGGAGCCGTTTCCGCCGCTACACCGCGTCCATTGCAGACGAAGCCATCGCTGGTCGCCTTAACTGTCATTGTTGTTGTTCCGTTCACTTCTTCTCAATTCTCTTTTGCTGTTGCGCTTCCATTGTTGCTGTTTCGTGCTACCACCCTTTCGTCGTCCCTCCGCCGTCAACCTCCTTCAAGATCGATGAAGAGCTGCTCGGTGGGTGTTTCTACACATGTTTATGTGCGTGTTTTTGTACGTGTCAGCGTGTGGGTGTGTTTTTGGGCTAGCCGGAAAATGTTTGGAACCACCATAGCAGCCAACCATGGTGACTGTTGGGCGTGTATTGCTTTTCTACCACCATCAACCACCGTGTGAGGTGGCTGTGTGTGATGTAGTGTGTGTAATGTAGTGTGTGTGATGTAGTTGTTGAGTATTTGTGTTGCGTCATTGGGCCTTATATTTTGTCCATCTATGTACCCGGGTTGGGCCTGTCCACCTGTGTTTTATTTATTAGGGTTATAGTATTCAAGGTGCATGCATGCACCACATTTTGTATCTTTGGAAATATTCTTGTAACCCTAACACCCCTCTACAGTAGCAATTCTTAATCGAGTTCTTCTGAGGCTGTGGCTTTTGAATCATTAAGCATATTTTGGATTCATTGTCGTGTTCTTATTTCTTTTCTGTTTACAATCTTATCGATCTTCAAGGATTAATATCCTAACAATTGGTATAAGAGCAGGAGACTGTGTAATCTATACGGATCTCTTCTGTTTATAGAGTCATTAGGGTTTCTGTTAATATTGGATCTGGTTTAGCCGTAATCACTGTGTTCTTGATGTTGTTCAGTGAACTTAATATTACCCTAAAACGATTTTAGTTTTACACGTCTGATTCTTAACAGGTTTCAAAGATCTTCTCATCATGAAGCATGACGATTCTTACATCAACTCCATTAATCTGTCTAGCAGCATCAGATTAACTACAAGGATCCCCATCTTGTTTTCCAATGAATATGAAGTCTGGGCGCTTCACTTTGAAGATTATGTTCTTGGTTTGGAAGACAATGGTTATCTGATATGGGAAGCAATTACTTTGGGAGCGTTTGTTCACATTGCAACCAAAAGAGTGGTTAAGACTCAGAATGATTACAACAAACTTCTTCTTGAAATAAAGGTCATACCTCAAGATGAGAAGAATAAACTGATCAGAAACGTTAAGGCAATGAGAATCATTTGATTTGCTTTTCCTGTTGATACTTTCCACCTGGTTAGCTCTTGTGATACAACAAAATCCATCTGGGATATGCTTAAGGAACTCTACTCTACAGATGCAGATCTTGAACTATAACATCCCAAAAATCATGACCAAAAATTTCATTTTTTTATATAACAGAAAACACTTAACAACCTTGTTCCGAACATTGAAAAAGTTTCGTTTAATATAAATATCAGAGTCTAATCCCAATGATCACATAGTGCGGAATAATATGGGTGATTGCAATGCGATTGTCCCGAGCTCCTTTTCTGAAAACTGAAGGTACCTGAAACCAAAACTGTAAACCATAAGCACGATGCTTAGTGAGTTCGCCAAATACCACATACCATAGATATCAATTGGGCCATACATGCCATACATACTGTGAGCCATACATACCAATCGTATATCAAATAAAGTGTTATGTGTCGCGCATAGTCTTACTGTTATGCCACGGGCCGCCACGTGGTCTTTCTTGTCAAGCCTAGGGCCACTCCTACGGTCTTATAGACAAGTGCCAAAGGCCACCTCCTGGTCTTCCATGCAAGCATTACAAAGACAACTAGCAAACATACTAATCTACTTGGCTAGTCAGCATACAGTGTGCCAGGATCCACCTCCTAGTGTTTCATACGTAATGCCTAGGGCTAACCCCCGGGTCTTCCTACTATACATAATATCATGCAGTGTGGCAGGAGCCGCCTCCTGGTCTTTCATACATAATGCCTAGGCCTAACCCCCAGGTCTTCCTACTATACATAAACTAAATGGGCCGGCATTGTGGCCATAGACCCATTCAACCAGTGAGGAGACTCACCTCACACTGCTGAAGACTAACTGAACACATCTGACTGCTAACCGGCAACTCATGAATTGCTGACCCTTCGGCTTCCCGAACTATCAATACCCAAAATAACATTTAGACCACAATATTCCAAAAGTCAACCCATGTCAAAGTCAACAGTCAAAGTCAACGGTCAAAGTCAACGCTCCGAGTTGACGTCAACTTGCTGAGTTGGCCTACCAACTCGTCGAGTCCCACATTCCACACAAAATTCTGGACTTCGGTCCCACTCGTCGAGTTCTCCGTGAACTCGTCGAGTACACCTCCAACACATCGGGACCCTCCTTCATCTGACTCGCTGAGTTCTCCCTTGAACTCGTCGAGTCCACCTTCATAAATTAGGGAGATTGCGTTCCCCTCCCCGAGTTGCTTCATGAACTCGTCGAGTACGATGATCTTCATGTCTGTCACACCCCAAAACCGGAACGGCGGAAACGTTCGGGGGTGGAGGACGTCATGTTCAGTATCACAACAATGCAAAGTAGTAAAGAAGCAACAACATCATCCATTGCATTAATAATATAATTTCATACAAGTGTGTTCTGACAAGTTATATAGACACCAAAAATATACATCAAAAATAAAAGATGAGTCTTGAACGAGCTCCATCTTCTCAGAACCTGGCACCGGTACCTGTCTACTGGTGACCTGAGAATACAAGTTATTTTGAAAGAGTTTATCAGCTTTAAAGTTGGTGAGATCATAAGTATATTAGTGTCTGTATTTGTATGAAAATGTTTGTAAGTTTGTAATGTATAAGTTTTGTAAAAGTTTGTAATTGTTTGAACTCTCCTAGAAAACCCTATGTTTCCTACTAAAAGTAGCCTTCTACCAAGGCATCTAGTATCTGTGTGTGTGTCTCTTGTAAGAGTGTGTATTTTCCCAAATCTGACTATTATTAACCAAAAATATAGTTCTTACATTATTGTTTATTGTGTGAATATCACAAAGTAAATGTAAAGGGAAAATAAAATAGTATTGTAGTGTTGTATTAAGTAACTACTGCTGTACTAACTACTTTAAACTAATTGTTATTTAAAGTACCATGTGATCGGCCTGTATCCTGCGACCGACTCTAGTAAAACGACGATGTAAGACGCCGTAAGAAATGACGTTTGGCACCCGTAGACTTGCAAGTCCCACTATAGCGAGCAGCAAGGTGTAGGCTAGTCAATCCAGTATAGATCTATACACAAACTCATACGCTCCCCAATTAAGGAGATTCTGGATACAAAACGGGTCATGACAGCTGGTGCCATGTGCCCCTGTTAAGTGGCTCACATAACTGTATGTAATGTATATGTATATGTATATGTATATGTATGTGGTAGCTGTATTGTGTGTTGTTTCTCTGTCTAGCTTGTATGTTTTGTTTCTCATCACTGTGTATTATGTTTTTTTCTCATCACTATGTATTATGTTTGTTTCTCATCACTATGTATTATGTTTGTTTCTCATCACTATGTATTATGTTTGTTTCTCATCATTATGTATTACTCATGAATGAACTGACTCATTGCATGTTTCATTGTTCTAGTAATAGTATCTTCCTAAACTATACCTATTATAGTTTACTAGCAATGTTGTTTGTGTATATGAACATGTTTGTATACCTTTGCTACCCAAAGGCATTGAACTGAATGAAAGAAGTAACCTTTTATATCTACACACATATACATGATATATAACTAGGATTCAAACGACCTTCGGACAAATAACCTGAATACCTTAAGTCCACAACCAAACAAGGAACAGGAAGTAAGGTGAGCTATCAGTCCTAAGTCCTTTCAATCCTACTTATATAACTATATCTATATAGATACACAGAATATAAGTTAGAAGAATCTAAGTAAAAGTATTTATCATATAAAAGAGTTTGATAAAAGCATTTGGTATGTAAAAGTGTTTGTAAGACAGTTTGAAGTAAAACAGTTTGGTAACACAGTTTGAAAAGTAAGAAATCCACTTGTTTGGTAGTTATTAATCACATGTGATTAATATAATAACTATAATTGTTCAACTTGTATTCCCCCCATAAAAGCATTTAAAAACATTTAAAAGGTTAATAAAGGGATATGAACTCACCTGTAGTGAGTGGTTTGGATGACCGGAATGTATAGGATGCTAGGTGTCAAGTGAAGACTTGTACACACACGATGATCCTAGTTAACATATAATATCACATATATGTATCCAATTTGTCTTTAAACAACTAATTAACAAAGTTACGACATCATAGGACATGTAAAACACCTTATATAAGTGCTATAAGTCCTAAGGATTGCATCTAAGTGTTGTAGGACATTGCTATTGAGTTTAGGGTTCAAGGGAACCCTTTATTTGAGTTTACGGTTTTGTGACCATAACTCATTGAGTTTACGGTCGTAAACCCATGAGTTTACGGCCGTAAACTCATGTTTCTTTGACCATCTTGTGTTTTGAAGCTTTAAAAGTCCTTATAAGCATTTCTACTTGAAGTATAAGCCTTAGAAAGATATTAGGGCATCATTTCACTGCTAAATGGAGTTTACGGTCCCTGGACCACTTCTCCTTGGGTTTACGGCCGTAAACCCATATGGTTTATGGTCTTTTGATGTTTTCAAGTACTAAACTCATTAAGGAAGGGATCTATGTAAGTTTCCAAGGCTTAGAAGGGACTAGGGCACACTTTGGCACCCTTTTTAGGGATTATTGTCCAAGGTGTTCTTGGACCGTAAACACCTTTGATCCTTGGTTTCCTTGGTGTTTTCTTGATGTATAGAAGTGTAACAAGCCTTATTATACTCTAGGATAGAAGTACTTACAAGATAGAGGCTTGAAAAGGTGCTAAAAGTCCAAGAACACTAGTGTGTGTTCTTGGTGTTCTTGGTGAAACTTGAAGATCTAACCTTTTGGAATGATTTCACGGATGGAAGTGTGTTAAATCACTAGATTAAGTAATATATCAACTTATTAGGGCTAGAAACACTTACAAGTTGAAGATCTTGAAGAATTTTTGGATGATACTTGAGAGAGAATTGAGTTTGGATCTTGAATTTGTGAAAAATGGTAAATAATGACTAAGTGTCATATATATACCCCTAATTTAGGGTTTACGGCCGTAAACACCTTTGTTTAGGCCGTCAACTCCAAACTCTTGGAGCTTTGGGACTTTATTGTAGCACAATAACCCTAGAGCATCCTCTCTCCTGGTATCTCCTGAAGTAGTAATCTTAAAATACTCAAACTTATTCCAAAAAGCTTGAAAATTAGCAGAAACAGTTTTGACTCCTATTGAAGTGAATGGTTGTATAGAATAGAAATTTCGGGTTGTCACATCATCCCCCCGTTAGAAGGAATTTCGTCCCGAAATTAGAGTTTAAGCAAATAAGTAGTTACAAATAACTAAGTAAAAAGACGAGGATATTTCAGTTTCATCTGATCCTCTCGCTCCCAAGTGAATTCAGGTCCTCGCTTGGCGTTCCAGCGAACCTTCACTATCAGGGTACGGCTTTGTTTCGTTTGCTTGATCTCCCGGTCCATCATCTCTACTGGTTCTTCCACGAAGCTGAGGCTCTCGTTGATCTCGATCTCGTCGAGTGGGATTACAAGAGTCTCGTCGGACAGACACTTTTTCAAGTTCGAGACATGGAAAGTAGAATGTATGTTACTGAGTTCGCGTGGTAAGTTATGTTTGTAAGCTACAGGGCCGATTCTTGCGAAAATCTCGAAAGGCCCTATGTACCTTAGATTTAGCTTTCCATGCTTTCCGAAGCGTATCAAGCCCTTCTAGGGTGAGACCTTCAATAGAACACGGTCGCCCACCTGGAATTCCAACAGTTTCCTTCGTTTATCAACGTAGCTTTTCTGTCGGTCTCTAGAGGCTTTCAATCGTTCACGAATATGAACGATCTTCTCTGTCGTTTCCCGAATGATCTCCGGACCCGTGAGAGTGCTTTCAGGAACTCGTCCTTTAGCTAACTGGGTATCACCCACCTCAGCCCAGCACAGAGGGGATCTGCACTTTCGGCCATAGACGGCCTCGAATGGAGCAGCCTTTATGCTCGTGTGATAACTGTTGTTGTAGGAAAATTCGACAAGGGGTAAATGAGTATCCCATGCTTTCCCAAAGTCGATCATATAGGCTCGCATCATATCTTCCAAGCTTTGGATAGTCCTCTCACTTTGCCCGTCTGCCTGTGGATGGTAGGCTGTACTCATGTCCAGCCTGGTTCCTAGGGAACTTTGTAACGACTACCAGAACCTCGAAGTGAATCTACTATCTCTGTCCGAGATAATGGATATGGGAACACCGTGCAGTCGTACAACCTCCCTAATGTAAGTTCTTGTAAGCTTCTCCATCTTGTCTGTTTCCTTGATAGGCAGGAAGTGTGCGGACTTGGTGAATCTGTCGACGATGACCCATATGGTATCAAGTCCACCCGTTGTCTTGGGCAACTTGGTTATGAAATCCATACTGATCCGCTCCCACTTCCATTCCGGTATCTCTGGCTGTTGTAGTAGACCGGAGGGTTTCTGGTATTCGACCTTGACATTTGCGCAAGTAAGGCATTTACTTACGAAGGTAGCAATCTCTGCTTTCATGTTAGGCCACCAGTATAACTTCTTAAGATCCAGATACATCTTATCTGAACCCGGGTGGACGGAATAACGAGTGTTGTGCGCCTCATTCATGACCATGTCTCTGAAACCACCGCGTTTCGGGGTCCAGATCCGATCCATGAGAAAATAAGCTCCGCCACCCTTAACCTCCAAGTTCTTATCCATCCCTCTCAGGGATTCACCCGCCATATTTTCAGGTTTCAAAGCGTCGAGCTGAGCCTCCTTAATTTGCGTGGACAAGTGTGAATGGATAGTCATAGTCAATGATTTGACTCTACGACCAGAATATTCTTTCCGACTTAGGGCGTCAGCTACTACGTTGGCTTTACCCGGATGATAACGAATTTCGCATTCGTAATCACTGAGTAGCTCGACCCACCGTTGTTCTCTCATGTTGAGCTCTTTCTGGTCGAATATGTGTTGCAGGCTCTTGTGGTCTGTAAAGATTGTGCTCTTTGTACCGTACAGGTAGTTTCTCCAGATCTTCAGAGCAAACACAACTGCTCCTAGTTTAAGATCTTGGGTAGTATAGTTGACCTCATGTGTCTTTAGCTGTCTCGAGGCATAGGCGATGACCTTACCTCGCTGCATCAGAACACATCCGAGTCCTTGATTCGACGCATCACAATAGACAACGAAGTCTTCTATCCCTTTGAGGAGGGATAGTATTGGTGCGGTGCACAAGGCTCTTTTGAGCATTTGGAACGCTCTCTCCTGCTTCTCTTCCCAGTCAAAGGCCACGCCCTTCTGGGTCAGTGCCGTAAGAGGTTTCGCAATGCGGGAGAAGTTCTGAATAAACCTGCGATAGTACCCAGCGAGACCTAGAAATTGACGAATTTCTGTAGGCGTCTTCGGTGCTGACCAGTTCATAATGGCCTTAATTTTGGAAGGGTCCACGTGTATTCCCTCTTCGCTAACCACGTGCCCTAAGAATTCGACTTGTCGGATCCAAAATTCGCATTTCGAGAACTTCGCATAGAGCTTCTCCGAACGAAGGGTTTCTAAGACTAGTCGCAGATGTTGACTATGCTCCTCCTTACTACGAGAGTAGATAAGTATGTCATCGATGAAGACGATGACGAACTGATCCAAGTAAGGACGACACATCGTATTCATTAAGTCCATGAATACAGCAGGTGCGTTTGTTAATCCGAACGACATTACTACGAATTCGTAGTGCCATAACGAGTTCGGAAGGCTGTCTTCGGAACATCCTCCCCTAGCACTCGTAGTTGGTGATATCCGGACCTTAAGTCGATTTTTGAAAAGAAATTCGCCCATTGAAGTTGGTCAAATAAATCGTCAATACGAGGCAAAGGATAACGATTCTTGACGGTCAGTTTGTTGAGCTCCCTGTAGTCGATGCACATATGAAACGATCCGTATTTCTTCTTGTCGAACAAGACTGGAGCTCCCCAGGGTGAGAAGCTTGGTCTTATAAAGCCCTTGCTGAGCAGTTCGTTAAGTTGACAGGACAGTTCTTGCATCTCTGCAGGTGCTAGACGATAGGGCGATTTGGCTACGGGGGTAGCCCCTGGAACTAAGTCGATTCGAAACTCGACTTGACGTTGTGGAGGTAATCCTGGGAGTTCTTCCGGAAAGATGTCGGGAAAGTCGCGTACTACTGGAATGTTCTAAATGTCTTTCGTTTCTTGGCTCACATCGACCACATGAGCAAGGAATGCGTAACATTCCTTTCACAAGAATTTCTGAGCTTGAATGCTCGAGATGATACGAAGGTTCGTGCCGGGTTTGTCGCCATATACTACTAGAGTTTCGCCAGACGACAGATTAAGGCGTACAGCCTTTTCGTAACACATGATGTCGGCACGATGAAGACTCAACCAATCCATGCCGATAATGACGTCGAAACTTTTAATAGAAACCGGCATGAGGTTGATCGAAAATGAATGGTTATCAAGTGTTAGGGTACACCTTATGAATATATTGCTAGTGCTCTCTGTGTTTCCATTAGCCATTTCTACAGTGAACGGTTCTTTAAGTGCTCGTGATTTTTGCTTAAGTAAATGAGCAAATTTTTGGTTCACGAAACTCCTCTTCGCCCCACTATCAAACAGTATGCATGCATAAGAGTTATCGAGGAGAAACGTACCAGTGACCACTGTGGGGTCGGCAACCGCTTCCTCGTGGCCAATGGCCAGAACTCTTGCCACTCCACCGGCATTCCCTGCCTTTGGGCAGTTCCTTTTGTAGTGGCCCACCTCGCCACAACCGTAGCAAGTTTGGCTCACACCAGCGTCGGGGACTTGGGTGATTGGCCTCGCCGGAGCTTTGCAGAAACGGGCAGTGTGCCCCTTCCTGTTGCAGTTCAAACACTGCATTTCCCGGTAGGCTCCTACGTGGTGGAAGTTGCACTTGTTGCACTTGGGCAAACTTCCAGCGACCTGCTGCTTTTTGGCAGGTGCTATCACACCATGAACTGCCACGACCTGCTGCTTTTTGGCAGCCTTTGTCTTTCTCTTGTCATCCCAAAACTTCCGCTTGGAATCAGCGGTTCTGACGGGTTCTGAGATGGCCAGGGTTGTTGTTGCGGCCGGGGTACGAACCCCATGGTCTATGAGCCGCTGTGCCAATCGCTTGGCACTATCAAATGTAGTGGGGTTTGAGGCCAAAACATTTCCCTGGAATGGAGGCACCAGCCCCCATATGTATCTTTCAATCTTCTTCCCCTCTGTATGAACCATGTTGGGACAGAGGGCCACCAGTTCACAGAACCTGGCGGTGTAGGAGACTATGTTGGAGCCCTTCATGGTTAGGCTCCACAGTTCTTCCTCTAGCTTTTGGATTTCGCCCCTCGGGCAGTACTCCGCAACCATTAGCTCTCTCAGTGCTTCCCAGCCCATAGCATTTGCCACTATAAGAGATAGTGACTTGACATGGCTATTCCACCATGTTAGGGCTTTTGACTCAAAGGTGCAAGCAGCAAACTTGACCTTGCTTCCCTCCGGGCATGAACAAATCTCAAAGACCGACTCTGTCTTTTCGAACCATTGCGAGAGGGCAATGACTCCGCCAGTCCCCTTAAAGGACAATGGCTTGCAGTTTGTGAAGTCCTTGTAGGAGCACTCTCTGGAGCGCATAGGGATTTCACCATGAGTAGATAGGATAGGGGTTCCTCCTCCAGTGGAACCAGAAGAATGATATTGTGCCATGGCCGTAGCCACAGCCGCAGCTACAGCAGCATTCAGGGCTGCCGTGTCGAATTGAGGAGCAGGTGGTGTCGGTGCGGGTGTATCGCGTCTTGTTGATTTACATGGAGGCATCTTTTAACTATAAGTTTAGAAAGATGAAGATATTGATAAGAATTTAATAGGAAGTAGATAAGAATGACCTATGGACTAATTCTCCATAGTCCAACAGCACAAATGAATAACACGATTGAATAGTATGATTGAATGAAGATCTAGTACTAGCAGATGATAGCAATTGGATATTGATTTCCATAAGATTAGATATCTGTCAATAAGACTGGAGTTACAGACGTAATGAGTTCGGGAAAAATGACCTAGAAGTAGGTCTTACATCAACCAAGATGGAAAATTTTGATAGACCACTACCTAATCAAGACCTAACGGGTCTAAGATTTACAAAGATAGGAAATTAGACTAGAGTTTTTACACAAACTAGGTTATATCCAAAAGAGAAGTCGATAAGACTCTATCGGCGACGAGAATTACTAGAGTGAGTTCTTGAATCTGACAGAAGGTGTTCTATGTCTCTCACGCGCCTATCAGATCTTGCTTGCTGAGCTCGAAGTTCCCTGACTTCAGCTTGGGTTTTAGCAAGTTCCCTCTGTAGAACTGCATTGCGGACCTGAGTCCTTTTATGAGCAGACTCTAGTTGGCGAATGCGGACAATGTTAACGCAAGAGTTGGCGTCAATCTCTACGACTCGGTCGATAGCGGCTCGACCTTGCTCGGTGTTCCGAGCAATCCTACGGACAATTATGGGTAGGACCCTGTCAGCTGAACCTCCCTCGGTGAGGTTATAGAAGCTTCTGTCTCCATTGTAGGGCATGGGTTGACCATGTTCCTGACTCCATCTGTTCAAGTTTGTGGCCCACAACGGAGTGGGTCCTTGAAATGCTGGACGAGGGTTCAGGTTTGGGTCTTGAGCCGCTGGGGGTAGGTTGTTGACTTCAGGCTCCGAGTCAGAACCATCAGAAAAGCCTTCAGCTTCGTGATCATCCAAAGGGATTGGGTGATCATCTTCTGGCTCTTCACCCAACCATCCTGCATTGCCGTTGTTGGGATAGTACGGGTCTCCGGGAAAATGGAATCCAACCATTATATCTACGTGAGAAAAAGGATAAGGAAATAATTAATAGACGCACTAACTAGATAATTATAAGATGATCTTTATCAGTTACTCCAACATTTGCGTAGTGTATACCAGTCATAGGTAACCTAGACAGGATAGACCTTCGAATAAGTGACCCTAACTCTAAGCCCACAACCAAACAAGGAACAGGAAGTAGAGCAAATATCACAGATTCTAAGTCTATGCTATCCTAGTTACCTATAACCTTAATGTATCCACGCCGCAACTATTGACATACCAATAAAGACCTTTTTAGTTCTCAGATAAGTAATTAATAGTCACACAAAATACTCCTATAGTATTTTAAGTTTATGTTATGTTCTACTGTTCTCGTTGTAGTAGTGTTGGTAAGTTTTTAGACTTGTTGCAACCTCACAACCATACTTAGGCACATGCTAATCACTCCTCGGATAATGTAGTTGATCAGGCTACATCTTCCCAGGGTTGACCATATGTCTCTAAGTCTACTTGTGCTGTCCAACAATCGTAATACTTTTGTTCTGTCCTAGTGACACTGATTTTAGTATGAATGTAGGTATGTATACTTAGTTAAATATTTTATTATTTAAAAGTATAAACTCTTTATCAGAGTATTTTAATCCCGCTGTGTTTATAGTTCGTATATCTTTTATGGGTTGATACACTCGATTCACTATAAACAATGCTCTGATACCAATCTGTCACACCCCAAAACCGGAACGGCGGAAATGTTCGGGGGTGGAGGACGTCATGTTCAGTATCACAACAATGCAAAGTAGTAAATAAGCAATAATATCATCCATTGCATTAATAATATAATTTCATACAAGTGTGTTCTGACAAGTTATATAGACACCAAAAATATACATCAAAAATAAAAAGATGAGTCTTGAACGAGCTCCATCTTCTCAGAACCTGGCACCGGTACCTGTCTACTGGTGACTTGAGAATACAAGTTATTTTGAAAGAGTTTATCAGTTTTAAAGCTGGTGAGATCATAAGTATATTAGTGTCTGTATTTGTATGAAAGTGTTTGTAAGTCTGTAATGTATAAGTTTTGTAAAAGTTTGTAATTGTTTGAACTCTCCTAGAAAACCCTATGTTTCCTACTAAAAGTAGCCTTCTACCAAGGCATCTAGTATCTGTGTGTGTGTCTCTTGTAAGAGTGTGTATTTTCCCAAATCTGACTATTATTAACCAAAAATATAGTTCTTACATTATTGTTTATTGTGTGAATATCACAAAGTAAATGTAAAGGGAAAATAAAATAGTACTGTGGTGTTGTATTAAGTAACTACTGCTGTACTAACTACTTTAAACTAATTGTTATTTAAAGTACCATGTGATCGGCCTATAGCCTGCTACCGACTCTAGTAAAACGACGATGTAAGACGCCGTAAGAAATGACGTTTGGCACCCGTAGACTTGCAAGTCTCACTGTAGCGAGCAGCAAGGTGTAGGATAGTCAATCCAGCATAGATCTATATACAAACTCATACGCTCCCCAATTAAGGAGATTCTGGATACAAAACGGGTCATGACAGCTAGTGCCATGTCCCCCCGTTAAGTGGCTCACATAACTGTATGTAATGTATATGTATATGTATATGTATGTGGTAGCTGTATTGTATGTTCTTTCTCTGTCTAGCTTGTATGTTTTGTTTCTCATCACTGTGTATTATGTTTGTTTCTCATCACTATGTATTATGTTTGTTTCTCATCACTATGTATTATGTTTGTTTCTCATCACTATGTTTTATGTTTGTTTCTCCTCACTATGTATTACTCATGAATGAACTGACTCATTGTATGTTTCATTGTTCTAGTAATAGTATCTTCCTAAACTATACCTATTATAGTTTACTAGCAATGTTGTTTGTGTATATGAACATGTTTGTATACCTTTGCTACCCAAAGGCATTGAACTGAATGAAAGAAGTAACCTTTTATATATACACACATATACATGATATATAACTAGGATTCAAACGACCTCCAGACAAATAACCTGAATACCTTAAGTCCACAACCAAACAAGGAACAGGAAGTAAGGTGAGCTATCAGTCCTAAGTCCTTTCAATCCTACTTATATAACTATATCTATATAGATACACAGAATATAAGTTAGAAGAATTTAAGTAAAAGTATTTATCATATAAAAGTGTTTGATGAAAGCATTTGGTATGTAAAAGAGTTTGTAAGACAGTTTGAAGTAAAACAGTTTGGTAACACAGTTTGAAAAGTAAGAAATCCACTTGTTTGGTAGTTACTAATCACATGTGATTGATATAATAACTATAACTGTTCATCTTGTATCCCCCCCATAAAAGCATTTAAAAACATTTAAAAGGTTAACTAAGGGGTATAAACTCACCTGTAGTGAGTGGTTTGGATGAACCGAATGTATAGGATGTTAGGTGTCAAGTAAAGACTTGTACACACACGATGATCCTAGTTAACATATAATATCACATATATGTATCGAATTAGTCTTTAAACAACTAATTAACAAAGTTAAGACATCATAGGACACGTAAAACACCTTATATAAGTGCTATAAGTCCTAAGGATTGCATCTAAGTGTTGTAGGACATTGCTATTGAGTTTAGGGTTCAAGGGAACCCTTTATTTGAGTTTACGGTTTTGTGACCATAACTCATTCATTTTACGGTCGTAAACCCATGAGTTTACGGCCGTAAACTCATATTTCTTTGACCATCTTGTGTTTTGAAGCTTTACAAGTCCTTAGAAGCATTTCTACTTGAAGTATAAGCCTTAGGAAGAGATTAGAACACCATTTCACTCCTAAATGGAGTTTACGGTCCCTGGACCACTTCTCCTTAGGTTTACAGCCGTAAACCCATATGGTTTATGGTCTTTTGATGTTTTCAAGTACTAAACTCATTAAGGAAGGGATCTATGCAAGTTTCCAAGGCTTAGAAGGGACTAGGGCACACTTTGGCACCCTTTTTAGGGTTTACGGTCCAAGGTGTTCTCGGACCGTAAACACCTTTGATCCTTGGTTTCCTTGGTGTTTTCTTGATGTACAGAAGTGTAACAAGCCTTATTATACTCTAGGATAGAAGTACTTACAAGATAGAGGCTTGAAAAGGTGCTAAAAGTCCAAGAACACTAGTTTGTGTTCTTGGTGTTCTTGGTGACACTTGAAGATCTAACCTTTTGGAATGATTTCACGGATGGAAGTGTGTTAAATCACTAGATTAAGTAATATATCAACTTATTAGGGCTAGAAACACTTACAAGTTGAAGATCTTGAAGAATTTTTGGATGATACTTGAGAGAGAATTGAGTTTGGATCTTGAATTTGTGAAAAATGGTAAATAATGACTAAGTGTCATATATATACCCCCAATTTAGGGTTTACGGCCGTAAACACCTTTGTTTAGGCCGTAAACTCCAAACTCTTGGAGCTTTGGGACTTTATTATAGCACAATAACCCTAGAGCATCCTCTCTCCTGGTATCTCCTGAAATACTAATCTTAAAATACTCAAACTTATTCCAAAAAGCGTGAAAATTAGCAAAAACAGTTTTGACTCTTATTGAAGTGAATGGTTGTACATAATAGAAATTTCGGGTTGTCACAATGTCCATAATGGACCCAGACTGGCTAAGTACCTTACCAACTCAACTCATACCCTTAACAAAAGGGTTTTGAGGCACTAAAACAGTCTGACTCGCCGAGTCCCACTAGTGACTCGCCGAGTGCCTCTATGTCCCAATCTATTCAGACGATTTCTGAGGGTCTCAAAGCATCCATGACCCAGATCTA
This sequence comes from Lactuca virosa, assembly GCF_052849685.1. Lineage (NCBI taxonomy): Eukaryota > Viridiplantae > Streptophyta > Magnoliopsida > Asterales > Asteraceae > Lactuca > Lactuca virosa. Next base: position 294,552,268 of record NC_136434.1, read on the forward strand.
ACTTTCTTGGATCAAAATAATACGTAAAGCCTCTGCCTTTACATCCATGTATGACCTTTTTTGCTCAAGAGGCCATAACAACCTCTTAAACCTTGCATGGGGAGTTCTAATGGCATAAAGCTTGCACCTTTATGCATTAACCACTCTTAGGGACCCTAGATCTAAAAGGATCTTTGCTTGGGACATCCTTGTCCCATAGATCAAGCGCCATGGACCAAAACTCTCATAAAGTGGACATAAATGGATCTAAGAAGCTATAAGTCAAGATGAAGACTTGATTACCAGAAAATGATGGAAATGAGATGGTGTTGCTGGATCTACAAGTTCCTCCCTGAACATTCAATCTCCTTCTTCTTCTTTTAGCCTCCAAGAACACCAAAATACTCAAGAATGGCTCACACATTCACCAGATGATTTAGGGTTTTGTGGGTTAAAATCTGGACAATGGGGGCTGGGAATGGAACCAAGAGGAGGAGAATAAGATGCTTAAATAGGGTGCCATGTCCTGAATGTAGGGTTTCCCAACCCAGGCCAGACTCTCCGAGTTAGTCCCCTGACTCGCCGAGTCGGCCACTTAATCCGCGACACGGAACTCGCTCCTACTCGTCGAGTTCCTCCCTAGACTCGACGAGTAGGCCTCTTGACTTGGGGTTTTTCCTTTCATTTCTTGACCTTCTAAATTCGGGGTGTTACAACTCTCCCCCACTTAAACTAGACTTCATCCTCGAAGTCCGCTACGGCCAACTATCCTGCAATCTGCTCATAATATTTCTGCCCAGAGGATATATCTCTTACCGAGTCCAATCCTCGAGGGATCACTTCCATTGACCTTCTGCCCGATCATTCAGCTAAAATTAATCCTTGAAGATAAAAACCTCGAGAGCACTCTGATCACCATCAATCCTGAGAACACGACTCTTATCCAGCCGACAATCCCTCTGATACTCCTTGAGTACTTTCACTTGGCATCCAAGGGGCTCACCCCTTTACTCTATGCCGCTACCGCCTTCCCAAGGAAATGGTACACAATCAAATCCTTTTCCTATCTCTGTGAAGGGCATACTCTTTGCTGCATTTGCATTTCCAGCTACTCCCAGCGTTGGTCACTTCACTAATACCCACCGAATGCTTCCTCCTACTATATCTCAGTGCTGAACGCCCATCGTAGCAAATGGATCAGATAAACCTTCGAGTAAAAGATTCATCCCTGCAACGGTTAGACTCAGACGAGAGCTGCGCAACAGAGTCAAGTCCTTTACTCTGAGATTATTTAACCCTACTGTGAGTGGCGTAGCACCTTTCGGTCAACTAGCTGCTCCACCAGAAATTCTGTTATCGCTATCCCCGACCGAAGGTCCTGCTATCCCCTGTCCGCTTTCCGGACGAACCGATACCACTCTGGCCCTAAGTGCTCTGTCATTACCTGGAATACCGGACTCTCACCGGTTACTGAACTAAAGAACACTTTCTTAGTCGCTCTGAGCGACTTCCGAAGAAACTTCGGATATCAAAAACTACTCCATCCAATTTGCCACTCTTGGATACATTATTCCTATTGATCCTCCCGGTCGCACTGTCCAACTACCTGTCGTCGCCGAACCTACTACAAAGGTGAATGCTACAAGAACCGCTGTAGCCTTACATCATTCCTGGTCTTCAACGACATACGCCACGCCAGTGCAGGCTGTCCTGCCCTGGTCTAAACCATTTGAAGGACTCCACAAGTGGATCGCTCCTCTAATACATTCCTACTGCCGAATAGGGACCGATGAATGCTACGGGCCACCCATCAGTCTCACTCTTCCATATTAACTGACCACTAATGAATGCTACGGCCACCCCATAGTCTTACTATACCATATTAATGTTGGGTTTTGAGCATTCTAACACTCCTATGGTGTACATGCAACCCTATAAACCTTGGATCTATGTTTTCTCTATTATACATGCAAATCATCAATATTCCAAGGTTTCATCCTAACTAGCATATTATGAAGCAACTATACTACAAAGTTCTAGTTAGATGACATACCTTTGATGTTGCTTGAAGTCTTGAACTTTAAGAGCTTAGCCCCAATAGTGTGGAAGCCTCAAGTGGAATCACAAATCACCAAAACACCTTGTAAGAACTTGAGAGAATATGTATGCTCACTAAAATCGGCCCACACTTTTTTTCACACACTTGTGCCAATTTTGTGAGCCAAGGACCCCTTTATATATTATGGAGGATTAGGGTTACATCCATGTAAACCCTAATACCCATGACCTTTCATTTACATAGGATCCATGGGTTAAAAGCTCCATGGACCATCCATGAAAGCTTAGCCCAACCTAAATGAACTTGGCCCATTCCATATATATAAGAGTCCATATTTAATTAGTTCTTTTTGATCACTTAATTTTCTAAATTAATTCCTGATCAATAATAATTAAATAATATGATTCCATAATAATATATTAGAACTTATAATATATTAATATAAATCATAAATATACTATTCTCAAAAGGCTATCCATATAAATTATGCCGGTGAAGTGCAACCCAAATGGACCATGCCGGGTCGGGTCAAGTACATACCAAATATAGTTATGGACTTAGACATTAATCCAACAGTCTCCCACTTGGATAAGTCTAAAACTATTATTGAGTATGACTTCAAAACCTAACTGGCAATTGTAGCTCTTAAAGCCGCTGTCGAACTCTGACCTTGTCAATGGCTTGTCCATTAGATAAGGGATCATATATTCCTCCATTATAGATATCATATGGACGGAGACATGGATTATAATCATTCTCTCTGTCCATTTGTTGTTTCCCGATTTTCGATTTATGATGACTGACTGATTGAACAAATCAAATCAGTCCTGGCTTGGCCAAGCACTCACATGTGTCATCGCTAAATCATCGAGGGGCCCACAGATATCACTTTTATCCCGAAGGTAAAAGGAATGGATAAACTTCGACTCATATGGCTTGTTCTACTACTTGTTGAATCATACACAAAGGCACGTTTTATAACATCGAGTTACCAAATGCATTTTCGTGCAATCAATGTATAACCAACTCATAGTAACAACTCATATCTCTAGGTTTGAAGAATATAAGATATTATCGTCTCATGATCACTCGTGATAAAATCCATGAAGTGATTCAAATGAGCGCGGGTTGAATCCAATACTCAGAACTTATGAGCACTCATGAGTGTTGTAGCACCACTTTGTCCACCAACTTGGACCTCTACAAACCAACCCATGACAGTCTTGATTCATATCTACTTCCAACATATGACCGACTGTGGATGGTTTGAATAATTTAATCATTCAGGAAGAGCGACTTAGTTATTCTAGAAGTCAAAACATGCAAAGTGAAACACAAGAATAAATGAATCAAATATGGTATCAAATCCTATGAATATAAATAAACACTTTTATTTATCACCATATTGATTACTCATTATTCATTGTTTCGGTTTTATCAACTTTATACTTGAATTAAAAACATTAGTTGTCCCATGCTCGAAGCATGTACACTATGTTTTTCTTAAACAATAGCTTTGCCATACACCAAGTATGCACTCTATGTTTGTCTATGATCCTTACTTTATGAAATAAACCAATTGAACATAATTTCAATGATTCTAATTTCACACTCCCAAATCCTTATCGAAAAATGTGAGAATTTCAAATTCCTATCATTTATCGAAATCTGTTTAGATTTTAAACTTATATGCACTGACCCTCCTGTAATGAATATGTACAAAGTCACAAAGACTTGTCAACAGTCATTATAAGGTATTCCAATGGAGATCAACTCTATGGAAACTAAGTCTTATATTCAGAGTACATTGCTTTGGACATGCTTCTTGCATTAAGTTTTCTAATCATATACAGATAACTTCCACCTATGGAGACAACTCCATATTCTCATTTTGACTATCACTTCTGAATAAGAGATGCCTCTTTTCAGAATATGTCAATATGGTCCTTCCAAAATTAGCACTATACTTCCAACTGTCCCTGAGCAACCAAACTTTGGTAAACCTCAGATTGTCCTCGACAATTGCTTAATCATTTTAGTCATAACCAATTCTAGACCTTTTCCCTTCTTAATACCTCTGGGCATTTGGAAAAATTTAGAAATGACAAATATTATAGCACATGCAATCGATCATGTACCCAAAGCAAATGGTACACGATTCATGATGTCTCACATAAAGACATGATTCTAGACCAGTCTTTTGCTACAATATTTTTATTTGCCATGTTTTTAAAATTTGACTATGAAGAGGGATGCCGTAATCATAATCGAATTTTGAGAATGCAATATATAGAATTTCCTTAAGTTGAACCAATCCAACATGAAATTCATATATATATATTCTTGACTAAAGATGATTAAGGTCTCAATCTAAGCCTTTAGAACTGAAATGAAGTATATCCTCTCCCTTAATTATAGCAAAACAACTTTTTCAATCCATGCAGCCTCACGAATTGAAACTTTTGTTTTCTATAATTAACATTGCTAACTTGAAACACTAACAATAATTATCATGCTCCTACTAACATGATGATTATTAGCGTAACACTTATGCTCCCACTAGCTTTGACATGTACTCAGAAATCAGCTGGACTTCTAGAAATCAATACTTTATTGACTTTCTTACGAAAGTTCAGATTTCTGATACGAGATGCTTTGATAAAACTTTATAAAATCATACACCTTTCCTTAGATAGCATGCATGTGTATCTAAACAATTTCAGAACTATGAAAAGGGATGCCGTAATCATAGTCTCAATTGTTTAGACATTTTGCCATCTGCTTAAAATCTACTTGGTGTAAGTGTTTCCTCACCATCATTTTCATGAATCGGAGAGAAACCTTATGACCCTTAGATTTTATGGTGTATGTGTTCTTATCCATGTGAATCGTCAAAACCATAGTCATAAGACAAGGATAATGACAAATCCAAACTCATATGGACTGAACTTATGCAATCTTAACTTCTTGCCACCTGGCAGTACAGGGCCTGCCATTGCTTTCAAGTTGTTATGCAACCAATTGACAACTTTCAGAACTCCTATGTAAAGCCAACTTTAACTGGAATAGGCATAGAATATGTCAACACGATAGGTTATAAACCTCAAGTCGTGTGCTAGTGAAGAACCTCAGGTTTTATTCTTGATTAGTTCTTGAAATTCTTTTTAGGATCTTTAGACTCCCACTATCCTCTAGACATATAAGACTATCTTGCCAAATATTCAAGAGATAGTGCAGATTCTTTATCAAGACAAACACTTCACACAATTGGCCTTAGTTGGTCTTTGTTTTATCCAAAACATCACAACTTACCAATTTCAAATGTACAAGAGTAGGACACTTTTACTCTTACATTTGACAAGTGTTTTAAACCTTTCTTTAAGATATGTCACTCAAGTTACAATCTTGGAGTATGACTCTAAGAATTGTTTTGGAACGAAGTATGACTCATCTTCCTGATCTAACCATTTCAACAATTCATGACTCCTCTTCTTAGTCATAAGAATGCACTAAGATGAACTTTAGAGGACTAATTGTGATATGATTTCTAAATCATTAAGATGATCACAAACATGATACTAAAGTACTCTCCCATCTTTTCAGATTTGAGAAACTGTTATCTTTCTGCCTAATTTGATTCTTCCCATTCGTTCTGCCATACATTGAGACTTTTCCAATGTTTCAGAATTATACTTAAACTTGTAAGTATAACCATATTTACTAGACTTTAGTAAATCAAATAGTCTTAACGAGCTGTGTGGTGGATATGACCAGTGCACAAGAATGTGTACTCGATCCTTTTAGTCCTTCACTTGACTCACACATCCATGTGAACAAGTAATTATTCTTGATTTTCCAATGCTTGAAAGTTCTCATTCATCATACTATTCAACTTGCATGATTCCAAGTTTCGGTCCAATTGAAACTTGGGTGATGAGGAACTTTCCTGATTTGGTAAATTTAGACACTACCACAAATGAAAGAATCAAATCCATTTTCCAATATTGCTGTCAGTGGAATCATATAAGCAACAATTTTCCACAAATGCCATTGTAAGGATACTTCAAATAAATAAAATTAAACAATTTTCTTTTATTTTAAAACTTTGCGGAAAAACTTATCCTTACAATCCACATGGAAAATTGTTGTTATCTATTCCTTAGCAATATATCATAACTTCTTAAGCAACTGCTCAAAATTCTGATGCGATCGAAATCCACCTTCGCAATCAGAATCAACATATACTTCCTTTAAGATTTCTCTCTATTCTTTGATTCTTAAAACATCAACATGTGACCCAGTCACATCATGTAATGAGGATCTCATAATAGAACTTAACAGAGTTAGATAATGGGCTCTACCTGATGTAGAGTCAAACTTATTGACTTTAACATCCTTAGGTAAATTTGGTAGCTTTGCAATCAACGCCCCTTCCTTTGGCAAAATAAACATATGGACCCTTTGGTAATGGGACTATCTCAGACTTAGCCTTTCTCTTTACCATTTGGTCAACCGGGTTGACTATGGCCAATCCCTTTCCATTGGGAAGAGAATGCTTTTTTCTGGATTTCCAGTGTCACCATTGTCACTGTCCATAAAGTTTTTGGGAAGTTGATCTTCTAATCAAATTTGCTTTACTATCGTTCCAAATCATTACTGATTCAGCAGCACCAAGCAAATAGATATGATCATTAAGGTTCATATCATAGTCTGTTTCATAGTAGTCCCAAAGGAACTCACTATGTGACTTAGAAAGTGATTAAACATCCAACTTTCTCAAGACTTTGACACCCAACTCTCCCGACTTGTCAATATGTGACTTCATCTCTAAGATGTGATCACACATAGACCTTGCTTGCCATTAGGGCTTGAGTGACCTTGAACTTGTGGGTTAGGGAGAATAATTGGAGGAGGTGGAGGAAGAGAAGTATGACTTCCCTGAGCCAAACTCGGGAAGTCATATTCATTAGGAAAGCTTGGTTTGGGAAGATCATTGTTGTCTAAACCAGACATCAACAATGGGAGAAATTCACGTAACGTTGATTTAAGTCCTTAATATAACACCCAATATGATATATTAAGGCTAGGACCCAACAAACTATTTTATAACTTGGAAGAGGGATGCCGTAATCCAAGCTATAAAATATTTGAAGGTAGGTGAATGACGATTCACCAATTTCCACCAAGATAAACGAAATGTATTATTAGGTTTTAATTGGTTTTGAAACTCCTAGATTCTTTTGAGATTCATTGAACTTTACAATGGCATGTTTCAATCTCGAGTGTGCCCTTCAGGTTTTGTGACCGGGATGCCAAGGATCACAAAACAAGGTGTGAACTAACCATGCAAATATACTTGGTACCCTTAATATTTACCCCTCAATCGATGTGCCGGTTAACCACACACGCTTCAACGATACTATGATAAACATTAAGTTACCCTTTGCCTACCTTGTTAAGTCCAGGTTAGTGTGCCGGTTAACCACACACGCTCCACTAACAACTTAAACAAAGTGAAAAGTGTAATTTCATGGATTAGCACCTTATTCACATTTTCCTAAGTAACTAAGATTGGGAATTTATAAGTGTTTAGTTACTTAGTATTTATCATTATACTTATAATGAAGGGAGAATTATAGTCCTTGTCCTACTTGTTCGGCTAACGACCCTCCACCGGTCAAGGAAGCGGTGAGTGAGAGTGGACACCCATTAAACTGCCATTTTATAGGCAGTAACCTTATACCCCCCTTATATACCGGCTTCGTGAATGAGGCTTACTAATGGTAAGACGACTTGCTCTTATACATATAATATATTAAACTTTCAATATTATAATAGTATAAGGGTGTATTTTAGACATTTAAAATACTTGGTGGTTTAATCTATTAATTAAACTAGACTTTTAATTTAATTAAACTCAAACCATATATTTATGGATTAATAATACTCTTTTAATTAAACGCTTTAATTAACTATTAATAAAGTCCATAAGAGTTAATTTGAACTATTCAACAAAACATCATAATTCCAATTATTATACTCAAAATTAAAACCATTTAATTAATTGTTTAAGTTATGAACCCAAGAGTTTTAGAATTCAATTCTTTTTTCATAAAAAACTTTTCTCAAATTCCAAAACTTGAGGGCAAGTTTTGTAATTCTTGAAAATGTTTGGATTCCATAACTTATGGAATTAATGGTGTTTTATGATGAAACTTTCTATGTTCCATAACTTAAGAACAAGTTATGGAATTCTTTAAAACATTAACACCAAATTTTGTCACTCCATAAAAACTTTGAATCAAATTTTTTTTTTAAAAAACTTTCATATCCATAACTTATGGAAGTTTCAAAAACCCTTAAGATCACAACTTTAAAAAAAAACTTTTGAGCTCCAAAATTTCATGACAAAATATGTAACTCCTTAAAACATTTAGATCAAACTTTTAAAACTAATAAAATAATCATATCATTTTATCTTTTACTAAATTTGACCTAATTCAACTCATATAACAAATGATTCAAATTTTACAAATAATTCGTTTTTCACAAAACAAGTAATTATCTTAAAATTCGACAAACGTCATGTTTTTTTTTCCTTTTTTTTTCAACTTGAAAATAAAACATTTTCATCAATATAACAGAAAACAACCTGGCTCTGATACCACTGTTGGGTTTTGAGCATTCTAACACTCCTATGGTGTATATGCAACCCTATAAACCTTGGATCTATGTTTTGTCTATTATACATGCAAATAATCAATATTCCAAGGTTTCATCTTAACTAGCATATTATGAAGCAACTATACTACAAAGTTCTAGTTAGATGACATACCTTTGATGTTGCTTGAAGTCTTGAACTTTAAGAGCTTAGCCCCAATAGTGTGGAAGCCTCAAGTGGAATCACAAATCACCAAAACACCTTGTAAGAACTTGAGAGAATATGTATGCTCACTAAAATCGGCCCACACTTTTTTTCACACACTTGTGCCAATTTTGTGAGCGAAGGACCCCTTTATATATTATGTAGGATTAGGGTTACATCCATGTAAACCCTAATACCCATGACCTTTCATTTACATAGGATCCATGGGTTAAAAGCTCCATGGACCATCCATGAAAGCTTAGCCAAACCTAAATGAACTTGGCCCATTCCATATATATAAGAGTCCATATTTAATTAGTTCTTTTTGATCACTTAATTAATTCTAAATTAATTCTTGATCAATACTAATTAAATAATATGATTCCATATTAATATATTAGAACTTATAATATATTAATATAAATCATAAATATACTATTCTCAAAAGACTATCCATATAAATTGTGCCGGTGAAGTACAACCCAAATGGACCATGCCGGGTCGGGTCAAGTACATACCAAATATAGTTATGGACTTAGACATTAATCCAACAATTAACTGACCACTAATGAATGCTACGGCCACCCCGTAGTCTTACTATACCATTGCACCAACAACTAACTGACAAGTGCTACGGGCCACCCCGTAGTCTTACAATATCAAAACTACGGGCCACACCTCAATCTTACTATACTAATGCTACGAGCCACACCGCAGTCTAACAATACTAATGCTACGGGCCACACCGCAGTCTAACTATACTAATACTACGGGCCACACCGCAGTCTAACTATATTAATGCTACGGGCCACACCGCAGTCTAACTATACTAATATACGAATGGTACGGGCCACACCGCATTCTTACAACGTCCTTACTCTCTCTGCCAACTAGTGAACGCTACGGGCTACCCCATAGTCTTACAACACTCCTACACTATCTGCTAACCATTGCTACAGGCCACCCCGTAGTCTCACCACACTTCTCATACTATCCGACCACTGGTGAATGCTACGGCTATCCGGTAGTCTGACAACACCTTCCACACCGGATGGCTACTACTGGATGCTACGGCTAACCCGTAGTCTTACAACACCTTCTGTTGAATCATGAAAAGTGACCCTCTTGAACTTCAGCCACCGCAACCATCAAGCATCCGCAGTCAAGGTTTCATCAGCAACCTCTTCCGGAGTCGTCATCAACCACAGTCTAAATTAGTTACTAGATTACTTTACTTTATCTTCTTGTATTGTAATACTCTCTATTGTCCAGTATGCCTTGCATGGCTACTCTTAGAGATGTGATCTAATGTAACTTTTGAGACTCTATAAATAGAGATCATTCTTTCTTAGAGACGTGATCCAATTCATCCTTTAGACCGCTGACCAAACATGGTGTCAGAACAAAAGACAAAGTCTCAAATTGTCAATGGCAGTGTAGTTGTCAAAATGGTCCATCTCGTGTCAAATCTAGGAGGTTTCAGAAACCTCGTAATTTTTCAAAAACACACAATATTCCAAAATCTCACAAATACCCAGGACTAGGCTTAAAAGTTGATACGAAACCTGTCCCTGCAACCTCGGTCCATGCATCAATCAGGAATTCACCCTTTGTCCCAGGCTCCAAACTAGTTTGGATGCCTAAACTAACCGTGTAATTCTCAGGCTTTGTGCAAGCAGGAACAAGAAGATGAATGGTTAATTGACAGTGCCTGCTCCTTGCACATGACCGGAAGGTTGGAATACCTTCGGGATTTCAGGCCTATTTGCAACGGTGGAAATGTCACATTCGGCAACAATGCGAATGGGATAATCTGAGGTTATGGTGTTCTTACTATGGGAAACTTCTCCATTCAAAAGGTTGCTTATGTAGAAATCCTTAAACACAATATCATCAGTGTTGGCCAACTATGTAAGGCAGGCCATCGTGTTGAATTTGATGATCAATTTTTCTACGTAATTACGAGTGATAGGAACACGTTTCTGATCAAGTCCCGATCCGAAGGTACTTCCCATCCTCTGGACGTATCGTTGATCATAGGCAAACCGCAGCTGTACTTCCTATCCAAAGCAGTATCCGAAGTCAGCTGGCTATGGCACCGCAAGCTAGCTCATCTCAACTTCAGATACATCAACAATTTGGTCACTGGAGAACTAGTCAGAGGTCTCCCAATTCACAAGTTCAGCAATGATACTCTCTGTCCTGCATGTGAATGTGGAAAGCAATCCAAAGCATGTCACCCCATGGTGATTGACTCCTCAATTTCTGAACCACTGGAACTCTTACACATTGATCTCTACGGTTCATCCACCGTAGCCAGTCTCCATCACAAGAAATACATATTGGTTATAGTTGATGACTTCACACGCTTCACATGGGTTTTCTTTCTCAGACTCAAGTCAGAAACACCGTAGATTTTCATCAATTTCATCAAAGAGATAGCACTCCAAATCAAACTGCCAGTTCGACGCATCCGCAGTGATATTGGAACCGAGTTTACTAATCATCTTCTAAACAATTTCTTGTTTTCAGAGGAAATTACTCACAATTTCTCTGCTCCCTACACACCGCAACAAAATGGGGTAGTAGAGCGAAGGAACCGCACTCTAGTAGAAGCAGCCAAATCCATGCTCAACTTCGCACACCTTCCTCTCACTTCTGGGCCGAAGCAGTGGCCACCGCATGTTTTGTGCAGAATCAAAGTATTGTATGCAAGCGACTCAGCAAAACGCCGTATGAGGGCCTTAACAACCGCAAGCCAAATGTCTGCTTCTTTCATATCTTTGGGTGTAGATGTTTTATAATCAACAACACAGATCATCTCAACAAGTTTGCACCGAAGTCTGATGAAGGCATCTTCCTTGGCTATTGCATAAACAAATCTGCTTACAGGGTTCTCATCAGACGTACAAGGCTAATCATTGAAAGCTTCGATGTAAAATTTGATGACTATCACATCCGCAACACTGCTCCATCAACAGAAACCACAACAATCCTAGAAAGTGATATTCCTGCCTCTTCGGGTCCATTAAATCTAGTTGAAGTCAACTATGACGATCTCTTCGACCCTATCGAAACCGCCAAATTATCCGAAGTTCTTGTGTCTGAGGATGCTCAGCAGCAGCATGCTGATGTATCAGGGCCATCTCCATACGAAGTAGCATCTCTCAATACTTCCACCTTGCTCGTTGAGGGGGAAAGCTCTACTCCGGATCAAATAACTACCATCGAGGTTCCAGTACCTAATGCAGCTCAAGTTCCCATCCACAGAGAATCATTACCATCAAACGTTTCTTCCGACTCGGATGATGACAACATAGAGAACATTGACACAAGAACAGACTCAAGAGTTATCACTCTTCCGTCCGCAATCCAGGGGGAACCTTCTCAAGCTCAAGAGCATCCTCCATCAGCAATCCAGGGGGAACATCTTTCAACTGCTCAAGAAAATTCAAATCCCACCTTCACAGTCCAAGATGACTCCGCAGGCTGTTCCCAAATCCAGGGGGAACTACCATCTCCAACCGCAGAACTTTCAGATATTGAAGACATTCCCTCCACCGCAGCTGCTGATCATCTGCAACCCCGTCTACACGTATGGACGAAGGACCACCCACCAGGTCAAATCATTGGCAACCCATCCGCAGGTATCCAGACTCGATCTTCCAAGGATTAATCTGATCATTGCCACTACGCAGCATTTATGTCCTCGGTCGAGCCTCGAATGATCAAAGAACCATTACTAGAACCAGACTGGATATCTGCAATGCAAGAAGAGCTAGAAGAATTCAAAAGAAACAAAGTGTGGAAACTCCTTCCGAAGCCACAAGGTCACACCATTGTTGGTACTAGATGGGTGATTAAGAATAAGTTGGATGAATCTGGTGTGGTCGTCAGAAACAAGGCAAGGCTAGTTGCCAAAGGATATAGTCAACTTGAAGGTATTGACTATGATGAAACGTATGCTCCGGTAGCACGTATGGAAGCCATCCGAATCTTCTTAGCATACACAACTCACAAGAACATCAAAGTACATCAAATGGATGTAAAAAGTGCTTTTCTCAATGGGGAACTAAAAGAGGAGGTCTATCTTCAGTAACCTCCAGGCTTTGAGAGTCTTGAATTCCCAGACCACTGCTACAAGCTTGAAAAAGCAGTCTACGGTCTAAAGCAAGCACCAAGAGCGTGGTACGAGACTCTCTCTGAATTTCATGTCTCTTCCGGATACAAAAGAGGAGTGATTGATCACACTTTATTTAGAAAAGCAAATGATAATCACCTTATGCTTGTATAAATATATGTGGATGATATCATCTTTGGATCAACTGATCAAGGAATGGTGAATGAATTTGCTAAGGTCATGACCAACAAGTTCCAAATGAGCATGAATAGAGAGATTAACTTCTTTCTAGGACTTCAAGTGAAACAAGTTCCACAAGGAATTTTAATTCACCAGGAGAAATATACCACCGAACTATTAAAGAAATATTCAATGGACAACTGTTCTTCGGATAAGGTCCCCATGGACTTCGGATATAAGATCTCTGCTGATCCCTCTGGCGAATCAGTGGATCACAAGACTTATAGAGGTATCATTGGATCATTGATGTACCTCACCGCAAGCCGACCAGATATTATCTTTGCAACAGGTGTATGCACAAGGTATCAGGCTGACCCAAAAGTGTCACATATGACCGTAACCAAACAGATTCTAAGATACCTGAAAGGAAGCAAGACTCTTGGTTTATGGTATCCCGCAGGCAATGACTTCAGCCTACAAGCATTCACAGATGCGGATCACGCCGGATGCAGACTAGATCGAAAAAGCACGTCAGGTGGACGTCGATTCCTGGGAGGAAGACTCGTCAGCTGGTCATCAAGAAAACAAAGTTGTGTGTCACTATCTACCGCAGAAGCTGAATATGTGGCTGCAGCCAGCTGTTGTTCACAAGTCTTATGGATGAAAACACAACTTATGGACTACAGATATAGAATGCTGCGGATACCAATTTACTGTGACTCTGAAAGTGCTATAGCTAATTCTCAGAATCCAATTCAGCACTCCAAGACAAAGCATATTGAACTACAGTATCACTTCATCAAAGACCACATACTGAAAGGTAATATTGAACTGATTTTTATCCATACTCATGAAGAGATTGCTGATGAGTTCACAAAGGCACTTGACTCTACAAAACTCAACACCTTCTTACAAATGTTAGAAATGATGAATCCGGACCCACAATTCTTCTTGAATTAATAGGTACCGCAGACCATTCTTGGTCTCTGTTGCGGTCCTAACTAAAGTTACTTATAATAGATGGTTTTGGTATATACTGCGTACCACAGTTTATGTACCGCAACCATATATCATATTTATCTTTCACTGGTCCTTATTGTTTGTTGTTACTAACTGTTGTTCAAAGTGCTCTCCTCAGTTCTTCTACCGCAGGCATCCAATGATCCATCCGCAATGACGTTTCACTCCGCAATCACATTGACAGTTCTCTCAACTGTTTCATTAATTCTCGAATCATGGTGTGCTATTTAATGATCCTTCATTAAATAAGAAAAACATTAAATAAAAACATTCCTTGAGAAACTGTCCCTTTTCCTTTTTTGTATAAAGCCTTGTGTCAGACCTATTTTAGGTATGATGACAAAAAGATCATTTTCCCATAAACAAATCCTTTTAAATTACCCAACACGTCTAATCCGTTACAACTTCCCTTTTGCACAACGGATTAAGTCCTCCCTCACCACACGTTCATCAGACGTGCTGATGGACGACTGACACTTCATTAATTGCAAACCTTCTTTTTGGTTAATTTCAAAAAAATATTTTAAACCTCTTCATAATCTGTGGCTGAGATTTCACCTTCCAAATCAAAGGAAAAACCCCAAACGTTTTTTTTACCCTATTTACTTTCACCCAGGGTAAAATCAATTACCGCTCAAATCCATTTCTATAAAACCCTTTCTTCTTCCCCAAGAACAGTTTACGCTCTCTGAACTTTGAACTTTCTCTCCGTTTTTCTTGCACTCTATTTCTGCACACTCTCTCTCAAACTCAATAATGGTGAAATCAGGCATTTCAAAGAAAGTCTCCGAGGTTTCTGGCTCTACAAACCCAACTGGGACTGATTCTGCAACTAGGAATCGAATGCCTACGATTGCTTCAAGCAATTTTTGGGCTGTGTTCGAAGAGCATTCCTCCTACAATGCTCCAATCAAGCTTATGATCAAGTTCTTGAACAATCATCCTTTGTTTGGCCCCTTCGATGCATTCACAGACGTTGTTCCTCTCTCAACCTTGTTCAAATGTGCATTTTCTGCTTACAGACCACTCGAAAACCCCCAAGAAGTGCATCTGAATCTTGTGAACGATTCTTTGGTTATTCTGAACAAAGAAAAGTTTTTCAACGCCATTAACCTACTGGTTCATCTTTCAACCAAAGTTTTCACTCCAAGTATGGCGGATATCCTCTCTGCCCTTTACCAGATGGGTTACTAGAAAAAGATCAAGGGTATTGGCGAGTTCAAAAAGAATCAACTGCCTGTGGTGTGGCAATTTGTTTGTCACTTTTTCATCCGCAGTCTATCAGGCCGAACCGGAGGCACAAACAATATGGGTCTTAAACTTTTGGAACTGGTTTGGAGCATCTTCACTGGCCACGACGTTAACTACGGTCAGATCTTGTGGGATGACTTCCTGCAGTATATTCCCAAGGAGAACCCAAGAGAAAACCCCACCGAACTTACATTTGCAAGGTTCTGGTCCTTGTGCATTTCAGATCTTCATGAAGATGCAAGACTCAGCATGGGAAACGACACCAACCTCTTCATCACCAAGGATCTCAAAAGGTACAATCCTTCTAAAGATCAATCCAACTTCGGACCAATTAGACGTTTACCAGTCCATATTCTGTCCTCACTTGGACTGGAAACCCCTGATGTCACGGACCATATAGAGGCTACGGAAGGTATTAGCCCATACCTTTCTACCCCGCCTCTACACGCCACATCCGCACTCACCATCCCTGGTAGTACCACAGTCCCATCATCCACCACTCTCTCTTCTCAAAGACGCAAACAATTTACCTTTGTCCATCGAGGCCCCCACAATGTCTCCAAGAAACAAAGAACCCCAAAGAAAGATGCTCCCAAACCAACTGAACCCTCAAAGAAAAGAAAATTTTCACTAACTGTGCCCTCATATGACGAATCGAATGAAAATCAATCTCACTCTAAGAGTGATTCTGATGAGGATACACTACCCATCTCAGTCCATAAGAAAAGGAAAACCGATCCCACTGGCCAAATGCGTGACCGGACAGATACCGCAGCCTCTCAAAAGGCTCCGGTAGTCCTTGGGGTAGCCGTAGACCCATTCAACACCACAATCCTCTTCCACTCAGACACAAAATGTGTGTCTGTTTCACCACGTCGTGGAGATTCACCCCCAGTTCACTCCCAAGGGGATGGAATTGGTTCCCGCCCTAAGATCTCCAGGGCTTCCCGGTTACACTTCTTTTCTCCTGAGGAGTTGAACTCCATCCTATTGTCAGTAACCCAAACACTGCAAATACCTTCCCAACCGCAGGGCTATTCTTCCGCCCTTGCCAGAACTGAGCCGAGGCCAGACTTGACCACGGGTCAAGGAGACCGAGGAAGCTCAGGAAATCCTACTCTGCTTACACCTTTTCCAGGTGGTTTAGGCACGGTGAGCACCAATGTGCAAGGATCCGTGAACCCGGGGGACACCCCGGTGCGTTACCAAGGATTTGACGGAGATGAATCGAATGAGTCATTGTTACACTACACTCCGGTGTCTGATTCCGATATCAAGAAATATGCCGCTTTCCGTAGGGCATTTCAAGCTAGGAAAGGTCAGCAAATCAAGCAACTGCAGCAAAAACAACAAGAAATACAGACTGTAGCCAAGTATTGGGCAGACTCCATCAACAATGCTAATACCGTAGCCACCATCCTAAAGGTACAAGACTGGATGACTGAAATGGATGAAACCATCCGCAAGGCCCAGTAGACTCATGATGCTGTAGGAGCCTCCAAAGTCCCTCCAAATCCAACTCCAACCCCAACTCCAACTACTCGAGATTCACAAGAAGAGGGAACCGCAATCGAAGTTAGCTCAGCTCCCACCCTCGGCTTTGATGACATCGATCTTGATGAGGTAAATCAACCTTCTCCTTCTGACGATGACTTGATGATTTTTGATGAAGATGAAGAATCTAGTGGCTCTCACTACTCCACCTCCAAGCCAAAATCAAAGAAGAAGAAGAAGAACACAGTGACTCAAAAAGAATTCCTCAGTCTTCAAGCCAAGGTTGATCAGATCCTTGCTGCGGTAAAGCCCACTCAACCGCAACCAGAAGACATTCCTGGACCACAGTCGTTGATCGAAAGAATTGAACGACTGGAAACCCGTGAAAGGTTGGCTGCTGAGCGCATATCTCTAAAGGTTGAAATGGGGATCCGATCCCTAGACATAATTCGCCAAGCTGACCATAAACAATTCATGGTTGTTGCGGAGCGCCTCATCTATGAGGTATCCGCAATCAAGAAAGACTTACAAGCAGCCATTGCGGACCAGTCAACTCAATCTCAAAAGCTGATAGCTGAGACTCACACTGCATATGAGTCCACTATCTCAGTTCTTCAAGCTACCATCAACATACTTCAACGCTCCTTATCATCAAACTTTCATGGGCCAGAGATTCTTCAGCTGACAAAGGAAATACATCGCCTACTCTTCAACCCTGCTATCCCCAACAATCAGCAACTGACTAATGTTCTCAAGGCACAGTTCCAGGAAATAATTGCCAAAGTCGATGGTCTCAGACAATGGCTTGAGGATGCTTCGGTGTTGCATTCCTCAAGAGGGGGAAGTGATGATGAAGACCATCACTCCAACAACATTTCGTACCATCAAAGCCCCCCCATCATAAATGAAAAAATTCCCTCACCGGAACCATCTCTTCACTCAAGTCCAAGCCATCATACTCCACCGCAACATCAGTCTCCATCGCAGAAGGAAATCACTCAAAACCCTCCCTCTCCTAAGAGACCAGAGACTCCTCCACACTTCAAAAATCTTGCCTCAAACATGTCATCCGAACACTCTGATGACTCCCCCGCAACCGAACAGAAAAAGAAAGACTCGAAAGCAGCAAAGTTTGCGGAGCTCATCTGGAGAGAAAACGGATTCGATATCACTATGGATGAATCCTTAGTGAATTCTTGGATCAATCCCCACCACAGACTACTTGATGATGACTACAAACCCTACCTTACCTATGCTGAACCCCCCTCTGATGGCTATTGGGATGTTCCAATCTCTCCCAACGCAAAATACTTTACTGTATTTGAGCCATTTGACCGCAACCTGCCCGACCACAAGAGACTGCCTATGGAATTCGAAAGAATTAATCGGTTCTATGCCAAACATGCGTCTTCCATAGAGAAAATCTGGTCTAACTATAGACCATCCGCAGTCAAGAATTTCAAGCCCTGGAAGTTCATGAAAGCTGACTTCATCCAATACACTCTCACAAGAAGGGAACACGACTATGTCCGCACCCAAACTGACTTCCCATGCATGAACCCTGAAGAAGTCTTCCTCATAGCGAAGGTGTTCCAGAACAAGCCGGAGAAGCATCCGAAGATGAAGATAACACTTGAGAGGGCAAGTATTTTCTTGAAGGAAACTGTCTGTGATTTTGCAAAAATTGATGCAGACATTCACCCTGTTCTAGCCAAGAAATTTGATCTTCCACCACTTGACCCCACACCAATGATCACTGAAAGATTTCAAGAAAGATCCCTAGGTGCAACAAACTTCCCAGATCTTGGAGTCATCTTCAAACGGAAACTCAATGATACAAAGTACTTCATTCCGATGACTGCCATGAATCGCCTCACAAGAAAACAGATTGAAGTTTGTCGAACTGCAGTTGAAAAGTCTAAACACACAAGTGCCGAAGTCAAGTTCGAAATTCTAAGGAGGATCACCTGGTTAGAAAACATCAGGAAGTTTTGGTGGATATTAATCAAGTTTCTAAAACTTGATAACTGAAGTGAAGTTAAAGAGGTCACTTAGGGGGAAATTGTTGAATCATGAAAAGTGACCCACTTGAACTTCAGCCACCGCAGCCATCAAGCATCCACAGTCAAGGTCTCATCAGCAACCTCTTCCGGAGTCATCATCAACCGCAGTCTAAATTAGTTACTAGATTACTTTACTTTATCTTCTTGTTTTGTAATACTCTCTATTGTCCAGTATGCCTTGCATGGCTACTCTTAGAGACGTGATCTAATGTAACTTTTGAGACTCTATAAATAGAGCTCATTCTTTCTTATTCAATACAACTTCTGAATCTATAATTTCAATCTCTCTTCTCTATCTTATTACGCATCCTAAATCTCTTCTTTCTGTCAAAGCTCTTTAGATTATAACTGAATATTATCTCTCTTCGGAGCAAGTCACTTGTGACTTAATTACTAAGTTTGATCTCACTTACTAACTTGGTTTGAATGCATTCCTCGTTATGAATCAACTTATGTGTATACTTGATATAACAATTGCTGTCATTTACATTTCCTTACCTTTCCGCAACTAACTCTCTAACTATCTAATCTAACTTATTTATATTATTGTTGAGCTTTTAGATCCTTTGAGATAAACTATTCCGCAACTATACTTGTTCTAACGTTTGTTCAAGTGTGTCTCAAGTTTTTCTCTCAACACCTTCCACACTGACTCAACCGCTGACCATGGTCTTTCGCTGACTACTAATCCGTACATACCCATAATCGAGAATACAAGCACAATCTAGTACCCCAAGCTGTACTCATGTCCTAACTGAAACTCCCAACCGATTCCTCTGAAAGTTGCTATCAGACATCCCGAGAATGCGATCTCACCATTGTTAAGTTTTCAGAACTTCCAATTCACACTATCCTCAATTCATACAGCCGCCTGGGCCGTCTTTCTCCCTAACAAGAGAGCGAAACTTATCCCAGTTTCAAAACCGCTCCTACTCATGTAACATGATTGTTTCCCCCCACTTAGCTTCGACTAAGTCTTTACGGCACGCAAAAATCCGAGGATTTCCATTCCTTCCTCCCTTACACGATAGGCATGATAACTACCATCGCCTTAATCTTGCTAGCGATCCGTCACTAGCCCACTCCAAATACCGTACGATTATCAAATACTAGATGAACACTTACTGAATTCCCAATAATGTTAATCCCACAAGCTTAGCCTGATGTCCCTCTCAACCTTAAGGTCTAATTTGCCGATGCCCGGAGCAACTTCTTCAGCGATAGACTGCTTCTCTTGATGCTCCCACGAACTACTCCTGGCATAAAGACTGTTCTTCACCGAATCTTGAAAATGGCGGATAACTACCCTACTGAAGTCTGACCTCGGACCGTGACATAATTCCCCTGAACCGATCTCGACCGTACTCAAAATAACACTGAATGATTCCAAACCAGAAAGGGAATTTGACCCTACGCTAGCTGCTAATAATTCCCGGTATGCAATTGGCATATGACATTTTCCACAATATAATCCGAATACAAGCCGGGAGGTAACTCATACATACTCTTACCCGGACGGAGGCAAGATTAAACATACTATAGATATAATCGAAAAGAAGGAATTGATACACACCTGAAACATTCCATGTTGTAATCCGGATCTCCCTCGTCTGTCACTGCAAGGCCCTACCCTCTCGCTCATCCGTAATCCTCAAAGTAGTCAGGGCAGACACACTCCCTGCCCCTCCCCTTATTTTCGGCCAGTCGGTCTTCTTGTGGCCCACCTGATTGCATTGAAAACATAATCGGCTTGCCCCCTGTGGGCAGTCCCTGCTGACGTGACCATCACTGCCACACTTGTAGCAGCCTGAACCCTTGGAACGACAACCTCCCTCGTGCAGTTTCCCGCACGTGCTGCACTGACTTCGTCCCTGTCAACCTACCAATCGCTGATTTGAAGTCTTGGGTCTCTTCCCAGGACCTTCCAAAGTAAACATCTGATCTGACCTCCGCTTCGCGATCTGCTCCAAATCAATTTCCCTCTCCCGCGCCCTGGCAATCATAGAGTCCAGGGTCGGGCATGCTGTGAAGCTGACATGCTCCCTAATATCAGCTCTCAGCATGTCATGATAGCGGGTCCTCCGCATCTCCTCATCCCTTGCATACTGAGGCACTAATAAGACCCTCTCCCGAAATTTGGCGGTAATCTCCGCCACCGACTCTGTTGTTTGGCGAAGATCCAGAAACTCTCGCGCCAACTGCTGCACCTCGATCACTGGTGCAAACTCAACTCAGAATCTGGTCGAGAAGTCACCCCACGATATAGCATCGATCGCATCATCCCCCAACTCACTACCGACCTCTTCCCACCAATCACGTGCCCGATCTTTCAACAGGCACGAAGCATATCTGACCTTTTCCTCCTCGGGGGAAAAAACTCGTCCTGAATGCGTTAGCCATGTCTTCTAAACATCTCCTACTGATAATGGGATCCCTCTCCCCATGAAACACAGGAGCTCCACAAGCACGGAACTCTCGAAAAGTCAGTGTGCGGGCTCCAATGATAGCCATAACATCCGTACGGAATGCACTCAAGCGCTCATCCACTACCTCTGAAACACAGCGAGAAATCTCTGATGAAATAAACTCTTGTAACTGCTCGCTAATCGGCTCAACGTCTGCACCTGATCCAGAACCCGATCCTGGACCATCTCCTTGAGAGCTCATCTCCGACTGAAATACAACATTCCAAAAGTCAAAACATAACCAAGGGTCCTTTCCCATAAGCTTCTTAGACTCTCCATGACTTTCACCGATTCGAGTATGGATCCTGTGCTTTCAGTAGTACAGGCCCAATACTACCTTCTCAACACAAACACCAAAACTCACTATACTACACTGCTAGGCTCACTAAAACATATCCCAGGCTTTCCTAGGTTCCTGTACCCACCTAGTCCTCAGCTGTTGAAAGACTCTTCATAATGCCAATTAATCATTACATGAATATCATCACATGTGATGAGGCTCGGATAATCCTTTGAGTAAAGGACTCATCCCTAGGACGGTTAGACTCAGACAACAGTTGCGCAATAGGGTCAAATCCAACACTCTGAGATTATTCAACCCTGGTCACATGTAACTTAACGTATTCATCTGATAGTTAATTCCCATCACTCGAAGTGCCACAAAGCACAAAGCAAGCAACATTCAGACAAATGGAAAATCTAACCAAACAAGCAATTCCATATTCTTATCAGGAATCTATAATAGCATATAATTCAAGGCTCATATAATCAGGCATAACCTAAACAGGCTATCCTACCACTGGCGTATCAGTTCTAGCATGCAATTCTACAAGCTCATATAAGCATACAAAGGCATCTTTCCTAGATCCTTATCTCTAATCTATCATGCGAATCACATAATCATATCACATAATAAACATGTATTGATATTTTGGGAACCACTTACTTGAGCTCGGTCAATTGCACGCATCACACCCCTTTCTTTTTGGAGTTCTTTTCTCTTTTCAAATTCATTTCAAAATTCTTTTTATAAATATATATATAAATGATTTTCTTTTAAAATTTTTCATACAAAGTCCTCATTTTGAGTCCAGACACACCCGATAGTGTGCCCGAATCCCTCAAACCAAGGCTCTGATACCAACTTGTAACATCCCAAAAATCATGACCAAAAATTTCATTTTTTTAGATAACAGAATACACTTAACAACCTTGTTCCGAACATTCAAAATGTTTCATTTAATATAAATATCAGAGTCTAATCCCAAAGATCACATAGTGCGGAATAATATGGGTGATTGCGATGCGATCGTCCCGAGCTCCTTTTCTGAAAACTGAAGGTACCTGAAACTAAAACTGTAAACCGTAAGCACGAAGCTTAGTGAGTTCCCCAAATACTACATACCATACATATCAACTGGGCCATACATGCCATACATACGGTGAGCATACATACCAATCGTATATCAAATAAAGTGCTATGTGTCGCGCATGGTCTTACTGTTATGCCACGGGCCGCCACGTGGTCTTTCTTGTTAAGCCTGGGGCCACTCCTGGGGTCTTATAGACAAGTGCCAAGGGCCACCCCCTGGTCTTCCATGCAAGCATTACAAAGACAAATAACAAACATACTACTCTACTTGGCTAATCAGCATACAATGTGCCAGGATCCACCTCCTGCTCTTTCATACGTAATGCCTAGGGCTGACCTCCGGGTCTTCCTACTGTACATAATATCATGCAGTGTGCCAAGAGCCGCCTCCTGGTCTTTCATACATAATTCCTAGGGCTAACCCCCAGGTCTTCCTACTATACATAAACTAAATGGGCCGGCATTATGGCCGTAGACCCATGCAACCAGTGAGGAGACTCACCTCGCACAACTGAAGACTAACTGAACACTTCTGACTGCTAACGGCAACTCCTGAACTGCTGACCCTTCGCTTCCGGAACTATCAATACCCAAAATAACATTTAGATCACAATATTCCAAAAGTCAACTCAGGTCAAAGTCAACGGTCAGAGTCAACGCTCCGAGTTGACTTCAACTCGCCGAGTTGGCCTACCAACTCGTCGAGTCCCACATTCCACACAAAATTCTAGACTTCGGTCCCACTTGTCGAGTTCTCTGTGAACTCGTCGAGTAGACCTCCAACACATCGGGACCCTCCTTCATCTGACTCGCCGAGTTCTCCCTTGAACTCGTCGAGTCCACCTTCATAAATTAGGGAGATTGCCTTGGACTCGCCGAGTTCCTCCTTGAACTCGTCGAGTACGATGATCTTCATGTCCACAATGGACCCAGACTGGCTGAGCCCCTTACCAACTCAACTCATACCCTTAACAGAAGGGTGTTGGGGCACTAAAACGGTCTGACTCGACGAGTCCCACTAGTGAATCGGCTTGTCCCTCTATGTCCCAATCTATTCAGACGATTTTTTAGGGTCTCAAAGCATCCAGGACCCATATCTAACCTTCTAGGGTCGAAATAATACGTAAAGCCTCTGCCTTTACATCCATGTATGACCCTGTATGCTCAAAAGGCCATAACAACCTCTTAAACCTTGCATGGGGAGTTCTAATGGCATAAAGTAGCACCTTTATGCCTTAACCACTCTTAGGGACCCCAGATCTAAAAGGATCCTTGCTTGGGACATCCTTGTTCCATAGATCAAGCTCCATGGACCAAAACTCTCATAAAGTGGACATAAATGGATCTAAGAAGCCATAAGTCAAGATGAAGACTTAATTACCAGAAAATGATGGAAATGAGATGGTAATGCTGGATCTACAAGTTCCTCCCTGAACCTTCAATATCCTTCTTCTTCTTCTAGCCTCCAAGAACACCAAAATACTCAAGAATGGCTCACACACTCACCAAATGATCTAAGGGTTCGTGGGTTAACTTCTGGCCAATGGGGGCTGGGAATCGAACCAAGAAAAGGAGAATAAGATGCTTAAATAGGGTGCCAAGTCCCGAATTTAGGGTTTCCCAACCCAGGCCAGACTCGCCGAGTCAGTCCCCCGACTCGCCGAGTCGGCCAGTTAATCCGCGACACGGAACTCGCTCCTACTCGTCGAGTTCCTCCCTGGACTCGACGAGTAGACCTCTTGACATGGGGTTTTTCCTTTCCTTTCCTGACCTTCTAAATTCCGGGTGTTACATGAACACTCCTCTCAAACACTCCTGCTTTCGGAGTTTGGAGCCTTATTATAAAAACCTGAAGAGAGTCTAAGTCAAACCTTCAACTGCTACAATCATCTTCTCAGTAGGATGATGAAACATGAGATTGGACGTGAAATTATTGAACAAAAAGTCACGTTCATGAATGGACTTCGATCAGCATGGAAGGCATTGGTGTCTACAGTCAAGGCACATGAGCAGTTCAAGAACTAGACATTGGCCAAGCTTGTTGGTATCCTGAAGTCACATAAGGATGAAGTGATGAAAGAAGCGAAAGTAGTCTCTAGGATATGATCATTGGCCTTTATTGTGAAGGGTAAAAATGTTGCTGAAGATGATGACTCAGATTTTGAGCTCTCCGATTGTGAACTCTCTAAAGAAGAGTTTGCACTGATGGTGTCGAATAAAAAGAGGTTCGCAAAGAAGAACTTTAACCGAAACAAGAATCGAAACTGGCAGGCAGTTAGAGCTCTTTAGAGGTGAAAGAGGAGAATGTGAACGGTTCGAAAAAGGAAGAAGACAATAAGGAGAAGAAGCTCATGGGTGACTAAGGCTATGATTGCAACTATTGCCACGAAAAAAAACCATTTAGCCAAGGAGTGCATGCTGCGAAGATTAAAAGAGAAGAAGGAAGGAGATGATGATAAGGCTTACCATCTGCGAAAGCTTGAAGAAATCAAGAAGAAAAAGAATGCTTATAACTCTATGCCTGCTTTGATTGTGCAGGAAAATGAATCTGATGATGAGTTTGGTTGGGTGGAAGTTTGGTCCACTGATTCTGAAGATGAGGAGATTCGAAGGCCTACTCATGGACGAAGTTTTGTTGCGAAAGAAGAAAATTCGCATTTTAGAGGAAGGTGTTTGATGGTGACAAATGATGTGCCACAGTTGCGAGGGTATGCCACTGATAGTGGACGTGGGGATGACAACTATTTCGCTGCGAAACCAGTTCTTGAGCAGATCAACGAATGCGAACAGCTGATCAACAAGGTAAACTCTATTCTTGAATCTCTTAATATACCTGTGTCCAGATACAAAAATGAACTAGATGACTTAAATTTACGTTTTCTAGTATTAGTGATAGTTTGAAACGAACTCATTTAACAAATTCTGACTTAACCAATCAACTCAGCAGGGTTTCGTCGAAAAGTGACGAGCGACACATTTGGATTGAAAATTTGGAGTCTGATATTTCTAAGTCTAGGGATGAACTTATTTATTTGCAAAGAAACAATTTGATGCTTTTGAAAAAACGTAATATTTTTTGTTTAATTGTTAAAAAGATTTATTTCAATATTACTCAATTGCATCTTGATTGTGAGATTGATAAGAAAATTCATAAAATGAGCTTACCATTCCTTGAATTAAGGGAAGATGAAATCGACGCTGATTGCTACAAATGTGTGTCCATGGTAGGACTACACAAAATTGAGTCACACATTAAGTCCAAAGAACATAAGACCATGTTAAAGCAGCTTTTGGATGAAAATGATAAACTGAAAATCAAAACTGACAGTGTGCAAAAGTTTGACTCATTGAGTTCACAGTTGAGTTCAGATAATAAATTCAATGTTGAAAACGCATCTGAATTTGACGATGACAGTGATATGAGTGAAATCTATGTAGAGGAAGAGGTTGATTGTTCAGTGTTTGTTAAAAACGAACGTGAACCTGCGAAAGTACTAATTTCTGAAAATTCAGTAGAATTTGCACGTCTTTTAGAAAAGAAACCAAAATCTTTGAATGAAAAAGCTTTTGTTTTTCAAAAGGTTCAAACTGTTCCAAATCAAGTTTTTGCAACCACGAGACTAAATAAAAACCAAACTGCTGAATTAACGTCCCTTGTCGATAACGATAACAAAGATGGATGTGATGAATATTTCTGGTCTACTCCAATCGACAATGCAGATGAAACCAAGGGTCTATCATAAAAGACTTCTTGGAGAGTGAAATGAAGATACATAGCAGAACCAATCAATAATCCATCAAGCTATGAAAAACGAAGTCCAAGTAGAACCAAGGATGTTCCAAGTGAAACTACATCAGTAGACAACAAGACTCCTTTTAGAAAGCCAAAACCTAAGGCTAACATTCACAAGTCATCTGAGCAATTTGCAGCTCAGAAACGCCAAAGGAATGCGAGATATAACAAAATCTTAGGGAAAGAAAACAATTCTGGCAATCAAGGAATCCCAACTATGTCCATAAGGAAAATCCCCATGTTCCAATCCAAATGTGAAAGTCTCTCAACATTAAAAACCTAGGGGTTCTTCGCAAAGTCGGTATCAGACTCCACAAGCTTGAAAATACCAAGTTTCCAAAAAACCTAAGTTTCAAAATCAAACGAAACCTATGGAGAAACCAAAGTCTATTGGGAATGTTTCAAACTCTGCCAATGCATCGAAAGATGTTAAAGGCAAAGGAAAGATGGTTTCGAAGCCTAAAGTTTATATCAAGAAATCCAAAACTAGGTCTAAAAGAGAAGAAAAACAACTTGTTAAACAACAAATTCAATAAAATAAAATATCCTCAAAGGATACGAATCTAAAAGACAAAAGAATAATTGTTTTTCAAATAACTAGGAAAGATAAAACAACCTTAATTAAACGAACATATCTGGTTGATCCTACTATTGTCTTTCCTACTTCTATGAAAACCTCACGAGGACCCAAGCAACTTTGGGTTCTTAAATCTGCTTGATTTTCGTAGGTGATACGTGAAGAGCAGTTTGACTCAGAATGATATATCGATAGTGGCTGCTCATGTCACATAACAGCTATAAAGGAGGAACTGCGAGAGTAAAGAGCACTAAAGAATGGTGGAAGAGTAAAGTTTGGAAACAATTCACTTGTCGAAATTAAGGGCAATGGTGTGATTACAAATGACGAGTTCTCATTTCGGAAGGTGACATACGTGGAAGGTTTACAACATAATCTAATCAGTGTTTCACAGCTAGTGGTTGGAACAGGACTGGAAGTTTACTTTGACGATGAGGGATCTGAGATTATTGAAAAGAAGACCAACAATTTTCTCATAAGATCTAAATGAAAAGGCGATATGTTTCCTCTCGATCTGAAACCCATAAAAGGGAAGCCAAATATTTGTCTACTTGCGAAAGCATCATCAGACGACAGTTGGTTATGGCATCGTAGACTTTCGCACCTAAACTTCGAAGACATCAACAAGCTAGTTCTTGGTGATCGTGTACGAGGACTACCCCTTTTGAAGTATGAAAAAAGAACATCTCTGCGCAGCTTGTGAAATGGGAAAACAGAGCAGGAAGAGTCATCTAACAAATCTGAATACAAAGTCATAGAACCACTTGAACTTTTGCATATCGATCTTTGTGGTCCTTCTGCAATTGAAAGTGTTGGTGGAAACAAGTACATTTTTGTTATTGTAGATTATTTTTGTAGATTCACTTGGGTTTACTTTCTTAATCAGAAATCTGAAGCCACTCCCAAGCTTAAAGATTTCATAAAACAAATAAAGCTTCAACTGCGAATGCTGGTTCACAACGTTCACAGCAACAATGGGTTGGAATTAAAAAACCAGGCGTTTGAAGAATTTCTGACTGCAAAAGGAGTTTCACATAACTTTTCAGCTCCTTATACTCCACAACAGATAGAAGTCGTTGAAAGGTGAAACCGGTCCTTGTGTGAAGTTGCGAGAATGATGCTTTCATTTGCGAATCTGCCACTCTACTTCTGGGCTGATGCAATTGGAACAACTTGTTTACCCAAAATTGCTCAATCCTCAACAAGCAATTCTCAGTCACTCCTTATGAAATCTTGATTAAATGCAAACCCAATGTTAAGTTTTTCCATGTTTTTGGTTCTCTTTGCTTTATTTTCAATTCTAAAGAGCAAAGAAACAAATTCGATGTGAAGGCTGATGAGGGTATTTTATTGGGGTACTCGCTAACCTCCACGGCATATAGGGTTATTAATAAGAAGTCCAAAAAGATAGAAGAAACCTATTATGTCACATTTGATGACAATTATCTGAAGAGGTATCATCAGACTGCGAATCAATCAAAGGAGATCTTCCCAAAAGCAAATCAAGCAACCACTCCACTAGCTAATCTCTACGAAGAATTCATGCTTTTATTCGACGAGCCAGTGAAAGCTATTTCATCAGAATCCAAAGCAGCAGACAGTAAAGAGGACGCATTGAAGAAATTTATTGATGATGTTGTGAAAGATCTAGAAAGCGAACCTCAAAGTCCGAAAGAACCACAAACAGGGAGCACTCCATTTCAGGGGGAGAATTCATCTCCTAGCATGACCCACGAAAGTCCTTTCAAGGGCCTGAATCCGAATCCTGATATGGAGGACCTCTCTTCATTCGAGGGGGAGAAGAACAATACAAATGATGACTCGTACGTGCAATCAGAATTTGAAGAGGTGAATGCTGAATTGGTTCCAACTTATGATCCAAACTATCCTCCACTGACTAAATGGACCAGAGATCATTTGAAAACTCAAGTTATTGGTGAATCATCTGCAGGAGTTCTTACGAGATCACAGCAAAAAGCAAAACAGACTGCATTATTCTCTAAAATGGATTTTTTGCATGTTTAATTCGTTTATATCCAAAATCGAACCCAAAACCGTTAATGTTGCTCTTGATCACTCTGATTGGGTGTAGGCAATGCAAGACAAGCTCAACGAGTTCGAACGAAATAGGGTCTGGAGATTGATTCCCACTCCACCGGATGCATTTGTAGTTGATCTTAAATGGGTGTTTAGAAACAAGTTGGACAAAGAGCATAATGTGATAAGAAGCAAAGCGAGACTCGTTGTCAAGGGATATTGTTATGAAGTGGGAATAGACTACGAAGAGACCATCGCACCCGTAGCAAGGTTGGAATCTGTTCGAATCTTCTTGGCATATGCAGCGCACAAAAACTTCAAAGTATTCCAGATGGATGTTAAATGTGAATTTTTTAATGCGGAACTTGAAGAGACATTGTATGTGGAGTAACCACCTGGCTTCATAAATGAGAAGTATCCCAATCACTGTTACATCCTAGACAAAGCGGTTTATGGTCTGAAAAAATTCTAAATTTAGACAAGGTTCAGTTGACCTAACCTTCTTTCATAAGAAAGAGGGTGACCACTTAATGATCCTCCAAATCTATGTTGATGATATTATCTTTGGATCAACTAATACCAACTTAACACCTGAATTCCGAAAGCTAATGGAAACGAAATTTGAGATGAGCTCAGTGGGTCCAATTAACTTTTTCCTTGGCTTGAACATAAGATAGATCCAGGAAGGCATCTTTATAAATCAGGAGGCATATACAAAGACCTTACTTGCCAAGTTTGGAATGGTGAGAGACTCAAAGGTGAAGGTTCCAATGGCATTCAGAATGAAACTTACTCCATCTCAGGATTAACCGGCTGCAGACATGATGCTTTATCATCAAATGATAGGTTCTTTATGTTAGATTAGGTGTCTAAGCCCATAACTATAATTGGTATGTACTTGACCTGATAGTAGCATGATCCTTTTGGGTTGCCTTCACCAGAACAATCTGATAGGATGGATATTTGAGAAAGAGGTTATTTATGATTTATTAATATATTATAAGTATAATATATTAATTGAGAAAGCATATTATTTAATTGGTGTTGATCAAAAATTAAAGTGGAATTAATTTAGTGATCAAAAGGGACTGATTATGTAAATCAATGATACATTAAGTTTAGGCTAATGATCCATGATAGATTTGTGATAGACTAAGCTTATGTGAAAGTCCATGAATTGTTAGTCCAAATGAGTTATAGGATCATAACCATAAATGTATGAATTAGGGTTTACATGTGACCCTTGGAATTCTACACTATAAATGTAGCCCCTTACTCCCAAAATCGACACACACACAAGTATTCTAAGAAGAGTATAGCTGATTTTGGTGTCTCCAAGCTCTCTCTCATTGTCCTCCAATTGTTGGTGGTGTTTGTGACTTATTAGAGGCATCACATTTGAGGTGCTAAGATCTTGAAAGGCTAAGTTCTACAAGCTACAAGAAGAGGTAATTATCTTACTTGTTTTTATGGTTCAAGTATCAAAGTTGTATGCTAGTTAGGCTTCATGCTTTGGCAAATGAATATTGCATGTATAAATAGAGAAAACTTAGATCCAAAGAATTAGGATTGTATTTGCACCATAGGGATGTTATAATGCTCAAAACCCATCACTT
The DNA here is from genome assembly GCF_052849685.1 of Lactuca virosa. Lineage (NCBI taxonomy): Eukaryota > Viridiplantae > Streptophyta > Magnoliopsida > Asterales > Asteraceae > Lactuca > Lactuca virosa. Next base: position 294,583,159 of record NC_136434.1, read on the forward strand.
TAATGTATCTAACTGCTAGACAACCAAATATCATGTTTTCCGTTTGTTATTGTGCTAAGTTCCAAGAAAATCCTCGTGAACCTTACATGATCGCTGTCAAAAACATATTTCGGTATCTAAACCGAACATCTTCACTTGGAATATGGTACCCATCAAACTATGGCTTCTTTGTACAAGCATTTTCGGATGCTGATCTTGGAGGATGTGGGTTGGATAGAAAGAGTACAACTGGAGGATGCCAATTTCTTGATGGAAAACTTGTTAGTTGGAGGATGTGGGTTGGATAGAAAGAGTACAACCTGTGTTTCCTTGTCAACAACTGAAGCTGAATATATCGTCGTTGCCTCATTCACTTCCCAGGTCATATGGATTCAAAGTCAACTTTATGACTATGGCCTAAACATGAAACAAATCCCATTGTATTGTGACTCCGAAAGTGCCATTCTCATTTGTCACAACCCAGTGCAACAATCGAAGACGAAACACATAGCACTGAGGTATCATTTTATCAAGGATCATGTGGAAGATGGCAATGTTGAGATACATTTCGCACGATCGACTAATTAGTTAGCTGACATATTCACAAAAGCCTTACCGGAAACAACCTTCAACAAAATGCTTCAAGGCCTAGGAATGATGGAAGTTGAATCCGTTCTGAAACCACTTTCGCATTCATAATGTTGTCACTGCCAATTGGTGCGAATGCTCGCAGTGATTCGCAGTCTACTTTGACATTGGGAATTGGTGCGAACGCTCGTAGTGACTTGCAATCCACTGTTCATTCGTGGTTCGGATCTTCTTGTATCCTTTTCTATATTATGTACATTATTATTTATCCTTGTTTTATTTTTTGAATTTCTTTCTATTTTTATTTCTTTTTTAGAAAATCCCAAAATTCAAAAATATTTTATTTCTTTCTGTTTTTATTTCCTTTTCAGAAAACCAAAAAACCAAAAATATTTTTCTTTGTATTTAATTTTATTTCTTTTAGTTTCACAAAATTATAAAATACTAAAACTAATAGATAATTGAGAAGCTCGTGAAGGCATACATTCGTAGTCATTCTGAGTTCATATGATGAGGAATATACAAAAATCTTTACCTATGTACTAGCTAAGTGTCCCTAGAAGCATGCTGTTGTATGTTGGCTGAAGCTTCGACGACTCTATGTTGAAGCCTTAATGAATCGATTCTACCAATCGTTTCTTCTCAATCAGGATTCTAAATTCACATAAGTCATGAGCTACCTTACTCTTCTCAATTTCAGTTAAGAGTTATCTGCTTGGTGACTTTCGCATAACAAAGGTACATTCACTTCTCTGGAACCATCTCCACATTTCACCATCTCTTTCACTTTCATGAACGTAACCCTTGAGACTCTTAGCAATTACGACCGAGTTTTACAGTTACACAACATTTGTGTTAATGATCTTAGCTTCATTCAACCACGAACTAAGTGAAACCCAAAATCCAACACATTTTAATGAATTGACGGTGAACAATTAAACGTTCAAGATTTTTCACCAAGGAATTAATGAAAATCAACTTTCGTGGTCTATATCAAGAAATCTCTTTTTCTTTTGCGAGATCTTTATGAAATGTTCTATACCTAAGGCATTTCTTCCCATAAGATCCATTTTTTTTTTGAGATTTCTACAATTATCCAAGTCACTGAAATAATTCCAAAGCTACTTGTTATTATGACTACACTGGTCAGGCAAGTATCTCATCCAACTCTCGTACTTATATCAAGTTTCGGAGTTTGGTTGAAGATGAAACCATCCTTAAAGCCTAAGAAAAGATGCCTTTCAATGTTTCTTATCAACCAATTGATCGTATTTCAAAGGGAAACCACCCAGACACTTCTTAGTCTCTCTTGACTTTGAAGGAAGAGATCTATGCTCGGGATCCAATAGTTTCGTGTCTTATAAGACATCACTAGAATCCCATAGAATTATTGCTTTATTCCTTTATCTTTGGCACACTCTTGCACGAAGATCCAAGTGATTTTCCAAAGTCTGGTTCGTGGTCCTCATGGGTTCTCTTAGTTTTACAGGTCAATAAAGTCTCTGTGAAAGTTCATGTTTCACTGCGAAAGTCTCAACTATGCACTCACTATGAAAGGATGAATTTGAAACGACTATATTTAAAGAGATAAGATTTTATTTGGGGCGTGAAGATTTGAATGGACGCCTACTTTACCACTGTCTGACACACGTCTCTGACGTAATAGTTGTCAGTCACGCTTTTACAGGCGACTTTTTAGTACCCGATATAATCTCTCTCCGGATTTCTCTCACCAAACAAATGGTATAAAGGGTTTTTGGCGCTTCATTACTCATTACCACTCACAAATCGTCTCAAAGAATTCCGGCGATCAAAAGCTCTCTATTGTTCATCTCCTTCTTCAAGCAATCATCAATGGCGGCCTCCTCTGAAACCCCATCCGTCCAAGAACAATCAACACAATCATCCGTTCTTCTGAGCAAGACTAACCAGAAACTGATCATCGACCTTGACGCCTCAAATTACGCGGTGTTTCTTCAACCGATCGTTGAGTGTTTACGCTATTCTCCTCTCGTCATTTCTTTGACGATGTTGGAGAATGTCCCGATGGTCCATCTCTCCAAAGCCTACTCCACGACAAGTTATCTGAGGGAGGAGAACAAAATCACATTTGAAGTCTTCAATATCAAAACCTCCATCACCAAATCCCGCTTCTGTTCATTGCTAGGGATTCTACAAGGGGAAGGACTTATTAAACTAGAATCTGTCACAAACAGGGCAATCATTGAGGTTTTCTACCAAATGGGATATAAGGTGACTCTCACTTATATCTCCAAGTTAAATAAACCTCACCTACCTCCGATCTGGAATGGTTTGTTCACTCTGTTGTTTAAAGCTTTCTCTGAACGAATCACAGGTTCTGACTATGCCAACAAACTTTTTATGACAATAATGTATGGTCTTTACACTGGAGAACCCCTTGATTTTGGCTCTGTTTTATAGGCTCAATTGGTCCAGAGCACCCTCTCAACTACAAGGAACAGTGAAATTTCTTGTGATCGATTATGGACCATGGTGGTTAAAAGGGAGATTGATCGATTCAATATTCCTGTTATGGCAGACTCTATTATGCTGCAAGTTCAGATATTCCACACTAACTCCATCATCCTGGCAGAAACCACAAAATTCTCGTTCATCGGTTCCATTCCTGAGGCTATGCTCAGTGCCATCCCTGCTGCCAGTGAAATTTTGCAAGCTTATCGGTGTCAACCTGTCTCAGGGTTTCGCCCTTTGACAGATGAGATGCACTAGATTTTGGCAGAGGTTGACAAACTAAAGAAAGGGGGGGGAAGAAGAAGGGTGTGAAAAGAGGTCCATCCAAACCGGCCCAGACCCCAAAGAAACGATATTCCCAAGATGGTTCGTATTCCCTAGCTCAAACCCCCATGATGAAACGAAAGATTAAGAAGTCGGCTCGTAATCCAAGGGCTCCTACTCCAAGCGAAAATGAACATTCGCAGTCTCCTTCTCACTCTCGCAATTCTGAATCGGAGCCAGAACAACAAGAGGATACAGCAACCTCGCAACATGAAGTTTCGCCTCCAATATCACCAAACCCATAGGTAACTCCCACTTATAATGATTTCTTTCAATCTCATCAACATACACCCGAAACTACCACCACACCTATCACTATTGAACCATGCCCCTTCCAGTGTCTTCTCAACCACATGGTAGCATTCCTTTGACTACTCCCTTATTTACAGATTCTACCACCACTTGCACTACCCACACCTGTGTACCTCCTATCACTGTTAACGCATCTGATGCGGGGGCAGGGGCTTCAGTTTTCACAACTGGCCACTCTACCCCGCCTATCTCTCCTCTCCATTAGGGAGATTCTGAAACTATTTTTGGTGGTGATGCCTTCGGTTTTGAAAGCTTCCATTACAGTCCATTCTCAGTTCAACCAAACAGTGATGATGATGCCCCTATCACTCAGAGGCATCTCAAAGCTCTTAATGGAAAGTTGGACTCTCTAATAGCCTCCTCCACAGCTTCATCTAGCACTACATACTCCGAAGCAGCAGTCAAGCCTATGCTTGACACATTGGTAACAAAACATGATGCAATTTTGGCTAAGGAAAACAAAGCCGTTGAGGATTCTGCTCTCTCCTGCAAAGAAGGGACCGAAAAAGTCGAAAAATTAATTACTGATGCTCAAACTTTCATGACAGACCTCAAGCCTGCCGCTGAATCAAACACCTCTAACGCTAATAAGGCGATTGCGAATCATAGCACCACCCTTCGTAATGAGAAAGACGCTCTCGAGAAGGTTCACACAGCTCTTCAAAGAAACTATTCTACCTTTCAAACTTCTGTCTCCTCTCAAATTGCAAGACTTCATGCAGACTTGGCGGTTGAAACTAAAATAATGGATGAGCTTGCTCTGAAAACAACCAGGGTTAAGGTGTTGTCTACCAAACTCACTCAAGCCAACAATGAAATCAATGAGCTAAAATCTGAACGAGCTGTTGTGAAAAGTTGTGTTTCAGATGTTAATGCTCTGCTCTCCAACTTGATTGAAGCCCACGATCCTCTGCTCCCCCTCACCACTCGTAGGCACTTAGCTGAAAAAATTTGTCCTGCTGTGGCAATTCTTAACCGTTTGGAGGGTGTTTCAGCCTCCCATGTCCATCCGAAACAAGGGGAGAAACAACGAAACCTACCACAGGTTCCTCTGGTAAGGATGAGGAAAAATCAAAGGCAAACGAACCGATGGATAATATAGCTTCGGATTCGAAAGGAAAAGGCAAGCTTGTGGAGAGTGATAATGAAGAAGAAGAAAACGAGGCCGAGAAGTTAAAATGAAAGGCTCGTGATAATGAGTTGAATGATAATGCTCGCATAGCGAGAGAGGCTGAAGAGAAGGAAAGGGCAGAACGTGAAGCCCAGGCTGCTCTACAAAGCCGAAAAACTTTATTTCCTGCTTGGAAAATGGATAGAATTGTGAATGAAGCAATCGAAAACCCGAATATTCACTGGCTTGAACCTGTTGCTTCGTTCGAGCTAGAGAATAACGTTGATTCACAATTTGACACGCCTCTTACTGCGAAAGCCTTCCTCTTCATGTGCTTTGAGCCAATTGCGAATGCAACTCCATCCAATGCAAAAGTTAACAAATCATTGATGGAGTTCTATCTTAAGCACTGGAGGCCTCAATACGAAACTTGGAGTGCATAGAAAATCACAGCTGTGAAGTTCGTTGGGCCGATTGAGACTCTTGCTGATCTCCTTTGCCTTAATCCATACGACTGGATCGTTTTATTGCACTTCCTATTGAAGGATGAGAAAATGTATGAGTCGATTTTGGAGCATGTCAAGGGGATGTTGTTTTCGTATGTTCATGAAGTTGCGAATCTTGATATGGAAATCGCCACTACCCTGAAGCGAAAGCCAACTGTCCTTCCCCGGGAGTAGCAAGTGATGTTAATAAGATGCAGATGGGGAAGATTGACAAAGATAACTGGACTATGATGTTTCATCGCGGGTTAGAAGAACGTGGTGATTTTGCAAAATGTCTGTTCACACTGCCGGACAAACATCTCTTCTCCACTTCATGCTTAAACTATATGTTGGAGATAACAGGTAACTCTCCAGCGAATGACAATGCTGCAAAGAAAAGCTTCTTGGATATGATTCGCTGGTACATCGCCTTTCGCAACAATCTCCTTATTGTGATGCCCAAGCTCTTCAAGACTACAAAGAAGCCACCAAAGTGAAGAGCCTCCTGCCTTAATTGACACAAATAGGGAGATTGTTGGGTATTTGTGTTGCGTCATTGGGCCTTATATTTTGTCCATCTATGTAACCGGGTTGGGCCTGTCCATACGTCTTTTATTTATTAGGGTTATAGTATTTAAGGTGCATACATGCACCATATTTTGTATCTTTGGAAATATTCTTGTAACCCTAACACGCCTCTACAGTAGCAATTCTTAATCGAGTTCTTCTAAGGCTTTAGCTTTTGCATCATTAAGCATATTTTGGATTGATTGTCGTGTTCTTATTTCTTTTCTGTTTAGAATCTAATCGATCTTCAAGGATTAACATCCTAATATTAGTTTGTGTGTGAGTAACCCTTGGTCGGAATCTAAAGAGAAACCACCACCACCATCGTCAGGTGGTGGCTGCCACCTCCTGCCGCTGCCGACCACAGTTTTGGTGGTTGTATCAGGCTTTTTCCTTGTTCTTTATGTGATAGTGTGTGTGTGTGTGTTGTAAGGAATTGTATGTATGTTGGATTGTTGAAATATTAATCAAACCGCCGCCATGTGCGGGTGGCTGTCGCCTCCTGCCGCCATAGACCTCCGCCGACCGCCACTGCCCGAGGTGGCAATGGGTGGTGCGTAATTTATTAATTAAATATTTATTTAGTTAGATAGTAATTTAAATTTAGGAGATTGGAAACCCTACTTAGGGTTTAGAAAACCCTAATATCAAGAAAACCCTAATTTTAGAGTTGGTCGGGACTCGCATTAAAATTATTAATTAAATCTAAAATAATAACTTTATAATTCTCCACAATTAACTTGATGCAATATTGGACTTAATGGATTAAGTCCTTAACGGCTTAAGTGAGGAACACTAACTCTAGTTATCAATTTATGTAAAAACCCTAGAATCGAGGGCGATTAACTCAAACCTTAATCAATCATACCCTTAAGTGATTAAGTCCTTAACGGGTTAAGTGTTCTTACGTAACGCTAATCGTCATTTCATGTGAAACCTTAATCGTCATTTCATGTGAGGTGGTCATTGTTGCAAGTAACTATGACCTGTGATGAAGTATTGACTCAAGTATCTTCCTGTAAGTGATTTGAAGTGAGTTAAAGCTGGTAGAGTCCTTCATTGATATAGTGGCTTATGTGCGCACATTGAGGTGAGTTTCACCTCACTGTACCCGTGAGACTAAGGCACCAATGTCGGGCCACTAGTATTGATTGTCTGCTAGCAGGGGGATGCTCTAGGGACTGTATATAGTCATGTGGGATAGACTGAGGACTTTTGATCTAAGCTCTCTTACATGTTACTTGTTTAGTTGTAGTTTTAGAGTAGGATCACCTGTCCGGGTACCTATCTCACCTTAGAGTATATATGACTATCCATTCCTTGGATTGTTGATGTTTAGTATGCTGCTATGCTGTAGTGATCTATTAGATCTGTGTTCTGGTATTAAGTATGCTACTATGTTGTGGTGATATGCTAGATCTGTGTTCTGGTATTGAGTATGCTGATATGTTGTAGTGATTAGTTAGATCTGTCACCTGGTATGGAGTGTGTTGCCTTGTGGTAATATCCTGTAGAACTGTATGTTATATGTGCTTGCTGGTTATCATCATGGAATGCCCTTAGGGACTGTTGGTGGTTATGTAGGATAGCCTGAAAACTCTTGGTCTAGGCTCTCTTTCCTGTTCTTTGTTTGGTTGTGGCTTTAGAGTAGGACTATCTGTTCGGGTGGCTATCTTGCCTCTGATTACTTATGGTTACGCATTCTATGGGGTTAGCTAGTAGTTGGACTGTATGATGTGAGAGGATTAGTAGGCAGTAGTGAGTTGTATGATTGTTGTTTGTGATGGGTTTGAGCCATAAGAACTTTCCTATGTGCACATGCAAACCCTAATGCTTGGATCTAGGTTTCTCTAATTGAACATGCAATGTATCCAAGGCTTACAATTCTAGATCTAGTGAATACAATGGAAACATAACATATGAATCAAATCTAGATTAATACCTTTTGTAGCTTGGTTGAATCTTCTTGTTCTTGGAGCTTAGAGTCACAATTGTCACTCCTCGAATGGCTTACAAACACCAACTAGCAAGAGAATGATTTGGAGAGAGAGAGGAGAGGTGTAGAAATCGGCTCTAGGGTTCCCAAGGAAGCAAGGTGGCCAATTTCTCCAACCCATGGAGCTTATTTATACTGTGAGCTTCTAGGGTTACATCCTTAACCCTAATTGAATAACTTAGGCCCTAAGCAATCCAAGGATCCTTCTAGAGTAAGGCTTGGACGAATTCAAGGAGCCCATACTCCTTAATTTCGGCAACCCTATATTCATAAGGATCCATAGCCTAAAAAATCAACTATCACACAGTTGACAGTTTAAGCCCCTTTATTCAATTAACCTCTTTTAGTCACCTAATTAATTCTTAATTAATCTATGACTAATATTAATCAAATAATATTATTATTCCTTTAATATATTATTATCATAATATATTAATATAATAATATCTCTTCTCTCTTCATAAATCACCCTGTCAAGTTGCTATTGTGAAGGCAACCCAAAAGGACCATGCACAACTGGGTCAAGTACTTACCAAATATAGTTACGGGCTTAGACACTAATCCAACAGTCTCCCACTTGGATAAGTCTAGTAACTATAAATGCAAGCGTAATGCGATTAGCAATCGTAGCTCTCAAAGACACTGTCAAACTCTAATCTTATCAGTAACCTGTCCTTCAGATAAGGGATCGTATAATCCTCTGTTCTAGATATCGTGCAGACAATTAAATGGAACATTGTCATACTTATTGTCCAGCAATTGGTTTCTCGATCTCAGATTCATTTGACATAGAACTTAATTGAAGACATCAATTCAGTCCTGACTGGGCCCGACACATAAGTCAAATCAAATCATCGAGGGGCCCTGATATCGCTTTTACCCTATTAGGATAAAAGGAACATATAAACTTCGACTTATATGCATTTACTATCCACTAATCAAATCATACACAACAATGTGTTTTATAACATCAAGTTACTGACGCGTTTACGCATTATCAATGCACCACCAATTAGCAAACAATAAACCATATATCTAGGTTTTAAGACCATATGATATTACCATCTTGCGATCACTCGTGATAAATTCCATGGAGTGATCCCAGCAAGTGTGGGTTTATTCAAATGCTCAAATCAAGTTTATAAGCACTCATGAACGTTGTAGCAAACGTTTGCTATGTATAATACACTTTATACAATCTACACACCAATTCATGGCAGTCTTCATTCATATCTACTTCCAACATATGAACGACTGTGGACCGTTCAAATAATTTGATTATTATCAAATAATTCAATTATTCAGGAAGTCAAAACATGCAAAATGAAACAATATGTAAATGATTAACATAAGACAGTAACTTTACTAATAAATAATACTCTTTTATTTAATCATGGAATGTTAATAACAACTTTATCTATTACACGTTTCTAAACTATCTAATCTAAACTAATATGGTCCTTCAGCCCAATGCTTCTAGCGTGCTGCAAGTGCTTAACCCTGCTCAGTCCCTTCGTAAGCGGATCTGCTGGGTTATCCTCTGACGATACCCTCTTCATTACGAGGAGTCCTTCTTCCACCCGATGTCGAATAAAGTGATATTTTCTGTCGACATGTGGAGATCTACCGTGATCTCTTGGTTCCTTGGTCAAGGCAACTGCTCCTTCATTATCACAGAAAATCAACATAGGCTCCTTTATGGCTGGCACAACTCCAAGGTATCCAATGAAGTTCTTCAACCATATTGCCTCCTTTGACGCTTCGCTTGCTGCAATGTACTCTGATTCGCACGTTGAATCAGCTACGGTTTCCTGCTTGGAACTCTTCCAAGTTACTGCTCCTTCATTGAGGGTAAAGACCCAGCCCGAATGCGAACGATAGTTGTCCCTGTCGTTCTGAAAGCTGGCGTCACTGTACCCTCGCACCTTTAAGTCATCACTCCCACCGAGGACTAGAAACCATTCATTGGTCCTCCGAAGGTACTTAAGAATGTTCTTGACTGCGATCCAATGCGCTCTGCCAGGGTTCCCTTGATATCTGCTGACCATGCTCAAAGAAAAGGCCACATTAGGGCGAGTACAAGTCATAGCATACATGATTGAGCCAACTACGGAAGCGTAGGGTCCTCGGCTCATCTCTGCTATCTCGGCTTCAGTACTCGGACTTTGAGTTTTACTCAACTTGGCATTACTCTGGATTGGCAACTCCCCTTTCTTTGAATTATCCATACTAAAACGTTTTAGTACCTTGTCCAAGTAAGTATTCTGACTAAGTCCTATTAGTCTCTTACTTCTGTCTCTCACTATCCTTATTCCCAGAATATAGAAAGCCTCTCCGAGGTCCTTCATAGCGAAGCACTTCCCGAGCCAGGACTTAACCTCCTGCGGTGTCGGGATGTCATTTCCTATGAGTAGTATGTCATCGATATACAATACGAGAAAGCTTACTACACTCCCACTGGCTTTGACATATACACACGATTCGCTTTGCAGAAAACCAAACTCTTTGACCTTCTCGTCAAAACAAAGATTCCATCTGCGAGACGCTTGCTTAAGTCCATAAATGGACTTCTCAAGCTTGCCCACTCTATTGGGATGCTTCCCATTGACAAAAACCCTCTGGCTGAGCCATGTAAACATCCTCAGCCAACTTCCCATTCAGGAAAGCGGTTTTGACATCCATTTGCCATATTCCATATTCATGAAATGCAGCAATGGCCAGCATCACCCTGATAGACTTTATCTTCGCAACTGCGAGAAGGTTTCGTCGTAGTCAACTCCAGGAGTTTGAGTGCAACCCTTCGCAACCAATCGCGCCTTGTAAGTATGCACCTTTCCATCCACGTCAGTCTTCTTCTTGAAGATCCACTTGCACCCGACCGTCTTACGACCTGGTACATTGTCAACCAAATTCCAAACTTGGTTGTCATACATGGACTGAATCTCGCTGTCCATAGCCTCTTTCCATTTCGCAGACTCTAGGCCTGCCATGGATTCCTTATAGCTGTTAGGTTCGTCCAGATTCACTAGTGTGCTATCACTAATGAACGTATCCCCTTTTGTAGTAATATGAAAACCATAAAATTGGGGTGGAACACTAACCCTTTCGGAACGTCTAAGAGGTAAAAACTCGTCAATCGGGTTAACCGGAGTTTCCTCCTCGGGTTGAGCGCCAGTGTTAGAGGTTCCTTCATCGCTCGACTCTTGAAGCTTTTCAGGATCGATTTGCCTCCCATTGTCTCCTTGGCTTATGAGTTCTCGCTCTCGGAAAACCCCTCTCCTCGCAACGAAGACAACATTGTCACTCAGTATGTAGAAGAGATATCCGAAGGATTTCTGTGGGTAGCCGATGAAAATACATCGCTCACTACGAGGTTCGAGTTTTTCGTGAGTTTCTCGTCTTACAAAAACCTCACAACCCCAAACCTTGATATGTGCCAATGAGGGAGACTTCCCTGTCCACATCTTGTGAGGTGTTTTGGCAACCTTCTTCGTGGGTACTAAGTTAAGGATATGGGCGGCAGTCTCTAAGGCACACCCCCAGAATGAGATAGGTAGTGAAGCACGACTCATCATGGAACGAACCATGTCTAGCAAGGTTCGATTACGCCTCTCAGCTACACCATTCAATTGTGGTGTCCTAGGTGGCGTCAATTGCGAAACTATTCCACATTCCTTGAGGTAGTCGTGGAACTCAAGACTTAGGTACTCTCCACCTCGATCAGATCGAAGCATCTTGATTTTCCTGCCCAACTGATTCTCCACTTATTGTTTAAACTCTTTGAACTTTTCAAAGGTTTCTGACTTGTGCTTGGTTAAGTAGATATATGTAACACTCGTGTTTCTAGCCTAGGCATTAATCTTGATATGATAGTCTAGGTTAACCTTTGTAACTCATTTTGAAGAAATGAAAAAGGAATTATGTGAATTCTATGTGTTTTATGTGTTTTATGCTTAATTACTAGGAGTTAATTAATTAAGAATAAAAAAATAAGCGTCGAAAATTGTAACACCCATAAAATTGAGCCAAATTAAAACATTTTAAATCATTCAAAAACCATTACGTTCATACAACTCGTTTTCAAAATAGTTTAAACATCAGAGTATCCCCCAGAACCATATCATATAAATCATAAATCATGAGGAGCGGTACGATCACGCCTTCGCCTTGCCACGATCTCCTGAAATACCTGAAACAATACACTGAAACTGTAAGCCCGAAAGCTTAGTGAGTTACCCCCAAAATACCAACCACACATATCATACTCATAACATATCATAAATAGAACAGCCATGCACATCGGGTCTACTGTGTGACTGGTCCGCCCGCACCGGGCCTTCAGTCCACCTGGTCCACCCTCCGAGTCTAGCCATGTACGTCGAGTCTACAGTGTGATTGGTCCGCCCGCACCGGCCTACAATCCACCTGGTCCACTCTCTGAGTCTACAGTATGACTGGTCCGCCCGCACCGGGCCTTCAGTCGGCCTGGTCCACTCCCCGAGCCTCGGCACGTCTGGTCCGCCCTCTTGGGGCCTTCAGCCTATCCGGACCGCTCGCTGGGCCTTCAGAACATCCGGTCCGCCCTGGGTATGTTGGCCTACAACACAAAGCAGGACCCGCCTCAACCCAACCCCCGTCAAACAACCATGTGCACATACAACAATTAATCACATAAAAATCCTCAACCAGACAAACAGTCTAACAGATCACATAGCATATCAACATCCTAACCAGGATTCCGACCTAACCGGTCACTAGCATAACATTACCCTATATCCCGGGTACCGACCTTAACCAGGTCACTAACATAACACCATCCTAAATACCAGGATGCAGATCTAGCAAAATAATAACATAACAAACAATACCCGGATTTCCATCCGATAAAGGGCCGGCCTTGGTGCCGTAGACCCTGTCGATATAGTGAGGATAACTCACCTTGTAACTGCCGAAATCCTGCAAATCTCTGACCGCTGACTCACCGGGACTCCCAACTATCACATGATAATCACCAAGTTAGAATCCAACATGACTTTCTAGGCCAAGGGCCCACAACACTCATTAAGTCCATCATCCTCTTATTGGGCCAAGACCCAAAACCAAATCCTCATGCAAAGCCCAATATTGGCCCAATTTACTTAATTGGACCCACCTCACCAAATGGGCCTAGATCCAAGGTCCATAATAATTATTGGGTCTAAATTACTCCATCCATAATGTTTAGTCACGGCCCAAGCCCCACTAGCCCATAAACAGCCCAATCACTTAAGGCCCAAAATCAAAAACCCAACAGAGGGAGTACGCGGGGCGTACCCCTCTTGGTACGCTGGGCGTACTTCGATTCTCGCGTACTGGGAACGGGATACTGACCCACTATGCTGGGCGTACATCAGCTTATGCGGGGCGTAATATCACTGAACTAAAATTCCACACATATTCTTAATGGCTTAAGCTCTTAAGCCTAAACTCCAGATCCATCGACCAAACATGCCTAGGATTCATAAAGTCTCAAACTTTATTACTTGGGACGTCCATAAAGCTCTTAACTCAAGGTCTTAATCCATTAAGACCCACCTACATCACACATGAGACAATCAAAGCCTTTCGGACCTTATTTTTCTCACTCAAGACCTCTCCTAAGGTCTGAAAGGACCGCTAATCTCAACCAACTCGCATCGTGCATCACTTTGGGGTTTTTGGGACAAGAAATGGTGTCAAAACCTCATAACACCTAGATCTACACAAAATAGATGTCAAGCAAGAGACTTTATACCTCAAAAGGGCTCCAGAAGATGATGCTTTCCCAGATCTACGAGCTCCAGCCACCCAACTCCTTCCTTGACAACTTCTTCTTTCTTCTCCTAGGCTCTCCTTTGCCAAACCAAGTTCCGCAAGGTCAAATATCCACAATCATGGAAGAAAACGGCTACTTAGGGTTTCTGAGAGTAAGAGAGCAGATATGGAGGCTAGGGTTGGAACCATAATGTTCCTTATATAGTGAATGGCCCTAAAATTAGATTTCTGGACACTGGACGTACGCTGGGCGTACGCCCCCAACACCCGCGTTCATTTAACCGCTCTATGCTAGGCGTAACCTAGCTTACACTGGGCGTACCCAGCCAATTACACGCCTGCACCCCATGCATGCCTAGGACCCCTTTGCCAAATATTTCCTTTAGGGACCATTATTGACACTATCTTCAAAGTGTCATAACTCCTTTATTCTAAGCCCGTTTCCGACGAACTTTATATCCACGAAAAGGTGGCCAGAAGCCCTACGCTTGTAGCAACACACCTCGACATGAAACCTTCTCAAATAAAACCTATTGCCCATAAAAGACCGAAACGCCCTTACTCTTGATCTCGGGGATCCATGAATAATTAATCTTAGAACGGGGAGTTACAAAAATAAATATTAGATAAAGCCGATATCTATTAAGAAAGTTGTAGTGGTCGTGACAAGGATTACGGATATATAAAGAATGCCGAAATCCGAGTTATAACGAAGAAGTTATGACCTGTCGAAGTTTCACGACAAAACCGGCTCAGTGCTGAACGAAACTCGTAGTGTTGGTTAAACCGAGAGTAGGTATAAAAAGAACTCCCAAATCTGACTTCGTACGAGGAAGTTATGATTTTTCGAAGTTTCAGCTTAGCAGTAGACAACTAAAAACTCGAATTTTAGATTGAGTGATATTTAGCCGACACGACCTAAACGAGAATTGAAGGTCTCGTAAATAGTAGCACAGCGGTAAAAAGTCTGAAGAAAACGAACGTCGGATGAAGAAGTTATGAATTTTTAACGGATTTCCTGTCCCGGTCTGTTAAAAATAATAATATTAAAAATTAAAGTCAAAATTAGCCGACGAAGTCTAAACGGAAGTTGTAGAGCGTAATTTTACCTACACGTGCATATAAAGGTGGACTCCGGACATGTGTCCTCGCTTCGCATCCAACGCGTGTCCAAGAAGGTTGTTGAGTCATCCAAACCGGAGAGCTAGTTAGAAGCGGTCCAGTAGCGGTGCGACACGTACCCTCCTTCACGTGACGAGTCCTCAAAAGCTGGCACAGACACCCCCTCCTCGGATCCGGACTTCGGTCCAATCACAAGATGCCAACAGCCCCTTCGCACATGCAGCCCTCGTGCGAGCCATCCCCTGCGAGCTTCGGATCTTCGCCACCTGGAGGCTTCTCAGCTGTTGGATCAGGAGGCTCGCTCCTATAAATAGGAGGGTGCGAGACCTCCCGGGTATATTTTGGAAAAGTGTCAATTTTAGCCCCTAAACTCATATTTCTTTCATATTCACATCCCCCGAAGCCCCGGTATCGATTATAACCCCCGAAATACGCCACGAAGTGCCCGTGAAGCCAGGAAAATTTATCTTTTCGGTTTCGAAGCCCGACCTTTGTAGAGCCCGGTTTCTCAATAAAACTCTCGGTTTTATTAGAAACGAACGTTTTAGGAAACGAATTGCTGCCCGATTATCATCAAATCATGTGAGTGTGTAGTTACTTTCAATTTACACATAGATATGAAGTATTTACCTTAAAAGACGTGTTATGTGTAAATATATTAATTGTTTATTTGAGGTGACTGTTGAATTGATGTTTTATACAAGTTTTAAACTGTATACGTATTTTATCTACAAATATGTTGGGTAGAACATGGGTAGACAAAATAGTCGGTGGGTGTTAAAATGATAAGAGGTCTCAGTGTCGGTGTTGTTGTTGTTGTTATTGGTGAAGTCGTCTAACGGAGTATAGATGACGACCACGGACCTTTCTAGACAGTCTAGTGGTACACTAGCAGGTTCGCAACTTGTAGGTGTTGATGAACTAAATGTTCATTGGTGTACTCCAATCCCCCTCATGGTTGCCTTTAGGACACGTATGGCTGAGGAGTCCCCTTAGCAGTAGTGTCCACCCCGATGATATTCCTTAGGCTAAGTCCCTTGTGTTAGGTGTTTAGGGACGTAAAGTGAGGACAACGGGAATGGGTAATCAGGGTTATTGTTTATTGGTGAACTTAATAAGTTATTATTATTGTGGGTTGAAAACCCTATATGCTCACCAGGCTCCCAAGCCTGACCCACTCAGTTTCATGTATTACAGGTAGTGGCGCTCGAGCATAGATGTGCTGTTTTGGATGAGGGATTACGGATATAGGCCTGTAGATATGAAATAATGTAGTAAGGCTTATATTGTACTATTTATGCTTTTGATCTGTATCGAACATGACATCCCAAGTCTTTTAATGAAATACATTTCCTTGGAAATGCTTTTGATAAATCTTTATCATATTTTGTTTTGGGACAAATTCCGCAACACTTTTATTTAAAATGTTACTCTGATTTTCAAACAAGCATAAACAAAATCGGTCTTTTCTGGCCGTGAAAATGGGGATGTCACTGTTGGTATCAGAGCATTAGTTTAAGCGAACTAAGAAATATCCTACGATTTCTAGACTTGAACTTAGAATGCTAAGTGATGATTGTGAGATGAGTGTCTACCATATTTTAGACACGAGCACTTGTTTATTTTAGGAAAGATGCCTAAAATTCCCTTATGTGCTAAATGTTATATGTTTGCCATATATACCATTATTTGTTTGGATCTATGGTCTGTTGCCAACCGGATCTGCAAACCTTATGTGTGTAGGATTCTAAGCGTATGATTACGAGATTAGAACTAACATGTAAATGTTTCGGAGTGATAAGGGAATTGAAATATCTAACAAGGATAAAGACCTAAATTCGCCTTATTCGGTATATAGATTGTAATGGCAAGAACTCAAAGTGGAGCAGGAAATACAAACAGAAACCAACAACCTCAACCCCAAGTGGTGGAACAGGTGCCGATAGTAGGAGCTGCACCCGAACCCATCACCATGGCTGGAGTACGAACTATGAGTCAGACCATGATGGCTGAACAAAGGGAGGAGTTGAGGCAAATGTTGCTGAACAACAGGGATGAACCTTCAGTTCCTGTTGAACAACATGAACTAAATGACGATCGATCTGAAGAAGGGAACAACAACATATCGGTTGGTCATAGTGAACCGCTTGTGGTTGGGAGGAATAACCACGAGGGTAGAGTGGAGAGAAATGGGTGAAAGTATAGGACTTTATAACTTGCAAGCCATCGACCTTCACTGGAAAAGAAGATCCTATCGGAGTAATGGACTGGATCTCGGAAATGGAGTTGGCTTTCATGACTTGTGATTGCCAAGGCATGTTACAAACCACCTTTGTAGTGCGTCAGTTCAGGGGTAGTGCTGCTCGTTGGTGGAACACATTAGGGAAAACCCTAAGCCCTAATGAGCCACTGCAAATGAATTGGGCAGAGTTCTTGGTGCACTTTAAGCGCAAAAACTGCTCGGCCCAAAACGTACTTGAGTTAGAAAACCAATTTCTAACGTTAAAGAAGGAGAGTATGACCGTTGACGAGTATACCAATAACTTCACAGACAAAATGGAGTTTGCTTTGCGTATTGTCCTAGATGAGCTGGTGAAAATTCTCAGGTACGAAAAGGGACTTCCATGGGAGTATGCGGTGCCAGTACGTCAGGCACTTACTTTGGAGGCAGCTATCTGGGCTGCCAAGTCTGTTGAAGATATGATCAAGGGGAGAGCCGCCTGCAAGGTTGAAGTTGGCGAAAAGAGAAAGTTTGAAGGAACGTCAGGTTCCAATAAAAAGAACAAATTCTCGAAGTCTGGTTCGAGAAAATTCGAAGGAGGAGCAGAAGCCAAATGGTGTGACAGGTGCAAGAAGAAACATGTTGGGAAGTGCAGCGTGGAACTCACTTGTTACAAGTCTGGAAAGCCAAGGCATTATGCCAATAATTGCACCTTCACTAATAGCGTCTGTCATGGGTGCCATGAAGAAGGGCATATTTTGAGGGATTGCCCGAAGAAGAAAGACGCAGCAAAACCCAATCTGCCACCAAAGCCGAAGGAGAGAGCCTTTCAGATGACACTCGAAGCTGCGAAAGAAGAAGCCGATGTCGCTTCAGGTACCTTTCTCGTAAACAAATTGCCTGCCCAAATTTTGTTTGATTCTGGAGCCAATTACTCCTTTATTTCGCATAAATTTGGTAGAAAACTAGCTTTGCGTGTTGATAGACTAATTAATGCTTTATTAGTCGAAATTGCTAGTGGCAAGTTTGTACCTGTTAGCCATCGTATGAAAAACATCGTCATTGACTTGGATGGGAATAAGTTCCACGAGGAATTATTGCCTATCGAGTTAAATGGTTTTGACATAGTTTTAGGAATGGATTGGCTTAGCGCCAAAGATGCCGAAATAATGTGTAGGAAGAAGATAGTTAAAGTAAACCCGCCAGGGAAAGAGTCGTTTATGGTGTATGGAGACAAACGCAGAGTAAATTCTGGAATCATTTCCCTAATGAAAGCCAGAAAGTGTTTGGCCAAGGGATGTACATCATATTTAGCGTTCATGATCGATGCTAAGAAGGAAAAGAAGGAGGTGCAGAACATTCCGGTGGTGTGTGATTATCCGGAAGTCTTTCCCGAAGATCTTCCCAGATTACCCCTGATCGACCAGTGAAGTTCTGTATCGACTTGCTACCAGGAACGACGCCAATAGCAAAAGCACCATATCGATTAGCACCAACCGAGATGAAAGAACTTATGACACAACTTCAGGAGTTATTTGACAAAGGTTTCATTCGACCTAGTTCATCACCCTGGGGAGCCCCTGTGTTATTTGTAAAGAAGAAAGACTGGAGCATGAGAATGTGCATCGATTACAGAGATCTGAATAAAGCGACCATAAAGAACAAGTACCCGTTGCCGAGGATCGATGACTTGTTCGACCAGTTGCAAGGTTCGAGCTATTTCTCGAAGATCGATCTTAGGTCAGGATACCATCAACTAAAGGTGAGGGAGCAGGATATAGAAAAGATTGCATTCAGAACAAGATATGGACACTATGAATTTTTGGTTATGTCGTTCGGATTAACCAATGCCCCAGCAGCTTTCATGGATTTGATGAACAGGGTTTGTAAACCATACCTTGATAAATCTGTGATAGTATTCATAGACGATATCTTGATCTATTCAAAAAGCAAGCAGGAGCATGAAAAGCATCTGCATGAAGTGCTAGAAGTTCTGAAAAAGGAGAAGTTGTATGCAAAGTTCTCCAAATGTGAATTTTGGATTCAAGAAGTCCAATTTTTAGGTCATGTGGTTAACCAAGATGGAATAATGGTTGACCCAGCAAAGATTGAAGCTGTAATGAAGTGGGAACAACCAAAAAGCCCCATGGAGATTCGAAGCTTTTTAGGATTAGCCGGATATTATCGTCGATTTATCCAAGGCTTTTCTTCGATCGCTACTCCATTACCAGCTTTGACCCACAAAGGAGCTACTTATGCTTGGAATGAAAAACATAAGGAGGCCTTTGAAAAGTCAAAGAAGAGACTGTGTGAAGCACCGATTCTTTCGTTACCTGAAGGAGTTAATGACTTCGCAGTCTACAGTGATGCCTCTGGAGTTGGGTTAGGATGTGTCCTGACCCAAAGGGTTAAAGTGATAGTGTATGCATCGAGGCAGTTGAAAGAGCATGAAAAGAACTACCCAACTCATGATCTGGAGTTGGCAGCGGTAGTATTCACCTTAAAGATGTGGAGGCATTATCTTTATGGTACTAAGTGTAAACTTTTCACTGATCATAAGAGTCTTCAATATCTTTTTAATCAGAAGGAATTTAACATGAGGCAACGGCGCTGGCTAGAATTACTCAAGGACTACGACTGTGAGATACTTTACCACCCTGGTAAAGCAAATGTTGTTGCTGATGCTCTCTGTCGGAAGGTGAATCTTGAAAAGAAAAGGCCAAGAGCGTTGAGGATTGAAGTTGTCTCTACAATTGTGGAAAGTATAAAGAAAGCTCAGGAGGAAGCTTTAGAGAAAAATGACCAGAAGGAGGAACGTTTGGGAAAAACATTGGTGTTTGATACAAACGGTCAAGGATTGAAGGTATTCAAAGATAGAATTTGGGTACCTAAGACGAGAGGAGTAAGAGGTCTTCTGATGGAAGAAGCTCACAAAACCATGTACTCGATTCATCCCGGCAGTACGAAAATGTATAGGGATCTAAAATCTTATTACTGGTGGCCGACGATGAAGCTCGATGTTGCTAAGTATGTGGCTGAGTGTGTAACTTGTGATAGGGTTAAGGCACAACATCAGAAACCGTATGGGAGTTTAGAACCTTTACCTGTACCCATGGGTAAATAGGAGGACATTACCATGGATTTTGTGACTAAACTACCCAAAACAAGGAACGGTCACGACATGATTTGGGTGGTCGTTGATCGCTTCACTAAGAGTGCGCATTTCATAGCCGCCAACGAGAAATGGTCTATGGATAAACTTGCGAATTCTTATGTGAAGGAAATTGTGAGGCTTCACGGTGTTCTGTTAAAGATTGTATCTGATCGTGACAGCCGTTTTACCTAAAGGTTTTGGAGAAGTCTACAAGAGGAATTGGGTACCAAGTTGTGTTTGAGTACAACTTACCATCCGCAAACTGATGGTCAAAGCGAACGAACGATTCAAACATTGGAGGATATACTGAGAGCATGTACCCTAGAATTCCAAGGTAACTGGGATGAACACTTACCTCTAGTAGAATTCTCCTATAATAATAGTTTCCACTCAAGCATCAAGATGGCACCTTATCACGCTTTGTATGGAGAAAAGTGTCGAACGCCATCATGTTGGCTGGAAGCTGGGGAAAAGCAGTTTATGGGACCTGAAGTAGTCCATCGGACTGCTGAAAAGTTGAAAGTGATAAGGGAAAGGATGTTAGCTGCTCAAGATCGTCAAAAGAGCTATGCTGACAAGAAAAGACAACCGATATCCTTCGAAGTTGGAGATTCGGTTTTACTTAAAGTCTCGCCGTGGAAGGGACTTATAAGATTTGGTAAAAGGGGAAAGTTGAGTCCAAGGTTTATTGGACCATTTAAAGTTCTTCAGAGGATCGGGAATCAAGCTTACATGCTAGAATTACCGGAAGAACTGGAGGTTATTCATAACACATTTCATGTATGTTATTTGAGGAAGTTCACGGGAGATGTGCCCGATATAATTCCGATTTATGAGTTAAGATTGGATGAAAACAAGAGGTTGGTTGAAGAACCTGAGGCAATCGTTGACCGTAAGACTATGAAGTTGCGACGCAAGATAGTTGATTTAGTGCTTGTACGCTGGAAACATACGAATGTGCCAAATCTTACCTGGGAAACGGAGAGTGACATGATGAGTCGCTACCCGCAGTTGTTTGGTGATATGTGATTCCGGGGACGGAATCATCCTAAGGGGGAGAGAATTGTAACACTCGTGTTTGTAGCCTAGGATTAATCTTGATATGATAGTCTAGGTTAACCTTTGTAACTCATTTTGAAAAAATGAAAAAGGAATTATGTGAATTCTATGTGTTTTATGTGTTTTATGCTTAATTACTAGGAGTTAATTAACTAAGAATAAAAAAATGAGCGTCGAAAATAAATATTAGATAAAGCCGATATCTATTAAGAAAGTTGTAGTGGTCGTGACAAGGATTACGGATATATAAAGAATGCCGAAATCCGAGTTATAACGAAGAAGTTATGACCTGTCGAAGTTTCACGACAAGACCGACTCGGTGTTGAATGTCGTAAAAAGTGAGTTTTTGATAAACTACTTTTTAGCCTTAATGATCTAAACTAAACTCGTAGTGTTCGTTAAACCGAGAGTAGGTATAAAAAGAACACCCAAATCTGACTTCGTATGAGGAAGTTATGATTTTTCGAAGTTTCAGCTTAGCAGTAGACAGCTAAAAACTCGAATTTTAGATCGAGTGATTTTTAGCCGACACGACCTAAACGAGAATTGAAGGTCTCGTAAATAGTAGCACAACGGTAAAAAGTCTGACGAAAACGGACGTCGGATGAAGAAGTTATGAATTTTTAACGAATTTCTTGTCCCGGTGTGTTAAAAATAATAATATGAAAATTAAAAACAAAATTAGCCGACGAACTCTAAACAAAAGTTGTACAGCGTAATTTTACCTATGCGTGCATATAAAGAACGTCAAAAACGGAGCTCGTATGCGAAAGTAACGGATTTTAGAAGTTTTGGCGCGGAAAACGAGAAAAATTGCTAAAACCGAGAAATTTCGCAAGGTGGACTCCGGACACGTGTCCTCGCCTCGCATCCGATGCGTGTCCAAGAAGGTTGCTGAGTCATCCGAACCGGAGAGCTGGTCCGAAGCGGTCCAGTAGCGGTGCGAAACGTACCGTCCTTCACGTGACCGAGCCCTCGCAAGCTGCCACGGACACCCCCTCCTCGGATCCGGACATCGGTCCAATCACAAGAAACCAGCAACCCCTTCGCACATGCAGCCCTCGTGCGAGCCATCCCCTGTGAGCTTCGGATCTACGCCACCTGGAGGCTTCTCAGCCGTTGGATCAGGAGGCTCGCTTTTATAAATAGGAGGGTGCGAGACCTCCCGGGTATATTTTGGAAAAGTGTCAGTTTTAGCCCCTAAACTCATATTTCTTTCGTATTAAAATCCCCCGAAGCCCCGGTATTGATTATAACCCCCGGAATACGCCAAAAAGTGCCCGTGAAGCCCGGAAAATTTATCTTTTCAGTTTCGAAGTCCGACTTTTGCAGAGCCCGGTTTCTCAATAAAACCCCCAGTTTTATTATAAACGAACGTTTAGGAAACGAATTGCTGCCCGATTATCATCGAATCATGTGTGTGTGTAGTTATATTAATTTTTTATTTGAGGCGACTGTTGAATTGATGTTTTCTACAAGTTTTAAGCTGTATATGTATTTTATCTACAAATATGTTGGGTAGAACATGGGTAGACAAAATAGTCGGTGGGTGTTAAAATGATGAGAGGCCTCGGTGTCGGTGTTGTTGTTGTTGTTATTGGTGAAGTCGTCTAATGGAGTATAGATGACGACCACGGACCTTTCTAGACAGTCCAGTGGTACACTAGCAGGTTAGCAACTTGTAGGTGTTGATGAACTAAATGTTCATTGGTGTACTCCAATCCCCCTCATGGTTGCCTTTAGGACACGTATGGTTGAGGAGTCCATTTAGCAGTAGTGTCCAACCCGATGATATTCCTTAGGCTAAGTCCCTTGTGTTAGGTGTTTAGGGACGTAAAGTGAGGACAACGGGAATGGGTAATCAGGATTATTGTTGATTGGTGAACTTAATAAGTTATTATTATTGTGGGTTGAAAACCCTATATTGTCACCAGGCTCCCAAGCCTGACCCACTCAGTTTCATGTATTACAGGTAGTGGCGCTCGAGCATAGATGTGCTGTTTTGGATGAGGGATTACGGATATAGGCCTGTAGATATGAAATAATGTAGTACGGCTTATATTGTACTGTTTATGCTTTTGATCTGTATCGAACATGACATCCCGAGTCTTTTAATGAAATACATTTCCTTGGAAATGCTTTTGATAAATCTTTATCATATTTTGTTTTGGGACGAATTCCGCAACACTTTTATTTAAAATGTTACTCTGATTTTCAAACAAGCATAAACAAAATCGGTCTTTTCTGGCCGTGAAAATGGGGATGTCACAGTTGGTATCAGAGCATTAGTTTAAGCGAACTAAGAAATATCCTACGATTTCTAGACTTGAACTTAGACTCGCACACATCATTGTCCCTAAGGTCGAATGACTCCAACACTCCATCCTTTTGGAGTTGGGCTATGCGTTTCTTGTTGACATGTCCAAAACGACAATGCCACAAGCATGCTTTCTCCATACTATTGGAAGAATCCACACACAACACATCATTTCCTAAGTTGTCTACAACCATCACAGTTTCATATATTCCATTACAAGGCAATGCTTCAAAATATGAAACATTATTAAAATAAGCATAAATAGAACCCTTTTCATTATCAAATGAATATATAAAACCCTGTCTATACAAACCATGAAATGAAATGATGTTTCTAGCCATATCTGGAGAATAGCAACAATTATTCAAATTTAAATCTAATCCAGTAGTAAGCACTAAGGAGTAAACTCCAATCTTGGTCACAGGCGACAATCTTCTGTTTCCCATGATCAGATTCATCCTTCCACGCTCCACAATCCCTATTTCTTTTTAGTCCCTGCAAATCATAACATATGTGAAAACCACATCGTGTATCAAGAACCCAAGAAGTAGCATGTGATAAATTATTAGATTTAATTGTGTAAATACCTGCGAAAGATGGCTTGATCTTCCCATCCTTGATGGCTTGCAGATATTATGGGCAGCTTCTCTTCCAATGGCCTATCTTGTGGTAGTAGTGGCACTCTGCCTCCTTAGGGTTAGAGTTGAGTTTAGCAGAATCAACTTTGGTTCCACTAGAAGAGGTGCCATCTTGGGACTTTCCCTTGTGGTGGCCCCTTGAGGAGGCCTTCCTCTTCTTACGCTTCCCTTGCCCTATTGCCAAGATAGGGGCATCAGCAGGAGTTGGAGTTAATCCAATAGCTTTATCCTTGAGGTTGCTCTCAACAGTCCTCAACAAGCCCTGAAGCTTGCTCAAGGAGACCTCTTCCTTATTCATGTGGTAGGTCATGTAGAATTGGCTATAGCAGGAAGGCAATGAGTGAAGGATGATGTCAATTTCTAGCTCTTCATCGAAGTTCACATTTAACATCAGTAGGCGATCAACATATCTCGGCATCTTTTGCAGATGGGCAGTAAGGGACTCTCCATTGCCCATTTTGGTAGTGATCATCGAAGTGATGATCTCATACCTCTCTTGCCCAGCGCTCTGGTGGTAGCGTTCCAGCAGATCCTGATGCATCTCATAGGGGTACTTGTCCTCATAGGACTTTTAAAGTTCGGCAGTCATAGTCGCTAGCATGATGCAATGGACTTTCATGGCATCACGCTCGTGGGCCTCATAGGCCACGATCTCTTCGCCGGTAGCAGTGTCGATGTCAATCTCCTTTAGCTTCTCCTCGAGGACATACTCTTTGTCCTCATAGCGAGTGACCATGCGAATGTTACAGATCCAATTACTAAAATTTGTCCCATCAAAAATCACTTTCCCACACAAATTCATGAGTGAAATTGAACCATAGAAGTTTGACCCAGAAGCGTTGTTGTTTGCGTTCAACATCTGAAAAGGAAAAAGAACAAAGTTGATTAGAAATGAATTTCCCAAATTAATCACCCAAATGAAAAATTAGGGCTAGGAACCAACAACATTATTTACAAAATAGAAAAGGGATGCCGTAATCTAACAAGTAAATAATTTTGAAGGCAAGTGAATGTCGATTCACTAATTCTCCACCATGAAAAACGAAAAAGAAATTAGGTTTTAAATGTATTGAAAACACCTAGATCTTGTGATATACATTGAACTTTTCAATGGCATGTTTAAATCTCGATATGCCCCTCAAGTTTGTGACTGGGATGCCGAGGATCACAAAGTGGGTGTGAATAACCATGAAAATGTACATGGTGCCCTCATTGTTACAGTCACCTATTCGATGTGCTGCTTAACCACACACGCTCCATCGAACTATGAAAAACAATGAGTCACCCTTTTCTACCATTACTTAGAACCCAATTAATGTGTCGGTTAGCCACACGCGCTCCATTAACGTCTTAGCAAGGGTACAAAGTGTAATTTCATGGAATTGGATCAATTCACTTTTGCCTAAAGTAACTAAGAATGGGAATTATGAAAAAAAACATTTAGTTACTTTATATAGATTCATTATACTTTTAATGAGGAAAGGTTTGCCTTATCCTACCCGTTCGGCTAACGACCCTCCACCAATCAAGGAAGCGGTGGGTGACAATGGACACCCATTAAACGGACATTGTATAGGCCATAACCTTATACCCCCCTTATAGATCGGCTTCGTGAATGAGGCCTACTAACGGTAAGACTAGCATTTAAGTTAGACATATATATATATATATATATATATATATATATATATATATATATATATATATATATATATATATATTAATCTTATAATATTATAAGCATAAGGTTGAATTTTAAAACTTGTAAAATTCTAAGGTTTGAAATTTAAATAAATCAAATTAATCTTTTAATCACAAAATTTAAATTTCAAAACTCGAGGACATGTTTTGAACTTTTCAAAATGTAAAGGATCTAATAGAAAATAATTTATGTTAACTAATTAATTTAATGATTATCTAAATTTGACCTAGTTAATATTACTTGCAAGAAAATTCACCAATTAATTCAAATAATCAATTATTATCAAATAAGGAAATTATTATTTAACCAAATGGTAATTATCTTTTGTATTCTCAAGGATATAGTCAAATATATGATAAAATTCGTATTTTATTGACCCAAAACGCTTTAGGCAACAATCCTTAAGCAAGACAGCAAGAAATCCCGAAAATCACTCTGACAGATGCTCCGACTCGCCGAGTCCCATTATGGACTCGCCGAGTTCATACGACTCGCCGAGTCCACAATGGGACTCGTCGTGTCTGTCAGTCAGGGGCACAAAAAAATGATTTTTCATGGCAAGAACAATCAAACAATGCATCAATTCAATAGAAATCAATCAAAGCTCTGATACCACTGATGGGTTTGAGCCATAAGAACTTTCCTATGTGCACATGCAAACCCTAATGCTTGGATCTAGGTTTCTCTAATTGAACATGCAATGTATCCAAGGCTTACAATTCTAGATCTAGTGAATACAATGGAAACATAACATATGAAATCAAATCTAGATGAATACCTTTTGTAGCTTGCTTGAATCTTCTTGTTCATGGAGCTTAGAGTCACAATTGTCACTCCTCTAATGGATTACAAACACCAACTAGCAAGAGGATGATTTGGAGAGAGAGGAGAGGTGTAGAAATTGGCTCTAGGGTTCCCAAGGAAGCAAGGTGGCCGATTTCTCCAACCCATGGGGCTTATTTATACTGTGAGCTTCTAGGGTTACATCCTTAACCCTAATTGAAAAACTTAGGCCCTAAGCAATCCAAGGATCCTTCTAGAGTAAGGCTTGGACGAATTCAAGGAGCCCATACTCCTTAATTTCGGCCACCCTGTATTCATAAGGATCCATAGCCCAAAAAATCAACTATCACATAGTTGACAGTTTAAGCCCCTTTATTCAATTAACCTCTTTTAGTCACCTAATTAATTCTTAATTAATCTATGACTAATATTAATCAAATAATATTATTATTCCTTTAATATATTATTATCATAATATATTAATATAATAATATCTCTTATCTCTTCGTAAATCACCCTGTGAAGTTGCTATGGTGAAGGCAACCCAAAAGGACCATGCACAACCGGGTCAAGTACTTACCAAATATAGTTTCGGGCTTAGACACTAATCCAACAGTTTGCATGTACTATGTGACTACTTGATCATGATTGTTTATATGTCGACATATTGTGTTTGGTTGGGTTGAGGCGGTCCTACTTTGTACCGTAGGCCAAGATACCTGGTGCAGGCCGACTGTAAGTTGTATGCACGGAGGCTCTGGGGAACGGTAGGGTTGAGGTGGTAGGCAAACAAACCCTTGGTATTCCAAACCGATGGTTGTTTGGACCTGACATATTGGTATTCCAACCCGAGGCTGATTGGGCCAATATGCTTATGACACGAGGGTATTCCACTCCGAGGATGACTGGACCCATCGTGGATGTGACTTGTATTCCGGCCCGAGGCTGATTGGGCCAGACTTGAGTGTTTGCGTTTATGCTTTATTTTGTGTGGTGGTACTTTGGGGGAAACTCACTAAGCTTTATGCTTACGGTTTTAGTTTATTGTTTCTAGTGCTTCTGATGATTTTGGCAAGGCGAAGGCATGACCGTACACATCCTTCGTTTGACAATAGATTGGATCTTGGGAATCTTTGATTTTCAATTAATGTTGAGAACACTATTTTTGTAAACATTTTACTAGTGAAAGGATCGTTTTGAAAAGATTAAAATTTTTTGGAATTTTGGGACGTTACAAGTTGGTATCAGAGCCTTGGTTTGGGTGAATTGGAGGGACACTCGTGTGAATCCAGTATCAAACTAAGGAAAAAGATTTTTAAAAACAATTTTCAAATGGTTTTCAAAATAATCAAGGAGGATGAGATGTGTACGATCAGCCAAAGCCAGTAAGTAGACTCCAAATTACCACACTGTTATTTGATATTGTGATATGATAGAACATCATGCTAGTGATAGGCTAGGGATCTTACGGAATTGCATGATAGAATTGCATGACTATGTGATGCCTGATAGCCTAGGTTCTTTCTTTTATGGAATTGACATCATTACTCTAGTTGCTTAGTGTATGCATCATAGTTGTATATAACTAAGATCGTATAGCCTGAGAATGTTTGGTTTGGCCTTATTTCCTGTTCTTGTCTGATGAAGGGCTTAGGGTAGGATCACATATTCAAATGTCTATAGGGTCCAACGTTATGTATGACTACCTTACATGAGTGTTGCGGGGTTGGTGGAAGTTTCATGGATGAGCCGTGTGTGGTCAGCTGGCCAGTCAGGAGATAGTTAGCCTTTCCTCTAGGGAGTGAGGATCAAGTATATATTATGCTTGAGTGTAGAGTATTTTTAGGGTTATCGTGATGATCCTCTGAGACAACTACGGGTAGGTGTGGAAGGTACTATGGGCCCGTACTACTGAAAGCACAGGACCTGTACGCGAATCAGGAAAGTCAAAAACCCTAGAGTCTTGTTAGGAGTTCCCCTGGTGTTATATGCGTTTTTTTATATCTCCCTGGTTTGTTTTCATTATGGCGGGTACGAGACGATTTGAGGTTGGATCCGGATCAGGATCAGGCTGAGCCAGCATTGACCGAGAACCATGTTAGGGAGATCATTCGTGAGGAGGATGTTTCCTTTTCCGGGGGTAGATATTGGAGTTGGTTGAAATTGTCAAGGCCGCTATGAAGGAGTACTTTGATGACCGATATGCTACACTTCTGAGGTTGTTGTTGCTGTAGCAACCGCAACTGTTACTGTCGTTGGGAATCGAGGGGAGAAATATTTCCAGTATCGGGATTTCGATCGTACGAAGCCCCCCATATTTTGATGGGGGTCTCAGACTCGATTGTGGCAATGATATGACTGTTTGACGTGGAAGGTTGTTTCTTCACGTGTTCTTGTCCAAATAACCAAAAGGGCAGGTGCGCTCTGAACCTTTTGAGGTCCGTGGCAAGGGATTCGTGGAGACTGGTGACTACTTTTAATACTCCTGAGCACATGGCCGCGATGACTTCGGAATAGATCTCTGAGATGTTCCGTGCAAGGTATTTTCCACTAGTAGAGAGGGAGAGACTGGCCCTGTAATACTTGGATCTGAGACAGACGACCGAGTCGGTGACAAAGATCACCAAGATGTTCACTAAGAGGGCCTTGTTCAGTCATGAGTTCGCTACTCTAGAGTAGACTCAGATGACTCGGTATCTGAGCATGCTCAAGACATATATTCGACAGTTCATGTCCAACCAACACTATGATTCTCTCGTTGAGCTTCAGGATGTCACGATTGTTGGGTTTTGAGCATTCTAACACTCATATGGTGTTCATGCAACCCTAGAAACCTTGGATATATGTTTTATCTATGATACATGCAAAATTGATTTTCCAAGGTTTTTCAACTATCTAACATAGCATGGGGAACTTTAAAACATAAATGTTAGAAGAAGAACATACCTTTTGTAGTTTGGATTCCTTGAGAACCTTGTGAGCCTAGCACCTCAAGTGTGATGCCTCAAATATCTCACACAACACTACAACTCCTGGAATAGACTTGAGAGAAGTTCACTTACACCTCAAAATTGGCTAGCCCTCTAACTTTTACATGTAGTTGTCATAGTCCCAATTTTGCTTGCATAGGGTTCTTTATATAGTTGTGACACTAGTACGGTTACACCATGTAAACCCTAATTGTCATGGCTTTCCATATTCCATGATCCATGGGTTTGTAACCTCCATGGATTATCCATGGAGCACCTTATGGGTTTTAGCCCAATCCATACAAACCATGGATCATTAGCCCAATATATATGAATAGATTATTTACATAATCAACCCCCATATATTTAATTAGTCTCTTTTTGATCACTTAATTAATTCCAAATTAATTCTTTGATCGATACTAATTAAATAATATTATTAATATATTAGAACTTATAATATATTAATAATCCTTAAGTGTCCTTTCTCTCATTTAGTCTATCCAAGTGTTTGTTGGATAAGGTATCTAAGTCCATAACTATTTCAGGTATGTACTTGACCCGACCCGACATGGTCCATTTGGGTTGCATGGCATCATGCATTTGGATAGACTAAATGAGAGAAATAACACTTGTGGTTTATTAATATATTATAAGTTCTAATATATTAATAGTATTATTTAATTAGTATTGATCAAGAATTAGTCTAGGATTAATTAAGTGATCAAAAGATGACTAATTAAATATATGGGTTGATCATGTAAATCATCCATAACTTGTATAGTGGGCTAAAAGGCTCCATGGATAATCAAGTTGGGTTAAACCCATTGAATGCTCCATGGAGGCTCCATGGGAGTTACAAACCCATGGGTCATGGACATGAAGAGTCATGCCACATTAGGGTTTACATGGTGTAACCCTAGATGTGACACACTATATAAGCAACATGTTCTCCACCAAAATCGGGACACTAAAAAACAAGAGGGCTAGAGCCGATTTTGCAACTGTAAGATTCTCTCAAAGTTTACTCCTTTGCATTTGGTGTTGTGTGAAGCATTTGAGGCATCACACTTGGGGTGCTAGGCTCACAAGGTTTCAAGGATCATAATCAACAACAAGGTAAGTTATTCTATCTTTCATTCAAGTTAAAAATGTTCCCCATGTATGCTAGATAGGAATATAACCTTGGAATTCAACTTTGCATGATTATTAGACAAACATAGATCCAAGGTTATTAGGGTTGCATGTACACTTAGGAAGTGTTAGAATGCTCAAAACCCATCAGTGGTATCAGAGCCTAGGTTTGTTTGTTGTTTTTTTTTTTGTGTGCAAACAGCTTGAAAAAAAATCGTTTTTCTGTTTTCTGCTCGTATGAAAGTTTGCACATTTGTTGCTGGAAATGGACTAGAAACATTACCCTAAACTGTTTTGATGTTTTAAAGCTTTTTTTAGATGGTGTAATGTTTATGCTAATCCATTTACAATGGCAATTATTAAAATTACAAGTTTTTTTTAAGTGTAATTTTTTGATTCTTGAAAGTGTTCATATTCATGTTCTTGAACTTATGAAGATTAGATGATCATAGGAATTGTTTGTAACCTTCATGGTAGTTTAATTCATGATCATAATGTGTTTTAATGGAGTCCATAACTTGTCCTCAAGTTATGGAAAACCAAAAGTCTCACTTTTATTAAAGCCATTAAAAGAACACAAGAGTTATAAAAATGAAGAGTCTTCATTTTTATTACTCAATTAATTCATAAGTTATAAGAAATGAAAAGTTTTGGAAGTTTACAAAACTTGCCCTCAAGTTTTGGAACATGTAAAGTCTTGATTAAAACTTTAGTTCCAACCCTTAGAATTTTAAAAGTTAAAATTCAACCCTTATACTTTATAATATTATAAGTTACTAATATATATATGTATAACGTCAAGTCGTCTTACCGCTAGTACGCCTCATTCACGAAGCCGGTCTATAAGGGGTGTATAAGGTTGTTACCTTTAAAATGGCAACTTATTGGGTGTCCACTCTCACCCACCGCTTCCTTGATCGGTGGAGGGTCGTTAGCCGAACGGGTAGGACAAGGATTTATAAATTCTCATTAAAAGTATGATGAATATTATAAAGTAACTAAATGCTTTTATTACATTCCCAATCTTAGTTACTTTAGGAAAATGTGAATAAGGTGCTAATCCATGAAATTACACTTTACACTTTGTTTAAGTCGTTAGTAGAGCTCGTGTGGTTAACCGGCACACTAACTTCGACTTAACAAGGTAGGTAAAGGGTGACTTAAAGTTTATTATAGGTCGGTGGAGCTCGTGTGGTTAACCGGCACATCGATTGAGTAATAAACATTGAGTGTACCAAGTGATTTGCATGGTTACTTCACACCTCATTTTGTGATCCTCGGTATCCCAGTCACAAAACTTGGAGGGCACACTCGAGATTGAAACATGCCTTTGAAAAGTTCATTGAATCTCAAAAGAATCTAGGAATTTCTAAGAACCAATTAAAAACCTAATATCTATATTTCGTTTTTCATGGTGGAAATTGGTGAATCGTCATTCACCTACCTTTCAAATATGTTATAGCTTGGATTACCGCATACCTCTTCTAAGTTATCATATATTGTGATTGGATTCTAGCCTTAATATTACATTTGGGTGTTTTATTAAGGACTCTCTTAATATCTAAACTAATCTTGTTCTCTTCTTTCAGATGTCTTCAAACAATGCTGCTTCTGGCTCTAATCCTAATGGCTCCATTACTCTTATAAACTTGTGTGGGAAAGTCACTTTTGATGGATCCAACTTCAATGAATGGATCAGAAACATCAGGATGATTACCCGCTACGAGGACAAAGAATATGTCCTTGACAAGGAGCTTAAGGAGATTGATGAGACCACTGCAACTCCCCAGGAGATCGCTGACTTCCGGACACATGAAAGGGATGCTACAAAAGTGGCATGCATCATGTTGGCCACCATGACAGCGGAACTTCAAAAGTCCTATGAGGACTTTTACCCTTTTGAAATGCACCAAGATCTGATGGAAAGATACCATCAAAGTGCACGAAAAGAGAGGTATGAAATCATATGCTCTATCATAACAACCATGATGAAGGACGGGGAATCCGTCACGAGCCACATGCAGAAAATGCAAAGGTATGTGGATCGGTTGCTGAAGCTTAATGTGAACTTCCCTGAGGAGCTTGCAATAGATATCATTTTGCACTCCTTACCATCGTACTATGATCAATTCCGCATGACATATCACATGAATAAGGAAGAGGTCACACTCAGCAAACTTCAGGGACTCCTCAAGACCGCAGAAACAGGTCTTAAGGGTAAGTCGGTTGTTAACACTCCTACTCCAAACTCGGCCCCGGTTTTGGCAATCGGGAAAGGTAGAGGGAAGAAGAGGGAGAGCTCTTCGAAGGGTACCAAGGCTAGGACCCTTGATGGCTCTTCTTCAAGTGGAACCAAGAAAGGTTTTGTCACTCCTTCTTCTGACCCTAAAGAGGC
This sequence comes from Lactuca virosa, assembly GCF_052849685.1. Classification (NCBI taxonomy): domain Eukaryota; kingdom Viridiplantae; phylum Streptophyta; class Magnoliopsida; order Asterales; family Asteraceae; genus Lactuca; species Lactuca virosa. The sequence goes on from NC_136434.1 coordinate 294,616,301, forward strand.
TGAATGCTTCTATTGCCATGAAAAGTCACATTGGAAGCGGAACTGCCCAAAGTACCAGCAAGATGTGAAGGATGGGAAAGTTAAACCCAACCATGCAGGTATTTACACTATCTTATCTAATAACTCACCCCATTCTAAATCTTGGGTCCTCGATACCGGTTGTGGTATTCATATCTGTTCTGATTTGCAGGGACTAAGAAGGAGTGAGAATGTGGAGCATGGAAGAATAAACTTAATCATGGGGAATAGGAAAGCTTTACCTGTCACAAGATTGGAGTTTATACTTTATCGCTAAGTAGTGGGTTTAGTTTAGATTTGAATAAATGTTGTTATTCGCCAGAAATGGCAAGAAATATTATTTCCTTTCATGCATTGTATAAACAAGGTTTCACCTTTTCATTTGATAATGAAGTTGGTTCGATTAATGCTTTCTTTAATAATGTTCTTTATTTTAAAACATTACCTTGTGATGGTGTGTATGAAACTGTATCTGTGGTTGATAACTTAGGAAATAATGTATTGTGTATTGATTATGTTAATGATAATAACTTGGATAAAGCATCATTATGGCATTGTCGTCTTAGACATATAAGCAAGAAACACATAGGCCAACTCCAAAAGGATGGAGTATTGGAGTCATTTGACCTAAAGTCAGATGATAGTTGCGAATCATGCTTACTTGGAAAAATGACAAAGTCACCCTTCACAGGTTCTTGTGAGAGGGGTGAAGGTTTGTTGGATCTTATACACACGGATGTGTGTGGGCCCTTCAAACATGCCACAAGGGATGCTAATCGTTATTATTTGACTTTTACTAATGATTACAGTAGATATGGATATGTCTACTTAATCAAGCATAAGTCAGAGACTTTTGAGAGGTTTAAAGAGTTTAAACAGGAAGTCGAGAATCAATTGGGCAGGAACATTAAGATGCTTCGATCCGATCGAGGTGGTGAGTATCTTAGTTCAGAGTTCCTCGACTATCTTAGGGAATGTGGGATTCTCTCACAATTGACACCTCCCAGGACACCGCAGTTGAATGGTGTAGCTGAGAGGCGTAATCGAACCTTGTTGGATATGGTTCGTTCCATGATGAGTCGAGCTTTGCTACCAATCTCATTTTGGGGGTATGCCTTAGAGACTGCCGCCCATATCCTTAATCTAGTTCCCACAAAGAAAGTTGCCAAAACTCCTCATGAGATGTGGACTGGTAAAGTACCCAAACTAGACCACATTAAGATTTGGAGTTGCGAGGCTTTCGTGAGATGCGAGACTCATGATAAGCTCGAACCTCGAAGTGAGAGGTGTATTTTCATCGGCTACCCACAGAAATCCTTTGGTTACCTCTTCTACAGACCTAGTGAGAATGTGGTCTTTGTAGCTAGGAGGGCTTTCTTTCGAGAGAGAGAGTTCATAGCCAAGGAGATAGTGGGAGGCAAGTTGACCTTGAAGAAATTCAAGAGTCAAGTGGTGAAGGAACTTCAAACCCTAGCACTCAACTTGAGGAGGAAACTCCTGTTGAGCCAATTGACAAGTCTGTACCTCTGAGGCGTTCCACAAGGGTTAGGAATGCACCTGAGCATTTCTATGGATTACATATTACTGCGGAAGGTGATACACTTATCAGTGATGAGACACTGATAGGTCTGGATGAACCTAACAGTTACGTGGAAGCCATGGCAGGCCCTGAGTCAGCCAAGTGGAAAGAGGCAATGGACAGCGAGATACAGTCCATGTATGACAATCAAGTTTATAACTTGGTTGAGAATGTACTAGGTCGTAAGACTATAGGGTGCAAATGGATCTTCAAGAAGAAGACCGACATGGATGGTAATGTACACACTTATAAGGCACGACTGGTTGCAAAGGGTTTCTCACAAACTACGGGAGTTGATTATGATGAGACCTTTTCTCCAGTGGCCAAGATTAAGTCTATTAGGGTTCTGTTAGCCATAGCTGCATTTCATGACTATGAAATATGGCAAATGGATGTCAAAACCGCTTTCCTTAATGGAAAGTTGGCTGAGGATGTTTACATGAGTCAGCCAGAGGGTTTTGTCAATACAGAGTACCCTAATAAAGTGTGTAAGCTTGAGAAATCCATTTATGGGTTAAAGCAAGCACCTCGCAGATGGAATCTTTGCTTTGATGAGAAAGTCAAAGAATTTGGCTTTTCTAGGTGTGAAGATGAATCTTGTGTATATGTCAAGGTTAGTGGGAGTATAGTTAGCTTTTTGGTATTGTATGTGGATGAGATACTACTCATAGGAAATGACATCCCAACTCTGCAGGAAGTTAAGTCCTGGCTTGGGAAGTGTTTCTCTATGAAGGACCTAGGAGAAGCTGCCTATATTCTAGGGATAAGGATCTTGAGAGAACGGAGTAAAAGACTAATTGGACTTAGTCAGAGTACCTACTTGGATAAGGTGCTGAAGAGATTCGGCATGCAGGACTCCAAGAAAGGAGAGTTACCCATCCAGAGTAACGCCAGATTGAGTAAGACACAAAGCCCTAGTACTGAGGCTGAGATAGCAGAAATGAGTCGAATACCTTATGCTTCGGCTGTAGGATCGATCATGTATACTATGACGTGTACTCGACCTGATGTAGCCTTTGCTTTGAGCATGGTTAGCAGGTATCACGGGAACCCTGGCAAGGCACACTGGACTGCGGTAAAGAATATCCTCAAGTACCTACGGAGGACTAAGGACTGGGTCCTTACCCTCGGTGGGAGTGAAGACTTGAGAGTTGTAGGGTATAGTGATGCTAGCTTTCAGACAGATAGGGATAATTTCCGCTCTCAGTCAGGCTGGGTCTTTACGTTAAACGGAGGAGCAATTTCTTGGAAGAGTTCCAAGCAAGAGACAGTGGCTGATTCAACTTGTGAATCAGAGTATATAGCAGCTAGCGAGGCAGCAAAGGAGGCGATATGGCTGAAGAACTTCATTGGAGACCTTGGAGTTGTACCATCTATTAAAGAGCCAATGGAAATTTTCTGTGATAGTGAAAGTGCAGTTGCCTTAGCCAAGGAACCAAGGGATCACGGGAGATCCAGACACATCGACATAAAATACCATTTCATCAGACATCGAATAGAAGAAGGACTCCTCGTGGCAAAGAGGGTATCATCGGATGAGAATCCAGCAGATCCCCTCACGAAAGGACTGACTCGGGTTAAGCATCTCCAGCATGCTCGAAGCATAGGGCTGAAGGTTGATATTAGATTTAGTAGTTCGATAACCATGAAATTTGTAAAGTGTAATTGACATTAGATGATGAATAAAAGGTGTTTTATTTATGAGTAAAGTGTTGCTATCTCTTGTCGATCGTTTACTATATTTCTTTTGCATGTTTTGACTTCCAGAATAATTATGTTTGGTATATCATATTATTCGAACCTCCACAGTCGGTCATATGTCGGAAGTAGGTATGAATCAAGACTGTCATGATTGGTTGCAGAGGTCTAAGTTGTTGGACATGGCTACAACACTCATGAGTGCTCATAAATTCTGAGCATTGGACTCAAACCACGCTCACTGGAATCACTTCATGGAATTTATCTCGAGTGATCGTGAGACGGTAATATCATATAAGTCTTCAAACCTAGATATATGATTTGTTACTTATGAGTTGGTTATGCATTGATTGTACGAAAACGCATTGGTAACTCGATGTTATAAAACGTGCTCTTGTGTATAATTCAATGAGTAGTAGAACAAACATATGAGTCGAAGTTTATCTGTTCCTTCTTGGATTAGAAGCTGATATCTGGTCCCCTCGATGATGTTGTTTTGACCTATGTACCGGGCCCGGTCAGAACTAAGTTGATGTGTTCAATTGAGTTCTATGTCAAACAAATCGGAAATCGGGAAACAAACTGTTGGACACAAAGTAAGACACTGTTCCATGTATTTGTCCGGCTTATATCTAGAACAGAGGATTATATGATCACTTATCTGAAATGGCGTATCATCATCTTCTCAGTTCCGAGAAACCTTGAAAAGAGCTACGATTGTTGATCGGTTCCTGAAGTCATACTTGCAGTTATAGTTATTAGACTTATCCAAGTGGGAGACTGTTGGATAATGTGTCTAAGACCATAACTATTTCTGGTATGTACTTGACCCGACCCGGCATGGTCCATTTGGGTTGCATGGCATCATGCATTTGGATAGACTAAATGAGAGAAATAACACTTGTGGTTTATTAATATATTATAAGTTCTAATATATTAATAGTATTATTTAATTAGTATTGATCAAGAATTAATCTAGGATTAATTAAGTGATCAAAAGATGACTAATTAAATATATGGGTTGATCATGTAAATCGTCCATAACTTGTATAGTGGGCTAAAAGGCTCCATGGATAATCAAGTTGGGTTAAACCCATTGAATGCTCCATGGGAGTTACAAACCCATGGGTCATGGAAATGAAGAGTCAAGCCACATTAGGGTTTACATGGTGTAACCCTAGATGTGACACACTATATAAGCAACATGTTCTCCACCAAAATCGGGACACTAACGTACCCTAGATGTGACACACTAGATGTGGCCCTAAAATTAGATTTCTGGACACTGGACGTACGATGGGCGTACATTCTGTACGCTGGGCGTACGCCCCCAACACCCGCGTTCATTTAACCGCTCTATGCTAGGCGTAACCTAGCTTACACTGGGCGTACCCAGCCAATTACATGCCTGCACTCCATGCATGCCTAGGACCCCTTTGCCAAATATTTCCTTTAGGGACCATTATTGACACTATCTTCAAAGTGTCATAACTCCTTTATTCTAAGCCCGTTTCCGACGAACTTTATATCCACGAAAACGTGGCGAGAAGCCCTACGCTTGTAGCAACACACCTCGACATGAAACCTTCTCAAATAAAACCCATTGCCCATAAAAGACCGAAACGCCCTTACTCTTGATCTCGGGGATCCATGAATAATTACTCTTAGAACGGGGAGTTACAAAAATAAATATTAGATAAAGCCGATATCTATTAAGAAAGTTGTAATGGTCGTGACAAGGATTACGGATATATAAAGAATGCCGAAATCCGAGTTATAACGAAGAAGTTATGACCTGTCGAAGTTTCACGACAAAACCGGCTCAGTGCTGAATGTCGTAAAAAGTGAGTTTTTGATAAACTACTTTTTAGCCTTAGTGATCTAAACGAAACTCGTAGTGTTCGTTAAACCGAGAGTAGGTATAAAAAGAACTCCCAAATCTGACTTCGTACGAGGAAGTTATGATTTTTCGAAGTTTCAGCTTAGCAGTAGACAACTAAAAACTCGAATTTTAGATCGAGTGATATTTAGCCGACACGACCTAAACGAGAATTGAAGGTCTCGTAAATAGTAGCACAACGGTAAAAAGTCTGAAGAAAACGAACGTCGGATGAAGAAGTTATGAATTTTTAACGGATTTCCTGTCCCGGTCTGTTAAAAATAATAATATTAAAAATTAAAGTCAAAATTAGCCGACGAAGTCTAAACGGAAGTTGTAGAGCGTAATTTTACCTACACGTGCATATAAAGGTGGACTCCGGACACGTGTCCTCGCTTCGCATCCGACGCGTGTCCAAGAAGGTTGTTGAGTCATCCAAACCGGAGAGCTGGTTAGAAGTGGTCCAGTAGCGGTGCGACACGTACCCTCCTTCACGTGACCGAGTCCTCAAAAGCTGGCACAGACACCCCCTCCTCGGATCCAGACTTTGGTCCAATCACAAGATGCCAACAGCCCCTTCGCACATGCAGCCCTCGTGCGAGCCATCCCCTGCGAGCTTCGGATCTTCGCCACCTGGAGGCTTCTCAGCCGTTGGATCAGGAGGCTCGCTCCTATAAATAGGAGGGTGCGAGACCTCCCAGGTATATTTTGGAAAAGTGTCAATTTTAGCCCCTAAACTCATATTTCTTTCATATTCACATCCCCCGAAGCCCCGGTATCGATTATAACCCCCGGAATACGCCACGAAGTGCCCATGAAGCCAGGAAAATTTATCTTTTCGGTTTCGAAGCCCGACCTTTGCAGAGCCCGGTTTCTCAATAAAACTCCCGGTTTTATTAGAAACGAACGTTTTAGGAAACGAATTCCTGCCCGATTATCATCAAATCATGTGAGTGTGTAGTTACTTTCAATTTACACATAGATATGAAGTATTTACCTTAAAATACGTGTTATGTGTAAATATATTAATTGTTTATTTGAGGTGACTGTTGAATTGATGTTTTATACAAGTTTTAAACTGTATACGTATTTTATCTACAAATATGTTGGGTAGAACATGGGTAGACAAGATAGTCGGTGGGTGTTAAAATGATAAGAGGTCTCAGTGTCGGTGTTGTTGTTGTTGTTATTGGTGAAGTCGTCTAACGGAGTATAGATGACGACCACGGACCTTTCTAGACAGTCTAGTGGTACACTAGCAGGTTCGCAACTTGTAGGTGTTGATGAACTAAATGTTCATTGGTGTACTCCAATCCCCCTCATGGTTGCCTTTAGGACACGTATGGCTGAGGAGTCCCCTTAGCAGTAGTGTCCAACCCGATGATATTCCTTAGGCTAAGTCCCTTGTGTTAGGTGTTTAGGGACGTAAAGTGAGCACAACGGGAATGGGTAATCAGGGTTATTGTTTATTGGTGAACTTAATAAGTTATTATTATTGTGGGTTGAAAACCCTATATGCTCACCAGGCTCCCAAGCCTGACCCACTCAGTTTCATGTATTACAGGTAGTGGCGCTCGAGCATAGATGTGCTGTTTTGGATGAGGGATTACGGATATAGGCCTGTAGATATGAAATAATGCAGTCAGGCTTATATTGTACTGTTTATGCTTTTGATCTGTATCGAACATGACATCCCAAGTCTGTAAATGAAATACATTTCCTTGGAAATGCTTTTGATAAATATTTATCATATTTTGTTTTGGGACAAATTCCGCAACACTTTTATTTAAAATGTTACTCTGATTTTCAAACAAGCATAAACAAAATCGGTCTTTTCTGGCCGTGAAAATGGGGATGTCACAGTTGGTATCAGAGCATTAGTTTAAGCGAACTAAGAAATATCCTACGATTTCTAGACTTGAACTTAGAATGCTAAGTGATGATTGTGAGATGAGTGTCTACCATATTTTAGACACGAGCACTTGTTTATTTTAGGAAAGATGCCTAAAATTCCCTTATGTGCTAACTGTTATATGTTTGCCATATATACCATTATTTGTTCGGATCTATGGTCTGTTGCCAACCGGATCTGCAAACCTTATGTGTGTAGGATTCTAAGCGTATGATTACGAGATTAGAACTAACATGTAAATGTTTCGGAGTGATAAGGGAATTGAAATATGTAACAAGGATAAAGACCTAAATTCGCCTTATTCGGTATATAGATTGTAATGGCAAGAACTCAAAGTGGAGCAGGAAATGCAAACAGAAACCAACAACCTCAACCCCAAGTGGTGGAACAGGTGCCGATAGTAGGAGCTGCACCCGAACCCATCACCATGGCTGGAGTACGAACTATGATTCAGACCATGATGGCTGAACAAAGGGAGGAGTTGAGGCAAATGTTGCTGAACAACAGGGATGAACCTTCAGTTCCTGTTGAACAACATGAACTAAATGACGATCGATCTGAAGCAGGGAACAACAACATATCGGTTGGTCATAGTGAACCGCTTGTGGTTGGGAGGAATAACCACGAGGGTAGAGTGGAGAGAAATGGGTGAAAGTATAAGGACTTTATGACTTGCAAGCCATCGACCTTCACTGGAAAAGAAGATCCTATCGGAGTAATGGACTGGATCTCGGAAATGGAGTTGGCTTTCATGACTTGTGATTGCCAAGGCATGTTACAAACCACCTTTGTAGTGCGTCAGTTCAGGGGTAGTGCTGCTCGTTGGTGGAACACATTAGGGAAAACCCTAAGCCCTAATGAGCCACTGCAAATGAATTGGGCAGAGTTCTTGGTGCACTTTAAGCGCAAGTACTGCTCGGCCCAAAACGTACTTGAGTTAGAAAACCAATTTCTAACGTTAAAGAACGAGAGTATGACCGTTGACGAGTATACCAATAACTTCACAGACAAAATGGAGTTTGCTTTGCGTATTGTCCTAGATGAGCTGGCGAAAATTGACAGGTACGCAAAGGGACGTCCATGGGAGTATGCGGTGCCAGTACGTCAGGCACTTGCTTTGGAGGCAGCTATCTGGGCTGCCAAGTCTGTTGAAGATATGATCAAGGGGAGAGCCGCCTGCAAGGTTGAAGTTGGCGAAAAGAGAAAGTTTGAAGGAACGTCAGGTTCCAATAAAAAGAACAAATTCTCGAAGTCTGGTTCGAGAAAATTCGAAGGAGGAGCAGAAGCCAAATGGTGTGACAGGTGCAAGAAGAAACATGCTGGGAAGTGCAGCGTGGAACTCACTTGTTACAAGTATGGAAAGCCAAGGCATTATGCCAATAATTGCACCTTCACTAATAGCGTCTGTCATGGGTGCCATGAAGAAGGGCATATTTTGAGGGATTGCCCGAAGAAGAAAGACGCAGCAAAACCCAATCTGCCACCAAAGCCGAAGGAGAGAGCCTTTCAGATGACACTCGAAGCTGCGAAAGAAGAAGCCAATGTCGCTTCAGGTACCTTTCTCGTAAACAAATTGCCTGCCCAAATTTTGTTTGATTCTGGAGCCAATTACTCCTTTATTTCGCATAAATTTGGTAGAAAACTAGCTTTGCGTGTTGATAGACTAATTAATGCTTTATTAGTCGAAATTGCTAGTGGCAAGTTTGTACCTGTTAGCCATCGTATGAAAAACATCGTCATTGACTTGGATGGGAATAAGTTCCACGAGGAATTATTGCCTATCGAGTTAAATGGTTTTGACAGAGTTTTAGGAATGGATTGGCTTAGCGCCAAAGATGCCGAAATAATGTGTAGGAAGAAGATAGTTAAAGTAAACCCGCCAGGGAAAGAGTCATTTATGGTGTATGGAGACAAACGCAGAGTAAATTCTGGAATCATTTCCCTAATGAAAGCCAGAAAGTGTTTGGCCAAGGGATGTACATCATATTTAGCGTTAATGATCGATGCTAAGAAGGAAAAGAAGGAGGTGCAGAACATTCCGGTGGTGTGTGATTATCCGGAAGTCTTTCCCGAAGATCTTCCCAGATTACCCCCTGATCGACCAGTGGAGTTCTGTATCGACTTGCTACCAGGAACAACGCCAATAGCAAAAGCACCATATCGATTAGCACCAACCGAGATGTAAGAACTTATGACACAACTTCAGGAGTTATTTGACAAAGGTTTCATTCGACCTAGTTCATCACCCTGGGGAGCCCCTGTGTTATTTGTAAAGAAGAAAGACGGGAGCATGACAATGTGCATCGATTACAGAGATCTGAATAAAGCGACCATAAAGAACAAGTACCCGTTGCCGAGGATCGATGACTTGTTCGACCAGTTGCAAGGTTCGAGCTATTTCTCGAAGATCGATCTTAGGTCGGGATACCATCAACTAAAGGTGAGGGAGCAGGATATAGAAAAGATTGCGTTCAGAACAAGATATGGACACTATGAATTTTTGGTTATGTCGTTCGGATTAACCAATGCCCCAGCAGCTTTCATGGATTTGATGAACAGGGTTTGTAAACCACACCTTGATAAATCTGTGATAGTATTCATAGACGATATCTTGATCTATTCAAAAAGCAAGCAGGAGCATGAAAAGCATCTGCGTGAAGTGCTAGAAGTTCTGAAAAAGGAGAAGTTGTATGCAAAGTTCTCCAAATGTGAATTTTGGATTCAAGAAGTCCAATTTTTAGGTCATGTGGTTAACCAAGATGGAATAATGGTTGACCCAGCAAAGATTGAAGCTGTAATGAAGTGGGAACAACCAAAAAGTCCCATGGAGATTCGAAGCTTTTTAGGATTAGCCGGATATTATCGTCGATTTATCCAAGGCTTTTCTTCGATCGCTACTCCATTACCAGCTTTGACCAACAAAGGAGCTACTTATGCTTGGAATGAAAAACATAAGAAGGCCTTTGAAAAGTCAAAGAAGAGACTGTGTGAAGCACTGATTCTTTCGTTACCTGAAGGAGTTGATGACTTCGCAGTCTATAGTGATGCCTCTGGAGTTAGGTTAGGATGTGTCCTGACCCAAAGGGTTAAAGTGATAGTGTATGCATCGAGGCAGTTGAAAGAGCATGAAAAGAACTACCCAACTCATGATCTGGAGTTGGCAGCGGTAGTATTCACCTTAAAGATATGGAGGCATTATCTTTATGGTACTAAGTGTAAACTTTTCACTGATCATAAGAGTCTTCAATATCTTTTTAATCAGAAGGAATTGAACATGAGGCAACGGCGCTCGCTAGAATTACTCAAGGACTACGACTATGAGATACTTTACCACCCTGGTAAAGCAAATGTTGTTGCTGATGCTCTCTGTCGGAAGGTGAATCTTGAAAAGAAAAGGCCAAGAGCGTTGAGGATTGAAGTTGTCTCTACAATTGTGGAAAGTATAAAGAAAGCTCAGCAGGAAGCTTTAGAGAAAAATGACCAGAAGGAGGAACGTTTGGGAAAAACGTTGGTGTTTGATACAAACGGTCAAGGATTGAAGGTATTCAAAGATAGAATTTGGGTACCTAAGACGAGAGGAGTAAGAGGTCTTCTGATGGAAGAAGCTCACAAAACCATGTACTCGATTCATCCCGGCAGTACGAAAATGTATAGGGATCTAAAATCTTATTACTGGTGGCCGACGATGAAGCTCGATGTTGCTAAGTATGTGGCTGAGTGTGTAACTTGTGATAGGGTTAAGGCACAACATCAGAAACCGTATGGGAGTTTAGAACCTTTACCTGTACCCATGGGTAAATAGGAGGACATTACCATGGATTTTGTGACTAAACTACCCAAAACAAGGAACGGTCACGACATGATTTGGGTGGTCGTTGATCGCTTCACTAAGAGTGCGCATTTCATAGCCGCCAACGAGAAATGGTCTATGGATAAACTTGTGAATTCTTATGTGAAGGAAATTGTAAGGCTTCACGGTGTTCCGTTAACGATTGTATCTGATCGTGACAGCCGTTTTACCTCAAGGTTTCGGAGAAGTCTACAAGAGGAATTGGGTACCAAGTCGTGTTTGAGTACAGCTTACCATCCGCAAACTGATGGTCAAAGCGAACGAACGATTCAAACATTGGAGGATATACTGAGAGCATGTACCCTAGAATTCCAAGGTAACTGGGATGAACACTTACCTCTAGTAGAATTCTCCTATAATAATAGTTTCCACTCAAGCATCAAGATGGCACCTTATCACGCTTTGTATGGAGAAAAGTGTTGAACGCCATCATGGTGGCTGGAAGCTGGGGAAAAGCAGTTTATGGGACCTGAAGTAGTCCATCGGACTGCTGAAAAGTTGAAAGTGATAAGGGAAAGGATATTAGCTGCTCAAGATCGTCAAAAGAGCTATGCTGACAAGAAAAGACAACCGATATCCTTCGAATTTGGAGATTCGGTTTTACTTAAAGTCTCGCCGTGGAAGGGACTTATAAGATTTGGTAAAAGGGGAAAGTTGAGTCCAAGGTTTATTGGACCATTTAAAGTTCTTCAGAGGATCGGGAATCAAGCTTACAAGCTAGAATTACCGGAAGAACTGGAGGTTATTCATAACACATTTCATGTATGTTATTTGAGGAAGTTCACGGGAGATGTGCCCGATATAATTCCGATTTATGAGTTAAGATTGGATGAAAACAAGAGGTTGGTTGAAGAACCTGAGGCAATCGTTGAACGTAAGGCTATGAAGTTGCGACGCAAGATAGTTGATTTAGTGCTTGTGCGCTGGAAACATACAAATGGGCCAAATCTCACCTGGGAAACGGAGAGTGACATGATGAGTCGCTACCCGCAGTTGTTTGGTGATATGTGATCCCGGGGACGGAATCATCCTAAGGGGGAGAGAATTGTAACACTCGTGTTTGTAGCCTAGGCATTAATCTTGATATGATAGTCTAGGTTAACCTTTGTAAGTCATTTTGAAAAAATGAAAAAGGAATTATGTGAATTCTATGTGTTTTATGTGTTTTATGCTTAATTACTAGGAGTTAATTAATTAAGAATAAAAAAATGAGCGTCGAAAATAAATATTAGATAAAGCCTATATCTATTAAGAAAGTTGTAGTGGTCGTGACAAGGATTACGGATATATAAAGAATGCCGAAATCCGAGTTATAACGAAGAAGTTATGACCTGTCGAAGTTTCACGACAAGACCGACTCGGTGTTGAATGTCGTAAAAAGTGAGTTTTTGATAAACTACTTTTTAGCCTTGATGATCTAAACTAAACTCGTAGTGTTCGTTAAACCGAGAGTAGGTATAAAAAGAACACCCAAATCTGACTTCGTATGAGGAAGTTATGATTTTTCGAAGTTTCAGCTTAGCAGTAGACAGCTAAAAACTCGAATTTTAGATCGAGTGATTTTTAGCCGACACGACCTAAACGACAATTGAAGGTCTCGTAAATAGTAGCACAACGGTAAAAAGTCTGACGAAAACGGACGTCGGATGAAGAAGTTATGAATTTTTAACGAATTTCTTGTCCCGGTCTGTTAAAAATAATAATATAAAAATTAAAAACAAAATTAGCCGACGAACTCTAAACAAAAGTTGTACAGCGTAATTTTACCTATGCATGCATATAAAGAACGTCAAAAACGGAGCTCGTATGCGAAAGTAATGGATTTTAGAAGTTTTGGCGCGAAAAACGAGAAAAATTGCTAAAACCGAGAAATTTCGCAAGGTGGACTCCGGACACGTGTCCTCGCCTCGCATCCGATGCGTGTCCAAGAAGGTTGCTGAGTCATCCGAACCGGAGAGCTGGTCCGAAGCGGTCCAGTAGCGGTGCGAAACGTACCCTCCTCACGTGACCGAGCCCTCGCAAGCTGCCACGGACACCCCCTCCTCGGATCCGGACATCGGTCCAATCACTAGAAGCCAGCAGCCCCTTCGCACATGCAACCCTCGTGCGAGCCATCCCCTGTGAGCTTCGGATCTTCACCACCTGGAGGCTTCTCAGCCGTTGGATCAGGAGGCTCACTTTTATAAATAGGAGGGTGCGAGACCTCCCGGGTATATTTTGGAAAAGTGTCAGTTTTAGCCCCTAAACTCATATTTCTTTCGTATTAAAATCCCCCGAAGCCCCGGTATTGATTATAACCCCCGGAATACGCCAAAAAGTGCCCATGAAGCACGGAAAATTTATCTTTTCGGTTTCGAAGTCCGACTTTTGCAGAGCCCGGTTTCTCAATAAAACCCCCAGTTTTATTATAAACGAACGTTTAGGAAACGAATTGCTGCCCGATTATCATCGAATCATGTGTGTGTGTAGTTATATTAATTTTTTATTTGAGGCGACTGTTGAATTGATGTTTTCTACAAGTTTTAAGCTGTATATGTATTTTATCTACAAATATGTTGGGTAGAACATGGGTAGACAAAATAGTCGGTGGGTGTTAAAATGATGAGAGGCATCGATGTCGGTGTTGTTGTTGTTGTTATTGGTGAAGTCGTCTAACGGAGTATAGATGACGACCACGGACCTTTCTAGACAGTCCAGTGGTACACTAGCAGGTTAGCAACTTGTAGGTGTTGATGAACTAAATGTTCATTGGTGTACTCCAATCCCCCTGATGGTTGCCTTTAGGACACGTATGGCTGAGGAGTCCCTTTAGCAGTAGTGTCCAACCCGATGATATTCCTTAGGCTAAGTCCCTTGTGTTAGGTGTTTAGGGACGTAAAGTGAGAACAACGGGAATGGGTAATCATGATTATTGTTGATTGGTGAACTTAATAAGTTATTATTATTGTGGGTTGGAAACCCTATATGCTCACCAGGCTCCCAAGCCTGACCCACTCAGTTTCATGTATTACAGGTAGTGGCGCTCGAGCATAGATGTGATGTTTTGGATGAGGGATTACGGATATAGGCCTGTAGATATGAAATAATGTAGTACGGCTTATATTGTACTGTTTATGCTTTTGATCTGTATCGAACATGACATCCCGAGTCTTTTAATGAAATACATTTCCTTGGAAATGCTTTTGATAAATCTTTATCATATTTTGTTTTGGGACGAATTCTGCAACACTTTTATTTAAAATGTTACTCTGATTTTCAAACAAGCATAAACGAAATCGGTCTTTTCTGGCCGTGAAAATGGGGATGTCACAGTTGGTATCAGAGCATTAGTTTAAGCGAACTAAGAAATATCCTACGATTTCTAGACTTGAACTTAGACTCGCACACATCATTGTCCCTAAGGTCGAATGACTCCAACACTCCATCCTTTTGGAGTTGGGCTATGCGTTTCTTGTTGACATGTCTAAAACGACAATGCCACAAGCATGCTTTCTCCATACTATTGGAAGAATCCACACACAACACATCATTTCCTAAGTTGTCTACAACCATCACAGTTTCATATATTCCATTACAAGGCAATGCTTCAAAATATGAAACATTATTAAAATAAGCATAAATAGAACCCTTTTCATTATCAAATGAATATATAAAACCCTGTCTATACAAACCATGAAATGAAATGATGTTTCTAGCCATATCTGGAGAATAGCAACAATTATTCAAATTTAAATCTAATCCATTAGTAAGCACTAAGGAGTAAACTCCAATCTTGGTCACAGGCGACGATCTTCTGTTTCCCATGATCAGATTCATCCTTCCACGCTCCACAATCCCTATTTCTTTTTAGTCCCTGCAAATCATAACATATGTAAAAACCACATCGTGTATCAAGAACCCAAGAAGTAGCATGTGATAAATTATTAGATTTAATTGTGTAAATACCTGCGAAAGATGGCTTGATCTTCCCATCCTTGATGGCTTGCAGATATTATGGGCAGCTTCTCTTCCAATGGCCTATCTTGTGGCAGTAGTGGCACTCTGCCTCCTTAGGGTTAGAGTTGAGTTTAGCAGAATCAACTTTGGTTCCACTAGAAGAGGTGCCATCTTGGGACTTTCCCTTGTGGTGGCCCCTTGAGGAGGCCTTCCTCTTCTTACGCTTCCCTTGCCCTATTGCCAAGATAGGGCATCAGCAGGAGTTAGAGTTGATCCAATAGCTTTATCCTTGAGGTTGCTCTCAACAGTCCTCAACAAGCCCTGAAGCTTGCTCAAGGAGACCTCTTCCTTATTCATGTGGTAGGTCATGCGGAATTGGCTATAGCAGGAAGGCAATGAGTGAAGGATGATGTCAATTGCTAGCTCTTCATCGAAGTTCACATTTAACATCAGTAGGCGATCAACATATCTCTGCATCTTTTGCAGATGGGCAGTAAGGGACTCTCCATTCCCATTTTGGTAGTGATCATTGAAGTGATGATCTCATACCTCTCTTGCCCAGCGCTCTGGTGGTAGCGTTCCAGCAGATCCTGATGCATCTCATAGGGGTACTTGTCCTCATAGGACTTTTAAAGTTCGGCAGTCATAGTCGCTAGCATGATGCAATGGACTTTCATGGCATCACGCTCGTGGGCCTCATAGGCCACGATCTCTTCGCCGGTAGCAGTGTCGATGTCAATCTCCTTTAGCTTCTCCTCGAGGACATACTCTTTTTCCTCATAGCGAGTGACCATGCGAATGTTACAGATCTAATTACTGAAATTTGTCCCATCAAAAATCACTTTCCCACACAAATTCATGAGTGAAATTGAACCATAGAAGTTTGACCCAGAAGCGTTGTTGTTTGCGTTCAACATCTGAAAAGGAAAAAGAACAAAGTTGATTAGAAATGAATTTCCCAAATTAATCACCCAAATGAAAAATTAGGGCTAGGAACCAACAACATTATTTACAAATTAGAAAAGGGATGCCGTAATCTAACAAGTAAATAATTTGAAGGCAAGTGAATGTCGATTCACTAATTCTCCACCATGAAAAACGAAAAAGAAATTAGGTTTTAAATGTATTGAAAACACCTAGATCTTGTGATATACATTGAACTTTTCAATGGCATGTTTAAATCTCGATATACCCCTCAAGTTTGTGACTGGGATGCCGAGGATCAGAAAGTGGGTGTGAATAACCATGAAAATGTACATGGTGCCCTCATTGTTACAGTCACCTATTCGATGTGCTGGTTAACCACACACGCTCCATCGAACTATGAAAAACAATGAGTCACCCTTTTCTACCATTACTTAGAACCCAATTAATGTGCCGGTTAGCCACACGCGCTCCATTAACGTCTTAGCAAGGGTACAAAGTGTAATTTCATGGAATTGGATCAATTCACTTTTGCCTAAAGTAACTAAGAATGGGAATTATGAAAAAAAACATTTAGTTACTTTATATAGATTCATTATACTTTTAATGAGGAAAGGTTTGCCTTATCCTACCTGTTCGGCTAACGACCCTCCACCAATCAAGGAAGCGGTGGGTGACAATGGACACCCATTAAACGAACATTTTATAGGCCATAACCTTATACCCCCCTTATAGATCGGCTTCGTGAATGAGGCCTACTAACGGTAAGACTAGCATTTAAGTTAGACATATATATATATATATATATATATATATATATATATATATATATATATATATATATATATATATATATATATATATATATATATATATATATATATATATATATATATATATATATTAATCTTATAATATTATAAGCATAAGGTTGAATTTTAAAACTTGTAAAATTCTAAGGTTTGAAATTTAAATAAATCAAATTAATCTTTTAATCACAAAACTTAAATTTCAAAACTCGAGGACATGTTTTGAACTTTTCAAAATGTAAAGGATCTAATAGAAAATAATTTAAGTTAACTAATTAATTTAATGATTATCTAAATTTGACCTAGTTAATATTACTTGCAAGAAAACTCACCAATTAATTCAAATAATCAATTATTATCAAATAAGGAAATTATTATTTAACCAAATGGTAATTATCTTTTGTATTCTCAAGGATATAGTCAAATATATGATAAAATTCGTATTTTATTGACCCAAAACGCTTTAGGCAACAATCCTTAAGCAAGACAGCAAGAAATCCCGAAAATCACTCTGACAGACGCTCGGACTCGCCGAGTCCCATTATGGACTCGCCGAGTTCATACGACTCGCCGAGTCCACAATGGGACTCGTCGTGTCTGTCAGTCAGGGGCACAAAAAAATGATTTTTCATGGCAAGAACAATCAAACAATGCATCAATTCAATAGAAATCAATCAAAGCTCTGATACCACTGATGGGTTTGAGCCATAAGAACTTTCCTATGTGCACATGCAAACCCTAATGCTTGGATCTAGGTTTCTCTTATTGAACATGCAATGTATCCAAGGCTTACAATTCTAGATCTAGTGAATACAATGGAAACATAACATATGAAATCAAATCTAGATGAATACCTTTTGTAGCTTGCTTGAATCTTCTTGTTCATGGAGCTTAGAGTCACAATTGTCACTCCTCTAATGGATTACAAACACCAACTAGCAAGAGGGTGATTTGGAGAGAGAGGAGAGGTGTAGAAATTGGCTCTAGGGTTCCCAAGGAAGCAAGGTGGCCGATTTCTCCAACCCATGGGGCTTATTTATACTGTGAGCTTCTAGGGTTACATCCTTAACCCTAATTGAAAAACTTAGGCCCTAAGCAATCCAAGGATCCTTCTAGAGTAAGGCTTGGACGAATTCAAGGAGCCCATACTCCTTAATTTCGGCCACCCTGTATTCATAAGGATCCATAGCCCAAAAAATCAACTATCACATAGTTGACAGTTTAAGCCCCTTTATTCAATTAACCTCTTTTAGTCACCTAATTAATTCTTAAATAATCTATGACTAATATTAATCAAATAATATTATTATTCCTTATATATTATTATCATAATATATTAATATAATAATATCTCTTATCTCTTCATAAATCACCCTGTGAAGTTGCTATGGTGAAGGCAACCCAAAAGGACCATGCACAACCGGGTCAAGTACTTACCAAATATAGTTTCGGGCTTAGACACTAATCCAACAGTTTGCATGTACTATGTGACTACTTGATCATGATTGTTTATATGTCGACATATTGTGTTTGGTTGGGTTGAGGCGGTCGTACTTTGTACCGTAGGCCAAGATACCTGGTGCAGGCCGACTGTAAGTTGTATGCACGGAGGCTCTGGGGAGCGGTAGGGTTGAGGTGGTAGCCAAACAAACCCTTGGTATTCCAAACCGATGGTTGTTTGGACCCGACATATTGGTATTCCAGCCCGAGGCTGATTGGGCCAATATGCTTATGACACGAGGGTATTCCACTCCGAGGATGACTGGACCCATCGTGGATGTGACTTGTATTCCGGCCCGAGGCTGATTGGGCCAGGCTTGAGTGTTTGCGTTTATGCTTTATTTTGTGTGGTGGTACTTTGGGGGAAACTCACTAAGCTTTATGCTTACGGTTTTAGTTTATTGTTTCCGGTGATTCTGATGATTTTGGCAAGGCGAAGGCATGACCGTACACATCCTTCGTTTGACAATAGATTGGATCTTGGGAATCTTTGATTTTCAATTAATGTTGAGAACACTATTTTTGTAAACATTTTACTAGTAAAAGGATTGTTTTGAAAAGTTTAAAATTTTTGGAATTTTGGGATGTTACAAGTTGGTATCAGAGCCTTGGTTTGGGTGAATTGGAGGGACACTCGTGTGAATCCAGTATCAAACTAAGGAAAAAGATTTTTAAAAACAATTTTCAAATGGTTTTCAAAATAATCAAGGAGGATGAGATGTGTACAATCAGCCAAAGCCAGTAAGTAGACTCCAAATTACCACACTGTTATTTGATATTGTGATATGATAGAACATCATGCTAGTGATAGGCTAGGGATCTTACGGCATTGCATGATAGAATTGCCTGACTATGTGATGCCTGATAGCCTAGGTTCTTTCTTTTATGGAATTGACATCATTACTCTAGTTGCTTAGTGTATGCATCATAGTTGTATATAACTAAGATCGTATAGCCTGAGAATGTTTGGTTTGGCCTTATTTCCTGTTCTTGTCTGATGAAGGGCTTACGGTAGGATCACATATTCAAATGTCTATAGGGTCCAGCGTTATGTATGACTACCTTACATGAGTGTTGCGGGGTTGGTGGAAGTTTCATGGATGAGCCGTGTGTGGTCAGCTGGCCAGTCAGGAGATAGTTAGCCTTTCCTCTAGGGAGTGAGGATCGAGTATATATTATGCTTGAGTGTAGAGTATTTTTAGGGTTATCGTGATGATCCTCTGAAACAACTACGGGTAGGTGTGGAAGGTACTATGGGCCCGTACTACTGAAAGCACAGGACCTGTACGCGAATCAGGAAAGTCAAAAACCCTAGAGTCTTGTTAGGAGTTCCCCTGGTGTTATATGCGTTTTTTTATATCTCCCTGGTTTGTTTTCATTATGGCGGGTACGAGACGATTTGAGGTTGGATCCGGATCAGGATCAGGCTGAGCCAGCATTGACCGAGAACCATGTTAGGGAGATCATTCGTGAGGAGGATGTTTCCTTTTCCGGGGGTAGATATTGGAGTTGGTTGAAATTGTCAAGGCCGCTATGAAGGAGTACTTTGATGACCGATATGCTACACTTCTGAGGTTGTTGTTGCTGTAGCAACCGCAACTGTTACTGTCGTTGGGAATCGAGGGGAGAAATATTTCCAGTATCGGGATTTCGATCGTACGAAGCCCCCATATTTTGATGGGGGTCTCAGACTCGATTGTGGCAATGATATGACTGTCTGATGTGGAAGGTTGTTTCTTCACGTGTTCTTGTCCAAATAACCAAATGGGCAGGTGCGCTCTGAACCTTTTGAGGTCCGGGGCAAGGGATTCGTGGAGACTGGTGACTACTTTTAATACTCCTGAGCACATGGCCGCGATGACTTCGGTACAGATCTCTGAGATGTTCCGTGCAAGGTATTTTCCACTGGTAGAGAGGGAGAGACTGGCCCTGTAATACTTGGATCTGAGACAGACGACCGAGTCGGTGACGAAGATCACCAAGATGTTCACTAAGAGGGCCTTGTTCAGTCATGAGTTCGCTACTCTAGAGTAGACTCAGATGACTCGGTATCTGAGCATGCTCAAGACCTATATTCGACAGTTCATGTCCAACCAACACTATGATTCTCTCGTTGAGCATCAGGATGTCACGATTGTTGGGTTTTGAGCATTCTAACACTCATATGGTGTTCATGCAACCCTAGAAACCTTGGATATATGTTTTATCTATGATACATGCAAAATTGATTTTCCATGGTTCTTCAACTATCTAACATAGCATGGGGAACTTTAAAACATAAATGTTAGAAGAAGAACATACCTTTTGTAGTTTGGATTCCTTGAGAACCTTGTGAGCCTAGCACCTCAAGTGTGATGCCTCAAATATCTCACACAACACTACAACTCCTGGAATAGACTTGAGAGAAGTTCACTTACACCTCAAAATTGGCTAGCCCTCTAACTTTTACATGTAGTTGTCATAGTCCCAATTTTACTTGCATAGGGTTCTTTATATAGTTGTGACACTAGTAGGGTTACACCATGTAAACCCTAATTGTCATGGCTTTCCATATTCCATGATCCATGGGTTTGTAACCTCCATGGATTATCCATGGAGCACCTTATGGCTTTTAGCCCAATCCATACAAACCATGGATCATTAGCCCAATATATATGAATAGATTATTTACATAATCAACCCCCATATATTTAATTAGTCTCTTTTTGATCACTTAATTAATTCCAAATTAATTCTTTGATCGATACTAATTAAATAATATTATTAATATATTAGAACTTATAATATATTAATAATCTTTAAGTGTCCTTTCTCTCATTTAGTCTATCCAAGTGTTTGTTGGATAAGGTGTCTAAGTCCATAACTATTTCTGGTATGTACTTGAGCCAACCCGACATGGTCCATTTGGGTTGCATGGCATCATGCATTTGGATAGACTAAATGAGAGAAATAACACTGGTGGTTTATTAATATATTATAAGTTCTAATATATTAATAGTATTATTTAATTAGTATTGATCAAGAATTAATCTAGGATTAATTAAGTGATCAAAAGATGACTAATTAAATATATGGGTTGATCATGTAAATCATCCATAACTTATATAGTGGGCTAAAAGGCTCCATGGATAATCAAGTTGGGTTAAACCCATTGAATGCTCCATGGAGGCTCCATGGGAGTTACAAACCCATGGGTCATGGACATGAAGAGTCATGCCACATTAGGGTTTACATGGTGTAACCCTAGATGTGACACACTATATAAGCAACATGTTCTCCACCAAAATCGGGACACTAAAAAACAAGAGGGCTAGAGCCAATTTTGCAAGTGTAAGATTCTCTCAAAGTTTACTCCTTTGCATTTGGTGTTGTGTGAAGCATTTGAGGCATCACACTTGGGGTGCTAGGCTCACAAGGTTTCAAGGATCATAATCAACAACAAGGTAAGCTATTCTATCTTTCATTCAAGTTAAAAATGTTCCCCATTTATGCTAATATAACCTTGCAATTCAACTTTGCATGATTATTAGACAAACATAGATCCAAGGTTATTAGGGTTGCATGTACACTTGAAAAAAAAATGTTCCCCATCAGTGGTATAAGAGCCTAGGTTTGTTTGTTGTTTTTTTTGTGTGCAAACAGCTTGAAAAAAAATTGTTTTTCTGTTTTCTGCTCGTATGAAAGTTTGCACATTTGTTGCTGGAAATGGACTAGAAACATTACCCTAAACTGTTTTGATGTTTTAAAGCTTTTTTTAGATGGTGTAATGTTTATGCTAATCCATTTACAATGGCAATTATTAAAATTACAAGTTTTTTTTAAGTGTAATTTTTTGATTCTTGAAAGTGTTCATATTCATGTTCTGGAACTTATGAAGATTAGATGATCATAGGAATTGTTTGTAACCTTCATGGTAGTTTAATTCATGATCATAATGTGTTGTAATGGAGTCCATAACTTGTCCTCAAGTTATGGAAAACCAAAAGTCTCACTTTTATTAAAGCCATTAAAAGAACACAAGAGTTATAAAAATGAAGAGTCTTCATTTTTATTACTCAATTAATTCATAAGTTATAAGAAATGAAAAGTTTTGGAAGTTTACAAAACTTGCCCTCAAGTTTTGGAACATGTAAAGTCTTGATTAAAACTTTAGTTCCAACCCTTAGAATTTTAAAAGTTAAAATTCAACGCTTATACTTTATAATATTATAAGTTACTAATATATATATGTATAACGTCAAGTCGTCTTACCGCTAGTACGCCTCATTCACGAAGCCGGTCTATAAGGGGGGTATAAGGTTGTTGCCTATAAAATGACAACTTATTGGGTGTCCACTCTCACCCACCGCTTCCTTGATCGGTGGAGGGTCGTTAGCCGAACGGGTAGGACAAGGACTTATAAATTCTCATTAAAAGTATGATGAATATTATAAAGTAACTAAATGCTTTTATTACATTCCCAATCTTAGTTACTTTAGGAAAATGTGAATAAGGTGCTAATCCATGAAATTACACTTTACACTTTGTTTAAGTCGTTAGTGGAGCTCGTGTGGTTAACCGGCACACTAACTTGGACTTAACAAGGTAGGTAAAGGGTGACTTAAAGTTTATTATAGGTCGGTGGAGCTCGTGTGGTTAACCGGCACATCGATTGAGTAATAAACATTGAGTGTACCAAGTGATTTGCATGGTTACTTCACACCTCGTTTTGTGATCCTCGGTATCCCAGTCACAAAACTTGGAGGGCACACTCGAGATTGAAACATGCCTTTGAAAAGTTCATTGAATCTCAAAAGAATCTAGGAATTTCTAAGAACCAATTAAAAACCTAATAGCTATATTTCGTTTTTCATGGTGGAAATTGGTGAATCGTCATGCACCTACCTTTCAAATATGTTATAGCTTGGATTACCGCATACCTCTTCTAAGTTATAATATATTGTGATTGGATTCTAGCCTTAATATTTCATTTGGGTGTTTTATTAAGGACTCTCTTAATATCTAAACTAATCTTGTTCTCTTCTTTCAGATGTCTTCAAACAATGCTGCTTCTGGCTCTAATCCTAATGGCTCCATTACCCTTATGAACTTGTGTGGGAAAGTCACTTTTGATGGATCCAACTTCAATGAATGGATCAGAAACATCAGGATGATTACCCGCTACGAGGACAAAGAATATGTCCTTGACAAGGAGCTTAAGGAGATTGATGAGACCACTGCAACTCCCCAGGAGATCGCTGACTTCCGGACACATGAAATGGATGCTACAAAAGTGGCATGCATCATGTTGGCCACCATGACAGCGGAACTCCAAAAGTCCTATGAGGACTTCTACCCTTTTGAAATGCACCAAGATCTGATGGAAAGATACCATCAAAGTGCACGACAAGAGAGGTATGAAATCATATGCTCTATCATAACAACCATGATGAAGGACGGGGAATCTGTCACGAGCCACATGCAGAAAATGCAAAGGAATGTGGATTGGTTGCTGAAGCTTAATGTGAACTTCCCTGAGGAGCTTGCAATAGATATCATTTTGCACTCCTTACCATCGTGCTATGATCAATTCCGCATGACATATTACATGAATAAGGAAGAGGTCACACTCAGCAAACTTCAGGGTCTCCTCAAGACCGCAGAAACAGGTCTTAAGGGTAAGTCGGTTGTTAACACTCCTACTCCAAACTCCGCCCCGGTTTTGGCAATCGGGAAAGGTAGAGGGAAGAAGAGGAAGAGCTCTTCGAAGGGTACCAAGGCTAGGACCCTTGATGGCTCTTCTTCAAGTGGAACCAAGAAAGGTTTTGTCACTCCTTCTTCTGACCCTAAAGAGGCTGAATGCTTCTATTGCCATGAAAAGTCACATTGGAAGCGGAACTGCCCAAAGTACCAGCAAGATGTGAAGGATGGGAAAGTTAAACCCAACCATGCTGGTATTTACACTATCTTATCTATTAACTCACCCCATTCTAAATCTTGGGTCCTTGATACCGGTTGTGGTATTCATATCTGTTCTGATTTGCAGGGACTAAGAAGGAGTGAGAATGTGGAGCATGGAAGAATAAACTTAATCATGGGGAATAGGAAAGCTTTACCTGTCACAAGATTGGAGTTTATACTTTATTGCTAAGTAGTGGGTTTAGTTTAGATTTGAATAAATGTTGTTATTCGCCAGAAATGGCAAGAAATATTATTTCCTTTCATGCATTGTATAAACAAGGTTTCACCTTTTCATTTGATAATGAAGTTGGTTCGATTAATGCTTTCTTTAATAATGTTCTTTATTTTAAAGCATTACCTTGTGATGGTGTGTATGAAACTGTATCTGTGGTTGATAACTTAGGAAATAATGTATTGTGTATTGATTCTATTAATGATAATAACTTGGATAAAGCATCATTATGGCATTGTCGTCTTAGACATATAAGCAAGAAACACATAGGCCAACTCCAAAAGGATGGAGTATTGGAGTCATTTGACCTAAAGTCAGATGATAGTTGCGAATCATGCTTACTTGGAAAAATAACAAAGTCACCCTTCACAGGTTCTTGTGAGAGGGGTGAAGGTTTGTTGGATCTTATACACACGGATGTGTGTGGGCCCTTCAAACATGCCACAAGGGATGCTAATCGTTATTATTTGACTTTTACTGATGATTACAGTAGATATGGATATGTCTACTTAATCAAGCATAAGTCAGAGACTTTTGAGAGGTTTAAAGAGTTTAAACAGGAAGTCGAGAATCAATTAGGCAGGAACATTAAGATGCTTCGATCCGATCAAAGTGGTGAGTATCTTAGTTAAGAGTTCCTCGACTATCTTAGGGAATGTGGGATTGTCTCACAATTGACACCTCCCTGGACACCGCAGTTGAATGGTGTAGCTGAGAGGCGTAATCGAACCTTGTTGGATATGGTTCGTTCCATGATGAGTCGAGCTTCGCTACCAATCTCATTTTGGGGGTATGCCTTAGAGACTGCCGCCCATATCCTTAATCTAGTTCCCACAAAGAAAGTTGCCAAAACTCCTCATGAGATGTGGACTGGTAAAGTACCCAAACTAGACCACATTAAGATTTGGAGTTGCGAGGCTTTCGTGAGACGCGAGACTCATGATAAGCTCGAACCTCGAAGTGAGACGTGTATTTTCATCGGCTACCCACATAAATCCTTTGGTTACCTCTTCTACAGACCTAGTGAGAATGTGGTCTTTGTAGCTAGGAGGGCTTTCTTTCGAGAGAGAGAGTTCATAGCCAAGGAGACAGTGGGAGGCAAGTTGACCTTGACGAAATTCAAGATTCAAGTGGTGAAGGAACTTCAAACCCTAGCACTCAACTTGAGGAGGAAACTCCTGTTGAGCCAATTGACAAGTCTGTACCTCTGAGGCGTTCCACAAGGGTTAGGAATGCACCTGAGCATTACTATGGATTACATATTACTGCGGAAGGTGATACACTTATCAGTGATGAGACACCGATAGGTCTGGATGAACCTAACAGTTACGTGGAAGCCATGGCAGGCCCTGAGTCAGCCAAGTGGAAAGAGGCAATGGACAGCGAGATACAGTCCATGTATGACAATCAAGTTTAGAACTTGGTTGAGAATGTACCAGGTCGTAAGACTATAGGGTGCAAATGGATCTTCAAGAAGAAGACCGATATGGATGGTAATGTACACACTTATAAGGCACGACTGGTTGCAAAGGGTTTCTCACAAACTACGGGAGTTGATTATGATGAGACCTTTTCTCCAGTGGCCAAGATTAAGTCTATTAGGGTTCTGTTAGCCATAGCTACATTTCATGACTATGAAATATGGCAAATGGATGTCAAAACCGCTTTCCTTAATGGAAAGTTAGCTGAGGATGTTTACATGAGTCAGCCAGAGGGTTTTGTCAATACAGAGTACCCTAATAAAGTGTGTAAGCTTGAGAAATCCATTTATGGGTTAAAGCAAGCACCTCGCAGATGGAATCTTTACTTTGATGAGAAAGTCAAAGAATTTGGCTTTTCTAGGTGTTAAGATGAATCTTGTGTATATGTCAAGGTTAGTGGGAGTATAGTTAGCTTTTTGGTATTGTATGTGGATGACATACTACTTATAGGAAATGACATCCCAACTCTGTAGGAAGTTAAGTCCTGGCTTGGGAAGTGTTTCTCTATGAAGGACCTAGGAGAAGCTGCCTATATTCTAGGGATAAGGATCTTGAGAGAACGGAGTAAAAGACTAATTGGACTTAGTCAGAGTACCTACTTGGATAAGATGCTGAAGAGATTCGGCATGCAGGACTCCAAGAAAGGAGAGTTACCCATCCAGAGTAACGCCAGATTGAGTAAGACACAAAGCCCTAGTACTGAGGCTGAGATAACATAAATGAGTCGAATACCTTATGCTTCGGCTGTAGGATCGATCATGTATGCTATGACGTGTACTCGACCTGATGTAGCCTTTGCTTTGAGCATGGTTAGCAGGTATCACGGGAACCCTGGCAAGGCACACTGGACTGCGGTAAAGAATATCCTTAAGTACCTACGGAGGACTAAGGACTGGGTCCTTACCCTCGGTGGGAGTGAAGACTTGAGAGTTGTAGGGTATAGTGATGCTAGCTTTCAGACTGATAGGGATAATTTCCGCTCTCAGTCAGGCTGGGTCTTTACGTTAAACGGAGGAGCAATTTCTTGGAAGAGTTCCAAGCAAGAGACAGTGGCTGATTCAACTTGTGAATCAGAGTATATAGCAGCTAGCGAGGCAGCAAAGGAGGCGATATGGCTGAAGAACTTCATTGGAGACCTTGGAGTTGTACCAGCTATTAAAGAGCCAATGGAAATTTTATGTGATAGTGAAAGTGCAGTTGCCTTAGCCAAGGAACCAAGGGATCACGGGAGATCCAGACACATCGACATAAAATACCATTTCATCAGACATCGAATAGAAGAAGGACTCCTCGTGGCAAAGAGGGTATCATCGGATGAGAATCCAGCAGATCCCCTCACGAAAGGACTGACTCGGGTTAAGCATCTCCAGCATGCTCGGAGCATAGGGCT
The DNA here is from genome assembly GCF_052849685.1 of Lactuca virosa. Taxonomy (NCBI): domain Eukaryota; kingdom Viridiplantae; phylum Streptophyta; class Magnoliopsida; order Asterales; family Asteraceae; genus Lactuca; species Lactuca virosa. The sequence continues at coordinate 294,643,449 of NC_136434.1, forward strand.
GAAGGATGATATTAGATTTAGTAGTTCGATAACCATGAAATTTGTAAAGTGTAATTGACATTAGATGATGAATAAAAGGTGTTTTATTTATGAGTAAAGTGTTGCTATCTCTTGTCGATCGTTTACTATATTTCTTTTGCATGTTTTGACTTCCAGAATAATTATGTTTGGTATATCATATTATTCGAACCTCCACAGTCGGTCATATGTCGGAAGTAGGTATGAATCAAGACTGTCATGATTGGTTGCAGAGGTCTAAGTTGTTGGACATGGCTACAACACTCATGAGTGCTCATAAATTCTGAGCATTGGACTCAACCCACGCTCACTGGAATCACTTCATGGAATTTATCTCGAGTGATCGTGAGACGGTAATATCATATAAGTCTTCAAACCTAGATATATGATTTGTTACTTATGAGTTGGTTATGCATTGATTGTACGAAAACGCATTGGTAACTCGATGTTATAAAACGTGCTCTTGTGTATAATTCAATGAGTAGTAGAACAAACATATGAGTCGAAGTTTATCTGTTCCTTCTTGGATTAGAAGCTGATATCTGGGCCCCTCGATGATGTTGTTTTGACCTATGTACCGGGCCCGGTCAGAACTAAGTTGATGTGTTCAATTGAGTTCTATGTCAAACAAATCGGAAATCGGGAAACAAACTGCTGGACACAAAGTAAGACACTGTTCCATGTATTTGTCCGGCTGATATCTAGAACAGAGGATTATATGATCACTTATCTGAAATGGCGTATCATCATCTTCTCAGTTCCGAGAAACCTTGAAAAGAGCTACGATTGCTGATCGGTTCCTGAAGTCATACTTGCAGTTATAGTTATTAGACTTATCCAAGTGGGAGACTGTTGGATAATGTGTCTAAGTCCAAAACTATTTCTGGTATGTACTTGACTCGACCCGGCATGGTCCATTTGGGTTGCATGGCATCATGCATTTGGATAGACTAAATGAGAGAAATAACACTTGTGGTTTATTAATATATTATAAGTTCTAATATATTAATAGTATTATTTAATTAGTATTGATCAAGAATTAATCTAGGATTAATTAAGTGATCAAAAGATGACTAATTAAATATATGGGTTGATCATGTAAATCATCCATAACTTGTATAGTGGGCTAAAAGGCTCCATGGATAATCAAGTTGGGTTAAAACCATTGAATGCTCCATGGAGGCTCCATGGGAGTTACAAAACCCATGGGTCATGGAAATGAAGAGTCATGCCACATTAGGGTTTATATGGTGTAACCCTAGATGTGACACACTATATAAGCAACATGTTCTCCACCAAAATCGGGACACTAAAAAACAAGAGGGCTAGAGCCGATTTTGCAAGTGTAAGATTCTCTCAAAGTTTACTCCTTTGCATTTGGTGTTGTGTGAAGCATTTGAGGCATCACACTTGGGGTGCTAGGCTCACAAGGTTTCAAGGATCATAATCAACAACAAGGTAAGTTATTCTATCTTTCATTCAAGTTAAAAATGTTCCCCATGTATGCTAGATAGGAATATAACCTTGGAATTCAACTTTGCATGATTATTAGACAAACATAGATCCAAGGTTATTAGGGTTGCATGTACACTTAGGAAGTGTTAGAATGCTCAAAACCCATCAGTGTTGCAATGCCATGCAACCCAAATGGACCATGCCAACAGGGTCAAGTACATCCCAAAAATAGTTATGAACTTAGACACCTAATCCAACAGTCTCCCACTTGGATAAGTCTAATAACTATATCTACAAGAATAACTTCAGGAATCGATCATCAATCGTAGCTCTTTCAAGATCTCACAGAACTGAGATGATGATAATACGCCATTTCAGATATGTGATCATATAATCCTCTGTTCTAGATATCAGCCAGACAAATATATGGAACAATGTCTTACTTATTGTCCAGCAGTTTGTTTCCCGATCTCCGATTTGTTTGAAAAAGAACTTAATCGAACAAATCAATTTAGTTCTGACCGTGCCCGGCACATGGGTCAACACTAAATGATCGAGGGGCCCAGATATCGCTTCTAATCCAAGAAGGAACTGATAAACTTCGACTCATATGCTTGTTACACTACTTGTTGAATTACACACAAAGGCATGTTTTATAACATCGAGTTACCAATGCGTTTTCGTACAATCAATGCATAACCAACTCATAGGCAACAAGTCATATCTCTAGGTTTGAAGACTTATATGATATTACCATCTCACGATCACTCCAGATAAATTCCATGAAGTGATACCAGTGAGCGTGGGTTGAATCCAATACTCAGAACTTATGAGCACTCATTAGTGTTGTAGCACCACCTTGTCCAACATATTAGACCTCTACAAGCCAACCCATGACAGTCTTGATTCATATCTACTTCCAACATATGACCGACTGTGGATGGTTTGAATAACTTAGTCATTCAGGAAGAGCCACTTAGTTATTCTGGAAGTGAAAACATGCAAAGTGAAACACAAGAATAATTAAATCCAATATGGTCTCAGAACTTATGAATATAAACAAAACACCTTTTATTTATCACCATATTGATTACCCATCATTCATTGTATACTGTTTCAAATTATCAACTTAATACTTGAATTCAAAACAATAGTTGTCCCATGCTCCAAGGATGTACACTATGTTTTTCTAAACACTAGTCATGCCATACTCCAAGTATGCACACTATGTTTGTCTATGATCTTTACTCTGTGCAATAGATCAATTGAGCATAATTCCAATGATCCCAAATCCTTACCGCAAATGTAAGAATTCCAAATTCCTGCCATTTACCTAAATCTGTTAGATTTTAAACTTATATGCACTAGTCCTCTTGTAATGATTATGCACAAAGTCACAATAGACTTGTCAACAGACATTACAGAGTATTCCAATGGAGATCAACTCCAAGGAAACATCCTTCTTGCATTACGTTTTTTTCTAATCTTTCACAGATTAAATAACTTCCACCTATGGAAACATTTCCATATTCCCATCTTGACTATCACTTCTAAACAAGAGTTACCTCCTTTCAGAATATGTCAATATGGTCCTTCCAAAATTGAACACAATACTTCCAACCGTCCCTGAGCAACAAATTTTTAGTAAACCTTAGATTGTCGTCGACAATTGCTTAATCATTTTAGTCATATCCAATTCTAGAATTTTCCCCTCTTAATGCCAAGAGCATTTGGAAAATTTAGAAAGGATGAATATTATAGCACATGCAATCGATCCTATATCCGAAGCATATGGGACACGATTCATGATGTCTCACATAAAGACATGATACTAGACCAGTCTTTTTGCTATAATATTTCTATGTCTATTTGGCAAGTTCTCATAATTCAAATTATGAAAAGGGATGCCGTAATCATAATCTAATTTTAGAACGCAAATAATGGATCCATATATAGAATTTCCTTATGTTGAGCCACTCCAACATCAAAATTCATATATATATCCTTTGACTAAAGACGATTAAAACCTCAATCTAAGCTTTAAGAATTGAAATGAAGTATAATTTCCTCTCCCTTAATTATAGCAAAAACAACTTTTTCCCAATTGAAACTTTTGTTTTCTATAGTTAACATTGCTAACTTGCAATACTTACCATAATTATCATGCTCCCTCTAACATGAAAATTATTAGCATAACACTTATGCTGTCACACCCCAAAACCGGAACGGCGGAATCGTTCGGGGTGGAGGACGTCATGTACATTATCATAACAATGCATAGTAGTAAACAAGCAACAACATCATCCATTGCATTAATAATATAATTTAATACAAGTGTGTTCTGTCAAGTTAATAGACACCAAAAATATATGAATCAAAATATAAGATGAGTCTTGAACGAGCTACATCTTCTCAAAACCTGGCTCCGGTACCTGTCTACTGGTGACCTGAGAATACAAGTTATTTTGAAAGAGTTTATCAGCTTTAAAGCTGGTGAGATCATAAGTATATTAGTGTCTGAATTTGTATGAAAGTGATTGTAAGTATGTAATGTATAAGTTTTGAAAATGTTTGTAAGTTGTTTGAACTCTCCTAGAAAACCCTATGTTTCCTACTAAAAGTAGCCTTCTATCAAGGCATCAAGTGTTCGTGTGAATGTCTCTTGTAACAGTTTGTATTTTCCCAAATCTGACTACCATTAACCAAAATATGGTTTTTACATTGCTATTTATTGTGTGAAGATCACAAAGTGAATGCAATGGGAAAATGAAATAGTACTGTAGTGTTGTATTAAGTAACTACTGCTATACTAACTACCTTAAACCAAATGTTATTTAAAGTACCATGTGATTGGCCTGTACCATACTACCGACTATAAACACGACGATGTAAGACGTCGGAAGAAATGACGTTTGACACCCGTAGACTTGCAAGTGCCACTGTAGCGAGCAGCAAGGTGTAGGATAGTCCATCCAGTATAGATCTATACACAAACTCAACGCTCTCTATTTAAGTAGATTCTGGATACAAAACGGGCCATGACAGGTGATGCCATGCCCCGTTACGTGGCTCACATAACTGTAATAGTGCACTTGTGAATGTATTGTATGTACTAGCTGTATTGTATGTTCTCTTTCTGTCTCGTATGTAAGTTCTCTCTGTATGGTATTGTTTGTTTCTGATCATAGTATTCTATATCTGTATGTTATGTTCTCTCTGTATGGTATTGTTTGTTTCTGATCATAGTATTCTCTATCTGTATGTTATGTTCTCTCTGTATCGTATTGTTTGTTTCTGATCATAGTATTCTCTATCGGTATGTTATGTTCTCTCTGTATGGTATTGTTTGTTTGAACTGACTCTTTGTATGTTTCACTGTTCTAGTAATAGTATTAGTATCTTCCTAAAATATACCTAGTATAGCTTACTAGTAATGTTGTTTGAATGTATGAACATTTTTGTATACCTTTGCTACCCAAAGGTATTGAATAGAAAGAAGTAACCTTTTATATCTATATACATATACATGATATAGGACTAGGATTCAAACGACCTTCGGACAAACAACCGATACCCTAAGTCCACAACCAAACAAGGAACAGGAGGTAAGGTGAGCTATCAGTCCTAAGTCCTTTAAATCCTACTTATATAACTATATCTATATAGATACACATTTAACAGAATATAAGGTTAAAAGACATTAATAAAAGCATTTGACATTTAAAAGAGTTTAATAAAACAGTTTGAAGTAAAACAGTTTGATAACACAGTTTGAAAAGTAAGAAATCCACTTGTTTGGTAGTTATTAATCACATGTGATTGATATAAGAACTATAATAGTTCAACTTGTATTCCCCCCCATAAAAGCATTTAAAATCTATTAAAAGGTTGATTAAGGGGTATGAACTCACCTGTAGTGAGTGGTTTGGATGAAAGGATGATATAGGATGCTATGTGTCAATTGAAGACTTGAACACACACAAGGATCCTAGTTAACATATAATAACACATATATGTATCCAATTAGTCATTAAACAACCAATTAACCAAGTTTAAGACATCTTAAGACATGTAAAACACTTTATTTAAGTGCTATAAGTCCTAAGGATTGCATCTAAGGGTTGTAGGGCTTGGTCATTGAGTTTAAGGTCCAAGGGTAAACTCTTTATGAGTTTACGGTTTTGGGACCAACTCCCTTGGAGTTTACGGTCGTAAACCCATGAGTTTACGGCCGTAAACTCATAGTACTTCTACCATTTTGTGTTTTGAAGCTTATAAGTCATTAAGAAGCATTCCTACTTCAAGTCTTAAGCCTTAGGAAGAGATTGTGGCATCATTTCACCCCTTTGTGGAGTTTACGGCCCATGGACCATTTCTCCATGAGTTTACGGCCGTAAACTCATATGGTTCATGGTCTTTTTGATGTTTAAGGTCCCAAGCACATCAAGGATGGGATCTAGACTAGTATCCAAGGCTTGGTAAGGGACTAGGGCACTTAATGGCCCCTTCATTAGGGTTTACGGTCCAAGAACGTGTTGGACCGTAAACACCTTTGATCTTGTGATTCTTTGTGTTTTCTAGATGATTAAGAAGTGTAACAGGCCTTATAACAAGCCAAGTTAAGAGTACTTACTATGTAGAAGCTTGAAAGGGTGTTCCAAGTCCAAGAATAGTGTTCTTGGTGTTCTTGGTGAAACTAAGAACACTTGAAGATCTACACAAATGGAATGATTTCACGGATGGAATCATGTAAGATCACTAGATTAAGTAAGGTATCAACTTATTAGGGCAAGAAACACTTACAAAGTTGAAGATCAAGAAGGAAAATCGGATGATACTTGAGAGGATTTGAGTTCTAGTTCTTGAAATGGTAAAAAGTGTTAAAAATGGCTAAGTGCCATATTTATACCCCTTCGGGTTTACGGCCGTAAACACCTTGTCTAGGCCGTAAACTCCAAACTCTTGGAATTTTGAGACTTTATTGTTGCACAATAAACCCTAGGGATCCTCTCTCCTGTTATCTCTTGAAGTACTAACTTTAAAACACTCAAACTGACTCCAAAAAGCTTAACAGTTAGTAGAAACAGTTCTGACTTCTATTGAAGTGACTTGTTGTACAGAATAGAAATTTTGGGTTTTCACATCATCCCCCCATTAGAAGGAATTTCGTCCCGAAATTAGAGTTTAAGCTAATAAGTAGTTACAAATAACTAAGTAAAAAGACGAGGATATTTCAGTTTCATCTGATCCTCTAGCTCCCAAGTGAATTCAGGTCCTCGCTTGGCGTTCCAGCGAACCTTCACTATGGGGATACGGCTTTGTTTCGTTTTCTTGACCTCCCGGTCCATGATCTCTACAGGTTCTTCCACGAAGTTGAGGCTCTCGTTGATCTCGATCTCGTCGAGTGGGATTACAAGAGTCTCGTCGGACAGACACTTTTTCAAGTTCGAGACGTGGAAAGTAGAATGTACGTTACTGAGTTCGCGAGGTAAGTTAAGTTTGTGAGCTACAGGGCCGATTCTCGCGAGAATCTCGAAAGGCCTTATGTATCTTGGATTTAGCTTTCCACGCTTTCCAAAGCGTATTAAGCCTTTCCAGGGTGAGACCTTCAATAGAACATGGTCGCCCACCTAGATTTCCAACGGTTTCCTTTGTTTATCAGCGTAGCTTTTCTGTCGGTCTCTAGAGGCATTCAATCGTTCATGAATCTGAACAATCTTCTATGTCGTTTCCCGAATGATATTCGGACCCATGAGAGCGCTTTCAGGAACTCGTCCTTTAGCTAACTGGGTATCACCCACCTCAGCCCAGCACAGAGGGGATCTACACTTTCGGCCATAGAGGGCCTCGAATGGAGCAGCCTTTATGCTCGTGTGATAACTGTTGTTGTAGGAAAATTCAACAAGGGGTAAATGAGTATCCCATGCTTTCCCAAACTCGATCACACAGGCTCGCAACATATCTTCCAAAGTTTGGATAGTTCTCTCACTTTATCCGTCGGTCTGTGGATGGTAGGTTGTACTCATGTCCAGCCTAGTTCCTAAGGAACTTTGTAGGGACTGCCAGAACCTCGAAGTGAATCTACTATCTCTGTTCGAGATAATGGATATGGAACACCGTGCAGTCATACAATCTCCCGAATGTAGGTTCTTGTAAGCTTCTCCATCTTGTCTGTTTCTTTGATAGGCAGGAAGTGTGCGGACTTGGTCAATCTGTCGACGATGACCCATATGGTATCAAGTCCACCCGTTGTCTTGGGCAACTTGGTTATGAAGTCCATAGTGATCCGCTCCCACTTCCATTCTGGTATCTCCGGCTGTTGTAGTAGACCGGAGGGTTTCTTGTATTCGACCTTGACCTTGGCGCAAGTAAGGCATTTACTCACGAAGGTAGCAATCTCCGCTTTCATGTTAGGCCACCAGTATGGCTTTTTAAGATCCAGATACATCTTATCTGAACCTGGGTGGACAGAATAACGAGTGTTGTGCGCCTCGTTCATGGCCAAGTCTCTGAAACCACCGTGTTTCGGGGTCCAGATCCGATCCATGAGATAATAAGCTCCGCCACCCTTGACTTCCAAGTTCTTATCCATCCCTCTAAGGGATTCACCCGCCACATTTTCAGGTTTCAAAGCATCGATCTGAGCCTCCCTAATTTGTGTGGATAAGTGTGAATGAATAGTCATAGTCAATGATTTGACTTTACGACCAGAGTATTCTCTCCGACTTAGGGCGTTGGCTACTACATTGGCTTTACCCGGATGATAACGGATTTCGCATCCGTAGTCACTGAGTAGCTCGACCCACCGTCGTTGTCTCATGTTGAGCTCCTTCTGGTCGAATATATGTTGTAGGATTTTGTGGTCTGTAAAGATAGTGCTTCTTGTACCATATAGGTAGTGTCTCCAGATCTTCAGAGCAAACACAACTGCTCCTAGCTCAAGATCGTGCGTAGTGTAGTTGACCTCGTGTGTCTTCATCTGTCTCGAGGCATAGGTGATGAACTTACCTCGTTGCATCAGAACACATCCGAGCCCTTGATTCGACGCATCGCAATAGACAACGAAGTCTTCTATCCCTTCGGGGAGGGATAGTATAGGTGCGGTGCACAAGGCTCGCTTGAGCGTTTGGAACGCTCTCTACTGCTTCTCTTCCCAGTCAAAGGCCACACCCTTCTGGGTCAGTGTTGTAAGAGGTTTCGCAATGCGGGAGAAGTTCTGAATGAACCTGCGATAGTAGCCAGTGAGGCCTAGAAATTGACGAATTTCTGTAGGCGTCTTCGGTGCTGACTAGCTCTCAATGGCTTTGATTTTGGAAGGGTCCACGTGTATTCCCTCTTCTCTAACCACGTGCCCTAAGAATTCGACTCTTCGGATCCAAAATTCGCATTTCGAGAACTTCGCATAGAGCTTCTCCGAACGCATTGTTTCTAAGACCTGTCGCAGATGTAGACTATGCTCCTCCTTACTACGAGAGTAGATAAGTATGTCATCGATGAAGACGATGACGAACTGATCCAAGTAAGGACGACACACCCTATTTATTAAATCCATGAATATTGCGGGCGCGTTTGTTAATCCGAACGGCATCACTACGAATTCGTAGTGCCCATAACGAGTTCGGAAGGCTGTCCTCAGAACATCCTCCCCTAGCACTCGTAGTTGGTGATATCCGGATCTTAAGTCGATTTTTGAAAAGAACTTCGCCCCTTGAAGTTGATCAAATAAATCTTCAATACAAGGCAGAGGGTAACGATTTTTGACGGTCAGTTTGTTGAGCTCCCTGTAGTCGATGCACATACGGAACGATCCGTCTTTCTTCTTGACGAACAAGACTGGAGCTCCCCAGGTTGAGAAGCTTGGTCTTATAAAGCCGTTGCTGACCAGTTCGTTAAGTTGACAGGACAGTTCTTGCATCTCTGCAGGTGCTAGACGATAGGGCGATTTGGCTACGGGGGTAAGCCCTGGAACTAAGTCGATTCTGAACTCGACTTGATGTTGCGGAGGTAATCCTGGGAGTTCTTCTGGAAATATGTTGGGAAAGTCGCGTACTACTGGGATGTTCTGAATGTCTTTCGTTTCTTGGCTCACATCGACCACATGAGCAAGGAATGCGCGACATTCCTTTCGCAAGAATTTCTGAGGTTGAGCGCTCGAGATGATACGAATGTTTGTGTCGAGTTTGTCACCATAACCTACTAGAATTTCGCTAGAAGGAAGATTAAGGCGTACAGCCTTTTCGTAACACATGATGTCGGCACAATGAGGACTCAACCAATCCATGCCGATAATGACGTCGAAACGTTTTATTGAGACCGGCATGAGGTCGATCGAAAATGAATGGCTATCTAGCGTTAGGGTACACACTATGTATATACTGCTAGTGCTCTCTGTCTTTCCATTAGCCATTTCTATAGTGAACGGTTCTTTAAGTGCTCGTGATTTTTGCTTAAGTAAATGAGCAAAATTTTGGTTCACGAAACTCCTCTCCACTCCACTATCGAACACAATGCATGCATAAGAGTTATCGAGGAGAAACGTACCCGTGACCACAGTGGGGTCGGCAACCGCTTACTCGTGGCCTATGGCCAGAACCCTTCCCACTCTACCGAAATTCCCTGCCTTTGGGCAGTCCCTCTTGTAGTGGCCCACCTCGCCACCACCATAGCAAGCTTGGCCCACACCAGCGTCAGGGACTTGGTTGAGTGGCCTCGCCGGAGCTTTGCAGAAACGAGCGGTGTGCCCCTTCTTGTTGCAGTTCGAACACTGCATTTCCCGGCAGGATCCTGTGTGGTGGAAGTTGCATTTGTTGCACTTAGGCAAACTTCCAGCATACTGCTTAGCCGAAGCAGCAGCGACAGGTGCTATCGCAGCATGAACTGCCACGACCTGCTGCTTTTTGGCAGCCTTTTTCTTCTTCTTGTCATCCCAGAACTTCCGCTTGGAATCAGCGGTTTTGGAAGCTTTTGAGATGGCCGGGGTTGTTGTTGCGGACGGGGTACGAACCCCATGGTCTATAAGCCGCTGTGCCAATTGCTTGGCACTATCGAAGGTAGTGGGTTTTGAAGCTAACACATTCCCCTGAAATGGAGGCATCAGCCCCCATATGTACCTCTCTATCTTCTTTCCCTCTGTATGAACCATGTTGGGACAGAGGGCCACCAGCTCACAGAACCTGGCGGTGTAGGAGACTATGTCGGAGCCCTTCATGGTTAGGCTCCACAGTTCTTCCTCCAGTTTTTGGATTTCGCCCCTCGGGCAGTATTCCTCAATCATGAGGTCTTTTAAAGTTTCCCAGCCCATAGCATTTGCCACTATTAGAGATAGTGACTTGACATGGCTATTTCACCATGTCAGGGCTTTCTCCTCAAAGGTGCAAGCAGCGAACTTGACCTTGCTCCCTTCTGGACAGGAGCAGATTTCGAAAACCGATTCGGTCTTCTCGAACCATTGCGAGAGGGAAATGACTCCGCCAGTCCCTCTAAAGGACTTGGGCTTACAATTGGTGAAGTCCTTGTAGGAGCACTCTCTCAAGCGCACATGGATTTCACCATGAGTAGATTGTACAGGGGATCCTCCTCCAGTGGAACCAGAAGAATGATATTGAGCCATGGCTGTAGCCACAGCCACAACTACAGCAGCATTCAGAGCTGCCGTATCGATTTGAGGAGCAGGAGGTGTTGCAGTTATCGGAGGATCGCGTCTTGTTGATCGACGTGGAGGTATCTTTTAACTATAAGTTTAGAAAGATGAAGATATTGATAAGAATTTAATAGGAAAATTGATGAGAATGACTCATGGACTAACTCTCCATAGCCCAACAGCACAATTGGATAGTATGATTGATTGTAGATGAAAGCATTTGGATATAATTTCCGTGAGATTAGATATCTGTCAATAATATTGGAATTACAGATGTAACAAGTTTGGGAAAAATGGCCTAGAAGTAGGCCTTACATCAACCAAGATGGGAAAATTTTGACAGAACTACGACCTAATCAAGACCTAACAGGTCTAAGATTTACAAAGATAGGAAATTAGACTAGAGTTTTTGCATAAACTGGGTTATATCCAAAAGAGAAGTTCTCTGACTTCAGCTTGGGTTTCAGCGAGTTGTCTCTACAGGGCTGCATTATGGATCTGAGTCCTTTCATGAGCAGACTCCAGCTGACGAATGCGGACTGTGTTAACGCCTGAGTTGGCGTCAATCTCCACTACTCGGTAGATAGTTGCTCGACCTTCCTCGGTGTTCTGAGAAATCCTACGAACCATGATGGGTAGGACCCTGTCAGCTGAACCTCCCTCGGTGAGGTTGTAGAAGCTTCTGTCTCCATTGTAGGGAATGGGTTGACCCTGTTCCTGACTCCATCTATTCAAGTTTGTGGCCCACAGAGGTGTGAGTCCTTGAAATGTTGGGCATGGGTTAGGATTTGGGTCTTGAGCAGCTGGGGGTAGGTTGTTGACTTCAGGTTCTGAGTCAGAACCATCAGAAAAGCCTTCAGCTTCGTGATCATCCAATGAGATTGGGTGATCATCTTCTGGCTGTTCTCCAAGCCATCCAGCATTGCCTTCGTTGGGATAGTATGGGTTTCCGGGGATATGGAATCCAGCCATGATATATACGCGAGAAAAGGGGTAAAGAAATAATTAATAGACGAACTAACTAGATAATTATAAGATGATCTTTATCAGTTACTTCAATACTTGTTTAGTGTATACCAGTTATATGTACTTAAATTAGGATAGACCTTCGAATAAGTGACCCTAACTCTAAGCCCACAACCAAACAAGGAACAGGAAGTAAAGCAAACATCACAGATTCTAAGTCTATGCCATCCTAGTTACATATAACCTTAGCGTATCCACTCAGCAACTATTTGACATACTAATAAAGACCTTTTAGTTCTCAGATAAGTAATTAATAGTAACACAAAATACTCCTATAGTACTTTAAGTTTATGTTCTGTTCTATGGTTTCCATTGTAGTAGTGTTGGTAAGTTTTTAGACTTGTTGCAACCTCACAACCACACTTAGGCACATGCTAGTCACTCCTCGGATAATATAGTTGATCAGGCTATATCTTCCCAGGGTTGACTATATGTCTCTAAGTCTAATTATGTTGCCCAACAAACGTAATACGTTTGTTCTGTCCTAGTGACACTGATTTTAGTATGAATGCAGGTATGTATACTTGGTTAAATATTTGATTATTTAAAAGTATAAACTCTTTGTCAGAGTATTTTAATCCCGCTGTGTTTATAGGTCGTATATCTTTTATGCGTTGATATACTCGATTCACTATAAACAATGCTCTGATACCAATCTGTCACACCCCAAAACCAGAACGGCGGAATCGTTCGGGGGTGGAGGACGTCATGTACAGTATCGCAACAATGCATAGTAGTAAACAAGCAACAACATCATCCACTCCATTAATAATATAATTTAATACAAGTGTGATCTGTCAAGTTAATAGACACCAAAAATATATGAATCAAAATATAAGATGAGTCTTGAACGAGCTCCATCTTCTCAAAACCTGGCTCCGGTACCTGTCTACTGGTGACCTGAGAATACAAGTTATTTTGAAAGAGTTTATCAGCTTTAAAGCTGGTGAGATCATAAGTATATTAGTGTCTGAATTTGTATGAAAGTGTTTGTAAGTATGTAATATATAAGTTTTGAAAATGTTTGTAAGTTGTTTGAACTCTCCTAGAAAACCCTATGATTCCTACTAAAAGTAGCCTTCTACCAAGGCATCAAGTGTTCGTGTGAGTGTCTCTTGTAAGAGTTTGTATTTTCCCAAATCTGACTATCATTAACCAAAATATAGTTTTTACATTGATGTTTATTGTGTGAAGATCACAAAGTGAATGCAATTGGAAAATGAAATAGTACTGTAGTGTTGTATTAAGTAACTACTGCTGTACTAACTACGTTAAACCAATTGTTATTTAAAGTACCATGTGATCGGCTTGTACCATACTACCGACTATAAACATGATGATGTAAGACGTCGGAAAAAATGACGCTTGGCACCCGTAGACTTGCAAGTCCTACTGTAGCGAGCAGCAAGGTGTAGGATAGTCAATCCAGTATAGATCTATACACAAACTCAACGCTCTCTATTTAAGGAGATTTTGGATACAAAACGGGCCATGACAGGGGATGCCACGCCCCGTTACGTGGCTCACATAACTGTAATAGTGCACTTGTGAATGTATTGTATGCACTAGCTGTATTGTATGTTCTCTTTCTGTCTAGTATGTAAGTTCTCTCTGTATGGTATTGTTTGTTTCTGATCATAGTATTCTCTATCTATGTTATGTTCTCTCTGTATGGTATTGTTTGTTTCTGATCATAGTATTCTCTATCTGTATGTTATGTTCTCTCTGTATGGTATTGGTTGTTTATGATCATAGTATTCTCTATCTGTATGTTATGTTCTCTCTGTATGGTATTGTTTGTTTGAACTGACTCTTTGTATGTTTCAATATTCTAGTAATAGTGTTAGTATCTTCCTAAACTATACCGATTATAGCTTACTAGTAATGTTGTTTGAATGTATGAACATGTTTGTATACCTTTGCTACCCAAAGGTATTGAATTGAAAGAAGTAACCTTTTATATCTATATACATATACATGATATAGGACTAGGATTCAAACGACCTTCGGACAAACAACCGATACCCTAAGTGCACAACCAAACAAGGAACAGGATGTAAGGTGAGCTATCAGTCCTAAGTCCTTTAAATCCTACTTATATAACTATATCTATATAGATACACATTTAACAGAATATAAGTTTAAAAGAGTTTAATAAAAGCATTTGACATTAAAAAGAGTTTAATAAAACAGTTTGAAGTAAAACAGTTTGATAACACAGTTTGAAAAGTAAGAAATCCAGTTGTTTGGTAGTTATTAATCAGATGTGATTGATATAATATATATAATAGTTCAACTTGTATTCCCCCCCATAAAAGCATTTAAAATCATTTAAAAGGTTGATTAGGGGGTATGAACTCACCTGTAGCGAGTGGTTTGGATGAACGGATGATATAGGATGCTATGTGTCAATTGAACACTTGAACACACACAAGGATCCTAGTTAACATATAATAACACATATATGTATCCAATTAGTCATTAAACAACCAATTAACCAAGTTTAAGACATTCTAAGACATGTAAAACACTTTATTTAAGTGATATAAGTCCTAAGGATTGCATCTAAGGGTTGTAGGGCTTGGTCATTGAGTTTAGGGTCCAAGGGTAAACTCTTTATGAGTTTACGGTTTTGGGACCAACTCCTTTGGAGTTTACGGTCATAAACCCACGAGTTTACGGCCGTAAACTCATGGTACTTCTACCATTTCGTGTTTTGTAGCTTATAAGTCATTAAGAAGCATTCCTACTTCAAGTCTTAAGCCTTAGGAAGAGATTGTGCCATCATTTCACCCCTTTGTAGAGTTTACGGCCCATGGACCATTTCTCCATGAGTTTACGACCGTAAACTCACATGGTTCATGGTCTTTTTGATGTTTAAGGTCCTAAGCACATCAAGGATGGGATATAGACTAGTATCCAAGGCTTGGTAAGGGACTAGGGCACACAATGACCCCTTCATTAGGGTTTACGGTCCAAGAACATGTTGGACCGTAAACACCTTTGATCTTGTGATTCTTTATGTTTTCTAGATGATTAAGAATTGTAACAAGCCTTATAACAAGCCAAGGTAAGAGTACTTACTATGTAGAAGCTTGAAAGGGTGTTCTAAGTCCAAGAACAGTGTTCTTGGTGAAACTAAGAACACTTGAAGATCTACACAAATGGAATGATTTCACGGATGGAATCATGTAAGATCACTAGATTAAGTAAGGTATCAACTTATTAGGGCAAGAAACACTTACAAAGTTGAAGATCAAGAAGGAAAATCGGATGATACTTGAGAGGATTTGAGTTCTAGTTCTTGAAATGGTAAAAAGTGTTAAAAATGGCTAAGTGCCATATTTATACCCCTTCGGGTTTACGGCCGTAAACACCTTGTCTAGGCCATAATCTCCAAACTCTTGGAGTTTTGAGACTTTATTGTTGCACAATAAACCCTAGGGCATCCTCTCTCCTGTTATCTCTTGAAGTACTAACTTTAAAACACTCAAACTGACTCCAAAAAGCTTAACAGTTAGCAGAAACACTTCTGACTTCTATTGAAGTGACTTGTTGTACATAATAGAAATTTCGGGTTGTCACATATGCTCCCACTAGCTTTGACATGTGCTCAGAAATCTTCTGGACTTCTAGAAATCAATGTTCTATTGACTTTCTTACCAAAGTTCAAATTTCTGATACAAGATGTTTTGATAAAACTTTATCAAAATCATACACCTTTCCTTAGATAGCACACATGTGTGTCTAAACAATTTCTAAACTATGAAAAGGGATGCCGTAATCATAGTCTCAATTTTTTAGACCTTTTCCATTTCCCACAAGTCCGTGTTAGTGTACCGGTTAACCACACATGCTCCACTAACGACTTTTGAGAATGCAAATATCACAATTGCTATCTACTTAAAATCTACATAGTGAAAGCGTTTCCTCACCATCATTTTCATGAATCAGAGAGAAACCTTATGAAACTTTAGATTTTATGGTGTAGGTGTTCCTATCCATGTGAATTTGTCAAAACCATAATCTCAAGACAAGGTTAGTGATAAATCCAAACTCGTATGGACTAGACTTGTGCAGTCTTAGCTTCTAGCCACCTGGAAGCACAAGGGCCTGCCATTGCTTCCAAGTTGTTATGCAACCAATTGAGAACTCTCAGAACTCATACGCAAAACCAACTTTAACTGGAATGGGCACATAAATTGGAATATGTCAACACGATAGGTTATAAACCTCAAGTCGTGTGCTAGTGATAAACTATAGGTTTTTCTTCCTGATCAGATCTAGAATTTTTTTCAATATCTTTAAGACTCCCACTGTCCTATTGACATATAAGACTCACTTGCCAAATATTCAAGATATAGTGCAAATTCTTTATAAAGACAAACACTTCACACAGTTGGCCTTAGTTGGTCTTTGTTTTATCCAAAACATCACAGCTTACCAATTTCAAATGTACAAGAGTAGGACACTTTTACTCTTACATTTGACAAGTGTTATAAACATTTCTTTAAGATATGTCACTCAACTTACAGTCTTGGTGTATGACTCTAAGACTTGTTTTGGAATGAAGTATGACTCATCTTCTTGATTCAACCATTTCAGCAATTCTTGATTCCTCTTCTTAGTCACAGGAATGCACTAGGATGTCCTTAGAGGACCAATTGTGATATGGTTTCTTAATCATTAAGATGATCACAAAACATGATACTAAAGTACTCTCCCATCTTTTCAGATTTGAGAAACTTTTATCTTTCTGCCTAATTTGATTCTTCTCATTCATTCTGCCATACATCGAAGCTTTTCCAATGTTTCAGAATTATACTTAAATTGTAAGTATAACCATATTTACTAAACCTTTGTAAATCATGACGAATAGTCTTTTCAATCTCTTGTGGTGGACTTGACTAGTGCACAAGAATGTGTACTCGATCTCTTAGTCATTCACTTGACTCACATATACATCTGAACAAGGAATTAGTCTTAATTTTACAAATCTGAAAGTTCTCATTCATCATACTATACAACTTGCATGATTCCAAGTTTCGGTCCAAATGAAACTTGGTTGATGAGAGTATTCCTTATTTGGTAATTTTAGACACTACCAAAAATGATAGAATCAAATTCATATTTCCATTATTGCTAGAACCATACAAACATAAATTTTTCATAAAATGCCATTGCAAGGAGATATAATCAAATAAAACAAAATTTTATTTATTTATAAATGCGGGAATACTTTTTCCTTAAAATGCAACTTTAAATGAAAACTATGATATTACATATTTTTCTAGCAATCTATCATAACTCCTAAGTAGGAGCTCAAAAATCTGATCTTCAACCATGCGATAGAAATCTATCTTTGCGATCACATTCAGCATACTCTTTCTTTAAGTTTCCTTCCCTTTACTTGATCCTGCCAAACATCAAAATGTAACTTAGTCACATCATGTATTAACAATCAGCAATTAGGAACTTAACAGAGTTAGATAGTGGACTTACCTGAATCAGAGTCAAACTTTTTGATTCTTCTTTCTCTCAGATCCTTCAGGTCCCTTGGAAAGCTTCGCTTCCAATGCCCTTTTTCTTCACAATGAAAACATATAGACTCTTCGGGAATGGTACAAAAGGTTATTCCAGACTTAGACTTTCTCTTTACCTTCCGGTCAACCGTGTTGACCTAGGCTGATCACTTTCCATTGGGAAGAGAAAGCTTTTCTGGACTTCCAAAGTTACCATTATCCATGTCCATGAAATTTTGATAAATAGACCTTCCACCCATATTTTCTTGACTATTGTGCCAAATCATCTCTGATTCAGCAGCAATAAGCAAATAAGAAAGACCTATTAGGGTCATGTCGTGCTCTATCACATAATAGTCTTTAATAAACTTACTATATGACTCAGGAAGTGACTGAAGGACCTAGTCAATAGCCAACTTCCTTGGAACAATGACACCTAGCATTCTCAACCTGCCAATGTGTGACTTCATTCCTACGACATGAGTGCACACAGGTCTTCCATCTTTATGTTTCATTGTGAGCAGGGCTTGAGTGATCTTGAAATTTTCAAGTCTTTGAGCTTTTGGGCCAAGGAGAATAATTGGAGGAGGAGGAGGAAGAGAAGTATGATTTCCATGAGCCAAACTCAGGAATTCATCTTCATTAGGAAGACTTGTTCCATAAGATTTGGGAAGATCATTGTTGTCTAAACCAGACATCTGCAATGGGAGAAATTCAAGTTAGTTGATTTAAATCCTTAATATAACACCCAGTTTGAAATACTAAGGCTAGGACCCAACACAATATTTTATAACTTGGAAGAGGGATGCCGTAATCCAAGCCATAAAATATTTGAAGGTAGGCGAATGACGATTCACCAATTTCCACCATGAAAAACGAAATAATTTATTAGGTTTTTTTAATTAGATTTGAAACTCCTAGATCTTTTGAGATATATTGAACTTTTCAACGACATGTTTCAATCTCGATTGTGCCCTCTAAAGTTTTGTGACTAGGATGCCGAGGATCACAAAACAATCTGTGAATAACCATGCAAATATACTTGGTACCCTTAATATCTACCCCTTAATCGATGTGTCGGTTAACCACACGCGGTCCATCGATACTATGATAAACATTAAGTTATTCTTTGCCTACCTTGTTAAATCGAGCTAGTGTTCCGGTTAACCATACACGCTCCACTAACCGAATTAAGCAAAGTGCAAAGTGTAATTTCATGGGTTAGCACCAAATTCACATTTTTCCTAAGTAACTAAGATTGGGTATTAATAAGAGTTTAGTTACTTAGTATTTATCATTAATACTTTTAATCAAGGGAGAATTATAGTCCTTTTCCTACCCGTTCGGCTAACGACCCTCCACCAGTCAAGGAAGCGGTGGGTCAGAGTGGACACCCATTTAACTGCCATTTTATAGGCAGTAACCTTATACCACCCTTATAGACCGACTTCGTGAATGAGGCCTACTAATGGTAAAATGACTTTACTCTTACACATATATATAAATATTATTAGCTTATAATATTATAAAGTATAAGGGTTGAATATTAACTTTTAAAATTCTAAGGGCTTAACTTGGAATTAAAGTATTCATAAGGGAAAACTTTACAAATTCCAAAACTTGAGGGCAAGTTTTGTAACTTTCAAAACTTTTCATCTTTCATAACTTATGAGTTAATGGATTAATAAAATGAGAGACTTTTCATTTTATGTAACCTATGTGTTTAATAATGGACTTTAAAAGTGTGACTTTTGGTAATCCATAACTTGAGGACAAATTATGGATTCCATTAAAACACATAATGATCAAGAACTAAACTAACAAGCAAGTTACAAATAATTCCTATGATCTTCTAAACTCATAAGTTTATGAACATGCATATCATCTATTTCAAGAATCATAAAATTAACCATATAAATACTTGAAATTTTGATAATAGATATTGAAAATGGATTAGCATGACCATTACACCATCTAAAACAAGTTTTATAAGACCAAAACAGTTTAGGGTAATGTTTCTAGTCCATTTCCAGCAGCAAAAGTCGAAAATCTGCACTCTGCCTGGCCAACTCGTCGAGTGAAAGAGCTTACTCGACGAGTTGGTTAAAGATACGCTTGGACTCGTCGAGTACTCCCATGGACTCGGCGAGTCCTCTGTGCAGACAGCAAGAATTTTGACTTTTTTAGCTATTTTGCATCAAGTATCAAACAAATAAGCCTAGGCTCTGATACCACTGTTAGGTTTTGAGAATTCTAACACTCCTATGGTGTACATGCAACCCTAGAAACCTTGGATCTATGTTTTATCTATGATACATGCAAAATTGATTTTCCAGGAACTTTAAAACATAAATGCTAGAAGAGGAACATACCTTTTGTAGTTTGGATTCCTTAAGAACCTTGTGAGCCTAGCACCTCAAGTGTGATGCCTCAAATGTCTCACACCACACTACAACTCTTGGAATAGACTTGAGAGAAGTTTACTTACACCTCAAAATTGGCTAGCCCTCTAACTTGTACAAGTAGTTGTCCTAGTTTGAATTTTGCTTGCATGGGGTTCTTTATATAGTTGTGACACTATTAGGGTTACACCATGTAAACCCTAATTGTCATGGCTTTCCATATTCCATGATCCATGGGTTTGTAACCTCCATGGATTATCTATGGAGCACGTTATGGGTTTTTGCCCAATCCATACAAACCATGGATCAGTAGCCCAATATATAAGAATAGATTATTTACACAATCAACCCCATATATTTAATTAGTCTCTTTTTGATCACTTAATAATTCCAAATCAATTATTTGATCAATACTAATTCAATAATATTATTAATATATTAGAACTTATAATATCTTAATAATCCTTAAGTTTCCTTTCTCTCATTTAGTCTATCCAAGTGTTGCAATGCCAAGCAACCCAAATGGACCATGCCAACTGGGTCAAGTACATCCCAGAAAGAGTTATGGACTTAGACACCTAATCCAACAACGATGGGGTGAGAGATTGAGATAGAGACACAGGTGAGGGAGTAGTGTCAGGCTTCGAATCAGTCCCAGCCCGCAGCAAAGTGGTTCAAGTCTGCCAGCCAGAGTTCAGGGCCAGTTGGGGGGAGGCGCATATCTCTTACATGTCGCCGATGTGGCGATGAGGGTCATTTTGGAAGAGATTGCAGGCAGAGTGTGCGAGCTTGTTTTCATTGCGGCCAGGAAGGACACATCAGGGCTCATTGTCAACTTCTCAGTGAGGTGTTGGATCCTACACCCTTAGCTTGGCAATTACCCGATGGTCGTCAGGGGACCATTGGGGTCCCGTGGACTGAGTTTTGAGTTGACAGTTCTTTTAGTTAGTTGTTGTGGTAGTATTGGTATTTATCTGCAGTTCTGTTGTGCTTCAAGGTTAAGCTGTAATTTTGGATGATCAGATAAATGGAGTTATCTTATTTAGCTTTGCTTCAATTGATCTCTTGTTATGTATGGATTAATTATCTTTGGCCTCGACTGTATGTAAGTTGGAATGTATGAATGTGGTGTGAAATCAGATTCTCATATGTGTGTGGATATCGGTGGTTGAGATCAAGTAATAAATTTCGAGTTAGTCGGAGTATCGAAGTACTATGAAGTCCTTAGTTTCTAGCATATTTCAAGTAGGGGAGACTGGAACCTCGCATCAGGAAGAGTCTTAGCCAAGATTCAGTTCTCTTTCGGATTTCTCTGAGTTCCAGATTTCGACGCAACTACTAGATCTTCGGGTTTCGTGACGAGATCACCGTTATCTATTGGAGTTTCCCTTCGATTCGTATTAGTCTTGGTGGTGATGACGTCTGTACGACATGCTTGTGCTTAGACCCTAGGGCGTTAGAGTCTCTAATTGAGGGTTTACTTGTCTGTTGTCATCTGTTCGGGGGTGAGCCTGAGTGTTGGTTCTGGATAGCTTAGTTGGGCTGTCAGAGCCAAGTAGAAGTGTGGTCTAGAATAGTAATTGATCATTTAGTTTCATTTTAGTGATGCCCTTTCTAGTGCGGGATTAAAGTGCTGGTGTTTGGCTGAGAGGTTCTGGAACCGATTAACGTTGCAGATTTTCATACAAGTTGGTCGTTGTGGGAGAGTGCATCATGGAGTAAAGGCGAGAGCCAATTTCGAGGACGAAATCCAATTTAAGTGAGGGAGAATTGTAACATTCTGTTTATATATATATATATATATATATATATATATATATATATATATATATATATATATATATATATATATATATATATATATATAATAAAATAAAATAAGTAAATAAATAAATTAATAATAGCCCAAAAGCAGTAATAATTGACCAGTGTTAGCAGGGGAGTTAAATGTTATAATTTCAATAATTTGGAGCCTAAATTGTATCTTTGGGACTTGAAGTGTAAACAAATTCGTGACCAAGGTTTTTTTTGTAATTAATGGACTTTGTTTGAAAAGGATTGGAGGAGGAGGGACTGAAAATGTAGAATAGGATGTAATGTTTGGGATTGACACGGGACTTGAACCCGATATCTTCCCTCCCGTTTTTAAGCATCATCTACCCAACACCAAACCCTAAACCTAGTTTTTCATAAGATCAGCTGTCACTTGGTATCCAACCGCCACCACCCCATTCTCTATCCTTCCGATCAACCAAGACACCGGTGGGCCCTTTGCTGCTGGCAAAATCGTGAGCCATCGAACACCGCCATCGTTGTTGTTCACTCTATCGACGAAGACGATATCTGCTAGCCGACATCGTGCTAGTCAGGGAGACCGGAGGACAAAGACCGGAGTCATTGTCGCCGCTGCACCACTTCCATTGCAGACGAAGCCATCATCAGACGCCTCAACTTTCATTGTTGTTGTTCCGGTTCACTTCTTCTTCATTCTCTTCTGCTGTTGCGCCGCCACTATCGCTGTTTCGTGCTACCACTCTTTCGTCGTCCCTCCGCCGTCAACCTCCTTCAAGATCGGTGAAGAGCTTCTCGGTGGGTATTTTTGCACATGTGTGTGTGCGTGTTTTTCTACGCATCAGTGTGTGGGTGTGTTTTTTGGTTGGCCGGAAAATGTTTGGAAGCACCATGGCAGCCAACCATGGTGGCTATCGGCTGTGTGCTGCTATTCTATCACCACTAGTGACTGTGTGAGGTGACAGTGTGTGATGTAGTTGTGTAATGTAGTGAGTGTAATGTAGTGTGTGTGATGTAGTGTGTGTGTGAGCAACCCTTGGCCGGAATCTAAAGAGAAACCACAACCACCACCGTAAGGTGGTGGCTGCCACCTCCTGCCGCCGTCGACCACCTTTTTGGTGGAAGTATTGGCCTTTTTCCTTGTTCTTTTGGTGCTAGTGTGTGTATGTGTGTGTTGTAAGGAATTATTTGTATACTGGATTGTTGGAATATTTCGCAAACCGCGACCGTGTGCGGGTGGCTGCCGCCATGTACCGCCGCCGACCACCATTACACGAGGTGGCAGTGGGTGGTGCCCAATTTATTAATTAAATATTTATTTAATTAAATAGTAATTTAACTTAGGAGATCGGAAACCCTAATTAGGGTTTAGAAAACCCTAATTTTAGAGTTGGTCGGGACCCGCGTTAAAATTAATAATTAAACCTAAAATAATAACTTTATAATTCTCCATAATTAACTTGATGCAATATTGGACTTAATGGATTAAGTCCTTAATGGGTTAAGTGAGGAAAACTAACCCTAGTTATCAATTTATGTAAAAACCCTAGAATCGAGGAGCTCTATTTTGGGCAATAATCGGCCGCGTAATTAGGCTGTTGATTGGATTATTATTCCACCGAGGACGATTAAGTCAAACCTTAATCAATGATACCCTTAAGACATTAAGTCCTTAATGGGTTAAGTGTTCTTACTTAACCCTAATCGTCATTTCATGTGAAACCCAAAACGTCATTTTATCTGAAACCCTAATCCTCATTTCATGTGAGGTGGTCACTGTTTCACGTGACTATGACCTGTGATCGTGTGTTGACTCAAGTATCTTCCTGTAGGTGATTGGAAGTGATTTGAAGCTGGTAGAGTCCTTCATTTCTACAGTGGTTTTTGCATGCACATCGCGGTGAGTGTCGCCTCACTGTACCCGTGGGACTAAGGCACCAATTTCGGCCCACTAGTATTGATTGTCTGCTAGCAGGGGAATTCTCTAGGGACTGTATATAGTCATGTAAGATAGACTGAAGACTCTTGATCCAAGATCTCTTACCTGTTCCTTGTTTGGTTGTGGTTTTAGAGTAGGATCACCTGTCCGGGTGACTATCTCACCTCTGAGTATATAAAGTTATGTATTCCTTGGATTGTCTATATTTAGTATGCTGTTATGCTGCGGTGATCTATTAGATCTGTGTTCTGGTATTGAGTATGTTGTTATGTTGTAGTGATCTGCTAGATCTGTGTTCTGGTATTTAGTGTGTTCATATGTTGCAGTGATCAGTTAGATATGTCACACGGTACGGAGTCTGTTGCCTTGTGGTCATAACCTGTAGAACTGTATTTTATCTGTGCTTGCTGGTTATCATGTATGGAATGCCTTTAGGGACTGTCGGTGGTTATGTAGGATAGCCTGAGAATTCTTGGTCTAGGCTCTCTTGCTTGTTCCTTGTTTGGTTGTGGCTTTAGAGTAGGACTATCTGTTCGGGTGGCTATCTCACCTCTGATTACTTATGGTTACACATTCTATGGGAGTTAGATGGTAGTGGGACTATATGTTGTGAGAGGATTAGTAGGCAGTAGTGAGTTGTGTGATTGTTGTTTTCCTGTACTATGTGACTACTTGATCATGATTGTTTATATGTCGACATACTGTGTTTGGTTGGATTGAGGCAATCCTGCTTTGTGCGGTAGGCCAAGATAACCGGTGCGGGCCGGCTGTAAGCCGTAGGCACGGAGGCTCATGAGGAGCGGTAAGGTTGAGGCGGTAGACCAACAAACCCTAGGTATTCGAACCTGATGGTTGATTGGACCTGACATATTGGTATTCCAGCTCGAGGATGATTGGGCCAATATGCTTATGACATGAGGGTATTCCTGCCCGAGGCTGATTGGCTCAGGCATGAGTGTTTGCGTTTACGATTTGTTTTGTGTGGTGGTTCTTTGGGGGAACTCACTAAGATTTATGCTTACGGTTTTAGTTTAATGTTTCAGGTGCTTCTGATGATTTTGGCAAGGTGAAGGCGTGACTGTATACATCCTTGGTTTTACAACAGATTGGATCTTGGGAATCTCTTATTTTCAATTAATGTTCAGAACACTATTTTTGTAAACATTCTACTAGTAAAAGGATCGTTTTGAAAAGTTTAAAATTTGTTGAAATTTTGGGACGTTACCTCCAGAAACATACATTCAAAGGGTTTCATACAGATACAACTCCATTACACTATTTTCCAATACAGTACAACTTGCATTTCTGGAAATATACATTTAAATGGTTTTATATAGATTAAAACTACATAATACTATTTTCGAGTACGACAATAGTTATACATTTTGGTCTTAGGGTTTCTAAGACTACAACTCATTTTAAAACAAAATATTGGATTTTCTGGAATCACACTCTATCATTTTACAAAGAACAAGGGTAGATGTTCCTCATACAAAATGCTTATGAACTCACCAGCTTAATTGTTGACACTTTTTCAAAACACTTGTATTCTCAGGAAATCAGTAAACAGGTAAATTACAATGATGCGTCATGTCACATACGTTTTGAGGTTGGGGAGTAGCTGCGTCATGTCACATACGTTTTTGCTATATGTATTTGGTGTCAAACTAACAATGATGCGAATACAAATGTAAATTACAAATTATCAATATAATGGTTGTATGCCTTTGATCACTCTTATTCAACTGTTATGATACTGTACATGAAGTCATGTCACAAAATTGCGTTTTTCCTTTATGATTTCTTCAGTTTATTATCGCAAAATCGTTGAATTATCGAGAGAAAAAGTGGTGGGAATTAGCATTTAAAAATCGAATACCACAATTTTTGATAAGTGTGAGGTGACATTTGTTTGAGGAAGATAAGAGAAGAGCGAAGTTACAGAAAAATAGAGGTCTTAAATTGGTCTTAAGTAGTTAAGAGCTACATTTGAAGTTTACAAGCAAATATCATTTTTCAGAACTGCATTATGTGACTACCCAGTTCTCATGATGTGACCATCTCTATGTCACGTCGTGACGAGTGTTACATCGCGATTTTGGATGGAAAATCTATACTCACATTGTGACTTCTCTATTTTCACGTCGTGAAGCTTCAGATAATCGCAATTTTCTGCTCTTTTATTCGCCTTTACGATGCGGCTTATGCTTTCCCATGTCGTAATCAGACCACAATGCATTATTTTTGAAGATTTTATGCACCACACCTTCTCTAATTGCAAGTCTATGGTTCATATTTTATTCGAACCATTCATGAATAGCAACAGAAGTGTAATTCCATCAACATATTCAAGATGTTTCAAGCTTTCCCACGAACGATCAGATTCGATCTCGCCACTACTACCCCTGGGGTCTTTTCCTTTTTCTCCCTTTTGTTGCTTTTATGTTCCTTAATTGTTTAAGCATATAATGAGTGCTTTGCATGAAATAAGTGTGGGTAGGGTATCAAAAAAGGATTTTAGGCAAAAAAGTAATTAGAAAAATGCTAGAAATTTAAAATATTAATTGGCTTGAAAAAATAGTCTAATAAATATAGTCATTTTTTAAAAAAAAATTAATATTATTGCATTTGGGCTAGATTTCTAGTATTATGTGGGATGATTCAATGAGAACCCTAAGATTTAGTTTAGCCGATACATTATAGTGTATTTGTGGCTTCTCAGTCTTAGGGGAATCATGAGATAAAAACGAAACCTGGTGTAGTTTGAGTTTATGTAACACTCCAATCTAGGTATTCCGTTTATTACCCTCAAGTATTTAATTTTTGACAAAACAATCGCTCCGTACGCTGGGCGTACATTTGTGTGACAACCCGTAAATTTTTATCTTGTAAAGTCAATCCAATCAACCAAAAGTCAGACTTATTTCTATTGCCTTTTAGCCTTGTTAAGGGTCATTCTAATGATTTCTAAGCCTAGTACACTTAAGGATTGACTGTTTTGAAGTGTTAGATCGAGATCAGAAGGCTGCACCCGAACCAGAAAACCCAACACATGAGGTTCACGGCCGTAAACCCTGTTTACGGCCGTGAACACTCTTATGGCCGTGAACCACCCTCCATATATAAGATATTGCTTTATTTTTAGTCATTTATCCAAGTTCCAGCCGCAAACACTCCATTCTCTCTCAAGTATCATCCAAGAAAAGCTCCCTTTTTTGTCACACCCCAAACCAGAACGGCGGAAACGTTCGGGGGCGGATGACGTCATGCTAAGTATCATAACCATAGTGAAGAAAGTAAAACACAACCATCATAGATATAATTTAAAAGATTACATTGTTTCCAAAATACATGTTCCAAAAATACATGTTTCCAATTAAATTACATATGATGATAAAATGTAGCAAAAGAATCTACGCCTTAGCGTCTTCACTTCAGAAATCTTGCGGTTACCTGTATTACTGATTACCTGAGAATACAAGTTGTTTTGAAAAAAAAGAGTATCAGCATAAAGCTGGTGAGTTCATAAGTATTTTATAAAAATGAATGTTGTTTCCTTAAGGTTTGATACAAGTTTGTTTCCAAAAAAAATCCAATATTTTCTAAAAGATTTGTTGTAAACTGAATTGAAACAAGGCCTAGTATGTATAAGTAAGTCGTCATACTTATGTGTGTGTTTTATATTCAAATAAAACTCCTTTGTATAAAACTTTAGAATTTCCGTGAATTGTATGCTGTGTTAATATTCCATGTGAGATGTTATAATCATACTAAAGACTGGATGGCCTTGAATGCGACGTTCTTCAGGCGTCGGAAAGTTATGACACTTGTCACCACAGACCTGCCAGTCTAGCTGTTGCAAGCAGCTCATGTGCGGGTTTGTCGGACCCAGTATAGATCTATACACAACTATCACGTTCTCACTCCAGGAGATTTTGATTATAACTAAAGGACTTTTCTGTGGTACTTGGAGTACCCCGAAGGAGAATGTCTCACAAATATTCATTAACGAGTTCACGTAGTGTGTTGTGAAAGTTCGTTTTGTAAATCGATAATGTTATTGTTTTCTTTGTTAAATGAAGTGTTCAAAACTATACCTATTATAGTTTATCTAAAGTATTGTATGATGGTATGAAACCTTGTTACACATATATATGTATTTCAAATAAGGGACATTGGAAATACTAAGTGTAAATCTTACACACCTTGCTCAACATGTTACAAGGTGTGAATAACTCTTAAATATGTATTTGACAGTTTTACCCTTAACTGTCACTGTTTTTGAGTAATTATAGAAAAATTATCAAAAGTCGAAAACTGAATCCGCAAACTTTGAGTATTTGGAAAAAGTGTCTACTGTGTTCATAAATTTTCCCATAATTTTTGGTGGTCTCAAACTAGTGTGAAAATGTTCATTTTCACAACCTGGTCTGATTTTGTTGCTGCAGTTATAGGCAATTTTATAAAAATCACCATAAATTGTAGAAAAATCGTATGGAGATGTGCAAGTAGTAATTTTAAAGGTATAAACCTGAACTACTTGCATATTATACAGTTTTGAAAAATATTAAGTTTAAGCTGGGTAAAAAGTTCGTGAACAGGTCACAACTTTTCTGTTGTAAGCTGTCAAGTTGAGTTTTGAATATGTTTTGGTGTTTTAACTTGTATTCCCCCCCTGAAAACTGAAGAAAACTATAAAATGTAGGGGTATGAACTCACCTTGATTGATGACATGAAGAGTGTAAGGTTGAAGTTAAGGAATATCGAGTCAAGAGCACTTGATGAACACGGGAAGACTTGGATGATGCTAAGAACGATTTTTGGTGTTAAGATATGAGTCAATGATCCAAAAGTGTTATGAAATTATGGGATAACACTTGAGTTTAGATGTAATACTTACCAAAAAGTGCAGTAGCAACTCAATAACACTTGCACAAGGTGGTGGGAAGTAGATAGAAAAAGAGGCTCTCTTGAAGGTTTGAGAAGTGTGTAAGTATTTGAAATGAGCAAGTAAATCAAGAAATCCTCCAGGGATTTCTTTATATAGAAGGTTGCTGGAGCAACTTGAGAGTTTGAAGTGATGTGTGCATTGGTTTGTGTGATGTGGATAAGCTGGTAAATGAGAGGATGACACATGGAAGGGCAAGTGGGCACACTTGACCCACTTGTGGGGTAAATATCCTCTTAATATAAAATAATGATTTTTTAAATTAATAAATCCTTGAGAAATAAATAAAATATGAGTTCTGGGGTTTTAAAATGATAAAATATGGATTTGGGTGAAAATCCCACGTTAAAATCATGAAAAACGGGCTTAAAACGAAGTCGTGGTCGAAAACCGGGTGAAAAGGGGCGATCTGCGAGGCTTCTCAGATCAGGGGCCGAAGGTGCGAGGAGGAGGGACCGAAGGGTCTCGGTTCGGTCTGCTGAGCTTCGGTCCGAGAGGCTTCTGACAAGGTTCGCTTCTGACAGGAGGTTTCGGCTCCGAGAGGGTTCGTTCCTATTAGAAGGGTTCGGCCCTAAGAGGTTCGGTTCCTAAGAGGCGTTTCGGCCTTATTTCGCTGTTTTTCGATATAACTCCCCGTTTCGAGCGGTTTTTGGCCTAGTTAAGGGCCGGGATGACTATAAAATGTTGAGAGATATTTTGAGAGAGATTAGGGAGAGATTTCACATACTTGGAGAGATTTGGGAGAGATTTCACATACTTGGAGAGATTTCACATACTTGGAGAGATTTGGGAGAGATTTAACCTTAGCCATTATTATCATATAATCTCGTAATGCAAGGTTCGTGAACCCCGTTATACTTCGTTAATGATCGTTTTAAGTCCCCAAAAGGGTCCTCAGTCGTGTTTTGATGACTTGTTGACTTTGACTTGAATTTGGCGGTTGTCACATTTTTCACGCCCAAAACATAAGCATCTCATCCCTTACTTGTTCATGTTTAGGAACCCCTTTGTTCTAGCCTTGATTCATTATTCTTTATCACCATATTCAAGATCTTCAACGGTTTACGGCCATAAACCCTTCATAAGGGCCGTAAACCTTTCATTGGATCTTGGGTCGTAAACCCTCCCAAGGCCGTGAACTGCTAAAGTTTGGCCGTGAACTCCTTGTGATCAATCACATGTGATTCTAACACTCCATTGAGAGTGTTTCCTAGTTCCTAAGGTTGTTTCCCTTATGTCTTAGTTGTTTTAAACACTAATTATATAGGTATATATATCAATATATGTCATTTAGGACTCATTTGTGCCTTGGGACTTCATTCATGGAACTTCTCATCCTTACTCGAATCTTCAATTGAATCACCCACATAAGGTGAGTTCATACCCCTATAATCAATCTTTTAAATGTTTTAAATGCTTTTAACGGGGGGGGGGGGGGGGGTTACAAGTTGAACACAATAATATTGTGTAAATATTTACCTGTGATAACTGTCACATTTAAGGATTTCTTATTCTTTTGTAAGTTATCAAATCACATCAAAAACTCTTTAAAAAGGATGTTAGATTCTTGTTTATAATTTCCGCTCTCAGTCAGGCTGGGTCTTTACGTTAAACGGAGGAGCAATTTCTTGGAAGAGTTCCAAGCAAGAGACAATGGCTGATTCAACTTGTGAATCAGAGTATATAGCAGCTAGCGAGGCAGCAAAGGAGGCGATATGGCTGAAGAACTTCATTGGAGACCTTGGAGTTGTACCAGCTATTAAAGAGCCAATGGAAATTTTCTGTGATAGTGAAAGTGCAGTTGCCTTAGCCAAGGAACCAAGGGATCACGGGAGATCCAGACACATCGACATAAAATACCATTTCATCAGACATCGAATAGAAGAAGGACTCCTCGTGGCAAAGAGGGTATCATCGGATGAGAATCCAGCAGATCCCCTCACGAAAGGACTGACTCGGGTTAAGCATCTCCAGCATGCTCGGAGCATAGGGCTGAAGGATGATATTAGATTTAGTAGTTCGATAACCATGAAATTTGTAAAGTGTAATTGACATTAGATGATGAATAAAAGGTGTTTTATTTATGAGTAAAGTGCTGCTATCTCTTGTCGATCGTTTACTATATTTCTTTTGCATGTTTTGACTTCCAGAATAATTATGTTTGGTATATCATATTATTCGAACCTCCACAGTCGGTCATATGTCGGAAGTAGGTATGAATCAAGACTGTCATGATTGGTTGCAGAGGTCTAAGTTGTTGGACATGGCTACAACACTCATGAGTGCTAATAAATTCTGAGCATTGGACTCAACCCACGCTCACTGGAATCACTTCATGGAATTTATCTCGAGTGATCGTGAGACGGTAATATCATATAAGTCTTCAAACCTAGATATATGATTTGTTACTTATGATTTGGTTATGCATTGATTGTACGAAAACGCATTGGTAACTCGATGTTATAAAACGTGCTCTTGTGTATAATTCAATGAGTAGTAGAACAAACATATGAGTCGAAGTTTATCTGTTCCTTCTTGGATTAGAAGCTGATATCTGGGCCCCTCGATGATGTTGTTTTGACCTATGTACCGGGCCCGGTCAGAACTAAGTTGATGTGTTCAATTGAGTTCTATGTCAAACAAATCGGAAATCGGGAAACAAACTGCTGGACACAAAGTAAGACACTATTCCATGTATTTGTCCGGCTGATATCTAGAACAGAGGATTATATGATCACTTATCTGAAATGGCGTATCATCATCTTCTCAGTTCCGAGAAACCTTGAAAAGAGCTACGATTGCTGATCGGTTCCTGAAGTCATACTTGCAGTTATAGTTATTAGACTTATCCAAGTGGGAGACTGTTGGATAATGTGTCTAAGTCCATAACTATTTCTGGTATGTACTTGACCCGACCCGGCATGGTCCATTTGGGTTGCATGACATCATGCATTTGGATAGACTAAATGAGAGAAATAACACTTGTGGTTTATTAATATATTATAAGTTCTAATATATTAATAGTATTATTTAATTAGTATTGATCAAGAATTAATCTAGGATTAATTAAGTGATCAAAAGATGACTAATTAAATATATGGGTTGATCATGTAAATCATCCATAACTTGTATAGTGGGCTAAAAGGCTCCATGGATAATCAAGTTGGGTTAAACCCATTGAATGCTCCATGGAGGCTCCGTGGGAGTTACAAACCCATGGGTCATGGAAATGAAGAGTCATGCCACATTAGGGTTTACATGGTGTAACCCTAGATGTGACACACTATATAAGCAACATGTTCTCCACCAAAATCGGGACACTAAAAAACAAGAGGGCTAGAGCCGATTTTGCAAGTGTAAGATTCTCTCAAAGTTTACTCCTTTGCATTTGGTGTTGTGTGAAGCATTTGAGGCATCACACTTGGGGTGCTAGGCTCACAAGGTTTCAAGGATCATAATCAACAACAAGGTAAGTTATTCTATCTTTCATTCAAGTTAAAAATGTTCCCCATGTATGCTAGATAGGAATATAACCTTGGAATTCAACTTTGCATGATTATTAGACAAACATAGATCCAAGGTTATTAGGGTTGCATGTACACTTAGGAAGTGTTAGAATGCTCAAAACCCATCAGTGTTGCAATGCCATGCAACCCAAATGGACCATGCCAACAGGGTCAAGTACATCCCAAAAATAGTTATGAACTTAGACACCTAATCCAACAGTCTCCCACTTGGATAAGTCTAATAACTATATCTACAAGAATAACTTCAGGAATCGATCATCAATCGTAGCTATTTCAAGATCTCACAGAACTGAGATGATGATAATACGCCATTTCAGATATGTGATCATATAATCCTCTGTTCTAGATATCAGCCAGACAAATATATGGAACAATGTCTTACTTATTGTCCAGCAGTTTGTTTCCCGATCTCCGATTTGTTTGAAAAAGAACTTAATCGAACAAATCAATTTAGTTCTGACCGTGCCCGGCACATGGGTCAACACTAAATGATCGAGGGGCCCAGATATCGCTTCTAATCCAAGAAGGAACTGATAAACTTCGACTCATATGCTTGTTACACTACTTGTTGAATTACACACAAAGGCATGTTTTATAACATCGAGTTACCAATGCGTTTTCGTACAATCAATGCATAACCAACTCATAGGCAACAAGTCATATCTCTAGGTTTGAAGACTTATATGATATTACCATCTCACGATCACTCAAGATAAATTCCATGAAGTGATACCAGTGAGCGTGGGTTGAATCCAATACTCAGAACTTATGAGCACTCATGAGTGTTGTAGCACCACCTTGTCCAACATATTAGACCTCTACAAGCCAACCCATGACAGTCTTGATTCATATCTACTTCCAACATATGACCGACTGTGGATGGTTTGAATAACTTAGTCATTCAGGAAGAGCCACTTAGTTATTCTGGAAGTGAAAACATGCAAAGTGAAACACAAGAATAATTAAATCCAATATGGTCTCAGAACTTATGAATATAAACAAAACACCTTTTATTTATCACCATATTGATTACCCATCATTCATTGTATACTGTTTCAAATTATCAACTTAATACTTGAATTCAAAACAATAGTTGTCCCATGCTCCAAGGATGTACACTATGTTTTTCTAAACACTAGTCATGCCATACTCCAAGTATGCACACTATGTTTGTCTATGATCTTTACTCTGTGCAATAGATCAATTGAGCATAATTCCAATGATCCCAAATCCTTACCGCAAATGTAAGAATTCCAAATTCCTGCCATTTACCTAAATCTGTTAGATTTTAAACTTATATGCACTAGTCCTCTTGTAATGATTATGCACAAAGTCACAATAGACTTGTCAACAGACATTACAGAGTATTCCAATGGAGATCAACTCCAAGGAAACATCCTTCTTGCATTACGTTTTTTTCTAATCTTTCACAGATTAAATAACTTCCACCTATGGAAACATTTCCATATTCCCATCTTGACTATCACTTCTAAACAAGAGTTACCTCCTTTCAGAATATGTCAATATGGTCCTTCCAAAATTGAACACAATACTTCCAACCGTCCCTGAGCAACAAATTTTTAGTAAACCTTAGATTGTCGTCGACAATTGCTTAATCATTTTAGTCATATCCAATTCTAGAATTTTCCCCTCTTAATGCCAAGAGCATTTGGAAAATTTAGAAAGGATGAATATTATAGCACATGCAATCGATCCTATATCCGAAGCATATGGGACACGATTCATGATGTCTCACATAAAGACATGATACTAGACCAGTCTTTTTGCTATAATATTTCTATGTCTATTTGGCAAGTTCTCATAATTCAAATTATGAAAAGGGATGCCGTAATCATAATCTAATTTTAGAACGCAAATAATGGATCCATATATAGAATTTCCTTATGTTGAGCCACTCCAACATCAAAATTCATATATATATCCTTTGACTAAAGACGATTAAAACCTCAATCTAAGCTTTAAGAATTGAAATGAAGTATAATTTCCTCTCCCTTAATTATAGCAAAAACAACCTTTTCCCAATTGAAACTTTTGTTTTCTATAGTTAACATTGCTAACTTGCAATACTTACCATAATTATCATGCTCCCTCTAACATGAAAATTATTAGCATAACACTTATGCTGTCACACCCCAAAACCGGAACGGCGGAATCGTTCGGGGGTGGAGGACGTCATGTACATTATCATAACAATGCATAGTAGTAAACAAGCAACAACATCATCCATTGCATTAATAATATAATTTAATACAAGTGTGTTCTGTCAAGTTAATAGACACCAAAAATATATGAATCAAAATATAAGATGAGTCTTGAACGAGCTACATCTTCTCAAAACCTGGCTCCGGTACCTGTCTAATGGTGACCTGAGAATACAAGTTATTTTGAAAGAGTTTATCAGCTTTAAAGCTGGTGAGATCATAAGTATATTAGTGTCTGAATTTGTATGAAAGTGATTGTAAGTATGTAATGTATAAGTTTTGAAAATGTTTGTAAGTTGTTTGAACTCTCCTAGAAAACCCTATGTTTCCTACTAAAAGTAGCCTTCTATCAAGGCATCAAGTGTTCGTGTGAATGTCTCTTGTAACAGTTTGTATTTTCCCAAATCTGACTATCATTAACCAAAATATGGTTTTTACATTGCTGTTTATTGTGTGAAGATCACAAAGTGAATGCAATGGGAAAATGAAATAGTACTGTAGTGTTGTATTAAGTAACTACTGCTATACTAACTACCTTAAACCAAATGTTATTTAAAGTACCATGTGATTGGCATGTACCATACTACCGACTATAAACACGACGATGTAAGACGTCGGAAGAAATGACGTTTGGCACCCGTAGACTTGCAAGTGCCAGTGTAGCGAGCAGCAAGGTGTAGGATAGTCCATCCAGTATAGATCTATACACAAACTCAACGCTCTCTATTTAAGTAGATTCTGGATACAAAACGGGCCATGACAGGTGATGCCATGCCCCGTTACGTGGCTCACATAACTGTAATAGTGCACTTGTGAATGTATTGTATGTACTAGCTGTATTGTATGTTCTCTTTCTGTCTCGTATGTAAGTTCTCTCTGTATGGTATTGTTTGTTTTTGATCATAGTATTCTATATCTGTATGTTATGTTCTCTCTGTATGGTATTGTTTGTTTCTGATCATAGTATTCTCTATCTGTATGTTATGTTCTCTCTGTATGGTATTGTTTGTTTCTGATCATAGTATTCTCTATCGGTATGTTATGTTCTCTCTGTATGGTATTGTTTGTTTGAACTGACTCTTTGTATGTTTCACTGTTCTAGTAATAGTATTAGTATCTTCCTAAAATATACCTAGTATAGCTTACTAGTAGTGTTGTTTGAATGTATGAACATTTTTGTATACCTTTGCTACCCAAAGGTATTGAATAGAAAGAAGTAACCTTTTATATCTATATACATATACATGATATAGGACTAGGATTCAAACGACCTTCGGACAAACAACCGATACCCTAAGTCCACAACCAAACAAGGAACAGGAGGTAAGGTGAGCTATCAGTCCTAAGTCCTTTAAATCCTACTTATATAACTATATCTATATAGATACACATTTAACAGAATATAAGGTTAAAAGACATTAATAAAAGCATTTGACATTTAAAAGAGTTTAATAAAACAGTTTGAAGTAAAACAGTTTGATAACACAGTTTGAAAAGTAAGAAATCCACTTGTTTGGTAGTTATTAATCACATGTGATTGATATAAGAACTATAATAGTTCAACTTGTATTCCCCCCCATAAAAGCATTTAAAATCTATTAAAAGGTTGATTAAGGGGTATGAACTCACCTGTAGTGAGTGGTTTGGATGAAAGGATGATATAGGATGCTATGTGTCAATTGAAGACTTGAACACACACAAGGATCCTAGTTAACATATAATAACACATATATGTATCCAATTAGTCATTAAACAACCAATTAACCAAGTTTAAGACATCTTAAGACATGTAAAACACTTTATTTAAGTGCTATAAGTCCTAAGGATTGCATCTAAGGGTTGTAGGGCTTGGTCATTGAGTTTAGGGTCCAAGGGTAAACTCTTTATGAGTTTACGGTTTTGGGACCAACTCCCTTGGAGTTTACGGTCGTAAACCCATGAGTTTACGGCCGTAAACTCATAGTACTTCTACCATTTTGTGTTTTGAAGCTTATAAGTCATTAAGAAGCATTCCTACTTCAAGTCTTAAGCCTTAGGAAGAGATTATGGCATCATTTCACCCCTTTGTGGAGTTTACGGCCCATGGACCATTTCTCCATGAGTTTACGGCCGTAAACTCATATGGTTCATGGTCTTTTTGATGTTTAAGGTCCCAAGCACATCAAGGATGGGATCTAGACTAGTATCCAAGGCTTGGTAAGGGACTAGGGCACTTAATGGCCCCTTCATTAGGGTTTACGGTCCAAGAACGTGTTGGACCGTAAACACCTTTGATCTTGTGATTCTTTGTGTTTTCTAGATGATTAAGAAGTGTAACAAGCCTTATAACAAGCCAAGGTAAGAGTACTTACTATGTAGAAGCTTGAAAGGGTGTTCCAAGTCCAAGAATAGTGTTCTTGGTGTTCTTGGTGAAACTAAGAACACTTGAAGATCTACACAAATGGAATGATTTCACGGATGGAATCATGTAAGATCACTAGATTAAGTAAGGTATCAACTTATTAGGGCAAGAAACACTTACAAAGTTGAAGATCAAGAAGGAAAATCGGATGATACTTGAGAGGATTTGAGTTCTAGTTCTTGAAATGGTAAAAAGTGTTAAAAATGGCTAAGTGCCATATTTATACCCCTTCGGGTTTAAGGCCGTAAACACCTTGTCTAGGCCGTAAACTCCAAACTCTTGGAATTTTGAGACTTTATTGTTGCACAATAAACCCTAGGGATCCTCTCTCCTGTTATCTCTTGAAGTACTAACTTTAAAACACTCAAACTGACTCCAAAAAACTTAACAGTTAGTAGAAACAGTTCTGACTTCTATTGAAGTGACTTGTTGTACAAAATAGAAATTTTGGGTTGTCACATCATCCCCCCATTAGAAGGAATTTCGTCCCGAAATTAGAGTTTAAGCAAATAAGTAGTTACAAATAACTAAGTAAAAAGACGAGGATATTTCAGTTTCATCTGATCCTCTCGCTCCCAAGTGAATTCAGGTCCTCGCTTGGCGTTCCAGCGAACCTTCACTATCGGGATACGGCTTTGTTTCGTTTTCTTGACCTCCCGGTCCATGATCTCTACAGGTTCTTCCACGAAGTTGAGGCTCTCGTTGATCTCGATCTCGTCGAGTGGGATTACAA
Source organism: Lactuca virosa (assembly GCF_052849685.1). NCBI lineage: Eukaryota > Viridiplantae > Streptophyta > Magnoliopsida > Asterales > Asteraceae > Lactuca > Lactuca virosa. Next base: position 294,681,073 of record NC_136434.1, read on the forward strand.
GAGTCTCGTCGGACAGACACTTTTTCAAGTTCGAGACATGGAAAGTAGAATGTACGTTACTGAGTTCGCGAGGTAAGTTAAGTTTGTGAGCTATAGGGCCGATTCTCGCGAGAATCTCGAAAGGCCCTATGTATCTTGGATTTAGCTTTCCACGCTTTCCAAAGCGTATTAAGCCTTTCCAGGGTGAGACCTTCAATAGAACATGGTCGCCCACCTAGATTTCCAACGGTTTCCTTTGTTTATCAGCGTAGCTTTTCTGTCGGTCTCTAGAGGCTTTCAATCGTTCATGAATCTGAACAATCTTCTATGTCGTTTCCCGAATGATCTCCGGACCCGTGAGAGCACTTTCAGGAACTCGTCCTTTAGCTAACTGGGTATCACCCACCTCAGCCCAGCACAGAGGGGATCTGCACTTTCGGCCATAGAGGGCCTCGAATGGAGCAGCCTTTATGCTCGTGTGATAACTGTTGTTGTAGGAAAATTCGACAAGGGGTAAATGAGTATCCCATGCTTTCCCAAATTCGATCACACAGGCTCGCAACATATCTTCCAAAGTTTGGATAGTCCTCTCACTTTATCCGTCGGTCTGTGGATGGTAGGTTGTACTCATGTCCAGCCTAGTTCCTAAGGAACTTTGTAGCGACTGCCAGAACCTCGAAGTGAATCTACTATCTCTGTTCGAGATAATGGATATGGAACACCGTGCAGTCATACAATCTCCCGAATGTAGGTTCTTGTAAGCTTCTCCATCTTGTCTGTTTCTTTGATAGGCAGGAAGTGTGCGGACTTGGTCAATCTGTCGACGATGACCCATATGGTATCAAGTCCACCCGTTGTCTTGGGCAACTTGGTTATGAAGTCCATAGTGATCCGCTCCCACTTCCATTCCGGTATCTCCGGTTGTTGTAGTAGACCGGAGGGTTTCTTGTATTCGACCTTGACCTTAGCGCAAGTAAGGCATTTACTCACGAAGGTAGCAATCTCTGCTTTCATGTTAGGCCACCAGTATAGCTTTTTAAGATCCAGATACATCTTATCTGAACCTGGGTGGACAGAATAACGAGTGTTGTGCGCCTCGTTCATGGCCAAGTCTCTGAAACCACTGTGTTTCGGGGTCCAGATCCGATCCATGAGATAATAAGCTCCGCCACCCTTGACTTCCAAGTTCTTATCCATCCCTCTAAGGGATTCACCCGCCACATTTTCAGGTTTCAAAGCATCGAGCTGAGCCTCCCTAATTTGTGTGGACAAGTGTGAATGGATAGTCATAGTCAATGATTTGACTCTACGACCAGAGTATTCTCTCCGACTTAGGGCGTCGGCTACTACATTGGCTTTACCCGGGTGATAACGGATTTCGCATCCGTAGTCACTGAGTAGCTCGACCGACCGTCGTTGTCTCATGTTGAGCTCCTTCTGGTCGAATATATGTTGTAGGATTTTGTGGTCTGTAAAGATAGTGCTTCTTGTACCATATAGGTAGTGTCTCCAGATCTTCAGAGCAAACACAACTGCTCCTAGCTCAAGATCGTGCGCAGTGTAGTTGACCTCGTGTGTCTTCATCTGTCTCGAGGCATAGGTGATGACCTTACCTCGTTGCATCAGAACACATCCGAGCCCTTGATTCGACGTATCGCAATAGACAACGAAGTCTTCTATCCCTTCGGGGAGGGATAGTATAGGTGTGGTTCACAAGGCTCGCTTGAGCGTTTGGAACGCTCTCTCCTGCTTCTCTTCCCAGTCAAAGGCCACGCCCTTCTGGGTCAGTGTTGTAAGAGGTTTCGCAATGCGGGAGAAGTTCTGAATGAACCTGCGATAGTAGCCAGTGAGGCCTAGAAATTGACGAATTTCTGTAGGCGTCTTCGGTGCTGACTAGCTCTCAATGGCTTTGATTTTGGAAGGGTCCACGTGTATTCCCTCTTCTCTAACCACGTGCCCTAAGAATTCGACTCTTCGGATCCAAAATTCGCATTTCGAGAACTTCGCATAGAGCTTCTCCGAACGCATTGTTTCTAAGACCTGTCGCAGATGTTGACTATGCTCCTCCTTACTACGAGAGTAGATAAGTATGTCATCGATGAAGACGATGACGAACTGATCCAAGTAAGGACGACACACCCTATTCATTAAATCCATGAATACTGCGGGCGCGTTTGTTAATCCGAACGGCATCACTACAAATTCGTAGTGCCCATAATGAGTTCGAAAGGCTGTCCTCAGAACATCCTCCCCTAGCACTCGTAGTTGGTGATATCCGGATCTTAAGTCGATTTTTGAAAAGAACTTCGCCCCTTGAAGTTGATCAAATAAATCTTCAATACAAGGCAGAGGGTAACGATTTTTGACGGTCAGTTTGTTGAGCTCCCTGTAGTCGATGCACATACGGAACGATCCGTCTTTCTTCTTGACGAACAAGACTGGAGCTCCCCAGGTTGAGAAGCTTGGTCTTATAAAGCCCTTGCTGAGCAGTTCGTTAAGTTGACAGGACAGTTCTTGCATCTCTGCAGGTGCTAGACGATAGGGCGATTTGGCTACGGGGGTAAGCCCTGGAACTAAGTCGATTCTGAACTCGACTTGACGTTGCGGAGGTAATCCTGGGAGTTCTTCTGGAAAGATGTTGGGAAAGTCGCGTACTACTGGGATGTTCTGAATGTCTTTCGTTTCTTGGCTCACATCAACCACATGAGCAAGGAATGCGCGACATTCCTTTCGCAAGAATTTCTGAGGTTGAGTGCTCGAGATGATACGAATGTTTGTGTCGAGTTTGTCGCCATAACCTACTAGAATTTCGCTAGAAGGAAGATTAAGGCGTACAGCCTTTTCGTAACACATGATGTCGGCACAATGAGGACTCAACCAATCCATGCCGATAATGACATCGAAACGTTTTATTGAGACCGGCATGAGGTCGATCGAAAATGAATGGTTATCTAGCGTTAGGGTACACACTATGTATATACAGCTAGTGCTCTCTGTCTTTCCATTAGCCATTTCTACAGTGAACGGTTCTTTAAGTGCTCGTGATTTTTGCTTAAGTAAATGAGCAAAATTTTGGTTCACGAAACTCCTCTCCACTCCACTATCAAACACAATGCATGCATAAGAGTTATCGAGGAGAAACGTACCCGTGACCACAGTGGGGTCGGCAACCGCTTACTCGTGGCCTATGGCCAGAACCCTTCCCACTCTACCGAAATTCCCTGCCTTTGGGCAGTCCCTCTTGTAGTGGCCCACCTCGCCACCACCATAGCAAGCTTGGCCCACACCAGCGTCAGGGACTTGGTTGAGTGGCCTCGCCGGAGCTTTGCAGAAACGAGCGGTGTGCCCCTTCTTGTTGCAGTTCGAACACTGCATTTCCCGGCAGGATCCTGTGTGGTGGAAGTTGCATTTGTTGCACTTAGGCAAACTTCCAGCATACTGCTTAGCCGAAGCAGCAGCGACAGGTGCTATCGCAGCATGAACTGCCACGACCTGCTGCTTTTTGGCAGCCTTTTTCTTCTTCTTGTCATCCCAGAACTTCCGCTTGGAATCAGCGGTTTTGGAAGCTTTTGAGATGGCCGGGGTTGTTGTTGCGGACGGGGTACGAACCCCATGGTCTATAAGCCGCTGTGCCAATTGCTTGGCACTATCGAAGGTAGTGGGTTTTGAAGCTAACACATTCCCCTGAAATGGAGGCATCAGCCCCCATATGTACCTCTCTATCTTCTTTCCCTCTGTATGAACCATGTTGGGACAGAGGGCCACCAGCTCACAGAACCTGGCGGTGTAGGAGACTATGTCGGAGCCCTTCATGGTTAGGCTCCACAGTTCTTCCTCCAGTTTTTGGATTTCGCCCCTCGGGCAGTATTCCTCAATCATGAGGTCTTTTAAAGTTTCCCAGCCCATAGCATTTGCCACTATTAGAGATAGTGACTTGACATGGCTATTTCACCATGTCAGGGCTTTCTCCTCAAAGGTGCAAGCAGCGAACTTGACCTTGCTCCCTTCTGGACAGGAGCAGATTTCGAAAACCGATTCGGTCTTCTCGAACCATTGCGAGAGGGAAATGACTCCGCCAGTCCCTCTAAAGGACTTGGGCTTACAATTGGTGAAGTCCTTGTAGGAGCACTCTCTCAAGCGCACATGGATTTCACCATGAGTAGATTGTACAGGGGATCCTCCTCCAGTGGAACCAGAAGAATGATATTGAGCCATGGCTGTAGCCACAGCCACAACTACAGCAGCATTCAGAGCTGCCGTATCGATTTGAGGAGCAGGAGGTGTTGCAGTTATCGGAGGATCGCGTCTTGTTGATCGACGTGGAGGTATCTTTTAACTATAAGTTTAGAAAGATGAAGATATTGATAAGAATTTAATAGGAAAATTGATGAGAATGACTCATGGACTAACTCTCCATAGCCCAACAGCACAATTGGATAGTATGATTGATTGTAGATGAAAGCATTTGGATATAATTTCCGTGAGATTAGATATCTGTCAATAATATTGGAATTACAGATGTAACAAGTTTGGGAAAAATGGCCTAGAAGTAGGCCTTACATCAACCAAGATGGGAAAATTTTGACAGAATTACGACCTAATCAAGACCTAACAGGTCTAAGATTTACAAAGATAGGAAATTAGACTAGAGTTTTTGCATAAACTGGGTTATATCCAAAAGAGAAGTTCTCTGACTTCAGCTTGGGTTTCAGCGAGTTGTCTCTGCAGGGCTGCATTATGGATCTGAGTCCTTTCATGAGCAGACTCCAGCTGACGAATGCGGACTGTGTTAACGCCTGAGTTGGCGTCAATCTCCACTACTCGGTAGATAGTTGCTCGACCTTCCTTGGTGTTCTGAGAAATCCTACGAACCATGATGGGTAGGACCCTGTCAGCTGAACCTCCCTCGGTGAGGTTGTAGAAGCTTCTGTCTCCATTGTAGGGAATGGGTTGACCCTGTTCCTGACTCCATCTATTCAAGTTTGTGGCCCACAGAGGTGTGAGTCCTTGAAATGTTGGGCATGGGTTAGGATTTGGGTCTTGAGCAGCTGGGGGTATGTTGTTGACTTCAGGTTCTGAGTCAGAACCATCAGAAAAGCCTTCAGCTTCGTGATCATCCAATGAGATTAGGTGATCATCTTCTGGCTGTTCTCCAAGCCATCCAGCATTGCCTTCGTTGGGATAGTATGGGTTTCCGGGGATATGGAATCCAGCCATGATATCTACGCGAGAAAAGGGGTAAAGAAATAATTAATAGACGAACTAACTAGATAATTATAAGATGATCTTTATCAGTTACTTCAATACTTGTTTAGTGTATACCAGTTATATGTACTTAAATTAGGATAGACCTTCGAATAAGTGACCCTAACTCTAAGCCCACAACCAAACAAGGAACAGGAAGTAAAGCAAACATCACAGATTCTAAGTCTATGCCATCCTAGTTACATATAACCTTAGCGTATCCACTCAGCAACTATTTGACATACTAATAAAGACCTTTTAGTTCTCAGATAAGTAATTAATAGTAACACAAAATACTCCTATAGTACTTTAAGTTTATGTTCTGTTTTATGGTTTCCATTGTAGTAGTGTTGGTAAGTTTTTAGACTTGTTGCAACCTCACAACCACACTTAGGCACATGCTAGTCACTCCTCGGATAATATAGTTGATCAAGCTATATCTTCCCAGGGTTGACTATATGTCTCTAAGTCTAATTATGTTGCCCAACAAACGTAATACGTTTGTTCTGTCCTAGTGACACTGATTTTAGTATGAATGCAGGTATGTATACTTGGTTAAATATTTGATTATTTAAAAGTATAAACTCTTTGTCAGAGTATTTTAATCCCGCTGTGTTTATAGGTCGTATATCTTTTATGCGTTGATATACTCGATTCACTATAAACAATGCTCTGATACCAATCTGTCACACCCCAAAACCGGAACGGCGGAATCGTTCGGGGGTGGAGGACGTCATGTACAGTATCGCAACAATGCATAGTAGTAAACAAGCAACAACATCATCCATTCCATTAATAATATAATTTAATACAAGTGTGATCTGTCAAGTTAATAGACACCAAAAATATATGAATCAAAATATAAGATGAGTCTTGAACGAGCTCCATCTTCTCAAAACCTGGCTCCGGTACCTGTCTACTGGTGACCTGAGAATACAAGTTATTTTGAAAGAGTTTATCAGCTTTAAAGCTGGTGAGATCATAAGTATATTAGTGTCTGAATTTGTATGAAAGTGTTTGTAAGTATGTAATATATAAGTTTTGAAAATGTTTGTAAGTTGTTTGAACTCTCCTAGAAAACCCTATGTTTCCTACTAAAAGTAGCCTTCTACCAAGGCATCAAGTGTTCGTGTGAATGTCTCTTGTAAGAGTTTGTATTTTCCCAAATCTGACTATCATTAACCAAAATATAGTTTTTACATTGATGTTTATTGTGTGAAGATCACAAAGTGAATGCAATTGGAAAATGAAATAGTACTGTAGTGTTGTATTAAGTAACTACTGCTGTACTAACTACCTTAAACCAATTGTTATTTAAAGTACCATGTGATCGGCCTGTACCATACTACAGACTATAAACACGATGATGTAAGACGTCGGAAAAAATGACGTTTGGCACCCGTAGACTTGCAAGTCCTACTGTAGCGAGCAGCAAGGTGTAGGATAGTCAATCCAGTATAGATCTATACACAAACTCAACACTCTCTATTTAAGGAGATTCTGGATACAAAACGGGCCATGACAGGTGATGCCATGCCCCGTTACGTGGCTCACATAACTGTAATAGTGCACTTGTGAATGTATTGTATGCACTAGCTGTATTGTATGTTCTCTTTCTGTCTAGTATGTAAGTTCTCTCTGTATGGTATTGTTTGTTTCTGATCATAGTATTCTCTATCTATGTTATGTTCTCTCTGTATGGTATTGTTTGTTTCTGATCATAGTATTCTCTATCTGTATGTTATGTTCTCTCTGTATGGTATTGGTTGTTTATGATCATAGTATTCTCTATCTGTATGTTATGTTCTCTCTGTATGCTATTGTTTGTTTGAACTGACTCTTTGTATGTTTCAATATTCTAGTAATAGTGTTAGTATCTTCCTAAACTATACCGATTATAGCTTACTAGTAATGTTGTTTGAATGTATGAACATGTTTGTATACCTTTGCTACCGAAAGGTATTGAATTGAAAGAAGTAACCTTTTATATCTATATACATATACATGATATAGGACTAGGATTCAAACGACCTTCGGACAAACAACCGATACCCTAAGTGCACAACCAAACAAGGAACAGGATGTAAGGTGAGCTATCAGTCCTAAGTCCTTTAAATCCTACTTATATAACTATATCTATATAGATACACATTTAACAGAATATAAGTTTAAAAGAGTTTAATAAAAGCATTTGACATTTAAAAGAGTTTAATAAAACAGTTTGAAGTAAAACAGTTTGATAACACAGTTTGAAAAGTAAGAAATCCAGTTGTTTGGTAGTTATTAATAAGATGTGATTGATATAATATATATAATAGTTCAACTTGTATTCCCCCCCCCCCCCATAAAAGCATTTAAATTCATTTAAAAGGTTGATTAAGGGGTATGAACTCACCTGTAGCGAGTGGTTTGGATGAACGGATGATATAGGATGCTATGTGTCAATTGAACACTTGAACACACACAAGGATCCTAGTTAACATATAATAACACATATATGTATCCAATTAGTCATTAAACAACCAATTAACCAAGTTTAAGACATCCTAAGACATGTAAAACACTTTATTTAAGTGCTATAAGTCCTAAGGATTGCATCTAAGGGTTGTAGGGCTTGGTCATTGAGTTTAAGGTCCAAGGGTAAACTCTTTATGAGTTTACGGTTTTCGGACCAACTCCCTTGGAGTTTACGGTCATAAACCCATGAGTTTACGGCCGTAAACTCATGGTACTTCTACCATTTCGTGTTTTGAAGCTTATAAGTCATTAAGAAGCATTCCTACTTCAAGTCTTAAGCCTTAGGAAGAGATTGTGCCATCATTTCACCCCTTTGTAGAGTTTACGGCCCATGGACCATTTCTCCATGAGTTTACGACCGTAAACTCACATGGTTCATGGTCTTTTTGATGTTTAAGGTCCTAAGCACATCAAGGATGGGATCTAGACTAGTCTCGAAGGCTTGGTAAGGGACTAGGGCACACAATGACCCCTTCATTAGGGTTTACGGTCCAAGAACATGTTGGACCGTAAACACCTTTGATCTTGTGATTCTTTATGTTTTCTAGATGATTAAGAAGTGTAAAAAGCCTTATAACAAGCCAAGGTAAGAGTACTTACTATGTAGAAGCTTGAAAGGGTGTTCCAAGTCCAAGAACAGTGTTCTTGGTGAAACTAAGAACACTTGAAGATCTACACAAATGGAATGATTTCACGGATGGAATCATGTAAGATCACTAGATTAAGTAAGGTATCAACTTATTAGGGCAAGAAACACTTACAAAGTTGAAGATCAAGAAGGAAAATCGGATGATACTTGAGAGGATTTGAGTTCTAGTTCTTGAAATGGTAAAAAGTGTTAAAAATGGCTAAGTGCCATATTTATACCCCTTCGGGTTTACGGCCGTAAACACCTTGTCTAGGCCATAATCTCCAAACTCTTGGAGTTTTGAGACTTTATTGTTGCACAATAAACCCTAGGGCATCCTCTCTCCTGTTATCTCTTGAAGTACTAACTTTAAAACACTCAAACTGACTCCAAAAAGCTTAACAGTTAGCAAAAACACTTCTGACTTCTATTGAAGTGACTTGTTGTACATAATAGAAATTTCGGGTTGTCACATATGCTCCCACTAGCTTTGACATGTGCTCAGAAATCTTCTGGACTTCTAGAAATCAATGTTCTATTGACTTTCTTACCAAAGTTCAAATTTCTGATACAAGATGTTTTGATAAAACTTTATCAAAATCATACACCTTTCCTTAGATAGCACACATGTGTGTCTAAACAATTTCTAAACTATGAAAAGGGATGCCGTAATCATAGTCTCAATTTTTTAGACCTTTTCCATTTCCCACAAGTCCGTGTTAGTGTACCGGTAAACCACACATGCTCCACTAACGACTTTTGAGAATGCAAATATCACAATTGCTATCTACTTAAAATCTACATAGTGAAAGCGTTTCCTCACCATCATTTTCATGAATCGGAGAGAAACCTTATGACACTTTAGATTTTATGGTGTAGGTGTTCCTATCCATGTGAATTTGTCAAAACCATAATCTCAAGACAAGGTTAGTGACAAATCCAAACTCGTATGGACTAGACTTGTGCAGTCTTAGCTTCTAGCCACCTGGAAGCACAAGGGCCTGTCATTGCTTCCAAGTTGTTATGCAACCAATTGAGAACTCTCAGAACTCATACGCAAAACCAACTTTAACTGGAATGGGCACAGAAATTGGAATATGTCAACACGATAGGTTATAAACCTCAAGTCGTGTGCTAGTGATAAACTATAGGTTTTTCTTCCTGATCAGATCTAGAATTTTTTTCAATATCTTTAAGACTCCCACTGTCCTATTGACATATAAGACTCACTTGCCAAATATTCAAGATATAGTGCAGATTCTTTATAAAGACAAACACTTCACACAGTTGGCCTTAGTTGGTCTTTGTTTTATCCAAAACATCACAGCTTACCAATTTCAAATGTACAAGAGTAGGACACTTTTACTCTTACATTTGACAAGTGTTATAAACATTTCTTTAAGATATGTCACTCAACTTACAGTCTTGGTGTATGACTCTAAGACTTGTTTTGGAATGAAGTATGACTCATCTTCTTGATTCAACCATTTCAGCAATTCTTGATTCCTCTTCTTAGTCACAGGAATGCACTAGGATGTCCTTAGAGGACCAATTGTGATATGGTTTCTTAATCATTAAGATGATCACAAAACATGATACTAAAGTACTCTCCCATCTTTTCAGATTTGAGAAACTTTTATCTTTCTGCCTAATTTGATTCTTCTCATTCATTCTACCATACATCGAAGCTTTTCCAATGTTTCAGAATTATACTTAAATTGTAAGTATAACCATATTTACTAAACCTTTGTAAATCATGACGAATAGTCTTTTCAATCTCTTGTGGTGGACTTGACTAGTGCACAAGAATGTGTACTCGATCCCTTAGTCATTCACTTGACTCACATATACATCTGAACAAGGAATTAGTCTTAATTTTACAAATCTGAAAGTTCTCATTCATCATACTATAAAACTTGCATGATTCCAAGTTTCGGTCCAAATGAAACTTGGTTGATGAGAGTATTCCTTATTTGGTAATTTTAGACACTACCAAAAATGATAGAATCAAATTCATATTTCCATTATTGCTAGAACCATACAAACATAAATTTTTCATAAAATGCCATTGCAAGGAGATATAATCAAATAAAACAAAATTTTATTTATTTATAAATGCGGGAATACTTTTTCCTTAAAATGCAACTTTAAATGAAAACTATGATATTACATATTTTTCTAGCAATCTATCATAACTCCTAAGTAGGAGCTCAAAAATCTGATCTTCAACCATGCGATAGAAATCTATCTTTGCGATCACATTCAGCATACTCTTTCTTTAAGTTTCCTTCCCTTTACTTGATCCTGCCAAACATCAAAATGTAACTTAGTCACATCATGTATTAACAATCAGCAATTAGGAACTTAACAGAGTTAGATAGTGGACTTACCTGAATCAGAGTCAAACTTTTTGATTCTTCTTTCTCTCAGATCCTTCAGGTCCCTTGGAAAGCTTCGCTTCCAATGCCCTTTTTCTTCACAATGAAAACATATAGACTCTTCGGGAATGGTACAAAAGGCTATTCCAGACATAGACTTTCTCTTTACCTTCCGGTCAACCGTGTTGACCAAGGCTGATCACTTTCCATTGGGAAGAGAAAGCTTTTCTTGACTTCCAATGTTACCATTATCCATGTCCATGAAATTTTGATAAATAGACCTTCCACCCATATTTTCTTGACTATTGTGCCAAATCATCTCTGATTCAGCAGCAATAAGCAAATAAGAAAGACCTATTAGGGTCATGTCGTGCTCTATCACATAATAGTCTTTAATAAACTTACTATATGACTCAGGAAGTGACTGAAGGACCTAGTCAATAGCCAACTTCCTTGGAACAATGACACCTAGCATTCTCAACCTGCCAATGTGTGACTTCATTCCTACGACATGAGTGCACACATGTCTTCCATGTTTATGTTTCATTGTGAGCAGGGCTTGAGTGCTCTTGAAATTTTCAAGTCTTTGAGCTTTTGGGCCAAGGAGAATAATTGGAGGAGGAGGAGGAAGAGAAGTATGATTTCCATGAGCCAAACTCAGGAATTCATCTTCATTAGGAAGACTTGTTCCATAAGATTTGGGAAGATCATTGTTGTCTAAACCAGACATCTGCAATGGGAGAAATTCAAGTTAGTTGATTTAAATCCTTAATATAACACCCAATTTGAAATACTAAGGCTAGGACCCAACACAATATTTTATAACTTGGAAGAGGGATGCCGTAATCCAAGCCATAAAATATTTGAAGGTAGGCGAATGACGATTCACCAATTTCCACCATGAAAAACGAAATAATTTATTAGGTTTTTTTAATTAGATTAGAAACTCCTAGATCTTTTGAGATTCATTGAACTTTTCAACGGCATGTTTCAATCTCGATTGTGCCCTCTAAAGTTTTGTGACTGTGATGCCGAGGATCACAAAACAATCTGTGAATAACCATGCAAATATACTTGGTACCCTTAATATTTACCCCTCAATCGATGTGTCGGTTAACCACACGCGGTCCATCGATACTATGATAAACATTAAGTTACTCTTTGCCTACCTTGTTAAATCGAGCTAGTGTTCCGGTTAACCATACACGCTCCACTAACCGAATTAAGCAAAGTGCAAAGTGTAATTTCATGGGTTAGCACCAAATTCACATTTTTCCTAAGTAACTAAGATTGGGTATTAATAAGAGTTTAGTTACTTAGTATTTATCATTAATACTTTTAATCAAGGGAGAATTATAGTCCTTTTCCTACCCGTTCGGCTAACGACCCTCCACCAGTCAAGGAAGCGGTGGGTCAGAGTGGACACCCATTTAACTGCCATTTTATAGGCAGTAACCTTATACCACCCTTATAGACCGACTTCGTGAATGAGGCCTACTAATGGTAAAATGACTTTACTCTTACACATATATATAAATATTATTAGCTTATAATATTATAAAGTATAAGGGTTGAATATTAACTTTTAAAATTCTAAGGGCTTAACTTGGAATTAAAGTATTCATAAGGGAAAACTTTACAAATTCCAAAACTTGAGGGCAAGTTTTGTAACTTTCAAAACTTTTCATCTTTCATAACTTATGAGTTAATGGATTAATAAAATGAGAGACTTTTCATTTTATGTAACCTATGTGTTTAATAATGGACTTTAAAGTGTGACTTTTGGTAATCCATAACTTGAGGACAAATTATGGATTCCATTAAAACACATAATGATCAAGAACTAAACTAACAAGCAAGTTACAAATAATTCCTATGATCTTCTAAACTCATAAGTTGATGAACATGCATATCATCTATTTCAAGAATCATAAAATTAACCATATAAATACTTGAAATTTTGATAATAGATATTGAAAATGGATTAGCATGACCATTACACCATCTAAAACAAGTTTTATAAGACCAAAACAGTTTAGGGTAATGTTTCTAGTCCATTTCCAGCAGCAAAAGTCGAAAATCTGCACTCTGCCTGGCCAACTCGTCGAGTGAAAGAGCTTACTCGACGAGTTGGTTGAAGATACGCTTGGACTCGTCGAGTACTCCCATGGACTCGGCGAGTCCTCTGTGCAGACAGCAAGAATTTTGACTTTTTTAGGTATTTTGCATCAAGTATCAAACAAATAAGCCTAGGCTCTGATACCACTGTTAGGTTTTGAGAATTCTAACACTCCTATGGTGTACATGCAACCCTAGAAACCTTGGATCTATGTTTTATCTATGATACATGCAAAATTGATTTTCCAGGAACTTTAAAACATAAATGCTAGAAGAGGAACATACCTTTTGTAGTTTGGATTCCTTAAGAACCTTGTGAGCCTAGCACCTCAAGTGTGATGCCTCAAATGTCTCACACCACACATTACAACTCTTGGAATAGACTTGAGAGAAGTTTACTTACACCTCAAAATTGGCTAGCCCTCTAACTTGTACAAGTAGTTGTCATAGTCCGAATTTTGCTTGCATGGGGTTCTTTATATAGTTGTGACACTATTAGGGTTACACCATGTAAACCCTAATTGTCATGGCTTTCCATATTCCATGATCCATGGGTTTGTAACCTCCATGGATTATCTATGAAGCACCTTATGGGTTTTTGCCCAATCCATACAAACCATGGATCATTAGCCCAATATATAAGAATAGATTATTTACACAATCAACCCCATATATTTAATTAGTCTCTTTTTGATCACTTAATAATTCCAAATTAATTCTTTGATCAATACTAATTCAATAATATTATTAATATATTAGAACTTATAATATCTTAATAATCCTTAAGTGTCATTTCTCTCATTTAGTCTATCCAGGTGTTGCAATGCCATGCAACCCAAATGGACCATGCCAACCGGGTCAAGTACATCCCAGAAAGAGTTATGGACTTAGACACCTAATCCAACAACGATGGGGTGAGAGATTGAGATAGAGACACAGGTGAGGGAGTAGTGTCAGGCTTCGAATCAGTCCCAGCCCGCAGCAAAGTGGTTCAAGTCTGCCAGCCAGAGTTCAGGGCCAGTTGGGGGGAGGCGCATATCTCTTACATGTCGCCGATGTGGCGATGAGGGTCATTTTGGAAGAGATTGCAGGCAGAGTGTGCGAGCTTGTTTTCATTGCGGCCAGGAAGGACACATCAGGGCTCATTGTCAACTTCTCAGTGAGGTGTTGGATCCTACACCCTTAGCTTGGCAATTACCCGATGGTCGTCAGGGGACCATTGGGGTCCCGTGGACTGAGTTTTGAGTTGACAGTTCTTTTAGTTAGTTGTTGTGGTAGTATTGGTATTTATCTGCAGTTCTGTTGTGCTTCAAGGTTAAGCTGTAATTTTGGATGATCAGATAAATGGAGTTATCTTATTTAGCTTTGCTTCAATTGATCTCTTGTTATGTATGGATTAATTATCTTTGGCCTCGACTGTATGTAAGTTGGAATGTATGAATGTGGTGTGAAATCAGATTCTCATATGTGTGTGGATATCGGTGGTTGAGATCAAGTAATAAATTTCTAGTTAGTCGGAGTATCGAAGTACTATGAAGTCCTTAGTTTCTAGCATATTTCAAGTGGGGGAGAGTGGATCCTCGCAGCAGGAAGAGTCTTAGCCAAGATTCAGTTCTCTTTCAGATTTCTCTGAGTTCCAGATTTCGACGCAACTACTAGATCTTCGGGTTTCGCGACGAGATCACCGTTATCTATTGGAGTTTCCCTTCGATTCGTATTAGTCTTGGTGGTGATGACGTCTGTACGACATGCTTGTGCTTAGACCCTAGGGTGTTAGAGTCTCTAATTGAGGGTTTACTTGTCTGTTGTCATCTGTTCGGGGGTGAGCCTGAGTGTTGGTTCTGGATAGCTTAGTTGGGCTGTCAGAGCCAAGTAGAAGTGTGGTCTAGAATAGTAATTGATCATTTAGTTTCATTTTAGTGATGCCCTTTCTAGTGCGGGATTAAAGTGCTGGTGTTTGGCTGAGAGGTTCTGGAACCGATTAACGTTGCAGATTTTCATACAAGTTGGTCGTTGTGGGAGAGTGCATCATGGAGTAAAGGCAAGAGCCAATTTCGAGGACGAAATCCAATTTAAGTGAGGGAGAATTATAACATTCTGTTTATATATATATATATATATATATATATATATATATATATATATATATATATATATATAATAAAATAAAATAAGTAAATAAATAAATTAATAATAGCCCAAAAGCAGTAATAATTGACCAGTGTTAGCAGGGGAGTTAAATGTTATAATTTCAATAATTTGGAGCCTAAATTGTATCTTTGGGACTTGAAGTGTAAACAAATTCGTGACCAAGGTTTTTTTTGTAATTAATGGACTTTGTTTGAAAAGGATTGGAGGAGGAGGGACTGAAAATGTAGAATAGGATGAAATGTTTGGGATTGACACGGGACTTGAACCCGATATCTTCCCTCCCGTTTTTAAGCATCATCTACCCAACACCAAACCCTAAACCTAGTTTTTCATAAGATCAGCTGTCACTTGGTATCCAACCGCCACCACCCCATTCTCTATCCTTCCGATCAACCAAGACACCGGTGGGCCCTCTGCTGCTGGCAAAATCGTGAGCCATCGAACACCACCATCGTTGTTGTTCACTCTATCGACGAAGACGATATCTGCTAGCCGACATCGTGCTAGTCAGGGAGACCGGAGGACAAAGACCGGAGTCATTGTCGCCGCTGCACCGCTTCCATTGCAGACGAAGCCATCATCAGACGCCTTAACTTTCATTGTTGTTGTTCCGGTTCACTTCTTCTTCATTCTCTTCCGCTGTTGCGCCGCCACTATCGCTGTTTCGTGCTACCACTCTTTCGCCGTCCCTCCGCCGTCAACCTCCTTCAAGATCGATGAAGAGCTTCTCGGTGGGTATTTTTGCACATGTGTGTGTGCGTGTTTTTGTACGCATCAGTGTGTGGGTGTGTTTTTTGGTTGGCCGGAAAATGTTTGGAAGCACCATGGCAGCCAACCATGGTGGCTATCGACTGTGTGCTGCTATTCTGCCACCACTAGTAACTGTGTGAGGTGACAGTGTGTGATGTAGTTGTGTAATGTAGTGAGTGTAATGTAGTGTGTGTGATGTAGTGTGTGTGTGAGCAACCCTTGGCCGGAATCTAAAGAGAAACCACAACCACCACCGTAAGGTGGTGGCTGCCACCTCCTGCCGCCGTCGACCACCTTTTTGGTGGATGTATTGGCCTTTTTCCTTGTTCTTTTGGTGCTAGTGTGTGTATGTGTGTGTTGTAAGGAATTATTTGTATACTGGATTGTTGGAATATTTCGCAAACCGCGACCGTGTGCGGGTGGCTGCCGCCATGTACCGCCGCCGACCACCATTGCACGAGGTGGCAGTGGGTGGTGCCCAATTTATTAATTAAATATTTATTTAATTAGATAGTAATTTAACTTAGGAGATCGGAAACCCTAATTAGGGTTTAGAAAACCCTAATTTTAGAGTTGGTCGGGACCCGCGTTAAAATTAATAATTAAACCTAAAATAATAACTTTATAATTCTCCATAATTAACTTGATGCAATATTGGACTTAATGGATTAAGTCCTTAATGGGTTAAGTGAGGAACACTAACCCTAGTTATCAATTTATGTAAAAACCCTAGAATCGAGGAGCTCTATTTTGGGCAATAATCGGCCGCGTAATTAGGCTGTTGATTGGATTATTATTCCATCGAGGACGATTAAGTCAAACCTTAATCAATGATACCCTTAAGACATTAAGTCCTTAATGGGTTAAGTGTTCTTACTTAACCCTAATCGTCATTTCATGTGAAACCCAAAACGTCATTTTATCTGAAACCCTAATCCTCATTTCATGTGAGGTGGTCACTGTTTCACGTGACTATGACCTGTGATCGTGTGTTGACTCAAGTATCTTCCTGTAGGTGATTGGAAGTGATTTGAAGCTGGTAGAGTCCTTCATTTCTACAGTGGTTTTTGCATGCACATCGCGGTGAGTGTCGCCTCACTGTACCCTTGGGACTAAGGCACCAATTTTGGCCCACTAGTATTGATTGTCTGCTAGCAGGGGGATTCTCTAGGGACTATATATAGTCATGTAAGATAGACTGAAGACACTTGATCCAAGATCTCTTACCTGTTCCTTGTTTGGTTGTGGTTTTAGAGTAGGATCACCTGTCCGGGTGACTATCTCACCTCTGAGTATATAAAGTTATGTATTCCTTGGATTGTCTATATTTAGTATGCTGTTATGCTGCAGTGATCTATTAGATCTGTGTTCTGGTATTGAGTATGTTGTTATGTTGTAGTGATCTGCTAGATCTGTGTTCTGGTATTTAGTATGTTCATATGTTGCAGTGATCAGTTAGATATGTCACACGGTACGGAGTCTGTTGCCTTGTGGTCATAACCTGTAGAACTGTATTTTATCTGTGCTTGCTGGTTATCATGTATGGAATGCCTTTAGGGACTGTCGGTGGTTATGTAGGATAGCCTGAGAATTCTTGGTCTAGGCTCTCTTGCTTGTTCCTTGTTTGGTTGTGGCTTTAGAGTAGGACTATCTGTTCGGGTGGCTATCTCACCTCTGATTACTTATGGTTACACATTCTATGGGAGTTAGATGGTAGTGGGACTATATGTTGTGAGAGGATTAGTAGGCAGTAGTGAGTTGTGTGATTGTTGTTTTCCTGTACTATGTGACTACTTGATCATGATTGTTTATATGTCGACATATTGTGTTTGGTTGGATTGAGGCAATCCTGCTTTGTGCGGTAGGCCAAGATAACCGGTGCGGGCCGGCTGTAAGCCGTAGGCACGGAGGCTCATGAGGAGCGGTAAGGTTGAGGCGGTAGGCCAACAAACCCTAGGTATTCGAACCTGATGGTTGATTGGACCTGACATATTGGTATTCCAGCTCGAGGATGATTGGGCCAATATGCTTATGACATGAGGGTATTCCTGCCCGAGGCTGATTGGGTCAGGCATGAGTGTTTGCGTTTACGATTTGTTTTGTGTGGTGGTTCTTTGGGGGAACTCACTAAGATTTATGCTTACGGTTTTAGTTTAATGTTTCAGGTGCTTCTGATGATTTTGGCAAGGTGAAGGCGTGACTGTATACATCCTTGGTTTTACAACAGATTGGATCTTGGGAATCTCTTTTTTTCAATTAATGTTGAGAACACTATTTTTGTAAACATTCTACTAGTAAAAGGATCGTTTTGAAAAGTTTAAAATTTGTTGAAATTTTGGGACGTTACCTCCAGAAACATACATTCAAAGGGTTTCATACAGATACAACTCCATTACACTATTTTCCAATACAGTACAACTTGCATTTCTGGAAATATACATTTAAATGGTTTTATATAGATTAAAACTACATAATACTATTTTCGAGTACGGCAATAGTTATACATTTTGGTCTTAGGGTTTCTAAGACTACAACTCATTTTAAAACAAAATATTGGATTTTCTGGAATCACACTCTATCATTTTACAAAGAACAAGGGTAGATGTTCCTCATACAAAATGCTTATGAACTCACCAGCTTAATTGTTGACACTTTTTCAAAACACTTGTATTCTCAGGAAATCAGTAAACAGGTAAATTACAATGATGCGTCATGTCACATACGTTTTGAGGTTGGGGAGTAGCTGCGTCATGTCACATACGTTTTTGCTATATGTATTTGGTGTCAAACTAACAATGATGCGAATACAAATGTAAATTACAAATTATCAATATAATGGTTGTATGCCTTTGATCACTCTTATTCAACTGTTATGATACTGTACATGAAGTCATGTCACAAAATTGCATTTTTCCTTTATGATTTCTTCAGTTTATTATCGCAAAATCGTTGAATTATCGAGAGAAAAAGTGGTGGGAATTAGCATTTAAAAATCGAATACCACAATTTTTGATAAGTGTGAGGTGACATTTGTTTGAGGAAGATAAGAGAAGAGCGAAGTTACAGAAAAATAGAGGTCTTAAATTGGTCTTAAGTAGTTAAGAGCTACATTTGAAGTTTACAAGCAAATATCATTTTTCAGAACTGCATTATGTGACTACCCAGTTCTCATGATGTGACCATCTCTATGTCACGTCGTGACGAGTGTCACATCGCGATTTTGGATGGAAAATCTATACTCACATTGTGACTTCTCTATTTTCACGTCGTGAAGCTTCAGATAATCGCACTTTTCTACTCTTTTATTCGCCTTTACGATGCGACTTATGCTTTCCCATGTCGTAATCAGACCACAATGCATTATTTTTGAAGATTTTATACACCACACCTTCTCTAATTGCAAGTCTATGGTTCATATTTTATTCGAACCATTCATGAATAGCAACAGAAGTGTAATTCCATCAACATATTCAAGATGTTTCAAGCTTTCCCACGAACGATCAGATTCGATCTCGCCACTACTACCCCTGGGGTCTTTTCCTTTTTCTCCCTTTTGTTGCTTTTATGTTCCTTAATTGTTTAAGCATATAATGAGTGCTTTGCATGAAATAAGTGTGGGTAGGGTATCAAAAAAGGATTTTAGGCAAAAAAGTAATTAGAAAAATGCTAGAAATTTAAAATATTAATTGGCTTGAAAAAATAGTCTAATAAATATAGTCATTTTTTTTAAAAACCTTAATATTATTGCATTTGGGCTAGATTTCTAGTATTATGTGGGATGATTCAATGAGAACCCTAAGATTTAGTTTAGCCGATACATTATAGTGTATTTGTGGCTTCTCAGTCTTAGGGGAATCATGAGATAAAAACGAAACCTGGTGTAGTTTGAGTTTATGTAACACTCCAATCTAGGTATTCCGTTTATTACCCTCAAGTATTTAATTTTTGACAAAACAATCGCTCCGTATGCTGGGCGTACATTTGTGTGACAACCCGTAAATTTTTATCTTGTAAAGTCAATCCAATCAACCAAAAGTCAGACTTATTTCTATTGCCTTTTAGCCTTGTTAAGGGTCATTCTAATGATTTCTAAGCCTAGTACACTTAAGGATTGACTGTTTTGAAGTGTTAGATCGAGATCAGAAGGCTGCACCCGAACCAGAAAACCCAACACATGAGGTTCACGGCCGTAAACCCTGTTTACGGCCGTGAACACTCTTATGGCCGTGAACCACCCTCCATATATAAGATATTGCTTTATTTTTAGTCATTTATCCAAGTTCCAGCCGCAAACACTCCATTCTCTCTCAAGTATCATCCAAGAAAAGCTCCCTTTTTTGTCACACCCCAAACCAGAACGGCGGAAACGTTCGGGGGCGGATGACGTCATGCTAAGTATCATAACCATAGTGAAGAAAGTAAAACACAACCATCATAGATATAATTTAAAAGATTACATTGTTTCCAAAATACATGTTCCAAAAATACATGTTTCCAATTAAATTACATATGATGATAAAATGTAGCAAAAGAATCTACGCCTTAGCGTCTTCACTTCAGAAATCTTGCGGTTACCTGTATTACTGATTACCTGAGAATACAAGTTGTTTTGAAAAAAGAGAGTATCAGCATAAAGCTGGTGAGTTCATAAGTATTTTATAAAAATGAATGTTGTTTCCTTAAGGTTTGATACAAGTTTGTTTCCAAAAAAAATCCAATATTTTCTAAAAGATTTGTTGTAAACTGAATTGAAACAAGGCCTAGTATGTATAAGTAAGTCGTCATACTTATGTGTGTGTTTTATATTCAAATAAAACTCCTTTGTATAAAACTTTTGAATTTCCGTGAATTGTATGCTGTGTTAATATTCCATGTGAGATGTTATAATCATACTAAATACTGGATGGCCTTGAATGCGACGTTCTTCAGGCGTCGGAAAGTTATGACACTTGTCACCACAGACCTGCCAGTCTAGCTGTTGCAAGCAGCTCATGTGCGGGTTTGTCGGACCCAGTATAGATCTATACACAACTATCACGTTCTCACTCCAGGAGATTTTGATTATAACTAAAGGACTTTTCTGTGGTACTTGGAGTACCCCGAAGGAGAATGTCTCACAAATATTCATTAACGAGTTCACGTAGTGTGTTGTGAAAGTTCGTTTTGTAAATCGATAATGTTATTGTTTTCTTTGTTAAATGAAGTGTTCAAAACTATACCTATTATAGTTTATCTAAAGTATTGTATGATGGTATGAAACCTTGTTACGCATATATATGTATTTCAAATAAGGGACATTGGAAATACTAAGTGTAAATCTTACACACCTTGCTCAACATGTTACAAGGTGTGAATAACTCTTAAATATGTATTTGACAGTTTTACCCTTAACTGTCACTGTTTTTGAGTAATTATAGAAAAATTATCGAAAGTCGAAAACTGAATCCGCAAACTTTGAGTATTTGGAAAAAGTGTCTACTGTGTTCATAAATTTTCCCATAATTTTTGGTGGTCTCAAACTAGTGTGAAAATGTTCATTTTCACAACCTGGTCTGATTTTGTTGCTGCAGTTATAGGCAATTTTATAAAAATCACCATAAATTGTAGAAAAATCGTATGGAGATGTGCAAGTAGTAATTTTAAAGGTATAAACCTGAACTACTTGCATATTATACAGTTTTGAAAAATATTAAGTTTAAGCTGGGTAAAAAGTTTGTGAACAGGTCACAACTTTTCTGTTGTAAGCTGTCAAGTTGAGTTTTGAATATGTTTTGGTGTTTTAACTTGTATTCCCCCCCTGAAAACTGAAGAAAACTATAAAATGTAGGGATATGAACTCACCTTGATTGATGACATGAAGAGTGTAAGGTTGAAGTTAAGGAATATCGAGTCAAGAGCACTTGATGAACACGGGAAGACTTGGATGATGCTAAGAACGATTTTTGGTGTTAAGATATGAGTCAATGATCCAAAAGTGTTATGAAATTATGGGATAACACTTGAGTTTAGATGTAATACTTACCAAAAAGTGCAGTAGCAACTCAATAACACTTGCACAAGGTGGTGGGAAGTAGATAGAAAAAGAGGCTCTCTTGAAGGTTTGAGAAGTGTGTAAGTATTTGAAATGAGCAAGTAAATCAAGAAATCCTCCAGGGATTTCTTTATATAGAAGGTTGCTGGAGCAACTTGAGAGTTTGAAGTGATGTGTGCATTGGTTTGTGTGATGTGGATAAGCTGGTAAATGAGAGGATGACACATGGAAGGGCAAGTGGGCACACTTGACCCACTTGTGGGGTAAATATCCTCTTAATATAAAATAATGATTTTTTAAATTAATAAATCCTTGAGAAATAAATAAAATATGAGTTCTGGGGTTTTAAAATGATAAAATATGGATTTGGGTGAAAATCCCACGTTAAAATCATGAAAAACGGGCTTAAAACGAAGTCGTGGTCGAAAACCGGGTGAAAAGGGGCGATCTGCGAGGCTTCTCAGATCAGGGGCCGAAGGTGCGAGGAGGAGGGACCAAAGGGTCTCGGTTCGGTCTGCTGAGCTTCGGTCCGAGTGGCTTCTGACAAGGTTCGCTTCTGACAGGAGGTTTCGGCTCCGAGAGGGTTCGTTCCTATTAGAAGGGTTCGGCCCTAAGAGGTTCGGTTCCTAAGAGGCGTTTCGGCCTTATTTCGCTGTTTTTCGATATAACTCCCCGTTTCGAGCGGTTTTTGGCCTAGTTAAGGGCCGGGATGACTATAAAAAGTTGAGAGATATTTTGAGAGAGATTAGGGAGAGATTTCACATACTTGGAGAGATTTGGGAGAGATTTCACATACTTGGAGAGATTTCACATACTTGGAGAGATTTGGGAGAGATTTAACCTTAGCCATTATTATCATATAATCTCATAATGCAAGGTTCGTGAACCCCGTTATGCTTCGTTAATGATCGTTTTAAGTCCCCAAAAGGGTCCTCAGTCGTGTTTTGATGACTTGTTGACTTTGACTTGAATTTGGCGGTTGTCACATTTTTCACGCCCAAAACATAAGCATCTCATCCCTTACTTGTTCATGTTTAGGAACCCCTTTGTTCTAGCCTTGATTCATTATTCTTTATCACCATATTCAAGATCTTCAACGGTTTACGGCCATAAACCCTTCATAAGGGCCGTAAACCTTTCATTGGATCTTGGGTCGTAAACCCTCCCAAGGCCGTGAACTGCTAAAGTTTGGCCGTGAACTCCTTGTGATCAATCACATGTGATTCTAACACTCCATTGAGAGTGTTTCCTAGTTCCTAAGGTTGTTTCCCTTATGTCTTAGTTGTTTTAAACACTAATTATATAGGTATATATATCAATATATGTCATTTAGGACTCATTTGTGCCTTGGGACTTCATTCATGGAACTTCTCATCCTTACTCGAATCTTCAATTGAATCACCCACATAAGGTGAGTTCATACCCCTATAATCAATCTTTTAAATGTTTTAAATGCTTTTAACGGGGGGGGGGGGGGGGGTTACAAGTTGAACACAATAATATTGTGTAAATATTTACCTGTGATAACTGTCACATTTAAGGATTTCTTATTCTTTTGTAAGTTATCAAATCACATCAAAAACTCTTTAAAAAGGATGTTAGATTCTTGTTTATAAAACTCCGTTTTTAAGATACATGCTTAACTCAGTAGATAATTGAGTATTTTCTTCAAGTCGGTAACAGTTCAAACAAGCATACTAGTAAACTATAATAGGTATAGTTTAGGGGTCAGTTCATACTATAACTAGAACAGGAAGGAGCGTACTATTACAAAAACAGGAAGAAACATACTATATTCTAGAACAGAAGAACAAATCATGATTCACGAACTTATAATTTACACTCTAGTAACGTAGGAAGGGAAAGTATCATTAACTCATTGTTTATAACAAAATATGATAATATACAAGGTATAAGGATATATATGTGGTACATCTACAAAGTACAAGGTTATATATGGGGTACATCTACAAAGTACCGGACAATAATAAATAAAACATAGTAATATATATATATATATATATATATATATATATATATATATATATATATATATATATATATATATATATAACTCACAACAGTATCGAATGAGGCGTTTAGAGTACAAGATTTCATTACTTCTAGTAGTCTTCCTAACAAATAGAACAACGCCACATAACTTCCTAGTAACATGAACATTCAGTTAGAAGGGGGCCTATAATGCTAACTTTATGATTCCTCGGTAGATACATCAGGGATATATATTAATCGGGTCCGACAGACAGTAGGATGTGTGCTTTCCGCTTCATTTCCTATTCCTTGTTTGGTTGTGGGCTTAGAGCAGATTCACCCAGTCTACTCTCTATACGATCTTAGCTATATATATATATATATATATATATATATATATATATATATATACCTTGTATACACCAAGTAATCTTAAGGAGTATCAGGTATGGGCCAGGTCATAGCATACAAATTCAGTATATCGTTTTCTAATACAAAAACATACTTTTCGGATAGTTCATTAAGTAAGAGAAACTAGAAACTTATTTGTAAAAGGTTTAATTCATTTTATAGTCTGATCAACTATATTTATTTGTGATATGACCAACATGTGTTTGGGAGTGATGTGGTGTCGCAACAGTCTTAAAACTTACCTAACTCTATATACGAAGGATTTCTAGATCAGAACGTAAAGTTAAAATATTATGGGAGTATTTTATGATACTATAAGATAACAAAAAGTGTAAAACATACCAAGTTCATTACATTAAAATACTATAGGAGTATTTTAGGCACTATAAATAACTTATGCGAAATTTTAAAAGACCCTTATTGGTAGGTCTATAATTTTGGAGTGTATACTCCCAAGGTTTTATATAATCGAGATTTTATAGACTTAGAATTTGTGATCTATGCTCTACTTCCTGTTCCTTGTTTGGTTGTGGTTTTAGAGTGGGATCACTTATTGGAAGGTCGATTTAATCTTAAATTATATACAACTTGTATACATTGCGCAATTATAGGAGGACCCGCTAAGGATCACCCATAATGTTTCACTTAATCTCATAGATTCTTTAGACACTTCCATTCTCGCACGAGAAACCCAGATAGGTGTAACAACTCCATCATAGCAGTCAGCAGAGGAGTCAAGGAGGAAGAAAAAGAGATTCAAGAGGATTTTTCCGAGGAGGGATTAGCCGAAGAAACTAAAACGCCTTACGCATCACACGAATAAATAATAACCTTAATTGACTTACTGAGCTAGTGAATACACTACTCCCACTATGTGTTAGGATTATTCCTTTTTCATGCAGCTAGTCGAATATTCAATTCACAGAGATACATTCGAGGATAGCCACTTCTGATTCATAAAGTTTATTTTTATATAGACTCCATTTATGAATTGTTTCCAGAACCCTATGAAAGTCAGAACTAGATACATCCAGAAATAGGATAACTTAGTCATTCAGCTTTCGGCTTATAACCTCTGCTATAGACTTATTTCCATCTCATCTTTGTATTCTTTTTAGTAAAAGATGCCTCGCAGTAGACCTCTAAGGCGTGTAGTCAATAGCACAAAAGAGAATCGACCACCACAATTCGATCCTGCTGCTCTCCAAGCAGCGATAACGGACATAGTAACAGCTGTTATAACTCACATTCGCACAAGTAGTACCAGTGGATCTGGTAGCGGTACCCACTAAACTAACCCCAGAGTTACCCACGGACATCCACGGGAGTGTTCATATAAGGACTTCATGAACTGCAAACCCAAATCCTTTAATGGAAATAGAGGACTCATTGCCCTGATGCGATGGTTCATGAAAACAGATTCGTTCTTCGAAATCTGTCTGTGCCCAGAAGGGAGCAAAGTGAAGTTTGTTGCCTGCACCTTCTCCGACAGAGCCCTAACATGGTGGAATAGCCATCTTAATTCACTGACCCTATCATTGTCTAACTCGATAGGTTAGGAGAACCTAAAAGAGTTGATGTTGGAAGAATACTACCCAAGGGGCAAAGTTCAAAAGCTGGAACAAGAGCTATGGGAGCATACAATGGTCGGCTCAGAAATAGTGACCTACACTGACAGGTTTAGCGACCTGGTATCACTGTGCCCCGAGATGGTTACTCCGGAGAGTAAGAAGATAGAAAGGTACATCTAGGGTTTAACTACCCCGACTCAGGGGATGTACTGTCTTCTAACCCAACAACCTTCGATATCGCCAAACGCCTGGCCCATAGACTCATTGACCATGGAGTTCTCCATGGCGTGGTGGTCCCCGTTCCTGAGCCATGAAAGGGAGGGGACTATAAACGAAAGTTGGGAAACAAGAGGAAGGAGCAAACGACACAGGAAACGCTGCAGGAGCAACAAATGGTTACTGTATACGCCGCCACAACACCTGCTACTCCAGCACCTGCCAGTCGATATGCTAGAACTCTCTCGAAGTTTGGAAAGTGTAACTACCACCACACCGGAGTATGTCAGGAAATGAAGTGCGTGAATTTCCGTAGGAAGGGGCACACTGCCCGTTTCTACAAGGCGCCGGCACAACTGATTTCCTAAGTCCCCGGAGTAGAAGTAAACCAGGCCTGCTATGGTTGTGGTGAGACTGAGCGTTACAAGATGGACTACCCGATAACGAGGAACTCTGGCGTGGATGGACGAATTCTTATGATCACCACATCAGAAGCTACCCCGGAATCACCAGCGAGCATCGGTATGTCTTCGAAATAAAACAATTACTTTAAAATTTTAATTTATATTTAATATAAGATTAAAATTGGGGATACTAAAAGTAATTACAATAACTCACTCGTCTGAACAAGTCACAACATTCATAAGAGAACTAAAGATCCGTTCAGTTAAGTTATGAGGGCTTAGTATGTACATCAGGGTTGTTCATAGCTAATATTTTGCAGGCTTCGAGTGAGTGATTCCGCCTCATTTCCTGTTCCTTGTTTGGTTGTTGATTTAGGGTAGAGTCACTCAGTCGGCCGTCTTATTCATCTTAACTATACATAACTTGTATATACCAACGATCATAGAGGTACTGAGGAGGATCATAACATAAAGTATCGACACTAGTTATCAAAGCACTTTCACAGTTAGTACTCGCTCATCGCGGTACGATTTGTGGTAGTGGCTATATGAAGGAGAAAACTGAAAGCACTAGAAAGTTTACACCAAATACATTGTCGAGCACACTCGGGATACACCATCGTATAACAAACATTTCTTTCTAATCGGCCTAACATTTGTTTTTGTAAAGAGTCCTTTTTCAACATTCGTCATGGATCGACGTGGTCCTCAGCATACCAAGTTCACGTGTTTCGAAAATCCAACGCCTTAACCGACAATTTAATGAAACCCTCGTCATTCGTAACCACAACCCAACCTAGACCTCAGTATTGTTTCTTGTCTTCTAAACCCCAAAGTACTCATGCGAGGAGTACCTTACCCTCCAAAACCTTGCCACCGTATACTCAACAGACCTTCCCGAACTACCACTCGTAGAACAGATCAAGTACAAGCACAGAGGCTAAGGACGAATACAGACCACCTATCACTATTAAGTTTCTACGCGAGAGTGGTATATAATTATGATTATTCAGATTTAGTATGTGTGTTTCAGCCCTATCTCCTGTTCCTTGTTTGGTTGTGGACCTGGGGCAGAGTCGCACATCCGACCGTCTTACTAATCTTAATTATATACGACTTGCATACGCGAGATGATGATAGATGGACCAAGTATGAATCTTATCATGAGCGTCGGGGAAAAGTTGCCTAGGTCTACGAGTGGGTATTCCGCCATTCAGAGGAGCACAACCCCAAGAGTACTGCTATGAAAGCTAATTTCGGGACGAAATCTCATCTAACGGGGGGATGATGTGACAACCCGTAAATTTCTATCTTGTAAAGTCAATCCAATCAACCAAAAGTCAGACTTATTTCTATTGCCTTTTTGCCCTGTTAAGGGTCATTCTAATGAGTTCTAAGCCAAGTACACTTAAGGATTGAGGTTTTTGAAATATTAGCTCGAGATCAGAAGGCTGCACCCGAACCAGAAAACCCAACACATGACGTTCACGACCGTAAACCTTGTTCACGGCCGTGAACACTCTTCTGGCCGTGAACCACCCTCCATATATAAGTGATTGCTTCATTTTTCTTCATTTCTCCAAGTTCCAGCTGCAAACACTCCATTCTCTCTCAAGTATCATCCAAGAAAAGGTCCCTTTTTCACGCCCAAAACGTAAGCATCTCATCCCTTACTTGTTCATGCTTAGGAACCCCTTTGTTCTAGCCTTGATTCATCACTCTTTTTCACCACCTTCAAGATCTTCAAGGGTTTACGGCTGTAAACCCTTCATAAGGGTCGTAAACCCTTCAGAGGATCTTTGGCCGTAAACCCTGCCAAGGCTGTGAACTCCTAGAGTTTGGCCGAGAATTCCTTGTGATCAATCACATGTGATTCTAACACTCCATTGAGAGTTTTTCCTAGTTCCTAACGTTGTTTCCCTTACATGTTAGTTGTTTTAAACACTAATTATATACTGTCACACCCCAAAACCAGAACGGCGGAAACGTTCGGGGGTGGAGGACGTCATGTTTAGTATCACAAGACATGCATCATAGTAAGAAAAGTAATGAACAACCATTTCATTAGAAAGAAAGTGTTTATAGTGTGTGTGTTCATAAAACATAGAATACATAAGCAAATAACAAAACAAGACTTGAAGCTATTATGCTCCATCTTCTGAATTCCCAGCACGAGTACCTGTCTACTAGGTTCATGAGAATACAAGTTATTTGAAAGAGTTGATCAGCAATTAAGCTGGTGAGTTCTTAAGATTTTAGTGATGTAAGTAAGTTGTATAAAGTTGTTGCAAAATGTAGTTGAAAAATGTAGTACGTTGTAAGTTCTGTTTAGAAAAGTTCGCCTATTCCTCTAGAAAATCCTATATTTCCTAATTTAATGAAAGATAAGTAAAAATGACTCTATAATCCTTTCTATGAGTACTAAATGGATACAAGTTATATAAGACTCAAAGTAAACAAATAATCGATTGTGCGCATCTGCCCTATGGCGGAAAACACACATCCCTTTGTTTGTTTGATCATTGTGGTATATAACCCTGGTGTATTCACTTGTTACTCATGGAGTTAATTGTAATGTTTCCTTTATATTTAATGAAAAGATTCTTTAAGAAAACCCTTATTTCTTATAATAAAATGGTGACCACATCGATTACTTCTATAATCACTTAGTTTATACTGGCTATATATGATCTAATATCGAATAGAAAGTTAATTGGGTGAATCTGCCCTAAGCCCACAACCAAACAAGGAACAGGAAGTAAGGCGGAGAGCACACATCCAACTACCTATTGGGTATTAATGATATATAACCATGATGTATAAACTAAATTATTATAGAGTTAATCACCTAAGGTCCTTTAAGTTTTACTGGTTTAATAAAATGGATTAAACCCATTACTGGTCAAGTTTCTAGTTTTTGTATTCAAAAGTTCTTCATTTGAAAAGTATGTTTTGTACTAGAAAACTGTGCATTGACTTTGTGTCCTATGACTTGACCCATACTTGGTACCCTTATGATGACTTAATGTATACTAAGCATATATATATATATATATATATATATATATATATATATATATATATATATATGTATATATATATATATATATATGTATATATATATATCTACAATCGAATGGAAAATAGACTGGGTGAATTCGTTCCAAGCCCACAACCAAACAAGGAACATGAAATGAAGCGGAGAGCACACATCCTATTACCTGTCAGATCCTATTGATATATATATATATATATATATATATATATATATATATATATATATGTATATATATATATATATATATATATATATATATCCTTTGATGTATACATTAAGGAATCATAAGATTAGCATTATGGTCCTTTCTATTAAACGTAGCCTTCTACCAAGGCATCCAATGGTATGTGTGTTTGTTTCTTGCATGAGTATGTATTTTCCCAAATGATACTATCATTAACCAAAAATATAGTTTTTACATTACCGAATATATGAGAATATCACAATGAATGCAATGGGGAAATAATAATAGTATAGTAGTGTTGTATTATTGTAACTACTTATGTACTACTTACCTTAAACCAATCGTTATTTAAGGTATAATGTGATATGATTGCACCATAATATCGGCTAACAATACGATGATGAAAACATCGGAAGGAATGACATTTGGCACCTGTATACTTGCAAATCCCACGGTAGCTAACAGCAAGGTGTAGGATAGTCAATCCAGTATATGTCTATACCCAAATTCACGCACTCCCTCTAGGAGATTCTGGCTGCAAATCGAACCATCACAGGTGATGCCATGCCTCAAAACAGTGATCCACATTTATGTTATGGTATACTTGTATATGTATTGTATGTACTAGTTGTATTGTATGTACTAGCCGTATTGTATGTACTAGATGTATTGTATGTACTAGCTGTATTGTATGTTCTGTTTGTTTCTCATAATAGTATGTTCTCTTAGATTCTCATCATAGTACGCTTTGTTTGTTTCTCATAATAGTATGCTCTGTTTGTTTCTCATCATAGTATGGTTTGACTCATATATGAACTGACTCTTTGTATGCTTCATTATACTAGAAGTAATAAGTAGTATCTTCCTAAACTATACCTATTATAGTTTACTAATGTTTTACTTGAACTGTCATTGAAAAGACTCATTTATTTACTAAGTTATGATTGGACTTTAAAAACGGAGTTTGTAAAACTATAAAGTAAAATAACTTTAAACGAGTTTTTAAAATGTTTTGACAACTTATAAATGACATAAGTAATCTTATGAAAATGTTTATATCAAAGAATTACACAATTATCATTGTGATCAACTTGTATCCCCCCCCCCCTTAAAAGCATTTAAAACAGTTTAAAAGATTGATTACGGGGTATGAACTCACCTGATGTGGGTGATTCAACGGATACACGTGTAAGGATGAGAAGTTCCACGAATGAAGTCCCGAGACACAACAAGTCCTAAATGACATATATTGGCATATACTAACATAAATATAGTGTTTGCAAGCAAACCAATGCAAGGAAATACTTCACGGGACTAGGAAACACTTTGACCAAGTGTTGGAATCACATGTGATTCATCAAAGGAAAGTGGAATGGCACTACCATGATTTTACGGCCATGGGTTTACGGACAAGGGAGTTTACGGACATAAACTCATGGTCAAAGATGCCTATGAGGGTGTTTGACGGCTAGGGAAGCTTAAAGGACTTTTGCTCTACACAAGGATGAGAAAGACCACCTCAATGGAGGCTTTTGATGAGTTTACGGACCAAAGGAGTTTACAGCCGTAAACACATGGTCATTATGCATTTAAGAGAAGTTTAAGGTCCTATTTCCATGAAGGAAGGGTTCTAGGTCACAAGCTTTGCATCTAGGAGGGTTTATGGCCAAAATGGCACCCTTAAAGGGGTTTACGGCTGTGGGAGATGGCATAGCCGTAAACTCCTTTTGTTCTTGTGTTTTTGATGTTTTCAAGGCTCTAAGCATGAGTCCTAACTAGATATGAAGTATAGGGAAGGGTACTTACGATCTAGAGGCTTGAAACGGTCGATTTTGGCCAAGAACACTAGTGTGTGTTCTTGGTGAAACTTGAAGATCTAGCAAAAAGAATGATTTCACGGATGGAATCATGGAAGGATACTAGATTAAGAGATGTATCAACAAATCAAGGAAGAACACTTACCACTTATGAAGATCTAGGATGAAAAGTTGGATGATACTTGAGAGGGTTTGAAGAAAATCGGCCAAGGAAAGAAAGAATGAGAAAAATGGCTAAGCTTTATATATAAAGAGGTGAGTTTACGGCCTACCTTGAGTTTACGGCCGTAAAATCAAGTGTTGTGGCCGTGAACTCAAAATGAAGAGGTTAAGGCTCGATTTGTTGAATAGTGTCTCTAGCAGGTACATTTTATCATCCATTCCTTAACTGTATTAGGCTTAAAACTCCTTAGAATGTGTCACACCCCCAGCCATCGGTGGAAACACTGGGTAGTGTAACGTTATTCTTCGTATCACAGTTATATAACATACATTCAACAGTACTAAAGAAAATACATACCTTTATTGATAATTGAAAGTTACATAACTGTTTTTCTAGAACCTATTACATATTATCCGACTATGGCATACTTCTTAATGAACAGAAAGGTAATAGTAAAACTTCTTCTGTTCGAATACATACCAGCTTTTCAAGTTCCTGAAAACACATGCATTTTAAAATATGTCAACATAAAGTTGGTGAGTCCACAAGTTTTGACTCCATAAAATAATACATTTTCCACATTCAAAAGTATAGTTTTTGAAAGTATCATTTTGACTCTCCATCATTTAGTATGTATATTAGGTATAATAGTTTACTTATCAATTAAGTGTTATACCTAAACATTCCTTAATCATAAGGTATAAATAGGGGAAACTTATACTTAACATTACTACTTGTATACGACAAAGTATAATGTTTTGTAACAATTTGCTACAATGAGCCTGTAACCGCTGATATGACATAATACCTCTGATAGAACACACTCATAATTTACCATGAGAAACAAGCACACTCATGATTTACCATGAGAAACAACACCGTACGCTTCATCGACGCCGGAACAATAACAAATAAAAGGATAGTTCATCACTTGCTTTTGGTTGACTGTAGCTAATAGTCACAAGTGGGGTGGTCCACCCGTATACTAATTATACACGACTTCCTTGCTCACACGGGATTAACGGTTACAGTTCAGAGGATTTCCAGTAAAATACCCAATCTTAGTTGATGAATACAATTACTCATGTAGGCTTTGAGGGCTTCCTATAGCTCTAACAACAAAAGCATCTTTATGTCTAAAACCCTAAGTTACTAGACTATGCTTTTAAACATTACTCCTAACTTCATAATATTTAGGCAGTATAACAGCTATATCTTGAAGTAAAACCAGGTTTTATCTTGACCTAAAACCAATAATAACAACATATAACGTTCCTAGTTTTATCTTGACATAAAACTATCAATAACAATACCAAGTTTTATCTTAACATAAAACTAACAATAACAACGTATAACATATCCAATTTTATCTTGCCATAAAACTATTAATAACAACATACTTTATAACTTAACATATAAATCTTCCGAATATAACTTCGGAACTATATCGCACACAACATATATATAGAATCTTAAATATAACTCAAGATCTACATTAGTAAATTAACATACTGATAAGTTGATAATAGTTGTATATATTCAAAATATTATATTTAGAACAACTATACCCCGGCTATTATAACTATATACTATCATATAGACATAATAATATCATATATATATATATATATATATATATATATATATATATATATATATATATATATATATATATATATATATATATATATATATATATATATATATATATATATATATATATATATATATATAATATCTAGCATGCGTTTTCCCCCAAAATATTAGAAAGTGGGGCCGTGAAACTCACCCTAGTAGCGTGATTTTATGTTATCAAAGCAAAAACGGTAAGCGTACGAGGTCGTCGGGACTCGGGATGCAAAATGGCCTCCAAAAACGAGATAGAGAGAAGAGTTTAGGTGTGAGAAGTGTTAAGGTTGAATTTGATATTTATAGGCTGATTTTTGGCCATTCACGACGTGAACCAAGCATGCTCATGTCGTGAGCTCGATCCTGCTCACTTCGTAGACCCGCCATTTAGTCCCTAGCTTCGGATGGTGTCCCTTTGACTCCTCACGTCGTGAAAAACTCCTTGTTCACATCGTGAGTTTGGATCTTATCCCCTCGCAGCCTCGTCACACCTTCTAGATCCGAAATGTGGCAGTTTGAGTCCTCACGTCGTGAGTTTTTATGCTCACGTCGTGAGTTCAGTCAAATTAGGGTTTCTGACAGCGATATCTTCGGAAGGCCATAACTTTTGCATACGAACTCCGTTTTTGACGTTCTTTATATCCACGCGTAGGTATTTATGAGTACTACAAATCTCTTTAGACTTAAATAGCTAATTCTAGGTCTATTTTAAATTCCTCTTATTATAGAGATTTATAGTGTTCGGTTTATCATAACTTCTTCATGCGAAGTCAGATTCAAACATTCTCTATATTTTTGGGATCGTATGGACGTATACTTTGAGTTGTATTATAAAGAAGATTCATATTTGTATTAGAATTTATCATGAACTACATAACACTCTTACCACATTACTAGATTAACATAATCACATTACATGATTGGCATAATCACATGTGATTGTCTATTGACCTATTTTGACTAGTGTTATATTCTCCCCCCGTTAGAATAATTTCGTCCCAAAATTTATCTTTTGGATGGGGTTTCGTTAAACTGTTGGGGGTATTTTTCTTTCATCTGGTCTTTACGTTCCCAAGTAAATTCAGGTCCTCGCAAATAGTTCCATCGAACTTTCACTATGGGAATACGACTTTGCTTTAATCGTTTGACTTCTCAATCCATAATCTCAACAGGTTCTTCTACAAAGTTGAGTTTCGTATTGACTTGTATCTCTTCGAGAGGTATAACAAGATTGTCATCGGAAAGACATCTTTTGAGATTTGATACGTGAAAAACATCGTGCACATTACTTAGCTCTTGAGGCAACTTAAGTTGGTATGCGACGGAACCAATTCTTGCCAGAATTTCAAAAGGTCCTATGTATCGTGGGTTTAGTTTGCCTCGTTTCCCGAATCGAATTACACCTTTCTAAGGAGAGACTTTCAACGTTACTTTATATCCAACTTGGAATTCTAAAGGCTTACGTCTTACGTCAGCATAGCTCTTTTGACGATCACGTGCAGCCTTTAATCGATCCTTAATTTGCACGATCTTTTCAGTTGTCTCGTCGATTATTTCTGGTCCAGTACGTAAGGTATCGCCTGTATGTTCTCTGGCCATCTGCGTATCTCCAACTTCTGCCCAACACATTGGGGAACGACATTTTCGTCCATAAAGAGCCTCAAATGGTACAGCCTTGATGCTGGTGTGATGACTATTGTTGTAGGAAAACTCAATTAATGGTAAATGAGTATCCCACGCATTTCCAAAGTCTATTACACAGGCTCGGAGCATATCTTCTAAAGTCTAAACGGTTCTCTCACTTTGACCATCAGTCTGTGGATGGTAAGCGGTACTCATGTCTAGACGTGTTCCTAAGGATTTTTGTAGAGATTGCCAAAATTGTGAAGTGAATCTACTATCTCGGTCAGTAATAATAGAATTTGGAACTCCATGCAATCTAACAATTTCCTTAAGATAAACTCTAGTCAGCTTTTCCATCTTGTCGTTCTCCTTAATTGGTAAGAAATGGGCGGACTTAGTCAACCTATCGACTATCACCCAAATAGTGTCGGACCCACTAGGAGTTTTAGGTAACTTAGTGATGAAGTCCATTGATATCTACTTCCATTTCCATTTAGGTATTTCCGGTTGTTGAAGTAAACCTGAAGGCTTTTGATGTTCTGCCTTTACTCTAGAACAAGTCAAACATTTGCTCACATAAGTAGCAATTTCAGCGTTCACGTTTGGCCTCCAATAATGTACTTTTAAATCTAAGTACATTTTGTCAGAACCTGGATGCACGGAATATCTGGACTTGTGGGCTTCTTCTAAGACCAAGTCCCTGACTCCACCGAATCTAGGCGTCCAAACTCGGTTCATAAATTATTGTATTCCGTCAGCTTTTCGTATAAGTTACTTTTCCATTCCTCGCAAAGCTTCGTTCTTAATGTTTTCTTCTTTTAGAGCCTTAAGCTGAGCTTCTCTAATTTGTGCGGTAAAGTTAGAATGGATAGTTATAGTTAATGCCCGTACTCGTCGGGGTTTAATATATTATTTCCGACTCAAGGCATCTGCTACCACGTTTGCCTTTCCGGGATGATAACGAATCTCACATTCATAATCATTCAACAATTCAACCCATCTTCTTTGTCTCATATTAAGATCTTTTTGGTCGAAGATGTGTTGGAGACTCTTGTGGTCGGTAAAAATAGTACACTTAGTACCGTATAAGTAATGTCTCCAAATTTTTAGTGCAAAAATTACAGCTCCCAATTCAAGCTCATGGGTAGTGTAATTATTCTCATGCATCTTAAGTTGTCGTGATGCATAGGCGATAATTTTTCCTCTTTGCATCAACACACATCCCAATCCTTGATTTGACGCGTCGCAGTATACAACGAAATCTTCTGTTCCATCTGGAAGGGATAGGATTGTTGCACTACACAACATTTGCTTCATTTTCTGAAAAGCAGCTTCTTGTTTGTCTTCCCAGTTGAACTTCGTATTCTTCTGGGTTAGTGTTGTAAGTGGCTTGGCTATTTTGGAGAAATTCTCTATGAATCTACGGTAATAGCCAGCAAGTCCTAGGAATTGACGCACCTCTGTTGGCGTCTTTGGTGCTTCCCAATTCCTGATTGCTTCAACTTTGGATGGGTCAACATGAATTCCTTCGTTGCTAACTGCATGACCTAAAAATTATACTTCACTAATCCAAAACTCACATTTGGAGAATTTAGCATACAACTTTTCTTTTCTTAGTAGTTCCAAGATTATTTGCAGGTGTTGACCATGTTGTTCCTTGGTTCGTGAATATATCAATATATCATCGATAAATACGATCACGAATTTATCCAAGTATGGTTTGCAAACACGATTAATGAGATCCATAAACACTGCTGGGGCATTGGTTAGTCCAAAAGACATAACTAAGAACTCATAATGACCATAACGTGTTCTAAATGCTGTTTTTGGAATGTCGTCTTCTTGTACTCTAAGTTGATGGTATCCTGATCTAAGATCTATCTTTGAGTAGTAGTTGGATCCTTGCAGTTGATCGAATAAATCATCAATTCTCGGAAGTGGATAACGATTCTTGATCGTTAGCTTGTTTAGCTCCCGATAATCAATACACATTCGAAAGGATCCGTCCTTCTTCTTGACAAACAAAATTGGTGCTCCCCAAGGTGAAAAACTTGGTCGGATAAAGCCTTTGTCAAGAAGTTCTTGTAGTTGGCTAGATAATTCTTGCATTTCAGATGGAGCCAACCGATAAGGAGATTTCGCTACTGGTGTTGCTCCTGGAATTAAATCGATTCGAAACTCGACTTGTCGGACAGGAGGTATTCCAGGTAGATCTTTAGTAAACACGTCAGGGAAATCACGTACTTGAGGTATGTCCTTGATTTCTTTTTTCTTTCTCTTCCTATCTACAGTGTGGGCTAAGAATGCGCTATATTTCTTATGTAGATATTTCTGGGTCTTAGTACAAGAGATGACTTTGAGGTTCTTCCTAGATTTATCACCATAGATAATCAGGGCTTCGCCGTTTGGTAAGGGTAGTCGTATGGCTTTCTTATGATATAGAATTTCGGCGCAGTGTGAAGATAACCAATCCATGCCAATTATGACATCAAAACTACCGATAGGCATTGGCATGAGGTTGACGTGAAAAAGGTAGTTATTAAGAGTTAACAGACAGTTTTCTAGGATTTCATGTGTTTTCTCAGTTTGACCGTTAGCGATTTCTACTTCATAGATTTCTTTTAATCTGCTAGACTTATGACTTAACAATTTTCTAAATGTTGGAGTTATAAAACTTCGATCTGCTCCAGAGTCGAAGAGTATAGAAGCATATAAATTATCTATAAGAAACATACCTGATACGACCGAAGGGTCCTGGATAGCCTCTCTACTTCCAATCACAAACGCCCTGCCACGTCCTATGCCTCCCTGACTCCTTAACTTTGGACATTCTTTCTTGATATGTCCAACCTCCCAACACTCGTAGCATTTTCTTCCTTCACCACGGCCTGTCCCATTATTGGTTTGTTGATTGACTGTTGCAGGTGTTGTGCTCCTGCAGTAACTACCAGTATGCCCCTTTTTCTTGTACTTCATGCAGACAAAACAGTCACCTGGATGATGACGGTTGCACTGATTGCACCATGAAGATTTTGGTTGTGTAGGTACTGCTGTTGTGGCTGCATAATTAGTTACCACTTCTTGTCTTTTCTCAGATGATTGTTTGGGATTCTACCTATTAAACTTGCGCTTGTTTGTTCTAGATTTGGGAGACTCAGCCTTTGAGACCACTTCTGTTCCTTGGATCTCTGTGAGGGTTAGCTGATGAGCTATCCTCTTGGTGCTGTCATAAGTCGTAGGCTTTGATGCGATCACCATGCCTTTAATTTGCGATGCTAAACCCCAGATATATCGCTCAATCTTTTTATATTCAGGGGTTACAATTGCTGGACACATTACATCAAGATCATTAAATCTAGCGGTATAAGCTTTTATCTCTGAACCCTTCATGGTTAGGGTCCACAGTTCCTGTTCCAGTTTATGTATCTCCTCCCTAGGACAATACTCCTCTACTAGCATCATTTTTAGCTCCTCCCATTTCATGGAATTTGCAGTATCAATTCCCATGGTATTCACATGGTTGTTCCACCACGTGAGTGTCGCATCAGCGAAAGTACATCCTGCAAATCGTACTTTACAATCATCTGGACAGAAGCTTATTTGACAGACGAGCTCTGTCTTTTCTATCCACCTCGTCAAATTAACTACCCCTTCATTTCCATGAAAGCTTTTTGGCCTGCAATTCATAAAATCTTTGTAGGTACATGTTCTAGTGGTCCCTACATGGCCTTCATTTCTAACTCCATCTCTTGTGACATTAGATAGAGCTGCATCAATTCTTTCAGCTATGATTTCTTCAAGTTGTACTGTACTTATTGAGGGGTTTATTTCTGGTGGTGGTTGCGGTTGTTGTTGTTGTGGTGCTGATGGTCGGTTAGGGTTTAGCCGATTACTCCTTCTAGGCATTTTGTTTTAGTTCCTATTAGAAATAATAAGAATTTTATGAGTTTTGTTAATCATTTAATACACGAGTACTAAATACTCCAGTTATTATTCACAGTGTAAAACGTAATAGACAACACAATGATTACTGTAACATATGCTTCATATTATTACCAGTGGTTACATCAGTTTATTTAGGTTATAAGAAAAAAGTTTCTATAAACATTGCAAAATTTGCAAGGTTTTCTACATCCTTGCTATAAACTTTCCTCTTTTCGCCTTAACTAGTCTAATTTTCTCTATTTACATAACCACTAGTTGGAGCTTATCTACCAGAAACCTAAGTGATGACCCAGCACGTCAGTGACATTAACCACTTGCTCTTCAAGTGCTTGAGTTCTCTGCTCAAGACTTCCCCTGCGTTCTTCATTTCTTGAGGTTTGATTGTAGAGCTCTAACTCTGCAATCCTGACATCGTGAGTAATCATGTGATTATAAGCAAAATTTATACGATGATGGACATCCATCACCGATTCCTGATCTCGTGTCCTTTGTCCTTCTAGCCTTCGCACTCTTCCAGAGAGATGAGTAGCCCTCCCTTCGACAATTTCCATTTTGTCTTCAATTTTGACACTTTTCTCAAAGAATTGGGATAAAGTGTTATCTTCAGAAGAATGTGGGAGATGTGGTCGAGATGATTGACCAGTCTCATACATCTTGGCAGCTCTTTCTTCCGCCACCCACCTATCAACGATTTGTGCGATCCGTGCAGGTTCATCTTGAACTCTATGACTTCCTGAAGATGTCACCTTCTGACTCTTCTTAATCTTTGGCCATATCGGTATGGATTTACGTGCCGTGCGTTTCATTTTTACTCCTCCTGGAACTTTACGGTAAAGAGTGTTCAGTGGTGGTAAAGATGATGCCACCGATTCTGTCTCCTCCATGGATTCGCTTTCTTCCATTGGTTCACTCTTTTCCCATTCGTTGGAGGGTAAAGGTGCTCCATCGTCAGAAGGTATTGGATGAAAGGTGTTTGGATTTATAGGGTAGTAAGGATCGCCTACCATCATGGGGAATGAAATTTCCTCTTCTTCATCCGTATCCTCGATGATTATCCATTCTTGTGAATGTGCCATGTCGAATTCCTATACGTTTTGGATGACCAAGAGTTTTAGTCTATCAAATATTACTCCCAAATTAAATAGTTCATATCATCTGATCATAATAAAATGTAGTTGCGCACCTACACCTAGTTGTGATAGGATATACGCATATATAAACTTTAGTTGGAATATTTTATCTAAATCCTTGAGATCAAAAACATTCCGGGTATTAAGGTGTATTCTCACCGCGGGTCTGAGTCTTTACATATGACTATATATTCTTATTTATTGTATTCATGCTTTAACTATTGTTTGTTACTTCAGGTCTATCTGATAAGGCTCCGGCCAGTCAGGACAGTCGAAAGGGCAGGATCATTTTAGCATATAGCCGTTTTGAAATCCAGCAACCCAAATCGACATGTCTATCCTTGTCACCGCTCCCGTAAGTAGTCCTTCAGTAGAATAATTAATAATACTTTTTATTTATAGGTTAAGGGATATACCTAAACCTAATAGAGTAAGCCCTAAACTATAGACGTGCTTTCCTAAGAAAGTACTAGTTCACTATAGTTAATAGCTCTGATACCAATTTCTGTCACACCCCCAGCCATCGGCGGAAACACCGGGTAGTGTAACGTTATTCTTCGTATCACAGTTATATAACATACATTAAACAGTACTAAAGAAAATACAAACCTTTATTGATAACTGAAAGTTACATAACTATTTTTCTAGAACCTATTACATATTATCCGACTATGGCATACTTCTTAATGAACAGAAAGGTAATAGTAAAACTTCTTCTATTCGAATACATACCAGCTTTTCAAGTTCCTGAAAACACATGCATTTTAAAATACGTCAACATAAAGTTGGTGAGTCCACAGGTTTTGACTCCATAAAATAATACATTTTCCACATTCAAAAGTATAGTTTTTGAAAGTATCATTTTGACTCTCCATCATTTAGTATGTATATTAGGTATAATAGTTTACTTAT
Source organism: Lactuca virosa (assembly GCF_052849685.1). Classification (NCBI taxonomy): domain Eukaryota; kingdom Viridiplantae; phylum Streptophyta; class Magnoliopsida; order Asterales; family Asteraceae; genus Lactuca; species Lactuca virosa. The sequence continues at coordinate 294,721,924 of NC_136434.1, forward strand.
CAATTAAGTGTTATACCTAAACATTCCTTAATCCTAAGGTATAAGTAGGGGAAAGTTATACTTAACATTACTACTTGTATACGACAAAGTATAATGTTTCTAACAATTTGCTACCATGAGCCTGTAACCGCTGCTATGACATAATACCTCTGATAGAACACACTCATGATTTACCATGAGAAACAAACACACTCATGATTTACCATGAGAAACAACAACGTACGATTCATCGACGCCGGAACAATAACAAATAAAAGGATAGTTCATCACTTGCTTTTGGTTGACTGTAGCTAACAGTCACAAGTGGGGTGGTCAGCCCGTATACTAATTATACACGACTTCCTCGCTCACACAGGATTAACGGTTACAGTTCAGAGGATTTTCACTAAGATCCCCAATCTTAGTTGATGAATACAATTACACATGTAGACTTTGACGACTTCCTATAGCTCTAACAACAAAAGCATCTTTATGTCTAAAACCCTAAGTTACTAGACTATGCTTTTAAACATTACTCCTAACTTCATAATATTTAGGCAGTATAACAGCTATATCTTGAAGTAAAACCAGGTTTTATCTTGACCTAAAACCAATAATAACAACATATAACGTTGCTAGTTTTATATTGACATAAAACTATCAATAACAATACCAAGTTTTATCTTAACATAAAACTAACAATAACAACGTATAACATATCCAGTTTTATCTTGCCATAAAACTATTAATAGCAACATACTTTATAACTTAACATATAAAACTTCCGAATATAACTTCGGAACTATATCGCACACAACATATATATAGAATCTTAAATATAACTCAAGATCTACATTAGTAAATTAACATACTGATAAGTTGATAATAGTTGTATATATTCAAAATATTATATTTAGAACAACTATACCCCCGGCTATTATAAGTATATACTATCATATAGACATAATAATAACATATATATAATATCTAGCATGCGTTTTCCCCCGAAATATTAGAAAGTGGGGCCGTGAAACTCACCCTAGTAGCGTGATATTATGTTATCTAAGCAAAAACGGTCAGCGTACGAGGTCGTCGGGACTCGGGATGCAAAATGGCCTCCAAAAACGAGATAGAGAGAAGAGTTTAGGTGTGAGAAGTGTTAAGGTCGAATTTGCTATTTATAGGCTGATTTTTGGCCACTCACGACGTGAACCAAGCATGCTCACGTCATGAGCCTGATCCTGCTATTTATAGGCTGATTTTTTGCCATTCACGATGGTGTCCCTTTGACTCCTCACGTCGTGAAAAACTCCTTGTTCACGTCGTGAGTTTGGATCTTATCCCCTCGCAGCCTCGTCACACCTTCTAGATCTGAAATGTGGCGGTTTGAGTCCTCATGTCGTGAGTTTTTATGCTCACGTCGTGAGTTCAGTCAAATTAGGGTTTCTGACAGTGATATCTTCGGAAGGCCATAACTTTTGCATACGAACTCCGTTTTTGACGTTCTTTATATCCACGCGTAGGTATTTACGAGTACTACAACTCTCTTTTAGAGTTAAATAGCTAATTCTAAGTCTATTTTAAATTCCTCTTATTATAGAGATTTATAGTGTTTGGTTTATCATAACTTCTTCATGCGAAGTCAGATTCAAACATTCTCTACATTTTTGGGATCGTATGGACGTATACTTTCAGTTGTATTATAAAGAAGATTCATATTTGTCTTAGAATTTATCATGAACTACATAACACTCTTACCACATTACTAGGTTAACATAATCACATTACATGATTGGCATAATAACATGTGATTGTCTATTGACCTATTTTGACTAGTGTTACATAATGACCTTTAACCAGGGTAGAACTCATTACCAATGAGTCGGACACTATAACAAGAACAGGAAGGAACATACTATATTCTACAACAAAAGAACAAATTATGATTCACGAACTTATACTTTACACTCCCAGTAACCTAGGAAGGGAACGTATCATTAACTCATTGTTTATAACAAAATATGATAATATACAAGGTACAAGGATATATATATGTGGTACATCTACAAAGTACCAGGTTATATATGGGGTACATCTACAAAGTACCGGAGTTATATATGGGGTACATCTACAAAGTACGGGATTTTATTTATAAAGGGTACATCTACAAAGTACCGGACAATAATAAATAAAACATAGTAATATATATATAAAACTCACAACAGTATCGGCTGGGCGTTTAGAGTACAAGATTTCATTACTTTTAGTGGTCTTCCTAACTAATAGAACAACGCCACATAGCTTCCTAGTAACGTGAACATTTAGTTAGAAGGGGGCCTATAATGCTAACTTTATGATTCCTCGGTAGATACATCATGGATATATATTAATCGGGTCCGACAAACAGTAGGATGTGTGCTTTCCGTTTGATTTCCTGTTCCTTGTTAGGTTGTGGGCTTAGAGTAGATTCACCCAGTCTACTCTCTATTCGATCTTAGCTACATATATATATATATATATATATATATATATATATATATATATATATATATCTTTTATACACCAAGTAATCATAAGGAGTATCACGTATGGGTCAGGTCATAACATACAAATTCAGTATACCATTTTCTAATACAAAAACATACTTTCGGATAGTTCATTAAGTAAGAGAAACTAGAAACTTATTTGTAAAAGGTTTAATTCATTTTATTAAACCAGTATAACTTAAAGGACCTTTAGTGGTTATATCTATAATTCCTTAGTTTATACGTCTGGGTTATGTATATTTAATATCTGATAGGCAGTTGGATGTGTGCTATTCGCTTGACTTCCTGTTCCTTGTTTGGTTGTGGGCTTAGGGAAGATTCACCCATTTAAATGTCCATTCGATATTAGATTATATATAGCTAGTATAAACTAAGTGATTATAGAAGGAAATATTGTGGTTATCATTTTTACTAAAGGAAATATATGATTTTCTTAAAAAAAAATTTCATCAAATATAAAGAACTATTACAGTTAACTCCGTAAGTACCAAATGAATACGCTAGGGTTGTATACAATGCAGATCTAACAAACAATTGGATGTGTGCTTTCCGCATCATTTCCTGTTCCTTGTTTAGTTGTGGGCTTATGGCAGATTCACACAATCGATTGTCTGTGTACTCTGGATTGTATATAACTTGTATCCATTTAGTACTCATAGAAGGAATTGTAGATTCATTTTTACTTATCATTCATCACATCAGAAAATATAGGATTTTCTGGAGGAACAAGCGAACTTTTTTCTAAAGAACTTACTTTTCATCACTTAAATACTTATGAACTCACCAGCTTAAATGCTGATCTACTCTTTCAAAATAACTTGTTTTCTCAAGAAACTAGTAGACAGGTACGCGCACTGGGATTCAGAAGATGGAGTATAGTAGCTTCATGTCTTGTTTTGTTATTTACTTTTGGAGTCAAACTTTTTTGAATCACATACTTTGTAAACACTTTAATATTAATACAATGGATGTTTGTTACTTTGATTACTATGATGCATGTGTTGTGATACTACATATGACGTCCTCCACCCCCGAACGTTTCCGCCGTTCCGGTTTGAGGGTGTGACAATTTGGAGTACCCTTAGCGTACGAATGTAAACACATCGGGTGGACGAGGGTCGTACGCTGGTCGTACGAGCATGTACGAGGGGAGTACGTGGCTTCTGACTAAAAACCCTAATCTCTTGTCTTCCACCCTATTTAAGCAACCTTATATCATTTGGACCAAACCCTAATCAGCCTCCATAGCCTCATTTGATCCTGTAACCCCAGATTTTCATTTGAGTGTGATCCTTGAGCTTAAAGAGTGTTTTGGTGGACATTTTAGAGAGCATGCAATAAGGAGAAGGCAGTGATTAAGTATTGGGTATAAAGTCATAACCTTGTCATCTCTTTTGTTAGTTTGAGCTAGGGTTTTGTTATAAAGTCCCTTTTTTGTTGTTGGACCTTCTCTTGTGAGTTGAGGAACTCCAGAGACTAGGATTGCTAGATCTAAGCTCTTCGAGCATGCTTGATGCATAAATGTGCCATCTTGGATGTTGTTTTGATACCATGCATGAGTTTGAGGTCTTAAATGACGTCTTAATGGAAAAGGATGATGTATTGGGGACCCTTATAGAATGCAAGGGCATAAAGTTGCCAACTTTATGCCCTATGACATCTTAATGGACTCATATCTGAAGTTTAACGTGGAAATCCCAAGTATTAAGCACTTAATGGTTGTTGGTGCATACACTACTTGTACGTCGGGTGTAATATGGTTTACACTGTGCGTACATCCTAGGGGCTCAGTACGCTAAGCGTACTTGAGTGGTACGCTAGGCGTACGCACCCCAGATTGGTTTGGGCTTTGTGTGGGCTTGTAAGATTGTTGGGCCTTATTTTGTTTTGGGCATAATTCCATTTAGAGATAGTGGTCTGTTATTCTGATTTGGGCTATAGTTGTATTGGTTGGGCCTTATTTGGCCATGTAGCCCATTAATAGCTTTTATCTTGGATCATAGTGTGACAACTCAAAATTTCTATCTTGTACTTTCAGTCAATTCAATCAAAGATAAACTTGTTTCTACTACCTTTAGCATTGATTAGAGTCTGTTTGGGTGTTCTAAGCCTAGTGTATTCAAGAATCGGGTATTAGGACGTATCAGCTTGAGTCCAATGTGCCTTAATCAAACTTTAATCCCATTAAAGGGAGTTTACGGCCAAACCTTCATGTTTTGGCCGTAAACTCATGTCAAGGCCGTAAACCCATGCCATAAGCATGAGTTTACATCACTTTTCTCCATTTCTTCCATTTCTAGTCAAGAACACCCGAATATTCTCTCAAGTATCATAAGATCTTCACTTTGATCTTCCAAAAATCTAAGAATTCTTTCACTTGAATTGTTGTTACATCTCCATATCTAGTGATTATACATGATTTCATCCATGAAATCATTCCATTTTGCTAGATTTTCAAGTGTTCTTCATTTCACCAACAACATCAAGAACACACACTAGTGTTTTTGGACTTTAATCACCCAATCAAGCTTCTATATTGCTAGTACTCTCTCCTAAGCTTGTTATATACAAGGAATACTTGAAGAACACTTAGAAAACATTCAATTAACAAGAACAAAGGGAGTTTACGGCCAAGGCAATCTCCCTTGGCCGTAAACCCATATAATGAAGCATATGTTGACTTTAAACACTCCTAAAGGCTTCTAAACCCTTGAGTATCTTCCTTTGTGCAATACTTACGAATTATACTACTTGAAAACATAAAGAAATCAAGATCAAAAGGTGTTTACGGCCAAGGCAATCTCCTTGGGCCATAAACCCTAATTAAGGGTGCAAATGAACCCTAAACCTCTTACTAAGCCTTGGAACTAAGTCTAGAACACCTGAAGGAAGAACCTAGGACTTTAAAACACAAAATGGTATAAGATACTATGAGTTTATGGCTGTAAACTCATAGGGCCATAAACCCTAGGTCGTAAACTCATGTAAGACTTACCATGTTGGCCGTATACTCATTAGAATGGCCATACACCCTTAGTATGCAATCATATGTGATTGTAGTACTTAAATCCTAGGGTTTCCTAGACTAATAAGGTGTTACCTTTCATTATTAGTCGTTTAAACACTAATTATAAACATATATGTTTCATTATATGTTCAATAGGATACGTGTGTGCTCAACTCTTCACTTGATACTTAGCATCCTACACCAATCCTACATTTGAGTAACTTACAACAGGTGAGTTCATACCCCCACATTTTCATAGTTTTTACTGTTTTAAAGGGGGTGGAATACAAGTATAACACAAAGATATTGTGTTATAACAAACAATTTCAAATGGAATACAGTTATCAAAACAAATCGTTTCAAACATCTTATCAAATCAAGTGGTTTTAAGTGGTTATTTCAAAAAGACGTCAAGTCACCAAAATGGATTTCCAAATATGAAACTTCTTTTAAATGTTTTATAAAGTTATATTTTCCCCAAAAATCATACTAGTATACATATATTTATATAAATAAGGTTTAAAAGACTTAGGACTGACAACCCACTTTGGTTCCTTTTTCTTGTTTGGATGTGGGATCACAAGTATCCGTTGTTTGTCCAAGTGTCATTTAAATTTTAGTTATATATATTTGTATATGTATACAAGTATAAAAGTTTATTCAATTAGATTCAATTACCCTTTGTACATGTTGAGCAAAGGATCCCATACATGAATACTCGTTATCAAATCAGAAAGTACATATAAATTATAATAGGTATAATTTATGATACACAGAACATTAATTCACGATACTAGTAGACTACATTGTTTTACAAAAACAAAGGTTTAATTCAAAACTATTCAAGTGTATTCATTCATTCAAGTACATATTAAGAATACTAATTCAAGGATATACTATCAATCATTTACTTCAGAATGATTGGGTTTTCATAACTGTTATACATGTAATGTTATATGCTTTTATGAGTATACAAGTGATACAGTTTGTTTAATTCATTTTAAACAATACAGTAAAGTCCTGTTATTATAACCAAAGTCTACAGCAGGGGATCGAAAAAATGTGTGTGTAGATCTATATTGGGAATGACACTCCCGCACTCGGACTGCTAGCTACAGTCAGGCATACACGTCTGTGAGTGACAATTGCTATCACCAACTTTCAGCGCACACATAGCGTTGGGTCAGGTCATCTAGTTAGTATGGTTATAATAACTCATTAAAAGATATTAACAATACGTTAGTGTATAATTACTAAACTTAAGTACATTTTCAAAGTACTAGTTTACAAGATACATTTTACAGTATACAGTTTACAAGATACACTTTAAAAGATATAGTTTACAAGATACAGTTTACTAGATACAGTTGACAAGATACAAGTTTACATAAAGATTACAAGTACAGAACATTAGTTTACAAACAGAACAGTTTTACACATATACAACTACTTTTCATATACAACAGAAAATATAGGATTTTCTGGAAACAGTTTAAATATTCAAGAATCAGAAAACACTCTTACAAAACATAAATACTTATGCACTCACTCAACTTTATGTTGATACTCTCTTTTCAAATTACTTGTATTCTCAGGGAACCCGTAGACAGGTACACCCGAGCTTTTGAAGATGGAGCAGTTTATGTTTTGTCTTTATCTTTTGTACAACTTTTAGTTTCAGTATACAAAGTGAAACACATGTAAATATTTATACTTTTTAATACAATGGTTGTTTGTACTATGATTACTATATTACATGTGTTGTGATACTACCGATGCAGTCCTCCACCCCCGGACGTTTCCGCCGTCTGGTTTTTTGGGTGTGATAGATTGGTATCAGAGCATTGTTTATAGTGAACTTCATATATCAATCCATAAAAGATATACAACCTATAAATACATTTGGGGCTAAGAGCTCTGACTACAAGTATACTTTTAAAAATTTAAGTATTTTTACGAGAAGTATACTAACACTCATATCTACAAGTACAGTATCACATTCATAAGAACTTAAAAGTATTTGGATGTTGAACATTACAGTCAAACCTGGACAGTTATGTAATCATATTTGGGATTAATATACCCTGATCAACTATATTCATTTGAAATATTACCAACATGTGTTTGGGAGTGATAGTGGTATTGTGTCATGTCTAAAATTTACCATACATACTCAGAAGAACTTTAGAACAGAACATAAAGATTAAAATACCACAGGGGTATTTTAGGCACTATACACTAATAACAAACATGTGAAAGCAATAGAACAAATTAAGGGTAGAACTATAAATATTAGGGTATATTACAATTACATGTAATTAAAATTATATAGACTTAGAATATGTGATTTAGCTTCATTTCCTGTTCCTTGTTTGATTGTGGATTTAGAGCCGGGTCATTTAATTGAAGGTGTAATATAACCAAGTTATATATAATTAATATGAACTTTATAGTTATAGTAATATCTAGAACAAGTTGTACTTAGTACATTATTTATTAATTGTAGGTCTTTCTTGTAGAAACTTATCGTTACTAACTATATTCTATATCTCTTATCCCTATTCTCGCTAAGATAACAATGGCTGGATTTCACATACCTAGAAACCCGTATTTCCCAAAGCAAGAACAAGATGTAGAACCAGAAGAAAATCACGAGATTCCCTTAGATGATGATTTTGCTGAGAATTTTCCTGAAGATAACAATTACGGATCAGAAGCCTATAATCCACCACCAGTTGATCAGAATCCTAACCCTCGTCCAGTTTTCCAAGGTCTGACGCCAATGTGGGTAGAAATCTTGGAAACATGGAGTCAAGAGCAAACTCAACCAATGCCTTACAATGGAGACAGAAGCTTCTACAACTTAAGCGAAGGCGGTTCGGCAGACAGAGTCCTGCCAATAATAGTTAGTAGAGTTGCTCGAAATGACATTCAGGGTAGAACAGCCATCAACCGAATAGGGGAAGTTGTTGCCAATATGAGACTTAATACAGTTAGTATTAACCGTCTTGAGCATATTCGTGAGAGAGATACAAGAGACAATGAATCTCTATTGCAAGCATTAACTGAAACTCGAGCTGAAGTCATAGAACTTCGAGCACGCCTGAACGTGTATGAAAGGCACCTGCTTACTATGGAGCGTCAAATGGCTGAGTTGAGGGTACATCCAAATGATACTCGTCATCATTAGGAAGTACTCTACTCGTTTCTTATTCACTCTTTTAGTTATACTTAAGTCTATGGTTAGGTTTTAATGTTATTTTTCAGGGTTTTTCAGTAAGACCACGAAAATTCTATTTTCGATAGGACTTTATGATGTCGATATTTTCTCAGAATTTGGTATATTGTAGAACTGTTTAGGGTCAAGTTTTCCAGACTTATGTATTCAATATGCCAATTTAATCGACATACATTTTCATACTCTTGATAAATAACCATTTAATTTCATATTATTCAGTTACAAGTTGTAGTTGTCATAGACTTCTATTTCCAATTCATTCCAAGATTCATGTCGAATTATCTGTTTTAGTTCAGAGATATCAGAATTCATATTCATTCTTGATATCTTATCATCATTGTATCTTTTGAATTTTATAGAAAAAGATGCCTCCTCGTAGGAATCCAAGACGTCAAAATACTGATGAACACCGATACTACCTCCGCCACCACCTCCTCAGTTCGACCCCGCTATGTTCCAAGTGGCGTTCACAACAGCTGTAACTGCTGCTATGGCTCAGATTAATCCTTCTGGTGCTAGTGGGTCTGGAGCGGGTACAAATCCTGCTAACCAGGGGGAAGGTCATGGGCACTCGCGAGAGTGCACTTATAAGGAGTTTTCCAATGCCAAACCCAGGACCTTTAATGGAACTGGTGGCGTTATGGCTTTAAGGCAATGGATAGAAAAGACAGAAGCAATTTTTGAAATTTGCTCCTGTCCTAAAAACAGCAAAGTCAAGTTCGTTGCTTGTACTTTTTCTGAAAGAGCTTTGACGTGGTGCAATGGTCACGTTAAGTCACTTACTCTAGTAGTGGCTAATTCGATCCGTTGGGAGAACTTCAAAGCTATGCTTATGCGGGAATATTGTCCGCGAGGCGAAGTACAAAAACTTGAGCATGAACTCTGGGGTGTTTCAATGGTTGGTTCTGATATATCAACCTATACTAGTAGATTTTGTGATCTGGCAATTCTGTGTCCAGAGATGGTTGCTCTAGAGAGCAAGAAGATTTAGAGATATATTTGGGGACTGTCGGCCCAAATTCAGTCAAGTGTGTTAGCTTCAAGGCCTGTTACTTTTGACAGTGCTAAAGAGCAGGCACAATATCTTATTGATCATGGAATCCATCAACACTCGGTGGTTGTTGCACCAGAACATCCAAAGGGAAACAAAAATAACAACAATAACAACAACAACAACAAGGGTCGGAACAAGAGGAAGGGAAAGTTTTCACAGGATTCCTCAAAGAAACAACAACTGGCTGCAGTCAACGTTGCGACTGTACCTACTGTTGTTCCTGTTAATCCAGCACCAGCAAAGCCATATGCTGGTAATCTCCCAAAGTGCAACAAGTGCAATTTTCACCATAATGGAAATTGCAGGGAAACGCAGTGTCGTAACTACAACACGAAAGGGCATACTACCCGATTCTGTAGAGCATCACCCCAACCACTTAACCAAGTACCTGCTGCTGGAGTTGGTCAAGCATGCTACAATTGTGGTGAAGTAGGACATTTCAAGAAAGACTGTCCTAAACCTGGAAATGTTGGCGGAGTCGGGAGAATATTAGCCTTGGGCCAGGAAGAAGCTGTGGCAAATCCCGCAGTAGTTACGGGTACGTTTCTTCTCAACGACACTTATGCATGCATTCTATTTGATTGTGGTGCTGAGAAGAGCTTCGTGAGGCATAATTTCAAACACTTGCTAAAACAAAACTCTCAACCATTAAAAGAAACATTCACAGTCGAAATGGCTAATGGGAAATCTGAATCCACCAACGATATATAAATAGGATGTACTCTTACTTTGAATAACTATTCGTTTCCTATTGACCTTATGCCGGTCTCTATCAAGAGTTTCGACGTCATAATAGGTATGGATTGGTTGTGTCCTAACCGTGCTGACATCCTATGTTATGAAAAAGCCATTCGTCTGAATTTACCAACTAATGAAACTCTTGTTATTTACGGCGACAAACCTGGAACGAATCTCCAAATCATTTCTTACATCAAGTCACATAAGTACCTTCGCAAAGCGTACTGTGCTTTCTTAGCTCGTGTTGTAGACAAAACGCAAGAAGTGAAAGATATCGCGAAAATTCCAGAAGTCTGTAACTTTCTCGATGTTTTTCCCGATGATCTTCCAGGAGTACCTCCCGAAAGACAAGTCGAATTCCGAATCGACTTAATTCCAGGGGCTACCCCAGTAGCCAAGTCTCCCTACCGTCTTGCACCTTCAGAATTGCAGGAATAATCCAGCCAGCTTAACGAACTTCTTAATAAAGGTTTCATAAGACCAAGCTTCTCACCCTGGGGAGCACCGGTTTTGTTCGTAAAGAAGAAGGATGGATCATTCTGTATGTGCATAGACTACCGCGAGCTGAATAAACTTACCATTAAGAATCGATACCCTCTGCCTCGGATTGACGATTTGTTCGACCAACTTCAAGGTGCGAGCTACTTCTCAAAAATAGACTTAAGATCCGGGTATCACCAGTTACGAATTTTGGTGGATGACATTCCCAAAAGCGCGTTCAGAACTCGTTATGGTCATTATGAGTTTGTAGTGATGCCATTCGGATTGACGAATGCACCTGCTATGTTCATGGATCTAATGAACAGAGTGTGTCGTCCATTCTTGGACAAATTCGTTATAGTCTTCATTGATGACATTCTTATTTATTCAAGAAGTGAAGAGGAACATGGCCAACATCTTCGTCAAGTTTTACAAACTCTTAGAACAGAGAAACTCTATGCGAAGTTTTCAAAATGTGAATTTTGGATTAGAAAGGTTGAATTTCTAGGTCACGTGGTCAGTTCTGAAGGAATACACGTCGATCCTTCCAAAATTAAGGCTATTGAAAACTTGTCAGCACCCAAAACACCTACAGAAATCCGTCAATTCTTAGGTCTTGCTGGCTATTATCGCAGATTCATCTAAAATTTCTCTAGAATAGCTAAACCTCTTACCACCTTGACGCAAAAGGGGGTAATTTTTAGCTGGTGAGAAAGACAAGAAACAACGTTCCAAACGCTGAAGCGAGCTCTGTGTAGTGCATCGATCCTGTCCCTTCCCGAAGGAACAGAGGATTTTGTAGTGTACTACGATGCTTCTAATCAACGACTTGGATGTGTTCTTATGCAAAAAGGAAATGTGATATCTTATGCCTTAAGACAGCTAAAGACACGTGAAGTCAATTATTCAACACATGACCTTGAACTAGGAGCAGTAGTATTTGCTCTGAAGATCTGGAGACATTACTTATATGGCACGAAATGCATAGTATTCACGGACCATAAAAGTCTCCGACATATCTTCAATCAGAAAGAGTTGAACATGAGACAACGACGATGGGTAGAGCTACTGAATGACTACGATTGTCAGATTCTTTATCACCCTGGTAAAGCTAACGTTGTAGCTGACACCCTTAGCAGAAAAGAATACTCGAGACGCCGAGTAATGTCATTGACTATGACAATCCATTCACATCTGTCCACGCAGATCAGAGAGGCTCAACTAGAGGCCTTAAAACCTGAAAAAGTGACAGGTGAATCATTGAGATGAATGGATAAAAACTTCAAAGTCAGGGATGATGGAGTTTATTGTTTCATGAATCGAATCTGGATACCTAAGTTTGGTGGTTACAGAGATGTAGTCATGAATGAAGCTCACAAAACTCGATACTCTATTCATCCAAGTTCGGAGAAGATGTATCTAGACCTTAAGAAACTGTACCGGTGGCCTAACATGAAGGCTGAAATCGCTACCTTCGTGGGCAAGTGTCTTACTTGCGCCAAAAGTAAAGGTAGAATACTAGAAACCTTCAGGTTTATTGCAACAACCTGAAATACCAGAATGGAAGTGGGAGCGGATTACAATGGACTTCGTAACCAAGCTACCCAAGACATCGGGTGGTTATGATACTATTTGGGTAATCGTCGATAGATTAACCAAGTCCGCACACTTCTTACCAATTAGAGAAACTGATAAGATAGAGAAGCTAACAAGAACTTACCTCAAAGAAATCGTTAGACTGCATGGTGTTCCAATATCTATTATTTTCGACCGAGATAGTAGATTCACTTCTCATTTTTGGCAGTCTTTACAAAAATATTTGGGAACTAGGCTGGACATGAGTAAAGCCTACCATCCTCAACTGACGGACAAAGTGAGAGGATGATTCAAACTTTAGAAGATATGTTATGATCTTGCGTGATACACTTTGGTAAGGCATGGGATACTCATTTACCCCTTGTCGAATTCTCGTACAATAATAGTTATCACACTAGCATAAAGGCTACTCCTTTCGAAGCTCTATATGGCCGTAAGTGAAGATCCCCTTTTTGCTGGGCTGAAGTAGGCGATACGCAGTTAGGTAGAAGTCAAGTTCCTGAGGGTGCCCTCACTGGTCCGAAAATCATTCGCGAAACCACGGAGAAAATCGTACAAATCCGGGAGCGACTTAAAGCTTCCAGAGATAGATAGAAACGCTACGCCGACAAAAGAAGAAAACCTTTGGAGTTTCAGGTTGGTGACCGCGTCATGTTGAAGGTCTCACCCTAGAAGGGGATGATACGCTTTGGAAAGCGTGACAAGTTGAATCCAAGGTATATACGACCGTTCGAGATTCTTGCTAGAATTGGTCCTGTAGCTTACAAACTTTGACTACCTCAAGAACTAAGTAAGATACATCCTATTTTCCACGTCTCAAACTTGAAAAAGTGTTTGTCCGATGAGACTCTTGTTATTCCACTCGGCGAGATCGAGATTGACGAGAGCCTCAACTTCGTGGAAGAACCTGTAGAGATCATGGACCAAGAGGTCAAGCAAACGAAACAAAGTCGTATCTCGATAGTGAAGGTTCGCTGGAATGCCAAACGACGACTTGAATTCACTTCCGAATGCGAGGATCAAATGAAAATGAAATATCCTCATCTTTTCGTTTAGTTATTTGTAACTACTTACTTGCTTAAACTGTAATTTTGGGACGAAATTCTCTCTAACGGGGGGATAATGTGACAACCCGAAATTTGTATCTTGTACTTTCAGTCAATTCAATCAAAGACAAACTAGTTTCTGCTACTTTCAGCATTGATTAGAGTCTGTTTGGGTGTTCTAAGCCTAGTGTATTCAAGAATCGGGTATTAGGAAGTATCAGCTTGAGTCCAATGTGCCTTAATCAAACTTTAATCCCATTAAAGGGAGTTTACGGACAAACCTTCATGTATGGGCCGTAAACTCATGTCAAGGCCGTAAACCCATGCCATAAGCATGAGTTTACATCACTTTTCTCCATTTCTTCCATTTCTAGTCAAGAACACCCAAATATCCTCTCAAGTATCATAAAATCTTCACTTTGATCTTCCAAAAATGTAAGAATTCTTTTCCTTGAATTGTTGTTACATCTCCTTATCTACTGATTATACATGATTTCATCCATGAAATCATTCCATTTTGCGAGATTTTCGAGTGTTCTTCATTTCACCAAGAACACCAAGAACACACACTAGTGTTTTTGGACTTTAATCACCCAATTAAGTTTCTATATTGTAAGTACTCTCTCCTAAGCTTGTTATATACAAGGAATACTTGAAGAACACTTAGAAAACATTCAATTAACAAGAACAAAGGGAGTTTACGGCCAAGGCAATCTCCCTTGGCCGTAAACCCATATAGTGAAGCATATGTTGACTTTAAACACTCCTAAAGGCTTCTAAACCCTTGAGTACCTTCCTTTGTGTAATACTTACTGATTATACTACTTAAAAACATAAAGAAATCAAGATCAAAAGGTGTTTACGGCCAAGGCAATCTCCTTGGGCCGTAAACGCTAATTAAGGGTGCAAATGAACCCTAAACCTCTTACTAAGCCTTGGAACTAAGTCTAGAACACCTCAAGGAAGAACCTAGGACTTTAAAACACAAAATGGTATAAGATACTATGAGTTTACGGCCGTAAACTCATAGGGCCGTAAACCGTAGGCCGTAAACTCATGTAAGACTTACCATGTCGGCCATAAACTCATTAGAATGGCCATACACCCTTAGTATGCAATCATATGTGATTGTAGTACTTAAAACCTAGGGTTTCCTAGTCTAATAAGGTGTTACCTTTCATGATTAGTTGTTTAAACACTAATTATAAACATATATGTGTCATTATATGTTCAATAGGATCCGTGTGTGCTCAAGTCTTCACTTGACACTTACCATCCTACACCAATCTTACATTTGAGTGACTTACAACAGGTGAGTTCATAGCCCCACATTTTCATAGTTTTTACTGTTTTAAAGGGGGGGGGGAATACAAGTATAACACAAAGATATTGTGTTATAACAAATGATTTCAAATGGAATACAGTTATCAAAACAAATGGTTTCAAACATCTTATTAAATCAAGTGGTTTTAAGTGGTTATTTCAAAAAGACGTCAAGTCACCAAAATGGATTTCCAAATATGAAACTTCTTTTAAATGTTTTATAAACTTATATTTTCCCCAAAAATCATACTAGTATACATATATTTATATAAATAAGGTCTAAAAGACTTAGGACTGACAACCCACTTTGGTTCCTTTTTCTTGTTTGGATGTGGGATCACAAGTATTCGTTGTTTGTCCAAGTGTCATTTAATTTTTAGTTATACATATTTGTATATGTATACAAGTATAAAAGTTTATTCAATTAGATTCAATTACCCTTTGTACATGTTGAGCAAAGGATCCCATACATGAATACTCGTTATCAGATCAGAAAGTACATATAAATTATAATAGGTATAATTTATGATACACAAAACATTAATTCACGATACTAGTATACTAGAGTACATTGTTTTACAAAAACAAAGGTTTAATTCAAAACTATTCAAGTGTATTCATTCATTCAAGTACATATTAAGAATACTAGTTCAAGGATATACTATCAATCATTTACTTCAGAATGATTGGGTTTCATAACTGTTATACATGTACCGTTATATGCTTTTATGAGTATACCAGTGATACAATTTGTTTAATTCATTTTAAACAATACAGTAAACTCCTGATATTATAACCAGAGTCTCCAGCAGGGGATCGAAACAATGTGTGTATAGATCTATATTGGGATTGACACTCCCGCACTCGGACTGCTAGCTACAGTCAGGCATACACGCATGTGAGTGACAATTGTTATCACCAACTTTCAGCGCATACATAGCGTTGGGTCTGGCCATCTAGTTAGTATGGTTATAATAACTCATTAAAAGATATTAACAATACGTTAGTGTATAATTACTAAACTTAAGTACATTTTCAAAGTACTAGTTTACAAGATACATTTTACAGTATACAGGTTACAAGATACAATTTACAAGATACAGTTTACTAGATACAGTTAACAAGATACAAGTTTACATAAAGCTTACAAGTACACAACATTGGTTTACAAACAGAACAGTTTTACACATATACAACTACTTTTCATATACAACAGAAAATATAGGATTTTCTGGAAACAGTTTACATATTCAAGAAACAGAAAACACTCTTACAAAAAATAAATACTTATGAACTCACTCAACTTTATGTTGATACTCTATTTTCAAATTACTTGTATTCTCAGGGAACCCGTAGACAGGTTCACCCGAGCTTTTGAAGATGGAGCAGTTTATGTTTTGTCTTTATCTTTTGTACAACTTTTGGTTTCAGTATACAAAGTGAAACACATGTAAATATTTATACTTTTTAATACAATGGTTGTTTGTACTAATATTACTATATTACATGTGTTGTGATACTACAAATGAAGTCCTCCACCCCCGGACGTTTCCGCCGTCTGGTTTGGGGGTGTGACACATAGGCCCATTAGTAAAGCTAAGACTTTTGGGCCACCATGTAAGGATTTAGGCTTAGCTTTTTGGACTCTTTGGCCAGGCTGAGTTATAATCCTAATTTAGGGTTATTTGTACCATTGTTCAGTGTGAGGTTTCGGGCTGTTAGGCGAGCAACTATTGTGTTCAGCAGGCTGAGGTGAGTCTTCTCATCATACCAATGGGTCGAAGGTACCAATGCCGACCCATTATCTGACATGTAGTAATTTGTTGATATGAAATTGTATGCTTTGTGGTATGTATTTTTTACGTGAAGACCATGGGGGAGCCTATGTCATTCCAAGTAAAGACCATGGAGGGGGGTCCATGGCAATTCTTGTATGCCTTTCTATTGCATGGATTTTATGTGACTGGATGTGTTGGGTATTTTGGGAAACTCACTATGTGTTTGCTTACAATTTTTTGGATGTTTCAGGTACTTCTAGCTCTAAGGGCAAGGGCCCGACTTGGTGGCGCAGTGTGCACTCTCCAGTATTCCGCACTAGTTGTTTTGGATACTCTGATCTTTTGAATAATGTATTATGTAATGGAATTTGTGGGAAACAAATATGGATTTTATTTCTAGATAGTAAATGAAATATTTTACTTAAGTTTTTGGGTTGTTACAAATTTGTATTAGAGCCTTGGTTTGAGGGATTCGGGTACACTCTCGGGTGAGTCAGAACTCAAACCGAGGAAATGGTAAACCCTTTTTCAAAAAGAAACCAAAAGTTAAAGTTTTTCTTAAAAGTGGTTTTCTTAAGTAAAGGGGGGGGGGGTGCAATGCGTGTAATCGGCCGAGCTCAAGTAAGTGTTCCTAATGTTTTAGCCATGCTAAGTTATATGTGGAAATTGATGTTGAATTGATTATTTGCTAAGTGTGCGCTAGAATGATGGATTATGCCTTATTCCTCTTCCTTGTTTGGTTGTGGTTTAAGGTAGAAGATTTATTTGACAGTCTATCTGATTCTATTTGTGTATAACTTGCATGCATAGGGCAACCTTATATGATTGATTTAAGTTTCTGGTTCGGTGAGGATTGAGAGATCATAGGATAGTTTAGGATCTGAGTTTTGTTATGTTCGGTGGACTATGTTTATTTGAGGTTGGGAGAATTAGAGGCATCGGGTTTGGCTTTGGGGAAGGTACATGTAGGTGTGGAAGCTAGTATTGGGCCTGGACTACAGAAATCACAGGATTTGTACCCATAACAAGAACAGACCTGGAAACTCTAAAGAGTCCGGTGGGGAGGGATCCGTTGAACTTACTTATCAATTGTCAAATATGTTGCATTCTCATATTGATAATGGTCATGATTACACGAGGTTCGGGTTCAAGATCGGGAGCAGGTTCAGATCTGGTGCAGAGCCCATTGATGAGCACTTGTACGATCTAATCGCAGCCGAGGTTACACGTGGCATCCTTGACGCTACCCCGGGAATTCAAGGTGTGTGTTGCGCTGAGCTCTTTAGGGTCAGGAACCTCATTACTAGTTGGCGCTGGGTAGCGGACATGGAGAATGCCCAGCGCACTTGTTTTTTCCCCGAGGTGGCAAAGGTGGGTTTTGCATCTTGTATGTTGAGGGACCGATCACGAGACTGGTGGGAGGAAGTTACCCGTAAGGTGGGATCAGTGAGTGTGGCTGAGCTGACTTGGGAGGAGGTTGTGAGGAGGTTTGATCAGGAATTTGCACCGGCCATTGAGGTTCATCATTTAGTGAGAGAGTTTTAGGATTTGCAGTGACTACTGAGACTGTGGCGGAGATCACCGCCAAGATTCACGAGAGGCCACTATTGGTTCGCAGTATGCTGCGGATGAGGAGATGAAGAAGACGAGGTATCATTCCATGTTGATGGATAATATCCAGGAGTTTGTGAGCTTTTCAGGGTGTAAGACCCTGAATGATATGGTGGAGAAGGCCCGAGAACGGGTAATTGAGTTAGAGCTCCACACGAAGAGGAAGTCGGAGGAGGTTCAGACGGTTGTGGGTCAGGCTAAGAAGCATAAGACCTCTGATCCTCCCAACAGAGGCCAGCAGGGTCGGGGCTGCTGTGCCAAATGCAACAGACACCACATTGGAGCCTGTCGGGTGTCAGGTTCATCATGTTATGCGTGTGGACAGCCGGGCCACATGAGCAGGGATTGTCCCAAGAAGGGCTTGATTTGTTTCCACTACAACCAGACCGGTCATAAAAAGGTCGATTGTCCGAGGTTGTCTGGATGAGGAGGAGCAGTGGCAGCGCCTGCGCCCGCTACAATGAGGATCACCGATGGCCGTACGGTTAAGGCGAAGGCTCATATGGTGAAGACTCGCGTATTTCAGCTGGCCACGGAGGAGGCTCGAGAAGCGCCAGACGTCGTGACTGGTATGTGATCCATTTTTTCCTTATTATTTTATTGTTATGCATATGTTATTATGATTTTGTATTGGAACCTTTTTGGTCAATGGATTGTCGGCTTATGTTCTTTATGATTCGAGGGCTACCCGATCATTTGTATCCCTTACACTCAGCAAGAGGTTTCGTGATGCTTCGGTGACATTGGATTCCCCACTCGAGGTGGAGATTATAGATGAAAGCATTTTGAGTGTTGCGAGGGTTTTCCAGAAGAGTGTTCTAAATATGTTCGGGGAGAGGTTTCTTATTGATATGGTTCCAATTCCGTTGAAAGGATTAAAGGTGATCACCAGGATGGATTGGTTGGGGCCCGATGGGGTGATGATAGATTGCGTGGATCAGCTAGTGAGGGTTTGAACCCCAAATGGTGGAGAACTGGTTATCCATGGGGAGAGGACCTTGCATGGGCTAACTCTCTACTCGGCTGCAAGGGCTAGGAGACACGTTCAACAAGGTTGTTTTGGGTTCTTAGCTTATGTCATGGAGACGAGGTGGAGGCCACATAAGAGATGAGAAGAGTACCTATTGTGCGAGATTTTCCGGATGTATTTTGTAGAGGAGTTTCCTGGGGTGCCTCCCAAGAGGAAAGTGGTGTTTCGTATTGATTTTGTGCCTAGTACGGATCCTATAGCCAAGGCTCTGTATCGTCTAGCTCCTCCTGAGATGCAGGAGTTGTCTACCCAGCTTCAGGAGCTGCTAGACAGGTGATTTATTCGTCCGGTCAGTTCCTCGTGGGGAGTAACGATCCTGTTCTTGAAAATGATGGATATTTCACACAGGATGTGTATTGATTATCAAGAGCTGAAACAAGGTAATGGTGAAGAACCGTTATCCGATTCAGAGGATTAATGATTTATTTGATCAACTTCAGGGTGGATCTTGGTTTTCCAAGATTGATCTTCAGTCAGGGTATCATCAGATGAGGATCAGGGATGGAGACATACCGAATATGGCATTCAGAACTTGTTATGATCATTACGAGTTTGTGGTGTTGCCATTTTGGCTCACCAATGCTCCAGTAGCATTAATGGATCTCATGAACTGGGTTTGCAGACCGATGCTGGACCGGTTTGTGATCGTTTTCATTGATGATATTTTGGTCCATTCTAAGATAGGAGCAATACGACCAAAATTTAAGGGAGGTGATGGAGACCTTGAGGAGGGAGAGGCTTTATGCAAAATTCCCCAAATGCAAGTTTTGGTTACGTGAGGTGCAGTTTCTGGGGCACATCATCAATCAAGAGGGTATATTGGTGGATCCTTCCAAGATTGAGGTGGTGATGCGTTGGGAGATTCCGAAGAACGCATCCGAGATCCGGAGTTTGTTGGGTTAAGAAGGGTATTATCGGAGATTCGTCCAAGATTTCTCCAAGATTATCGTACCTTTGACCCGTTGACCAAGAAGAGTGTGACTCTTCGGTGGGGTCCATATGAACAATTGGCTTTCGAGACCTTAAGGTAGAAGCTGTGTGAGGCCCCGATCCGAGCACTACCCGAGGGATTGGATGACTTTGTAGTGTACTGTGATGCTTCTATTTTGGGATTTGGGAGCTGTTCTGATGCAGAGGGGGCATGTGATTGCTTATGCCTCGAGACAGCTGAAGCCTCATGATTTGGAGTCATTATTTATATGGGGTCCGATATGCCATTTTCACCGATCACAAGATTTTAAAATATTTGATGGCTCATCAGAATCTGAATATGATACAGAGGAGATGGTTAGATGTGGTAAAAGATTATGATTGCGAGATTTTGTATCATCCCGGGAAGGCCAATGTGGTGGTCGATGCTTTGAGCCGTAAGGATGCGAGTGCTCCGATCCAAGATGTCTGCTTGAGGATGATGGTGAGTTCACCTTTATTAGATATGATCAAGGAGGCACGGGTTGAGGGATTGAAAAAGGAGAACATGAAGATTGAGCAGATTCGGGGGCAAATTGCTTTGTTTGTTCGAGATAGTCGGGGATTATTGAGTCAGTGTAGCAGATTTTGTGTTCCGAACTGTGGGGGAATGAGGTAAATGATCTTGGAGGAGGCGCACAAGTCCAAGTTTTCTATTCACCTGGGGGCCACAAAGATGTACCGAGACCTGATATTGAGCTATTCCTGGGATTGTATGAACTGGGAGGTTGTGTGGTTTGTTGAGCGGTGTTTGACCTGGAGGAACTTCAAAGCCGAATACCAGAGCCCTCACGGAAAGGTTGAGCCGATACCTTTTCCTGTGTGGAAATGGGAAGAGATCACGATGGATTTTATCATGAAATTACCTATAACCACGCAGGGTGTGGATTCCATTTGGGTTATTGTGGACAGGTGACTAAGAGTGCACATTTTATTCCAATCTCCGAGAGTATCTCCGCCGAGAAGTTAGCAGATATTTATGTGCGGGAGGTAGTGGTCAGGCACGAAGTGCCATATCTATGGTCTTGGATCGCGATGTTTGTTTCACCTCCAAATTTTGGAGGATGTTTCATGAGGAGTTTGGTACTTACTTGCATTTCAGCACTGCTTACCACCCCCAGACTGATGGTCAGAGCGAGCGGACAATACAAACGCTCGAGGATATGCTTCGGGCATGCGTATTAGACTTTGGAGGAAGTTTGGATACCTACCTTCCACTAGCAGATTTCTCATACAATAATAGTTATCATACTAGTATTGACTGACCCCCATTTGAGATGTTGTATGGTCGGAGGTGTAGGACTATAGTTTGTTGGGGCGAGGTTGGACATCGAGTCATGGGAAGCACCGAAGTGGTGCTTAAGACCACTGAAAAGTTGATTTAGCAGGTGTGTGATAGACAGAGGGTTGCACAGAGCTGATAGAAAAGTTATGCTAACCGGCGTCAGTCAGATCTCGAGTTCCAAGTAGGAGACTTTGTGGTGTTGATGGTGTCACCTTGGAAGGGTGTCATTTAGTTTCAGAAGAGGGGCAAGCTGGGGCCTCGATTCATTGGACCATTCAGGATTTCTTTCCGAGTTGACAAGGTTGCGTATTAGTCGGACCTTCTGGATGAGCTCAGTCAGAACCATAACACCTTCCACATGTCTCAGCTTTAGGTCGATAGTTGAAATGAAAATTTAATCTATAAAAACTATGCATCTGTTAAATGCATAATTATAATAATATGTAACTAAAGTTCTCTAACGTTAACTAATTTGACATATGCAATATAAAATAAAAATGGAATTCAACATATGTAATCTCACATTTGAGTGTATAATCAAGTTGATAAGAGTTACATCATTTACTTTAAAATTCCATTTTCTTTTTCAAATCCTTCACTTTATACATTGTAATTAAAACCTTTGAATGTATGCATCATACTTACTCTGGTAGCTTGTTAATAAGATGCATTATTATGGTCTTGTTATGACATGGACTGGTAATTACTTGGATAATGTCAGGATAAAGTTACTTGGTTGTAATATCAGTTTTTTTTGGGTCTTATGTCATGTGGATGATTTTATCCTTATGAAAATCTTTTGTCATGTAATGGTAGTTTGGTGTAAGTTTGATGTAGATTGCAGGTATATGAGAATAAATGAGTCCTATTATAATCTATTTATCTACAAATTATGTATTAACATGAGACTTTTGCAAATTTAAGAATTTTATAATAATTTTCATGCGTGTGTATGTGTGCTAATTTGCTTGTATCTTAATGTATGTTAATTCAACATTACTATTTTAGCCAGAGGTGAATTGAAAGTTACATCGAGAAAAAGATTATTCTGGTCTTTTTTTTAAAAAACTTTTTGGTGTGGATTGATAATTAGATAAATGTTGTATGATGTGGTTTCTAGTTATTGTGAGGGTTAATCAAGGTGAAATGTTGTCTAGGATGAGACATTCTTGAGGCTTGAGCATAAGATTTGTAGTTAAAGCAAAAGTAGAATCACTGACTTAGTAGCCTAGCTTTTTATTCTTAAATCTACGACTTTATATGTTAATTAGTTTACTAGAGTTGCTAGTATTTTGTGTTTAATGTATGTTTGTGATATTTAGTTACTGATTTGAATTGGGTTTAATGTACAATAATAGAGTTCAGACAATGTTGTAACATCTTTTCAGATTTTGGGTGGTAAATCTCAAATAGTTCAGGTATGTGTAGCAGTAGCATCATTGTTCGTTAATGTTAATTTTGCTTTCTTCCATGTTCATCGTCTTGATCTTGATGCTAATTTTTCTTTCCAGATTACACTAAATCCAGAATACATATGCAAAATTTGCATGTTTTCAAAAGCATACGTTGCAAATTTACGTATTTGCTCATATTATTACAAGATGTATAACAACATGCCTTGACCTCATTGCATCAAGTGAGTGATCTGATTCTCTAACGTTGTTTATAGACTGAAGAAATACCTTAAGTAGGTCTGGAATACAAGCTTGGACATGAGGGAACAAATTTTGGAAAGTATTTGTTGTTGCTTAAAGCATGGTTCTAGAGCTCACTACTCGTTACCTGTTCGGCCGACTACCGAGTCGCGAGTAATCGGGAGTACTTGGATTCGGTAATTCATGTACAAATAGTTTTAGGGAAATTATATATATATATATATATATATATATATATATATATATATATATATATATATATATATATATATATATATATATATATAAATCATAAGTTAAAACCATACGTTTATTGAAATAGATAACAAAATTAGGTACATGTGAATACACAAAAACTGAAAAACCCACAATGGTCAAACTTCGTGAATAGTTATTGAAAATTTAAGATATATATGTAGTACTAATCACATATGTGTGTGTTCAATAATAAATCTTTAAGTATATTATACATATTACTCACCGAGTTGGTCGAGTTTTACAGCATTGGTCGCTTCAATAAGGTGTTGATCGGGGAGTACTCGATTTTATAACTCGCCTTGGTAAGGGGTCGAGTAGCGAGTACTCGGACGAGTAATCGGCCAACTTGGTGACTTTTACATCACTGGCTGGAACAGATGCTTTGGGTATCGAAAATATTTTTTTTAAACTTCAATTTATAAATATTATCTTTTAAATCCCTACTATATATTGGTGAAACTAAAAAAAACAATAAAAAATAATAATAAAATAATATTTTTCTTTTTCTATAAATATTTTGTATAAAATTCAAAATGATATTTGAAAAAAAAAAATTTTAAAAAAATGCATTTTCATATTTTTTTTGTGCATATGCACATTTAAAAAAAAAACATGTGGATATCCACATACACAAAATATTTTTTTTCATTTTTTTGTATTTCTCATAAATATATCATACCCAATGCAAATATAAAATTTTGTACCAAAATTAATTGTAGATAAAAAGTTCATTGGTTCACTCCCTCAATTTAGTTCTCCATGGATCTATATGCATATAAATAAGTATATGCATATGCATATGCATATTAATACACATATACATATTTATATACGTGTTGTGCATATGTATACATCATATCTATAGACCAATCTACATATAAATATACATATGCATGATATGCTGAAGGTTTATATCGATTGGATACACTTCAAGTATCAATAACAAAAGTAAACTAATCTAAGAGAGACAAAGAGCAGAAAGTAAATAGTACACGAAGTTCTCCAAATTGTTCTTTCACCAAGAAAGGGTTTTGTCTCCACCATGAAGATGGGTTGTCAGAAAGACGATTACGACACCAAGTCGTGTTTACATTAGGGTTTCATCCTAATGTTTACTATATACTAATATATATATATATATATATATATATATATATATATATATATATATATATATATATATATATATATATATATATATATATATAGTATATCCTTTAATTGAAGGGATTGTATCTTATCTATAATAAGAACTGATCCTCATCAAAAGGATATAGGATCTGATATATATTCTATACTTATCTATATCATTACCTAATATACAAAAGATTACATGGAATAACTATACTATGCGCCGACTCTGATAAGCTCGATAACCTGGCGCTGTTGGTTTTTATTCACTGACACTGACACATAGCTTGTAGAGATTTTGACTTATCAGATCATAAGGTGTGACCTTACAATATCCCCCTACCTAATGATGTGAAAACTAATCTTCTTTTTTTGAGTCATCAAAAGAACCATTGTAAAACTTGTCAGCTTCTTTCAAGATCTCAGGTTTGACCTATCTGAATTGATCAATTTTCAGTTCATCCAGTCTTCTACTAAGCTCTAGAGATATCAACAAACAATATCCTTTTTCCAATTTAAAGTGATTGAGTCCTTCCAAACGAAGATGAAAAAAATGTTCAATGGGAGCAGAAGGAAGATCATCAGTGCATTGAAAGCACATATAGGTTTGACTATCAAGAATAAATATCCCATGCTCTCGTTTTGGATTGAACATGTATTGAACTAGTTCAACACCTACTGGAAATTCATTGGTGATGTACCAAGTGCAATAAGGAATAAGAAAATTGGTATTCTAGGACTGTTTAAGAGCACCTGTTCTTCCTAAAGAGGAGGGTCTAGATGGACCTGATGATGACACATGGTTCAACTTCTTGAGTTTGTTGAGCAGCTACTGAATTCCCAACTTCACTTCCTAAGCATGAATACCCTTGTGTTTGTCAATAATTTCATCAATTTGCATCCACTCACTATAGCCAATATTGAGTAGCTCATAAGAAAATACAACCTCAGTGTATTCATATTCACTTTTCTTCCTTACCAGATGATGCTTTAGTGACTCGTTTCTTGGTTTGGTGCATCTCACTTTGATAATGGGATCAAGCCTTGTTTTACGAGTAAGAATGTCTCTAAACTTCTTCCTGTCGATTTAGTCATTTAGGTTTGAAAACCTATGTTTTTTCTCCATACAACTATTGTAGATTTTAATCTTCATGACTTGATCATTAGTGCTTTCATCAGTAGAGGCAAAGGCTTGAACAAGTTTGGCAGATAAACGTTCTCATTTACTAACTTCCTTCTTATGTTGAATAGCAACATTATTTTCCATCCTGATGTCTCTTACTTCATCAACACACAATCTCCATGTTTTAGCGCGCTAACTTATTTATATCAAAAATGAGTTTTCTTTTCTTGCTTTTCTTAGAAGAAGTTGGGACTGAAGGATCACCAGCGGCAAAACTTCCAGCTTCAAAGTCATGAGCTCCCCCTGAGGATGAAGCTTTCCACTTTCGAGGATTGAGTTGATCATTATCAGAATCAATGTCACTATTAGTTCCTTTAGGAACCTCCCCCTCATAGTAATATTCATGGTAAGCAACATTCAAAGGAATAGCAAGCACAACAACTTGTAGCATGAAGCCAAGATCCAGAAACCCTTCATAGACGTTGGTTTCAGATTGATCACCAATGTTTGGAATGGGCTAATCAGTTGTTCTATCAGTTTCTGAAATATCAACAACAACAATCTCTTTTTGAAGGTCAACTTCATGTCGGATTAGGTGTCTAAGCCCATAACTATTATTGGTATGTACTTGATTGTGACAACCTGAAATTTCCAACCTGTACAAATCCCTCCTTTTTATCAAAAATAGCATCGTTTTACTATTTTATTATGAAGTTTTCGGTCTATATAAGTGTTTTAGGCTTAATTCAATCGAGATACGAGTCTTGGGAAGGGTTAGAATGGGTAAAACATCACAAAATCGGGCCAAACACATCTTGCAAGGTGTGTGCGGCCGCACACCTTAGTGTGCGGCCAGCCAGCCGCACACCTTAGTGTGCGGCCAGCCTCACTCTCTAGCCTATATAAAGGACCCCAAGTCAACCTCACACCCTTTTCACACTCCTTGAAGCTGGAACATTTCTCTCTCAAGAGTCCTTCAAGTTTTCCTCTCCAATCATCAAAACAAGTAAGTAAACACCCTTAGATCTTTACTACAACACGTTAGAAAGTCTTTGCCTCGAGTTTGATCCATGAAATCATCATTTTAGATGATCTTCATGTGTGTACGGCCGCACACACGCCATGTGCAACCGCACACACATCCTTTGGTCCTAAAATTGGCTTAAACACTCACCTAAAGCTTAGCATCGACCAAAACACCTCCTTAGGATCATCACAAAGCCTTGGAAAATCGATTTGGACACATTTGTAGGAGTCTGTACGGCCGCACACAGGCCTGGCCGCGCACACCTGACTGCACACGCCATGTGCAACTGCACACACCCTTTTAAGGGTCCAAAATGGCCCCAAACTCCCAATCCGGTTATGCAATGGTCTAAACACCTTCACTAGAACCCCCCCAAAGGCTTGGAACCACGTTTTTGATACACTCCATAGTGAGTGTGCGGCTGCACACAGGCTTGGCCGCACACTCTGGTCGCACACACACAAAATCCATGTTTTTGTGGCGTTACACTCCAATATAGGGCCATACACTCCTTATGTGCAACCATAAGAGTTGGAAACACTTAATCCTAAGTGTTTTTATGTCCTTAGGACATGTCCCTATCACCATTAGTGATTATATCTACTAGTGTATTCATATAAGTGTTATTACATGAAAATAGGACTCGTTTGTGCTCAAGACTTCAATTGACACCCGACGATCCTATATCGATCTTTCATTCAAATTGCTCACCGCAGGTGAGTTCATACCCCTAATTAACCTTTTTAAATGAATTTAAATGCTTTTATGGGGGGAATACAAGTTGGACCATTCTAGTTATTGCTCTAATCACATGCGATTTACAACTAGAACAAACAAAAGGATTTCCTATTACCTTCAAATGGGTATCAAACTTATGGATTTTCAAGCATTTCAAACCTTCTATTAAAACTTTAAAATGCTAAAAATGTTTTCGAACTCTTTTAACATGTCTTATTTTCAAACCCATATCTATGCTAATATATTTATATAAATAAGACTTGAAGGACTCAGGACTAATAGCTCACCTGATTTCCTGTTCCTTGTTTGGTTGTGGACTTATGGTATTCTGTTATTTGTCCGACTGTCGTTGAATTCTTAGTTATGTATCATATATATTCGTGTTGGATATAAAAGCCTTCACTGGAGTTCAGTACCTTTGTTCAACAAAGGCTTGCAAACAAACATTACTATATAAATATAATCAGTATAGTTAAGGGTTACTACAAATTACTACTATTCCAATGACACTACCAGGGTCGGTACAGTTAAGAGTCAATACATGCTATATACTATAAAAAGAGAACACTATGCACTATACAAAGAGAACACTATATACTATACAAAGAGAACACTATATACTATACAAAGAGAACACTATACACTATACAAAGAGAATACTATACAAAGAAAACTCTATATACTATTACAGAGAAAACATCATTATACAATGGCATACTATACAACATATGATTTCTCTAATTAGAATGTGACATACTATCTCTCGATACGACACTTCATTGCGCTATCACCGTGTAACTAGAGTCTCCTGGAGGGAGAGCGGGCATTATGGGTATAGATCTATACGGGACAGACGTTCCCACATCCCGACTGCTAGCTACAGTCCGAGCCGACTAGGCCCAGGCATGACAATATGCCACCATACTACGTGTGACCTGGAGGGTCATCAGTTGTTCAGCCGTCAATTAGCATGGTTACATACGAGTTCACATTCAAACGTTAAATTAACTAAATAAGTATTTTATGGCAAAAATAGACTTTGCGAGGCGTACCGCCTGGAGTCTAAATATTTACTACTCTGGACTTTTCGAGGCGTACCGCCTGGAGTCTACATATTTACTACTCTGGACTTTTCAAGGCGTACCGCCTGGAGTCTACATATATATGCTTAGACTTTTCGAGGCGTATTGTTCACTCAGTACCACCTGGAGTCTGTATTTTCATCACTTTGTGACTTTGTCACATACTCATTTCAGTAAACTATATTCTTACATACTAATAGTTTTCACTGGGGAAAAACCCTTACCTTTACAAAAGAACAAACATACAACAAATCGGTTCTTGGTAGAAGGCTACTTTTTACTAGAAAACATAGGGTTTTCTAGGGAGTATACTATGTCCAAAACATTTGAAACCAATTACTACACTACATCGTTGCTAACATTTTTATACAAGCAATGACACTAAATACTTATGAACTCACCAGCTTTATGCTGATACTCGCTTTCAAAATAACTTGTATTCTCAAGTCATCAGTAGACAGGTACAGATGAAGCTTTTGAGAAGATGGAGCACATACAAGACTCATCTTTTATTTTGATTATACTTTTGGTGTCTTACAAACTATACAGAACACGCTTGTATTACAAATATTATACTAATGCAATGGATGTTGTTGCTTGTCTTTACTATTATGCATTGTTATGATACTGTACATGACGTCCTCCACCCCTGAACGTTTTCCGCCATTCTCGGTTTTGGGGTGTGACAGATTGGTATTAGAGCTCCGTTTATAGTGAATCAAGTATATCAACCCATAAAAGATATACGAACTATAAACACATCGGGATTAAAAACACTCTGACCAAGAATATATACTTTTAAATAATAAAATATTTAACTAAGTATATATATATATCCATCTATTCATACCAAGCTCAGTATCATACTAGAACAGAACAAAAGTATTAAGATTGTTGGACAGCACGATTAGGCTTAGAGACATATAGTCAAATCTAGGGGGATGTAGACTGATCAACTACATTTCCCAAGGAGTGACTAGCGTGTGCCTAAGAACGGTCGTGGAGTTGCAACAAGTCTAAAAACTTACCAACACTACCACAACAAGAACATTAGAACGGAATACCATTGGGGTATTCTGCATTACTATAGGTTACACATGTGAGAACTAAAAAGGTCGTTACTAGTAGGATAATAGTTGCTAAGTGGATACTCTGCGGTTACATGTGACTAAGGCGCTGTAGACTTAGAATCTGTGATCTTTGCTTTACTTCCTGTTCCTTGTTTGGTTGTGGATTTAGAGTTAGGGTCACTTATTCGAAGGTCTATCCTGTTTTAGTTGCATGTAATTGGTATGCACTATGCAAGTATTGAATCAACTAATAACGATCATCTTATAAGTATCTTAGATTAGTACGTCTATTAACTATTCTTTCCCCTTTCTCGCGTAGATAGCATGGCTGGCTTTCATCTCCCTGGCGATCCGTACTATCCAAACCAAGGAAACGGTGGGTGGCTCGGTAATGAGCCTGAAGTCGATCACCCAATTCTCCTGGATAATCACCGTGCAGGAGGCTCTTCGGATAGCTCTGACTCCGAACCCGAACTCAACAACATACCCCTGGTAGCTCCAAACCCTAACCAACGCCCAGTGTTTAGAGGCCCAACACCTCTGTGGGTGGAGAGTTTGGAGTCTTGGAGTCAAGAGCTAGACCAACCCATCCCCTACAACGGAGACCAAGGGTTCTACAACGTGAACGAAGGAAGCACTGCGGACATGGTCCTGCCTATTCTAGTACGCAGGGTTGCTCGAAACGAGATTCAGGGGAGAACCGCCATTAACCGAATTGCTGAGATAGTCACCCACATCAGGTTGAATGACATCCACATCCGCAGTCTGCAAGATGCTAACGAGAGGACTCAGAATGACCGCGAGTCTCTACTTCAGGCACTAGCTGAGACTAGGGCAGAAGTCATAGAGCATCGCGTACGCCAGCGTGTGTACAAGCAGCGCCTACTCGACATGGAGTGCCAACTGGCAGATCTGAGGATCCGTCCGAGGAATAACCATCGTCGTTAGAGGATGTTGACTCATCTTTCTTTTGAATTAAGGAATAGCCTTTCTTTCTGTGCCCTAGGGAGCACTTGTCTGTAAAATATTCCTAGCTTTTAAAAAGTACTCTAACTAGACTTCTAAGCTGCCAACATTTTCCTGTTATGGTTTGATGTAAGACCTTCTGTTGGGTCGTTTTTCCCGAACTCTTTTTACATCAGTAATACCAGTAATATTGGCAGTTATCTAATCTAAGGGAAGCTCTTACACATGTGTTTTACTACTCTATTGTTATTACCCTATCTAATTTTTGGACTGTGGCAATTCAGTTCATGAGACATTCTCACAATTGATTCTCACTATTATCACCATCCACATCAACTTTCAGTACAAGATGCCGCCTCGTCCGCGTCCGACCAGGGGCAGACCTGCAACTCAAACTCCACCACCACCACCTCTTCCGCAGTTTGATGCAGTGATGTTTCAGGCAGCTGTAACCACAGCTGTGACAGCAGCTATGGCCCAAGTAAATTCTGGTGATGCTAGTGGAGCCGGAATGGGCACCAACTCTAGACATGGTGAAATCCACCCACGTACACAGGGGTGTACCTATAAGGATTTCATGAGCTGCAAG
The DNA here is from genome assembly GCF_052849685.1 of Lactuca virosa. Taxonomy (NCBI): domain Eukaryota; kingdom Viridiplantae; phylum Streptophyta; class Magnoliopsida; order Asterales; family Asteraceae; genus Lactuca; species Lactuca virosa. The sequence goes on from NC_136434.1 coordinate 294,753,243, forward strand.
CCAACATACTTCAATGGGACCGATGGGATAATTGCAATGTCCCAATGGGCCGGAAGAACTGAGGCAATCTTCGAGATGTGCTTTTGCCCTGCAGAGAGCAAGATAAAGTTTGCATCTTGCACCTTCACCGAAAGGGCCTTGACGTGGTGGAATGGCCATGTCAAATCACTCTCCTTGGTGACAGCCAACACCATGGGCTGGGATACACTAAAGGACCTGTTGACAAGGGAGTACTGCCCGAGGGGCGAAATTCAGAAGCTGGAGGAGGAACTGTGGGGCCTCAAGATGAAGGGGACCGACATAGTGGCTTATATAGCTAGGTTCTGCGACCTGGTGACTCTATGTCCTAACATGGTCCCCACCGAAGGCAAGAAAATTGAAAGATACATCTGGGGTTTAGTGCCCCCGTATCGAGGGAATGTTCTAGCATCACACCCTACGACCTTTGACAGTGCCAAGGAATTGGCCCAAAGGCTCATCGATCATGAAGTTCCTTCTATTCCATCAACAACTGCAACCACTACCGCAACACCAACCCACGCGGCTGACAACAAGAAGAGGCGTTGGGACCGAAGGAAGGGCAAGTCAAATCAACGCCCTTCCAAGAAACAACAAACGGTGGCTGTCCGTGTTGTCACTACTCCTGCTGTCCCTGTACCCGCCAAAACATATGCAGGGAACTTACCGAAGTGCACCAAGTGCTCTTTCCATCATAACGGCCCATGCCATTAGATGCACTGCACTAACTGCGACCGGAAGGGCCATACCGCCCGGTTTTGCAGATCTCAACCCAAACCCATCACCCAGATTCCCAGTAGCGGAGTGAGTCAAGCCTGCTACGGGTGTGGCGAGACAGGGCACTTCAAAAGAAACTGCCCGAAAGCTGGGAATGTGGGAGGAGCAGGAAGACTACTTGGTATTGGCCACAATGAAGTCGTAGCAGACCCCACAGTAGTCACGGGTACGTTCCTTCTCAATAACTCTTATGCTTGTATCCTATTCGATAGTGGGGCAGAAAGAAGCTTTGTAAACCAAAAATTCAAACACCTACTTAAACAATCACCACAAACACTAAAAGAAACCTTCGTCGTAGAAATGGCTAACGGTAAGACAGAGAGTTCTAACGAGATTTACATAGGTTGTACCCGCACGCTAGATAATCATTCGTTCCCAATCGACCTCATACCAGTAGCTATCAAGAGCTTCAATGTCATTGTAGGCATGGACTGGTTGAGTCTCCATCGTGCCGATATCCTGTGTTTCGACAAGGCAATCCGTCTAAACTTACCCGATAACGAAAACTTGTTGATCTACGGAGACAAATCCAGTACGAGTCTTCATATCATCTCGAGTATTCAAGCCCATAAGTACTTGCGTAAGGAATACCGTGCATTCCTGGCGCATGTTGTAGATACGAGCCAGAAAACAAAAGACCTAAAAGACCTTCCCGTAGTACGCGACTTCCTCGACGTATTCCCTAAAGAACTACCGGGTTTACCTCCGCAACGTCAATTCGAATTCCGAATCGACTTAATTCCAGGAGCGACCCCCGTAGCCAAATCGCCCTATCGTCCAGCACCTGCTGAGATGCAAGAAGTGTCCGGTCAACTTAACGAACAGCTCAGCAAGGGCTTCATAAGACCAAGCTTCTCACCCTGGGGAGCACCAGTCTTGTTCGTGAAGAAGAAAGACGGATCGTTCCGTATGTGCATCGATTATAGGGAACTCAACAAGATTACAGTCAAGAATCGTTACCCTCTTCCTCGCATAGACGATTTATTTGACCAGCTGCAAGGGGCGAGCTACTTTTCCAAGATTGATCTGAGGTCCGGGTATCACTAGTTACGAGTGCTGGAGGAGGATGTCCTGAAGACAGCCTTCCGAACTCGTTACGGACACTACGAGTTCGTAGTGATGCCATTCGGATTGACCAATGCGCCCGCAGTATTCATGGACTTGATGAATAGAGTATGCCGTCCTTACTTGGATCTGTTCGTCATCGTCTTCATTGATGATATACTTATCTACTCTCGAAGTAAGGAGGAGCATAGCGATCATTTACGACAAGTCCTAGGAACCTTACGATCGGAGAAGCTATATGCGAAGTTCTCTAAATGCGAATTTTGGATCCGAAGAGTCGAATTATTAGGACACGTAGTTAGCGAAGAGGGAATCCACGTGGACCCATCCAAAATTAAGGCTATTGAGAAATGGTCAGCACCAAAGACGCCTACAGAAATCCGTCAATTTCTAGGCCTCGCTGGCTACTACCGCAGGTTCATTCAGAACATCTCTCGAATTGCGAAACCCCTCACTACATTGACTCAGAAGGGCGTGGCCTTTGACTGGGAAGAGAAGCAGGAGAAAGCGTTCCAAACGCTGAAGCGAGCCTTGTGCACCGCACCGATACTGTCCCTCCCCGAAGGAACAGAAGACTTCATAGAATTTTGTGATGCGTCGAATCAAGGGCTTGGATGTGTTCTGATGCAACGGGGTAAGGTCATCGCCTACGCCTCAAGACAGCTGAAGACACACGAGGTCAACTACACCACGCACAACCTCGAATTAGGAGCGGTTGTGTTCGCCCTAAAAATATGGAGACACTATGTGTATGGTACGAAGAGCACTATCTTTACAGACCACAAAAGCCTGCAGCACATATTCAACCAGAAGGAGCTCAATATGAGACAACGACGGTGGGTCGAGCTACTCAACGACTACGAATGCGAAATTCGTTATCATCCGGGTAAAGCCAACGTAGTAGCAGACGCCCTAAGTCGGAAGGAATATTCTGGCCGAAGAGTCAAGTCACTAACAATGACCATCCATTCGCATCTATCCGCACAAATTAAGGAGGCTCAGCTCAAAGCTTTGAAACCTGAAAATGTAGCGGGAGAATCCCTGCGAGGAATGGATAAAAACCTGGAAGCCAAGGGTGACGGAGGCTTATATCTCATGGACCAGATCTGGACACCGAAGCATGGTGGTTTCAGAGACTTGGTCATGAAGGAAGCGCACAATACTCGATATTCCGTCCACCCAGGTTCAGATAAGATGTATCGGGATCTCAAGAAGTCATACTGGTGGCCTAACATGAAAGCAGAGATTGCTACCTTCGTAAGTAAATGCCTTACTTGCGCAAAGGTCAAGGTCGAATAGCAGAAACCGTCAGGTCTACTCCAACAACCGGATATACCTGAGTGGAAGTGGGAGCGGATCACTATGGACTTCATAACCAAGTTACCCAAGACAACGGGTGGACTTGATACCATATGGGTCATCGTCGACAGATTGACCAAGTCCGCACACTTCCTACCCATCAAAGAAACCAGCAAGATGGAGAAGCTCACAAGAACATACATTAGGGAGATCGTACGGCTGCATGGTGTTCCTATATCTATTATCTCAGATAGAGATAGTAGATTCACTTCGAGGTTCTGGCAGTCATTACAAAGCTCCTTAGGAACGAGGCTGGACATGAGTACAGCCTACCATCCACAGACCGACGGACAAAGTGAGAGGACTATCTAAACTTTGGAGGATATGCTACGAGACTGTGTGATCGACTTTGGTAAGGCGTGGGATACCCACTTACCCCTTGTCGAATTCTCATACAACAACAGTTATCACACGAGCACCAAGGCTGCTCCATTTGAAGCCCTCTACGGCCGAAAGTGCAGATCCCCTCTGTGCTGGGCTGAGGTGGGTGACGCTCAGTTAGCTAAAGGACGAGTTCCTGACAGCGCTCTCACGGGTCTGGAAATCATTCGGGAAACAACAGAGAAGATCGTGTAGATTCGTGAACGATTGAAAGCCTCTAGAGACCGACAGAAAAGCTACACAGACAAACGGAGGAAACCATTGGAATTCCAGGTGGGAGACCGAGTCCTTTTAAAAGTCTCACCCTGTAAGGGCTTAATACGCTTTGGAAAGCGTGGAAAGTTGAATCCAAGATACATAGGGCCTTTCGAGATTCTCGCTAGAATAGGCCCCGTAGCTTACAAACTCAACCTACCCCGCGAGCTCAGTAACGTGCATCCTACCTTCCACGTCTCGAACTTGAAAAAGTGCCTATCCGATGAGACTCTTGTAATCCCACTCGACGAGATCAAGATCAACGAGAGCCTCAACTTCGTGGAAGAACCTGTAGAAATCATGGACCGAGAGGTTAAACGAACGAAACAAAGCCACATCCCAATCATGAAGATTCGCTGGAACGCCAAGCGAGGACCGAAATTCACATTGGAGCGCGAGGATCAAATGAAACTTAAATACCCTCATCTTTTTACTTAGTTAATTGTATTAACTTAGTTGCTTGAAATCTAATTTCGGGACGAAATTCCCTCTAACGGGGGGATGATGTGACAACCTGAAATTTCCAACCTGTACAAATCCTTCATTTTTATCAAAAATAGCATCGTTTTACTATTTTATTATGAAGTTTTGGGTCTACATAAGTGTTTTAGGCTTAATTCAATCGAGATACGAGTCTTGGGAAGGGTTAGAATGGGTAAAACATCACAAAATCAGGCCAAACACACCTTGCAAGGTGTGTGCGGCCGCACACCTAAGTGTGCGGCCAGCCAGCCGCACACAGCCGACCGCACACCCTCCCAGCCTCACTCTCTGGCGTATATAAAGGACCCCAAGTCAACCTCCCACCCTTTTCACACTCCTTGAAGCTGGAACATTTCTCTCTCAAGAGTCCTTCAAGTTTTCCTCTCCAATCATCAAAACAAGTAAGTAAACACCCTTAGATCTTTACTACAACACGTTAGAAAGTCTTTGCCTCGAGTTTGATCCATGAAATCATCATTTTAGATGATCTTCATGTGTGTACGGCCGTACACACGCCATGTGCAACCGCACACACATCTTTTGGTCCTAAAATGGGCTTAAACACTCACCCAAAGCTTAGCATCGACCAAAACACCTCCTTAGGATCATCACAAAGCCTTGGAAAATTGATCTGCACACATTTGTAGGAGTCTGTACAGACGCACACAGGCATGGCCGCACACACCTCACCGCACACGCCATGTGCAACCGCACACACCCTTTTAAGGGTCCAAAATGGCCCCAAACTCCCAATTCGGTTATGCAATGGTCTAATCACCTTCACTAGAACACCCCAAAGGCTTGGAACCACGTTTTTGACACACTCGATAGTGAGTGTGCGGCCACACACAGGCTTGGCCGCACACTCTGGCCGCACACACACAAAATCCATGTTTTTGTGGCCTTACACTCCAATAGAGGGCCATACACTCCTTATGTGCAACCATAAGAGTTGGTAACACTTAATCCTAAGTGTTTTTATGTCCTTAGGACATGTCCCTATCACCATTAGTGGTTATATCTACTAGTGTATTCATATAAGTGTTATTACATGAAAATAGGACTCGTTTGTGCTCAAGACTTCAATTGACTCCCGACGATCCTATATCGATCTTTCATTCAAGTTGCTCACTGCAGGTGAGTTCATACCCCTAATTAACCTTTTTAAATGAATTTAAATGCTTTTATGGGGGGAATACAAGTTGGACCATTCTAGTTATTGCTCTAATCACATGTGATTTACAACTAGAACAAACAAAAGGATTTCCTATTACCTTCAAATGGGTATCTAACTTATGGATTTTCAAGCATTTCAAACCTTCTATTAAAACTTTAAAATGCTAAAAATGTTTTCGAACTCTTTTAACATGTCTTATTTTCAAACCCATATCTATGCTAATATATTTATATAAATAAGACTTGAAGGACTCATGACTAATAGCTCACCCGATTTCCTGTTCCTTGTTTGGTTGTGGACTTAGGGTATTCTGTTATTTGTCCGACTGTCGTTGAATTCTTAGTTATATATCATATATATTCGTGTTGGATATAAAAGTCTTCACTGCAGTTCAGTACCTTTGTGCAACAAAGGCTTGCAAACAAACATTACTATATAACTATAACCGGTATAGTTAAGGGTTACTACTCATTACTACTATTCCAATGATACTACCAGGGTCGGTACAGTTAAGAGTCAATACATGCTATATACTATACAAAGAGAAAACTATGCACTATACAAAGAGAACACTATATACTATACAAAGAGAACACTATACACTATACAAAGAGAATATTATACAAAGAAAACTCTACATACTATTACAGAGAAAACATCATTATACAATGGCATACTATACAACATATGATTTATCTAATTAGAATGTGACATACTATCTCTCGATACGACACTTCATTGTGCTATCACCGTGTAACCAGAGTCTCCTGGAGGGAGAGTGGGCATTATAGGTATAGATCTATACGGGATAGACGTTCCCACATCCCGACTGCTAGCTACAGTCCGAGCCGACTAGGCCCAGGGGTGACAATATGCCACCATACTACGTGTGACCTGGAGGGTCATCAGTTGTTTAGCCGTCAATTAGCATGGTTACATACGAGTTCACATTCAAACCTTAAATTAACTAAATAAGTATTTTATGGCAAAAATGGACTTTGCGAGGCGTACCACCTGGAGTCTACATATTTACTACTCTGGACTTTTCGAGGCGTACCGCCTGGAGTCTACATATATCTACTTAGACTTTTCGAGGCGTATTGTTCACTCAGTACCACCTGGAGTCTGTATTTTCATCACTTTGTGACTTTGTCACATACTCATTTCAGTAAACTATATTCTTATATACTAATAGTTTTCATTGGGAAAAAACCCTTACCTTTACAAAAGAACAAACATACAACAAATCGGTTCTTGGTAGAAGGCTACTTTTTACTAGAAAACATAGGGTTTTCTAGGGAGTATACTATGTCCAAAACATTTGAAACCAATTACTACACTATATCGTTGCTAACATTTTTATACAAGCAATGACACTAAATACTTATGAACTCACCAGCTTTATGATGATACTCGCTTTCAAAATAACTTGTATTCTCAGGTCATCAGTAGACAGGTACAGATGAAGCTTTTGAGAAGATGGAGCACATACAAGACTCATCTTTTATTTTGATTATACTTTTGGTGTCTTACAAACTATACAGAACACGCTTGTATTACAATTATTATACTAATGCAATGGATGTTGTTGCTTCTCTTTACTATTATGCATTGTTATGATACTATACATGACGTCCTCCACCGCAGAACGTTTTCCGCCATTCTCGGTTTTGGGGTGTGACATTGATCCGGGAGTAGCGTGGTCCATTTGGGTTGCATGGCATCGGAAAAATTTGGATAGACTTTTGTGAAAAGAGGATACTTATGATTTATTAATATATTATAAGTTCTAATATTTTAATATGAAATCATATTATTTAATTAGTATTGATCAAGAATTAGTTTGGAATTAATTTTGTGATCAAAAGAGACTAATTAAATAAATGGGGATTGAATTGGTAAATAATTCATTCTTATAAAGTGGGATTATGATCCATAGTTCCTCATAGAGAGAACATAGAGCCATGGTATTTAGGGTAATACCTTGGAAAGTTTTGTATGCTAGTTAGGGTAATACCTTGGAAAGTTCAAGTTTGCATGTATAATAGAGAAAACATAGATCCATGGTATTTAGGGTTGCATGCACACCTTAGGAGTGTTAGAATGCTGAAAACCCAACAGTGGTATCTGAGCCTAGGGTTGTTTTCAATTATACTTGATGATCCTTGCTTGAAAATGCTTTAAAAATCGTTTTTATGCTTTATGGACTGTGCACTCGTCGAGTCCACTGGCGGACTCGCCGAGTCCAAGAAAAAATTCATCCAACTCGCCAAGTTGGTTCATACACTCGACGATTTGGTGCCCCAGAATGCAGATTTTCGATGTTTTTTGGCTGGAATTTGTCACACCACCAAACCGGCACGGCAGAAACGTTCGGGGGTGGAGGACATCATGTTTAGTATCACAACACATGCATCATAGTAATCAAAGTAACAAACAACCATTGCATTAATATTAAGGTGTTTACAAGGTATGTGACTCACAAAAGATTGACTTCAAAAGTAAATAACAAAACAAGACATGAAGCCACTATACTCCATCTTCTGAATCCCAGTGCGCGTACCTGTCTAGTAGTTTCCTGAGAATACAAGTTATTTTGACAGAGTAGATCAACATTTAGTTGGTGAGTTCATAAGTATTTAAGTGATGAAAAGTAAGTTGTAAGTTCTTTTTAGAAAAGTTCGCTTGTTCCTCCAGAAAATCCTATATTTTCTGATATGATGAATGAAAGTAAAAATGACTCTACAATTCCTCCTATGAGTACTAAATGGATACAAGTTATATACAATCCAGATCAAACAGACAATCGATTGTGTGAATCTGCCCTAAGCCCACAACCAAACAAGGAACAAGAAATGAGGCGGAAAGCACACATCCTATTATTTGTTAGATCTTCATTGTATACAACCCTGGCGTATTCATTTGGTACTTATGGAGTTAACTGTAATAATTCTTTATATTTGAAGAAAGCATTCTTTAAGAAAATCATATATTTCCTTTAGTAAAAATGGTAACCACAATAGTTCCTTCTACAATCACTTAGTTTATACTAGCTATATATAATCTATTATCGAACGGACAGTTAAATGTGTGAATCTTCCCTAAGCCCACAACCAAACAAGGAACTGGAAATGAGGCGGAAAGCACACATCTAATAGCCTGTCGGATATTAATTATATATAACCCTGATGTATGAAATAAGGTATTATAGAATTAACTACTAAAGATCCTTTAAGTTATACTGGTTTAATAAGAAGTATTAAACCCTTTTTTATGAAAAAGTTTCTAGTTTCACTAACTCAATTGTGAAACGTTGTTTTTGGTAAAACGGTATTGTTTTCAGAAAGTACAATCAAAACTGTTTACCTTAAAAGAATGATGTTTACCATAGAAAATCCTATATTTTCTATAAAGACCGACTTGATGTCCATGTTGTTCTAAGTTTGAAAAGCACAAGTACACTCCCTATACTTACTACAACGATGTATAGTTTTGTGGATATGTTAAACTGGATAAAGACTTGGTTGTTCAGGATACCTGATACGACGCTACTACCCTCCTATAATTCCCTAATGCATACGAGTTGCACATAACCAAGATCGAATAGACAGTTGAATGGGTGAATCTGCCCTAAGCCCACAACCAAACAAGGAATAGAAGTAAGGCGAAAAACTGACATCCAATTGTTTGTTGGACTTCAGTTCTATCTAACCCTAAAGTATACATTGGGTAATGACATAGTTAGTGTCCTTTGAGATTTTTTCATGAAAAGTTTATTAGTACGTAAATATATCCTTGTTATCTATTTGTGAGTTGTACGACCATACTAATTGGACTGGTTAAACGCGACGTATGGTAGACGTCGAAAAGAATATGACATTTGTCACCCGCAAACCTGCCGGTCCGACTGTAGCTAACAGTGAGGTGCATGATTGTCAATCCCGTATAGATCTATACACAAACTCATGCTCTCGCTCCAGTAGACTCTGGTCGTAAGGGTAGACTTTCACTGGTGCTTATATCAGTACTCAAAGACGTGTCTCACAAGCTGGATTAACGACTTTACAAGTAATACTGTGGAAAACCCTTTTTATATTTGTCAGATAAGTTTATAAAAAGATCCTTTTGTTCCGTAAGTTAAACTTATTAAAGTTTATAAGATTATTTCTATGTTCTATTCGCAGTTTCATGTTCTACATACAGTTTATTGGTAGAAAGACGTAATAAGCAGTTTATATTTTAAAACGCAACATTTCTTGTGTTTTACTTGTATTACCCTCGTCCCCTTAAAAGCATTTAAAACCATTTAAAAGATTGATTATAGGGGTATAAACTCACCTTATGTGGGTGATTCAATTGAAGATTCGAGTAAGGATGAGAAGTTCCACGAATGAAGTCCCAAGGCACAGACGAGTCCTAAATGACATATATGGATACATATATGTATATAATTAGTGTTTAAAACAAATAACATGAAGGGAAACAACCTTAGGAACTAGGAAACACTCACAATGGAGTGTTAGAATCACATGTGATTGATCACAAGGAGTTCACGGCCAAGATCTAGGAGTTCACGGCCATAGGAGGGTTTACGGCCCAAGATCCTTTGAAGTGTTTACGGTCGTAAACCCTTCAAGATCCTGAAGATCTTGCACCGAGTGGTTGTTTCATGGGTGGAAATCAAGAGCTTATAATGGACAACAAGTAGATGAAATAGCTACTTACAATTTGGAAGCTTTTAGGATGTTCACCACCCAAGAACAAGTGTGTGTTCTTGGTGAATAAGATGGTGATTTGAAGATCTAAACCCAAAAGAGTTGAATTCACGGATGAAATCAAAGGGTTTCACTTGATCAAGAAGGATGTCGAGTAAATATGGAAGAATAACTTACATTTTTGAAGATCAAGGACGATATCCTTGATGATACTTGAGAGAGAATGGGAGTTCATGGTTGGTAGAAGTGAGAAATGCAGAAATAATGAAGTAAAGCTATCCATATAGAGAAGTGATTCGACCAAGGAGTTCACGGTCCGAGGTTCACGGCTAAAGCCTCGTTTACGGCCGTGCACCGAGGGTTCACGGTCCGAAGTGGTTTACGGCTCCCAGGTTTACGGCTGCGAAGCGTTTGCGGCCATGCGAGGGTTCATGGTTCGTTAAAGCTTTTCTCTTTCAAACCTTAATACTCTTAGTTAACTAGGCTTCAACACTTATAACCCAATAACCCATCTAATTTAAGACCATGGAAGGATTAAGTTTGACCAACGTTGACTTAACAAGAATAAAAAAAAAATCTGGTTGTCACAAAATTGGACTAGGATTATTACCCTAAGCTGTTTTTGAACTTATAAACCTGTTTTGGATGTGGTAGTGATCATGCTATTCCAATTTATAAGATAATTGTCAAAGTTTCATGTTTTTATTAGTTTATATGGTTAGGATAATTACATGAAATTTGTTTGATGTGAATTGTCTTGTTCATATGAGTTTAATTTAGATCATAGACAAATTGTTTGTTTTTCTTGTTAGAATTTTGATCTAAATGATTTTGATGAATTCCATAACTTGTTCTCAAGTTATGGAAAATGAAAAGTTTTCTTTTAAAGAAATCATTAAAGTCATAGGTTATGAACTTGAAGAGTCCTTTTCTCATAAATGGTTTTTTATGAACTCCATAACTTGTCCTCAAGTTATGGAATGTCGAAAGTCTTTTCTTAAAACCTTTATTATACTCATAAGTTATGGATTCCAAAAGGTTTTGAAAGTTACCAAACTTGCCCTCAAGTTTTGGAATTTGTAAATGTAAAAGTCTAACTTTTGAAACATTTAATTCCAAACCCTAGAATTTTAATGTTTCAAATTCTACCCTTATACTATTATAATATTATAGGTTTAATATTTATATATATGTATAAGAACAAAGTCAGTGTTATCGTTAGTAGGCCTCATTCACGAAGCCGGTCTATAAGGGGGTATAAGGTTACTGCCTATAAAATGACAGTTTAATGGGTGTCCGCTCTGACCCACCGCTTCCTTGACTGGTGGAGGGTCGTTAGCCGAACGCGTTGGATAGGACTCTAATTCTCCCTGCATTAAAATTATAATGATAAATATAAAGCAACTAAACACTTATAAATTCTCAATCTTAGTTACTTAGGAAAATGTGAATATGGTGCTAACCCATGAAATTGCACTTTGCACCTTGTTAAGCCGTTAGTGGAGCGTGTGTGGTTAACCGACACACTAATCTGGACTGACAGTGCGTAGCAAAGGGTTGCTTGATGTTAATCGTAGATTAATGGAGCGTGTGAGGTTAACCGGCACACTTATTAAGTGGTTGTAACATTGGATGTACCAAGCTAATTTGCATGGCTATTCACACCTTATTTGTGATCCTCGACATCCCAGTCACAAACTTGAAGGGCACAATCGAGATTTAAACATGCCATTGAATTGTTCAATGAATCTCAAAGTATCTAGGAGTTTCAGTTCACTTAAAACCTAAAACTCTTTTTCATTTTTCGTGGTGGAAATTGGTAAATCGTCATTTACCAACCTTCAAATATTTTGTGGTTTGGATTACGGCATCCCTCTTCCAAATTTTAAAACATTGTGTTGGTTCCTAGCCTTAATATTTCATTTGGGTGTTATATTAAGGACTTAAATCAACTAACTTGAATTTCTCCCATTGTAGATGTCTAGTTCAGACAACTATGGATCTTCCTAAATCCTTTGGAACAAGCTTTCCTCTTGAAGATGATATCCCGCGGTTGGATCGTGGAAGTCATACTTCACTTCCTCCAACTCCTCCAATAATTCTCCCTAACCCAAAAGTTCAAAGACTTGAAAAATTCAAGGTCACTCAAGCCCTACTTGCAATGAAACATCAAGATGGAAGGTATGTGTGTACTCACGTCTTGGAGATGAAGTCACATATTGACAGGTTGAGAGTATTGGGTGTCGAAGTCTCGAGGTAGTTGGATATTGACTGGGTTCTTCAGTCACTTCCCGAGTCATTTGGTGACTTCATTAAGGACTACTATTTGACCGACCACGACATGACCCTTATTGATCTTACCTATTTGCTTGTTGTTGTTGAATCAGCAATGATTTGGCGCACTGGAAAAGCAAATTTGATTGGAAGATCTACTCCCCGAACTTCCATGGATATTGACAATGGAAACATTGGAAGTCCGGAAAAGATTTCTCTTTCCAAGGGATAGAGAAAGGCTAAGTCTGAGATTGTCTCTTGTACCATTCCCAAAGAGTCTATATGTTTCTATTGTCAAGAGAAGGGGCATTGGTTGCGAAGCTGCCCTGACTACCTGAAAGATCTGAGAAAATGTAGAGTCGAAAAGTTCGACTGTGACAACCCGAAACTTTTCCGTTATCCTTACTAAATTTCCGTTAATCAAATTTGGAGTCTTATCTAATTCCGTCAAATTTGATAGTTTGGGAAGGACTTTACGTTTAAATAAATCATTTCGAATTTATTTCTGTTCACGTTAGTATAATTTTTGGTCTAACGGAATATTCTAAACTCAGTTCGATCAACTTCCGTATTTGAAAACGAAGTTTTCTAAGTCGAAACATAGCATTCGGGCCAAACGACTCTTCAAAAGGAGTTTACGGCCGCAAACCCGGTTTACGACCGTAAACTCTGTTTACGGCCGTAAACGCTGTTTACAACCGTAAACCCTCCCCCACCTCCTGACCGTAAACTCACCCCTATATTTACACACTCCAGAAGGCTTTCTCTCTCTACTCTCTCTCTCTACAAACTTCGATTTTTCTCAAAGATCCTCAACAATGTAAGTGATTCTTCACCTTGATTATGTTTCTATCTCATTTGTAGTGGCAAATCCATGTTCTTAGCTCATAAATCTCATCATTTTTCTAGATTTTCTCTCTCACCAAGAACACCAAGAACACACACTAGTTTTTTTGGGACTCTAACCACCCTTTCAAGCTTCTATTTTGTAAGTACTATACCCTTAGCTTGTTGGATACAAGAATCACTTGTTAACATCTAGAAATCATGACCAGAAGGGTGTTTACGGTCAAGGAAATGTCCCTTGACCGTAAACTCTATTTAAGTGGCACAAGGTTGCCACAACACCCTCCTAAGCATAGAAACTAAGCTTAGAACACTTCCAGAAGACTAGAAAGGGCCTTGAAACACCGAAAATCGCACATCTCGTCGAAGTGTTTACGGCCGTAAACACTTGGACCGTAAACACCTTTTACGATCCTAAACACTTGGACTGTAAACCGAGGGACCGTAAAACCATGGACCGTAAACCCCTTTTACGACCGTAAACTCATGGACTGTAAGCCCATGAACCGTAAACTCCTTTTTCGACCGTAAACTCCCCATTTTCAATCACATGTGATTCTAACACTTAGTTTTAATTGTTTCCTAGTCCCTAAGGTGGTTTCCTTCCATAACGAATAGTGTTATGCTCTCACCTAATGTATATATATGAACTTCTTCATGCTAAATAGGATCCGTTTGTGTCCAAGGCTTTTATTCACACTCAAAAATTCCTAGCAACTTACACTCGGATCCCACGTCAATCTGTGAGTTCATACCCCTATACTTTTCCGAGTTTTTTTTATGTTTTCAGGGGGGGAATACAAGCAAAAGTAGAAGGAAACTTGTGCTCAAATATATTATTTTGTTTAAAATAATTATATGTTCAGTATGCTTTTAACACAGAAAACCGTTTTACCACTCGATTAAGAAATCAACTCGTAGAAACAGTTTTCAAATCTAAAGCAAGGAACTTCTGAATCTTATCATAATATGTATTGTCTCATAAAGGATTCATGAAAATCATAAACAGGATTCATGTAAATTCGTTAGGCTAAGTTTGAGACATGTCCTTGGTAACACTCCCCCGGATTCGTGAGTGAAGGACTACTACTTATAACCAGAATCTCTTGGAGGGAGAGTGTGACTATTGTGTATAGATCTGTACGGGACTGACTATCCCGCACCCTTACTACTAGCTACAGTGGAACCGTTAGGTTCAGGGGTGACGAAGTCTTAAAAAGATACTGGCCCCCGTTCGTGCCTTTTCCAGTCGAAGTACGGTTATGGCACTCACAACTTAGGTAGCGAGAATTTACTTTTGTAATGAAGAAACAAGTGAACTAACCTCAAAGTAATAACCGATTTGATTACTAGAGGGTATTGATAATACCCTTAGGACCTAGTTCACTACCTATTTTATTAGTTTTATTTATGTAATAAGGCTAATACGTCTCTTAGCGAGAAATCAAGGTTTTAGAAAGGAAACTACATCAAACGATACGAGTAGTGTAGATACTTGTACATCTCATTTCAGAATCGATAATCAAACGTCTTTCATAAGGAAAAATATAGGATTTTCCTGGGATAATTCAACCTTACATAAACAGGCTGTTAAACAAATAACAAATGGATAATCAAACACCTTTCATAACAAAATATGGGATTTTTCTTGGTAAACACTTGCCAACTTTTGGAGAAGATGGAACATCCTGAAGTCACATCTTTTACTTTTGCTATATATACTGATATGTATAAACCATGTTTTTGAACAATGTAAATATTCTTATTATAATGTAATGGTTGTGTTTACTATGCTTACTATGATACAACTGTTGTGATACTACACATGACGTCCTCCGCCCCATAACGTTTCCGCCATTGGTTTCGGGGTGTGACAGATTGGTATCAGAGCTATTGTTTATAGTGAACTAAGTATACCGAACCTTACATGGTATACAACTATAAACACAAAGGGGCTGAAGTGCTCTGAACTAAAAGTATACTTTCAAAAATATAAGTATTTTTATAACAAAGTATACAAGTATACCCGTATTCTAGAAACAATATCCTGAGTAGAACAAAACAAAAGTATTTTGGATGTTGAACACTGCTGTTAAACCTGGGCAGTTATGTAATCATGTCTAGGGTCAATATAGCCTGATCAACTATATTTATTCGAGACATGACCAACATGTGCTTGGGAGTGACTTTGGTGTTGCAACAGGCCTAAAACTTACCCAGTATCTATACAACTTAAAATACTATAGGAGTATTTTAGTCAGAACCGAATACGTTGTAGAAATTCCTTCCTAGTGTTACTACCTATTCGTTTCTTAGCGATAACTTACTTACATTAATAACCTTTCTTTGCCTGTCGTCTGGTAGAACACTTTATTATCAGGATGAGATATATTTTGTTTCATATATCTTGAGGACTTACCATCCTCTTCTTCCTGGCTGTTTTTAGAAAAAGATGCCTCCTTGAAAAAGACCCATCAGAAGAAATGATGACGCTCCACCACCACCACCGCCCCCTCAGTTCGATCCCGTTATGTTCCAAGCAGCTGTTACTGATGCTGTGGCAGCCGCGATGTCACAAATGAATCCTGGCGGATCTGGTGGACAGGGAGGTGGTACGCATCCCCAAAATCATGAAGGTGGTCAGGGACACCAGAAGGAGTGTTCCTATAAGGACTTCATGAGCGCGAAACCCACATCTTTCAACGACAAAGGAGGTGTTATTGCCTTGACTCAATGGTTCGAAAAGATCGAGTCCATTTTCGAAATCTGTTCCTGTTTTGAGGTGAATAAAGTAAAATTCGCCGCTTGCACCTTCGCCAACAGGGCACTGACCTGGTGGAATGGTCGGGTCAAATCCCTAACCCTACCAGTGGCAAATGCTATGGGTTGGGACACCTTAAAAGAACTTATGATAGCTGAATACTGCCCACGGGGCGAGATGCAGAAACTAGAGCACGAACTCTAGAACTTAAGGACGAAGGAATCCGACATTGCTGCCTACACTTCTAGGTTTGAAGACCTAACGCTTCTTTGTCCGGGAATGGTCACCCCGGAAAGCAAAAAGATTGAAAGATACATATGGGGACTGACACAACCCACCAAAGGAAATGTCTTGGTAGCTAGGCCAAACACCTTTGACAGCGCTAAGTGTCTGGCGCAAACTCTCATAGATCACAGAGTTGATCTTGATAAAGTGTCAACCGCTCTTGAGCCAGCTAAAGGGAGTGGTGAGAAAAGAAAGTTCTGGAAGCAAAGGAAGGGCCAGTCTTCACAGGAGCCCTCAAAGAAACAGCAAACGGTGGCAGTCCACGCTGCTACTACTCCTGCTGCTACTCCTGCAACTCAAGCACCTACCAATAGATATACTGGCACCCTCCCTTGGTTCAGTAAATGCAGTTATCATCATCGCATCCCTGGCCCATGTCGTGAAATGCTCTGCAACAACTGTGGCAAGAAGGGTCACCTGACTCGAGACTGCAGAACACCAGTCCGATCAACCGATCAGGCCTCGGGAGCAGGCGTTGGTCAAGCCTGTTACGGCTGTGGAGAGGTCGGGCACTACAAGAGAAACTGCCCCAAGGCAGCAACAACTGGCAACACCGGGAGAGTTCTATCTATGGGTCAAGAAGAGGCAGTTGCAGACCCCACTGTTGTGACGGGTACGTTCCTCCTCGACAATTCTTATGCATGCATTCTTTTCGATTCTGGTGCGGAGAGCAGTTTTGTTAGCCATGCATTCAAACATCTTCTTAGGCATAAACCTCAACCATTAACTGAAACATTTACCGTCGAGATGGCTAACGGTGAGAAAGAGAGCGCTAATGAGATATATGTATGTTGTACTCTTATCTTAAACGATCATTCTTTTCCTAACGACCTTATGCCAGTTTCCATAAAAAGGTTCGATGTCATCATCGGCATGGATTTGTTTGAGCCCCAATCATGCTGATATCCTTTGTTACGAAAAAGCTATCCGTCTTAACCTTTTCTCTGATGAAACTCTCGTAATTTACGGCGATAAACTCAGTTCGAACCTTCGTATCATTTCGTGCATCCAAGCCTAGGAACTCCTGCGAAAGGAGTGTTATGCATTTCTAGCCCATGTCATTAAAGAGAAGCAGGAAGTTAAAGACCTCGAGAGCATCCCCAAAGTCTTCAATTTTCCCGATGTTTTCCCCGAAGACCTCCCGGGAATCCCTCCCAAACGCCAAGTCGAGTTTCGCATCGACTTAGTCCCCGGAGCTACCCCCGTAGCTAAATCCCATACCGATTAGCACCGGCAGAAATGCAGGAGTTATCTAGTCAGCTCAATGAACTGCTCAGCAAAGGATTCATCAGACCGAGTTCCTTACCCTGGGGAGCCCCGATCTTATTTGTGAAAAAGAAGGATGGATCCTTTCGGATGTGCATTGACTATCTAGAGCTGAACAAGCTCACAGTCAAAAACCGTTACCCTCTTCCTCGAATCGACGACCTCTTCGATCAACTTCAAGGAGCCAGTTACTTTTCCAAAATAGACATAAGATTAGGGTACCATTTGCTGCGAGTCCATGAGAATGATGTTCCTAAGACAGCCTTTCGGACTCGATATGGTCACTACGAGTTCGTAGTGATGCCCTTCGGTCTAACCAACGCACCGGCAGTGTTCACAGACCTGATGAACCGGGTGTGCCGTCCTTTCCTGGACAAGTTCGTCATTGTTTTCATCGACAATATACTTGTCTATTCTAGAAGCGAGGAAGATCACAGACAGCACTTGAAATCGGTTTTGGAATCCCTAAGGAAGGAGAAGTTGTACGCGAAATTCTCCAAATGCGAATTTTGGATTCGAAAAGTAACCTTCTTAGGTCACGTGGTAAGCGAGGAAGGCATACACGTGGACCCTTCCAAAATCAAAGCGATAGAGAATTGGTCAGTACCGAAGACGCCCACAGAAATCCGTCAATTCTTGGGTCTCGCTGGCTACTATCGCAGATTTATCCAGAATTTCTCCAAAATTGCCAAACCCTTAACCAATCTGACTCAGAAAGGCGTACCCTTTTGTTGGAGTGAAAAACAAGACACTGCATTCCAAACATTGAAGCAGGCCCTGTGCAGCGCACCCATCTTGTCTCTGCTCGAAGGGACGGAAGACTTCGTTGTCTACGGCGATGCATCTAATCAGGGCTTGGGATGTGTGCTCATGCAGCGAGGAAAAGTTATTGCTTATGCCTCGAGACAACTGAAAGCACACGAAGTCAACTACACGACGCACGATCTGGAGTTGGGAGCAGTGGTCTTCGCACTGAAGATATGGAGACATTATCTCTACGGAACCAAGTGCACCATTTTCACTGACCATAAAAGTCTGCAGCATATTTTCGATCAGAAGGAGCTGAACATGAGACAACAACGATGCGTTGAGCTATTCAACGATTACGAGTGCGAAATCCGCTACCATCCCGGCAAAGCCAATGTGGTAGCAGATGCCCTCAACCGAAAGGTGTACTCAGGTCGTAGAGTGAAAGCACTAACCATGACTATCCATTCCCACTTATCCGCGCAAATCAGAGAGGCTCAGTTGGAAGCCTTAAAACCAGAGAACATGCCGGGTGAAGCCTTGAGAGGAATGGAAAAGAAACTAGGGATCAAGGGAGACGAAGTATTTTATTTTATGGACCGGATCTGGACCCCAAAGTTCGGTGGGTACAGAGAGGTTGTAATGAACGAAGCTCACAAGACTAAATACTCCGTTCACCCAGGTTCGGACAAGATGTACCTCGATCTCAAGAAACTGTATTGGTGGCCGAACATGAAAGCAGAGATCGCTACCTTCATGGGCAAGTGCCTGACTTGCGCCAAGGTGAAGGTCGAATATCAGAAACCCTCAGGTTTACTCCACCAGCCGGAGATACCTGAATGGAAGTGGGAGAGAATTACTATGGATTTTATCACCAAATTACCCAAGTCTCCGAGTGAGCACGATGCCATCTGGGTAATTGTCGACCGTCTGACTAAATCTGCCCACTTCCTACCGATCAAGGAAAGATTCAAAATGGAGAGGCTCACGCGAATCTACATCCAAGAGATAGTTCAACTGCATGGTGTGCCTGTGTCCATTATCTCCGATTGAGATAGCAGGTTCACTTCGAGGTTATGGCAGTCACTTCAGAATGCTCTTGGAACTAAGCTGGATATGAGCACAGCTTACCATCCTCAGACTGATCGACAGAGTGAGAGAACAATTCAGACATTGGAAGATATGTTGAGAGCCTGCGTCTCCGATTTCGGCACGTCATGGGACACTCATCTTCCTTTGGTTAAATTTTCCTACAACAACAGCTACCATACCAGTATTAAGTCTGCACCTTTCGAAGCCCTCTACGGTCGCAAGTGCAGATCCCCTCTGTGCTGGGCTGAGGTGGGCGACACGCAGCTAGCTAAGGGACAAGTCCCCGACAGCACTCTCACAGGTCCAGAAATCATCCGTGAAACCACCGAAAAGATCGTGCAAATCCGAGAACGACTTAAGGCCTCACGAGATAGATAAAAGAGCTAAGCCGATAAACGACGAAAACCCTTGGAGTTCCAGGTTGGAGACCGTGTCCTACTAAAAGTTTCGCCTTGGAAAGGCATGATACGCTTCGGAAAGCGTGGAAAGCTAAACCCGAGGTACATAGGACCATTCGAGATCCTCGCTAGGATCGGTCCCGTAGCCTACAAACTTCATTTACCGCATGAACTAAGCAACATTCATCCTGTATTCCACGTTTCGAATCTTAAGAAATGCGTATCTGACGAAACCTTTACGATTCCTCTCGATGAGATTGAAATCAACGAGAACCTAAACTTCGTGGAAGAACCAGTCGAAATCATGGATAGAGAGATCAAACGAACGAAACAAAGTCGCATCCCGATAGTGAAGGTTCGCTGGTATGCCAAGCGGGGACCTGAATTCACTTGGGAACGCGAAGATCAGATGAAACAGAAGTATCCACATCTCTTTTCAAATCTATGATTTGTATTCTATGTTCGAATTTCGGGACGAAATTTCCTCTAACGGGGGGGATAATGCGACAACCCGAAACTTTCCCATTATCCTTACTAAATTTCCGTTAATCAAATTTGGATTCTTATCTAATTCCGACAAATTTGATAGTTTGGGAAGGACTTTACGTTTAAATAAATCATTTCGAATTTATTTCCGTTCACGTTAGTATAATTTTTTATCTAACGGAATATTCTAAACTCAGTTAGATCGACTTCCGTATTTGAAAACGAAGTTTTCTAAGTCGAAACATAGCATTCGTGCCAAACGACTCTTCAAAAGCAGTTTACGGCCGCAAACCCGGTTTACGACCGTAAACTCTATTTAAGGCCGTAAACGCTGTTTACAACCGTAAACCCTCCCCCACCTCCTGACCGTAAACTCACCCCTATATAAGGGATGAGTGGCCTCCATTTCTCACTTTACACACTCCAGAAGGCTTTCTCTCTCTACTCTCTCTCTCTACAAACTTCGATTTTTCTCAAAGATCCTCAAGAATATAAGTGATTCTTCACCTTGTTTATATTTCTATCTCATTTGTAGTGGCAAATCCATGTTCTTAGCTCATAAATCTCATCATTTTCTAGATTTTCTCTCTCACCAAGAACACCAAGAACACACACTAGTGTTTTTGGGACTCTAACCACCCTTTCAAGCTTCTATTTCGTAAGTACTCTACCCTTAGCTTGTTGGATGCAAGAATCACTTGTTATCATCTAGAAATCATGACCAGAAGGGTGTTTACGGTCAAGGCAATCTCCCTTGACCGTAAACTCTATTTAAGTGGCACAAAGTTGCCACAACACCCTCCTAAACATAGAAACAAAGCTTAGAACACTTCCAGAAGACTAGAAAGGGCCTTGAAACACCGAAAATCGCACTTCTCGTCGAAGTGTTTACGGCCGTAAACACTTGGACCGTAAACACCTTTTATGACCGTAAACACCTGGACCGTAAACCCAGGGACCGTAAACACCTTTTGCAACCGTAAACCCATGGACCGTAAACCCCTTTTACGACCGTAAACTCATGGATCGTAAGCCCATGAACCGTAAACTCCTTTTTCGACCGTAAACTCCCCATTTTCAATCACATGTGATTCTAACACTTAGTTTTAAGTGTTTCCTAGTCCCTAAGGTGGTTTCCTTCCATAACGAATAGTGTTATGCTCTCACCTAATGTATATATATGAACTTCTTCATGCTAAATAGGATCCGTTTGTGTCCAAGGCTTTTATTGACACTAAAAAATTCCTAGCAACTTACACTCGGATCCCACGTCAATCTGTGAGTTCATACCCCTATACTTTTCTGAGTTTCTTTTTATGTTTTCAGGGGGGAATACAAGAAAAAGTACAAGGAAACTTGTGCTCAAATATATTATTTTGTTTAAAATAATTATATGTTCAGTATGCTTTTAACACAGAAAACCGTTTTACCACTCGATTAAGAAATCAACTCGTAGAAACAGTTTTCAAATCTAAAGCAAGGAACTTGTGAAGCTTATCATAATATGTATTGTCTCATAAAGGATTCATGCAAGTCATAAACAGGATTTTCGTTAGGCTAAGTTTGAGACATGTTCTTGGTAACACTCCCCCGGATTCGTGAATGGAGGACTACGACTTATAACCAGAATCTCTTGGAGGGAGAGCGTGACTATTGTGTATAGATCTGTACGGGACTGACTATCCCGCACCCTCACTTCTAGCTACAGCGGAACCGTTAGGTTCAGGGGTGACAAAGTCTTAAAAAGATACTGGCCCCCGTTCGTGCCTTATCCAGTCGAAGTACGGTTATGGCACTCACAATTTAGGTAGCGAGAATTTACTTTTGTAATCAAGAAACAAGTGAACTAACCTCAAAGTAATAACCGATTTGATTACTAGAGGGTATTTATAATACCCTTAGGACCTAGTTCACTACCTATTTTATTAGTTTTATTTATGTAATAAGGCTAATACGTCTCTTAGCGAGAAATCAAGGTTTTAGAAAGGAAACTACATCAAACGATATCAGTATTGTAGATACTTGTACATCTCATTTCAGAATCGATAATCAAACGTCTTTCATAAGGAAAAATATAGGATTTTCCTGGGATAATTCAAACTTACATAAACAGGCTGTTAAACAAATAACAAATGGATAATCAAACACCTTTCATAAGAAAATATGGGATTTTTCTTGGTAAACACTTTTCAAAGGATTTCTTTCATCAAAATTAAACGTGTATGAACTCACCAGCTTTATGCTGATATTTTAAAACTGCTTGTATTCTCAGGACATCAATAGACAGGTACTCTTGCCAACTTTTGGAGAAGATGGAACATCCTGAAGTCACATCTTTTACTTTTGCTATATATACTGATATGTATAAACCATGTTTTTGAATAATGTAAATATTCTTATTAAAATGTAATGGTTGTGTTTACTATGCTTACTATGATACAACTGTTGTGATACTATGCATGACGTCCTCTGCCCCGTAACGTTTCCGCCATTGGTTTCGGGGTGTGATATCGACTCTGCTTCAGGTAAGTCTACTATCTAACTCTATTAAGTTCCTAATTGTTTATTCTTAATACATGATGTGACAAGGTTGCATTTTGATGTTTTTGTTGGATCAGGCAAAAGGAAGGAAGCTTAAAAGAAGAGTATGTCGAATCTGATCGCGAAGATGGATTTCAATCGCATGGTTCGAAGATCGGATTTTTGAGCTGCTGCTTAGGAGTTATGATAGATTTCTAGGAAATCTGTAGTAACATAGTTTTCATTTGTAATTGCATCATAAGGAAAAGTTTTTACGAATTTTATAAATAAATAAAATTTTGTTTTTATTTTTATTATATCTCCTTGCAATGACATTTGTGAAAATTGATGTTTGTATGTTTCTGTGTTAGCAATATGAATTTGATTCTTTCGTTTGTGGTAGAGTCGAATATTTGCCAAATAAGGAAAAGATTCTCATCACCCAAGTTTCAATAGGACAGAAACTTGGAATCATGCAAGTTGTATTGTATGATGAATGGGAATTTTCATCCTTGGTAAATTAAGACTAATTCCTTGTTTACATGTCCATGTGAGTCAAGTGAAGGACTAGGGGATCGGGTACACTGGGTGTGCGCTGGTCAAGATCCACCACAAAGATCAATAAGACTATTCGTCATGATTTACTAAAGTTTAGTAAACATGGTTATGCTTACAAGTTGAAGTATAGTTATGAAACATTTGAAAAAGGTTCAATGTATGGCAGAACGAATGAGAAGAATCAAATTAGGCGGAAAGTTAAAAGTTTCTCCGATCTGAAAAGATGGGAGAGTACTTTAGAATCGTGTTTTATGATCATCTTAATATTTATGGAAAAACCATATCACAATTGATCCTCTAAATACATCTTAGTACATTTGAATGGCTAAGAAGAGGAATCGTGAATTCTTGAAATAGTTTAAATCAAGAACATGAGTCATACTTCGTTCCTAAAACAAGTCTGAGAGTAATACTCCAAGATTGTAACTCTTAGTGACATGATCTTAAGAAAGGTTTAAAACACTTATCAAATGTAGAGTAAAAGTTTTCTACTCTTGTACATTTGATATTGGTAAGTTGTGATGTTTTGGATAAAACAAAGACCAACTAAGGCCAATTGTGTGAAGTGTTTGTCTTGATTAGAATCCGCACTACCTCTTGAATATTTGTTTGTCAAGTAATGTTCCTTGACAAAGCGAATCATATATGTCAAGAGTTCAGTGGGAGTCTTAAAGATCTTGACAAGCTTCAAGAACTAATAAAAAATAAACCTATTGTTAAACATTAGAACATGACTTAAGGTTTGTGACCTATCGTGTTGACATATTCTTGTTTCTGTTCCCATTCCAGTTAATGTTGACTATGCATGTGAGTTCTAAGAGTTCTTAGTTGATTGCATAACAACCTGGAAGCAATGGTAGGCTCTTGTGCTACCAAGTGGCAAGAAATTAAGATTGAACAAGTTCAGTCCATATGAGTTTGGATTTGTCACTAACCATGTCTTGTGATTAGGGTCATGACAAATTCACATGGATAGGAACACATACACCATAAAATCTAAGTGTCATAAGGTTTTTTTCCGATTCATGAAAATGATAGTGAGGAAACGCTTTCACTAAGTAGATTTTAAGGAGATAGAAATTGTGATAGTTGCATTCTAAAATTCAATTATGATTATGGCATCCCTCTTCATAATTGGAATTGTGAGAAATAGTAAAGGTCTAAACATTTCAGAATTATGGATGTAAGTTCTAAAATTGTTAAGACAAACATGTGAGCTATCTAAGGAAAGGTTTATGATTTTGAGAATCCTAGATAAAATCTTATCGAAGCATCTCGTATCAGAAATCTGAACTTTGGTAATGAATGTCAATAAGTATTGATTTCTAGAAGTCCAGCTGATTTCTGAATACATGTCAAAGCTAGTGGGAGCATAAGTGTTATGCTAATAATAATTTTTATGCTAGTGGGAGCATAATTATTTTGTTAAGTGTTGCAAGTTAGCAATGTTAATTATAGAAAACAATGGTTTCAATTCGCAAAGTCGTAGGGTTTGAAAAGTAGTTTTGCTATAATTAAGGGAGAGGAATTTATACTTCTTTTCAAAATCTAAAAGCTTAGATTGAGTTTTTAATCAAATTTAGTCAAATATATATGAATGTTATGTTGGAATGGTTCAACATAAGGAAATTATATATATGGAAATGTTAATTGCGTTCTCAAAATTTGATTATGATTACGACATCCCTCTTCATAATTAAAATTATGAGAACATGGCAAATAGAAATATTATAGCTAAAGACTGAATAAGCATCATCTCTTTATGTTAGACATTATGAACCGTGTCCCATATGCTTCAGGTATAGGATCGATTGCATATGCTATAATATTCTCGTGTTCTAATTTTTCAAATGCCTAGGGCATTTAGAGGGAAAGGAATAGAACCCGATATGACTAAAGTGGTTAATAGTAAAGGATGAACCATATTGACATTATTATGAATAGACAGGAGTCTATTAATAATGAGTTGTCGTGTGGCAAATATGGAATGTTTCCATATTTGGAGTTGAAGAATAGATGAAAAAGTTAGAAACTTTTATGCAATAAGGATTTTCAAAGGAATGTACTTTGAATTTGATACTTCATTTCCATGGAATTGTTTTGTAACAATCTCCAAAGGTATATTTTGTAATATCATTGGTTAAGTCTATGTGACTTTTGGCACCGAGACATTACAAAAGAATCTTTGCATGATAGTTTAGAATCTAACACTTTCTACAGTGACAAGAATCTAGAATTCTTACACTTGCAATAAGGATTTCAATATGACTCAAATGTTTTTGGGCCATATAGGATTAGTATTATACTTGTGTTTCACTTTTCATGTTTTGACTTCCCGAATAACTAGGTTATTCAAACCATCCAACAGTCGATGATACTTTGGAAGTAGGTAATGAGGCAAGACAGTCATGAATGGGTCTGTAGTTTGTCTAGCACATAGCTACAGTGTTCATGAGTGCTCCTGGAATAAGATTCGAGTATTGGATTCAACCCACGCTCATATGAATCACTTCATGGATTTTATCACGAATGATCATGAGACCATAACATCTTATAAGGACCATAGACAAACATAATGTGCATGCTTGGTGCATGGCATAACTATTGTTTAGACAAACATAGTGTGCATGCTTGGAGCATGGCATAACTATTGTTTTAATTCAAGTATTAAGTTGATTATTCGAAACATCATACAATGAATAATGAGTAATCAATATGACTCAAATGTTTTTGGGCCATATAGGATTAGTATTATACTTGTGTTTCACTTTTCATGTTTTGACTTCCCGAATAACTAGGTTATTCAAACCATCCAACAGTCGATGATACTTTGGAAGTAGGTAATGAAGCAAGACATTCATGAATGGGTCTGTAGTTTGTCTAGCACATAGCTGCAGTGTTCATGAGTTCTCCTGGAATAAGATTCGAGTATTGGATTCAACCCACACTCATTTGAATCACTTCATGGATTTTATCACGACTGATCATGAGACCATAACATCTTATATTCTTGAAACGGAGACATATGAGTTGTAGTTGTGAGTCGGTTGCACATTGACATATGTAAACGCACCAGTAACTTGGATGTTATAAAACATATCATTGTGTATAATTTGATGAGTAAGTACAAGCGAGCATTTGGGTCGAAGTTTATCCATTCCTTTTACCCATGTGGATGAAAGCAATATATGTGGGCTCCTCGATGATTTAGTGATGACATCAGGCTTAGACTGATTTGATTTGTTCAATTAGTCAGTCGTCATAAATCGGAAATCGGGAAACAACAGATAGATAGAGAGAATGATTATAATCCATGTCTCAGTCCATATGATATCTAGAATGGAGGAATATCTGATCCCTTATCTAATGGACACGTCATTGACTAGGCCAAATTTCGACAGCGACTTTTAAGAGCTACGATTGCTAGTCGTGTTGGAGTCATGCTTGCATCAATAGTTATTAGACTTATCCAAGTGGGAGATTGTTGGATTAGGTGTCTAAGCCCATACTATTATTGGTATGTACTTGACCCGAGAGTAGCATGGTCCATTTGGGTTGCATGGCATCGGAATAATTTGTATACACTTTTGTGAGAAGAGGATACTTATCATTTATTAATATATTATAAGTTCTAATATATTAATATGAAATCATATTATTTAATTAGTATTGATCAAGAATTAGTTTGGAATTAATTTTGTGATCAAAAGAGACTAATTAAATAAATGGGGATTGATTTGGTAAATTATTCATTCTTATAAAGTGGGCTTATGATCCATAGTTCCTCATGCTGTGCTAAACCCATGAGGTGACCCATGGATACTCCATGAGGGTTAAAAACCATGGATCATGAGGAATGTGGAAAGTCATGAGTTACATGGTGTAACCCTAGTGTGCCATACTATATAAGAAACCCCAAGGCTCATGAAATTGGCACTAGTGTAAACCTTTTTAAGGGACAAGAAGTGAGGGCTAGCCGATTTGTGAAGCAAGTGTTCTTCTCTCAAGTTATTCCAATTTTTGGTGGTGTTGTGTGATTCCATTTGAGGTGCAACACTTGGGGCACTAAGCTCTTAAAGCTCCAAGCAACAAGCTACAACAAAAGGTATGTCATCTAACTTGTTTTATTACCCAAGTATCATAGTTTTGTATTCTAGTTAGGGTAATACCTTGGAAAGTTCAAGTTTTCATGTATAATAGAGAAAACAAAGATCCAAGGTATTTAGGGTTGCATGCACACCTTAGGAGTGTTAGAATGCTAAAAACCCAACACTTCAACCCTTCAAGTTTCAGATTCAGACACCATAGGCTGTGATGAAGTTGGTGTTGGGTTTTATGTACTCTAACATTCCTATGGTGCACATACAACCCTAATGCTTTGGATCTAAGTTTTCTCTAATTATACATGCAATAATTTTTTTCCAAAGCATGAAGCCTAAACTAGCATGCAAAGTGATATCTGAATCATAAAAACTAGTTAGAATATTACCTTGTGTAGTAGCTTGAATAACTTAGCCTCAAGAGAGCTTAGAACCCCAAGTGTGATGGCTCAAATAGAAACATAAAACACCAAGAACAATTGGGATGAATATAGAGAGGTTATGGAGACTCTAAAATCAGTTCTTACTCTTCAAATACAAATGGTAACCAATTTTAGACTTAGAGATACATATATATATATATATATATATATATATATATATATATATATATATATATATATATATATATATATATATATATATATATATATATTTGTGTGTGTGTGTGTAGAATTCCAAGGGTCATGTGTAACCCTAATCCATACGGTAAGTTTATGATCCACCCATTCGATTTGGATAACCACTTCATGGACTAACCCATAACCCCATCACAAATCAATCATGGATCATTAGCCCAATCCATATGTATCAATTTAATTAGTCTCTTTTGATCACTAAATTAATTCTTGATCAATACTAATTAAATAATATGATTCCTCAATTAATATATAATACTTATAATATATTAATAAAAGATAATTAACCTCTTACTCAAATATCCTTCCTAACCTATTGCTTTGATGAATGCAACCCAAATGGACCATACTACTATCGGGTCAAGTACATATCCATTATAGTTATGGGCCTAGACACCTTTTCCAACATTCGCCCACTTAGATAAATCTAATAACTATAATTGCCAATGTAACTTAAAATCCGATTAGCAAACGTAGCTCTCAAAAATCCGTTGTCGAACTCTAACACGTCCACTAGATAAGTGATCATATAATCCTCTGTTCTACAAGATATCATGTGGAAAAAGACATGGAATTAAAGTCATACTCATAAGTAAAACTAAAATCATCGAGGGGCCCAAGATATCGCTTTTAATCCTCTTAGGATAAAAGGAACAGATAAACATAGAATTATATGCTTGTGCTAACTATTCATTGAATCATACATAATAGCACGTTTTATAACAGCGAGTTACTGATACGTTTTCACACTATTAATGTATAATCAACAAATAATCGCCAACTCATATGTCTTGGTTTGAAGATTATACGATATTATCATCTCACAATCACCTGTGATAAATTCCATGAAGTGATATGTGAGCGTGAGTTTAGTCCAATACTCATATCTTATTTCAAGAGCACTCATGAATGTTTGTAGCTATCTTTTGCTATGTCTAACACCTTAGACAATCATACAAAAACCCATTCATGACAGTCTTCTTTCATAACCTACTTCCAAAGTATGATCGACTTTGGATAGTTTGAATAATCTTATTATTCTGGAAGTCAAAACATGCAAAGTGAAACACAAGAATAATCGAATCCAATATGGTCTCAAAACTTTTGAAAATATATAAAACACCTTTTATTTAATAACTATATTGATTACACATTATTCATTGTACAATGTTTAGATTTATCAACTTAATACTTGAATTAAAACAATAGTTATCCCATGCTCCAAGCATGCACACTGTGGATATGAACACTATGTTTTTCTATGGTCCTTACTATGTGAAATATATCAATCGAAAACATTTCAATGATGCTCATTTCACAATTCCAAATCCTTATCATAAGTGTAAGAATACCAAATTTTTGCCACTATAAGAATGTGTTAGAGTTTAAACTATCATGCAATGATCCTTTTGTATTGTCAATGCACCAAAGTCACAGAGACTTGGACAATGATATAATAAAGTACTCCACTGGAGATTGTTAAACGACAATTCCACAGATACGAAGTCTTACATTCAAAGTACATTCTTTTGAACATCCTTCTTGCATAAAAGTTTCTAACATAGATTCTTAATATCAAAACCCCATTATGGAAACATTTCCATATATTCCATATGACAATCCATTCTTAATAGAATCTTATCTATTCAAAATAATGTCAATATGGTCCATTCAATACTATACTTCCAACTACACACAAGTGACTAATCCTTAGCGAACCTTGGATTTCCCTTGACAGTTGCTTAACCACTTTAGTCATATCCGGTTCTAGTCCTTTTCCCTCTTAATGCCCTATGCATTTGGAAAAATAGAACATATTAATATTAGAGCATATGTAATCGATCCTATACCTGAAGCATATGGGATACAATACATAATGTTTTACATAAAGACATGATACTTTACCAGTCTCTCGCTATAACATTTCCATATATAGAATTTCCTTATGTTGAATCATTTCAACATAACATTCATATATGTTTTCGACTAAATTTGATTAAAATCTCAAACTAAGCTTTTAGAATTGAAATGAAGTATGAATTCCTCTCCCTTAATTGTAGCAAGACAACTTTTCAAATCCTGCAAATTTGCGAATTGAAACTTTTTTTTCTATAATTAACATTGCTAACTCGCAACACGTAATAATCATGCTCCCACTAATAATTACATTATTATTAACATAAGACTTATGCTCCCACTAGCTTTCTCATTTACCCAGAATTATGTTGGACTTCTATAGAAATCAATACTTGTTGACTTTCTTACCAAATATCAGATTTCTGATATGAGATGCTTTGATAAGACTTTATCTAGGCTTCTCAAACTCATACACCTTTCCTTAAATAGCTCACATATGTGTTAAAACAATTTTAGAACTTACAACTATAAGTCTAAAACGTTTAGACCTTTTGCCATTTCTCAAAATTCGAACTACGGAGAGGGATGCCGTAATCATAATCGAATTTGAGAATGCAAATTTCACAATTTCTATCTCCTTAAAATCTACTTAGTGAAAACGTTTCCTCACAATCATTTTCATGAATTGAACGGAAACCTTTATCACTTAGATTAATGGTGTATGTGTTCATATCAATGTGAATTTTTATATATCCATAATCACAAGACAAGGTTAATGACAAATCCAAACTCATATGGACTAAACTTGTTCAATCTTAATTTCTTGCCACCTGGCAGCACAAAGGCCCATTGCGTCCAAGTTGTTTGGCAGTTCCCCCATATTGATCAATGAACGTTCACGGATCAGGGTGCTTTGCCTAATGGAGAAGAATTGAGAACTCATAGAACTCACACGCATAGTCAACTTTAACTGGAATGGGCACAAAAATAATAATATGTCAACAGGATCGGTTACAAACCTCAAGTCGTGATCTAGTGATTAACACTAGGTTTATTCTTGATTAGTTCTTGAAACTATTCAAGATCATTAAGACTCCCACTGACCTCTTGACTATAAGATTCTCTTTGTCTAGAACCATTCCTTGACAAAACAAATATTCAAGAGTTAGTGCGGATTCTTAAACACTTCACACAATTGGTCTTAGTAGGTCTTTGTTTTATCCAATACATCACAACTTACCAATTTCAAATGTACAAGAATAAGAAAAATTTTACTCTACATTTGATGAGTGTTATAAACCTTTCTTAAGATTATGTCACTCAAGTCACAATCTTGGAGAATGACTCTAAGACTCGATTATGGAATGAAGTATGATTCACCTCTTGATTTAATCATTTCAATAATTCAGGATTCCTCTTCTTCGCCATGCAAATGCACTAGGATGTCCATGGAGGATAAATTGTGATATGGTTTCATAATCACTAAGATAATCATAAAACACGATACTCAAGTACTCTCCCTTCCTTTCAGATTGGAGAAACTTTTATCTTTCTGCCTAATTTGATTCTTCTTATTCGTTCTGCTATATATTGAAACTTTATCAACGATTCAGAATTATACTTAATCTTCTAAGTATAACCATATTTACTAATCTTTTTAGTAAATCATGACGAATAGTCTTATCGTTCTTTGTGGTGGATCTGATCAACGCACAACCAAGTGTACCCGATCCCCTAGACCTTCACCTGACTCACATATACATGTGAACAAGGAATTAGTATTAATTTCCCAAAGATGAAGATTCTCATTCATCACACAATGCAAGTCGCATGATTCCAAGTTTCTATCTAATTGAAACTTGGGTGATGAGAATCTTTCCTTATTTGGTATATTTTCACACTACCACAAATGAAAGAATCAAATCTATTTTCGAATATTGCTTAAGAATAGAAACATACAAACATAAATTTTCACACAAGCCATTTCAAGGATAAATATAAAACAAGATAAAATCAAAATTTTATTTATTTATAAAATGCGGATTTTTTTATTTTATTTTTTATAATGCAATTACAAATGAAAACTATGTTTCTAAACATTTCCCAAGCAATCTATCACAACTCGTAGCAGCAGCTCAAAATCCGATCATCGAACCACGCGATCGAAATCTCTCTCTTTGCAATGAGACTCATCTTATTCTTCCTTTAAGCTTCCTTTCTTTTCTTCGATCCTACAAAACATCAAAATGTAATTACAATACACCATGTATTTAGAATCTCCAAATAGGAACTTAATAGAGTTAGATAGTGGACTTACTTGAAGCAGAGTCAAACTTTTTGACTTTACCATCCTTATGATCCTCTAGATAGAATCGGCAGCTTCGCAACCAATTCCCCTTCTCTTGGCAATAGAAACAAACAGACTCTTTCAGAATGGTACATGGGATAATCTCAGACTTAGCCTTTCTCATTACCATTTGGTCAAATGTCTTGACCATGGCCGATCCCATTCCATTGAGAAAAGAAAGCTTTTCTGGATTTCCAATGTTGTCATTGTCAGTGTCCATTGCTTGAGCAGTGTGCCAAATCATTTCTGATTTAGCATCAATTAGCAAATAGGTAAGATCAATAAGGATCAGCTCGAGGTCTGTCATATAGTAATATTTAATGAACTCACTATATGACTTCGGGAGTGACTGGAGAACCAAGTGAACAGCCAGCTTCCTTGTGACAACGACTCCTAACATTCCCAGTCTGTCATTGTGTGACTTCATCTCCAAGACATGTGCACACATAGACCTTCCATCTTGGTGTTTGCTAGCCAATAGGGTTTGAGTGACCTTGACCTTTTCAAGTCTTTGAACCTGTGGGTCAGGGAAAACTATTGGAGGAAGTAGTGGAAGTGAAGTATGATTTCCATTTCCACGATCCAATCGTGGAACATCATCTTCATGAGGAAAGCTTTTTCCAAAAGATTCGGGAAGACCATAGTTGTCAGAAATAGAAATCTACAAGGGAGAAATTCAAGTTAGTTGATTTAACTCCTTAATATAACACCCAAAATGAAATATTAAGGCTAGGACCCAACACAATTTTTTACAATTCCGAAGAAGGGTGTCGTAATCCAATTGCAAAATATTTGAAGGTAGGTAAATTACGATTTACCAATTTCCACCAAGAAAAATGAAATTGAAGATTAGGTTTTAAATGAATTGAAATTCATAGATTCTTTTGAGATTCATTGATGTGACAACCCGAAATTTCTATTCTGTACAACCATTCACTTCAATAGAAGTCAGAACTGTTTCTGCTAACTTTCAAGCTTTTTGGAATAAGTTTGAGTGTTTTAAGATTAGTACTTCAGGAGATAATAGGAGAGAGGCTGTCCTAGGGTTTATTGTGCAACAATAATGTCCCAAAACTCCAAGAGTTTGGAGTTTACGGCCTAAACAAATGTGTTTACGGTCGTAAACCCTAAAAAGGGGATATAAATATGACACTTAGTCATTATTTATCACTTTTCACATTTTCAAGATCCAAAACCCATTTCTCTCTCAAGTATCATCCGACTTTTCTTCAAGATCTTCAACTTTGTAACTGTTTCTATCCCTAAAAAGTTGATATCTTACTTAATCTAGTGATCTTACATGATTCCATCCGTGAAATCATTCCAAAAGTGTAGATCTTCAAATTTCACCAAGAACACCAAGAACACACACTCGTGTTCTTGGACTTTTAGCACCTTTCAAGCTTCTACCAAGTAATTACTTCTATCCTAGTGTATTATAATACTTGTTACACTTCTAATCATCAAGAAAACACCCAAGAATCAAGATCAAAGGTGTTTACGGTCCAAGATGTTCTTGGACCGTAAACCGTAACAAAGGGCCAAAAGTGGCCCAAGTCCCTTACCAAGCCTTGGAAACTAGCCTAGACCTCTTCCTTGATGTGCTTAGTACTTGAAAACATCAAAAGACCATAAACCATTTGGGTTTATGGTCATAAACCCAAGGAGAAGTGGTCCAAGGACCGTAAACTCCCTAAAGGAGTGAAATGGTGCCCTAATCTCTTCCTAAGGCTTAAACATGAAGTAGGAATGCTTCTTATGATCTTTATGGCTTCAAAACAGAAAATGGTCAAAGTACCATGAGTTTACGGCCGTAAACTCATGGGTTTACGACCGTAAACTCAATTAGAGTGGTCACAAAACCGTAAACTCCAAAGGAGTTTACCCTTGAACCCTAAACTCAATTACAAGGTCCTACCACCCTTAGATGCAATCCTTAGGACTTATAGCACTTAAATCAAGTGTTTTACATGTCTTAGGATGTCTTAAATTTGGTTAATTAGTTGTTTTATGACTAATTGGATACATATATGTGTTATTATATGTTAACTAGGATCATTGTGTGTGTACAAGTCTTCACTTGACACCTAGCATCCTACCCATTCCGTTCATCCAAACCACTCACTACAGGTGAGTTCATACCCCTTAATCTATATTTTAAATGATTTTAAATGCTTTCATGGGGGGGGGAATACAAGTAGAAAACAGGAAGTTATAGAATCAATCACATGTGATTTATAACTGTGTTTTCAAACAACTGATTTCACATACTTGAAAATGTGATAAATACAATGCTTTTCAATTATTTTTACTTTGTTATCAACAAATTACTTTAGAATTATTCTATAAACTGACATCAAGTCATTATTATTTATTGTTCAAAACTCTTAAATGTTTTACAAAACCTCTTTCAATTTACTGTTAAAAACCATATCTATACACTTATGTTTCATGTATATATGTATTGATATCAGAGCTTTCATTCTTTCTTCAGTTCCAACACTCTTGAGTAGCAAGGGTGTATAAACCTACTTGGACATTCAATTTACATTCCAGTAAACTATTATAGGTATAGTTTAGGGGATACAAATTACTATTCCTATTACAAGGAATTACACAAGAGTCACTTCATTCATGAGTCTATACTACTATATGAAGAGATACTATTACATGTTATCCAGAGAGAAATACTATATCTATACAGAGAGAAATAATATATATATACTATACGGGACTGACCATCCTACACCTGGCTGCTAGCTACAGCGGGACCTGTTCATCGACGGATGTTCTCGGTTGTACTGTTCGGCGAGTTTCCACGCCGTGATTATCCTAAGGCAAAAGGATACAATTTCAATGATTATATAATTTTCCCTATTACTTTTATTTTGTGACACATTCACATAAATGATGAGGTAGACTATATTTTTATAATAATAGTTGTACAGGGAAAAATCTTCATTGATACATAAATGCAAACCTTCAAAGCATTCAGGTCTTGGTAGAAGACTACTTTTTATACTAGTAGGAAATATGGGATTTTCTAGGGTTTTCACACTTATACTAAATGTTTCATTAAACATTTAAAAGTCTTTCATAACAGCTTTTCGAATCAATGACACCATAATACTTATGAATTCACCAGCTTTATACTGATCTACACTTTCAAAATAACTTATATTCTCAGGTCACCAGTAGACAGGTACGATGACCACGTTTTGAGAAGACGGAGCACAGACAAGACTCGTATTTTATTTTGATTACATATTTTGGTGTCTTATTACTATGAAAGAACACTCATGTATTTAAACTTTGCTTTTAATGCAATGGATGATGTTGTTGCTTGTTTACTACTTTGCACTGTTATGATACTTTACATGACGTCCTCTACCCCTGAACATTTCCGCCGTTCTTGGTTTTGGGGTGTGACAGATTGGAATCAGAGCTTTGTTTATAGTGAATTGAGTATATCAACCCATAAAAGATATACTAACTATAAATACAATGGGATTAAAATACTCTGACCAAGAGTTTATACTTTTAAATAATAAAATATTTAATTAAGTATACATGCCTGCATTCATACTAAAATCAGTGTCACAACGACAAAAACAAAAGTATTACGATTGTTGAATATCACAAGTAAGCTCGGGGATATATGGTCAGTCCTGGGAGTGGCATAGCCTGATCAACTATGCTGGTCCGAGGAGTGATTAACATATGCCCAAGAATGGTTGTGATATGGCAACAAGTCTAAAAACTTACCAACATTACCACAATGAAATACCATAGCAGTATTTGGTGTTACTATAATTACTTATCTGAGAACTAAAAGGTCTTTATCAATAGGTCAATAGTTGCTTAGTGGATACACTAAGGTTATATGCACCTAGGACGTCATAGACTTAGAATCTGTGAATTTTTGCTTTACTTCTTGTTCCTTGTTTGGTTGTGGACTTAGAGTTAGGGTCACTTATTCGAAGGTCTATCCTGTCCTGAGTACGTATAACTGGTATGCACTAAACAAGTATTGAAGTAACTGATAAAGATCATCTTATAATTATCTTAGTTAGTACGTCTATTAATTTCTTCTTATATCCCTTTTCTCGCGTAGATATCATGGCTGGATTCCATCCCCACAACGACCCGTACTACCCTAACCACGACAATGTTGGATGGCTCGGAGAAGAGCCAGAGAATGATCACCCAATTCCTTTGGATGATCACGAAGCTGAAGGCTTTTCTGATAGTTCTGACTCAGAACCAGAAGTCAACAATCTACCCCCAGCTGCTCATGACCCACACCCTCGCCCAGCATTTCAAGGACCCACACCTCTGTGGGCCACAAACTTGAATAGATGGAGTCAGGAACAGAGTCAACCCATCCCCTACAATGGAGACAGAAGCTTCTACAACCTCACTGAGGGAGGTTCAGCTGACAGGGTCCTACCCATCATGGTTCGTAGGATTTCCCGGAACACCGAACAGGGTCGAGGCGCTATCGACCGAGTCATGGAGATTGACGCCAACTCTGGCGTTAACACAGTCCGCATTCGCCAACTAGAGTCTGCTCATGAAAGGACTCTCGTCCACAATGCAGCTCTGCAGATAGAACTTGCTGGAACCCAAGCTGAAGTCAGGGAACTTCGAGCTCAGCAAGTAAGATCTGACAGGCATGTGAGGGACATAGAACGCCTTCTGTCGGAATCAAGAACTCACTCTAGTAGTTCTCGTCGCCGACAGAATCTCATCGACTTCTCTTTTTGATATAACCTAGTTATGTAAAACTCTGGTCTAATTTCCTATCTTTGTAAATCTTAGACCTGTTAGGTCTTGATTAGGTCATAGTCCTGTCAAAAATTTTCCCATCATGGTTGATGTAAGGCCTCCTACTAGGCCATTTTTCCCGAACTTGTTACATCTGTAATTCCAGTAATATTGACAGGTACCTAATCTCATGGAAATTATTATCCAAATGCTATCATCTGTTAGTTCTAGATCTACATTCAATCGTGCTGTTGGGCTATGAAGAGTTAGTACATGAGTCATTTTCATCAACTTTCCTATTAAATTCTTATCAATATCTTCATCTTTCTAAATTTATAATTAAAAGATGCCTCCTCGCAGAAATCTGAGGCGTAACAATAATAACGAAACACCGATACCACCACCTCCACCACCTCCTCAGTTGGACGCTGCTATGTTCCAAGCAGCTGTCACGGCGGCCGTAACAGCTGCCATTTCACACATCAATACTCCTGTCCCTAGTGGATCAGGAACTGGTGCACCTATTTCTAACCATGGCGAGAGTCATGGGCACCCCCAGGAATGCACCTACAAGGATTTTACGAATGCCAAACCCAGAAATTTCAATGGAACTGGAGGGGTTATGATCTTAAGGCAGTGGATCGAAAAGACAGAAGCAGTCTTTGAAATCTGCGCCTGCCCAGAGAACAATAAGGTCAAGTTTGCTACTTGTACCTTTTCTGACAGGGCTTTAACTTGGTTGAATGGCCACGTTAAGTCACCGACCCTAATAGTGGCAAATTCGATAAGCTGGGAGAACTTGAAGGCCATGCTGATGAGAGAGTACTGTCCTCGAGGGGAAATTCAAAAACTCCAGCAGGAACTATGGGGTCTTGTAATGGTTGGTTCTGACATATCAACCTATACTAATAGATTATGTAATCTGGCAATTTTTTACCCTGATATGGTTGCTCTAGAGAGCAAGAAAATAGAGAGATATATTTAGGGACTGTCGCCCCAGATCCAGTCAAGTGTGTTAGCTTCAAGGCCTGTTACTTTTGACAGCACTAAAGAGCTGGCACAATCTCTTATAGACCATAGAAACTACCAGAACCTAACGATTTCTACACCCGAGCAACAAAAGGGAAACAACAACAACAACAAGAAAAAGGGGTGGAACAAGAGGAAAAGCGGGACTTCGCAAGAATCCTCAAAGAGACAACAACTAGTTGCAATCAATGCTGCCACGGTAACTCCTATTGTCGGGAAATGCAGTGCACTAACTGCAACAGAAGGGGGATACTGCCCGTTTCTACAAGACTCCAGCAAGGCCGACCGCTCAAGTTCCTAACGCCGGTGTGGGCCAAGCTTGCTACGGTTGTGGCGAAGTGGGCCACTACAAGAGGAACTGCCCTAAGGCAGGGATAGCTGGCGGAGTAGGAAGAGTTCTGGCCATTGGCCACGAGGAAGCCGTAGCTGATCCTACAATAGTTACTGGTACGTTTCTCCTCGATAACTCTTATGCATGTATACTTTTCGACAGTAGAGCGGAGAAAAGTTTCGTAAACCAGAAATTTGCACACTTGCTTAAACAAAAACCACGTGCACTAGATAAATGTTTCACTGTAGAAATGGAAAACGGGAAAACAGAAAGTACTAACTGCACATACGTAGGCCGTACTCTAACTTTAGATGGCCATACTTTCAAGATAGACCTCATTCCGGTCCCAATTAAAAGTTTCGACGTCATTATCGGCATGGATTGGTTGAGTCTTCATCGCGCCGACATCTTGTGCTTTGAAAAATCAGTTCGTATTAACCTTCCTAACAGCAAAACTCTAGTTATCTACGGCGACAAACCTAGTACGAACCTTCGCATCATTTCATGCATACAAGGTCAGAAGTTCTTGCGAAAGGAATATCATGCATTCCTCGCACACATCGTCGATACGAGTCAAGAAGTGAAAGATATTCAGAACATCCCAGAAGTACGCGACTTTCTCGACATCTTTCCAGAAGAACTTCCAGGATTACCACCACAACGCCAAGTCGAGTTCAGAATCGACTTAGTGCCAGGGGCTACTCCAGTAGCCAAATCTCCATATCGTCTGGCACCAGCGAAGATGCAGGAACTTTCCAGTCAGCTTAACGAACTTCTCCAGAAGGGATTCGTTAGGCCAAGCTTCTCACCATGGGGAGCACCGGTCTTGTTCGTCAAGAAGAAAGACGGATCGTTTCGTATGTGCATCGACTACAGGGAACTCAACAAGCTTACCATTAAAAATCGTTATCCCTTACCCCGCATTGACGATTTATTTGATCAACTTCAAGGAGCCAACTACTTCTCGAAGATAGATATACGATCCGGGTACCACCAACTACGAGTGTTACAGGAGGATGTTCCCAAGACAGCCTTCCGAACTCGTTATGGGCACTACGAATTCGTAGTGATGCCATTCAGATTAACTAACGCGCCCGTAGTATTCATGGATTTAATGAGTAGGGTATGTCGTCCTTACTTGGATCAGTTCGTTATCGTCTTCATCAATGACATACTCATCAACTCTCGTAGTAAGGAGGAACATAGTCAACATCTTCGTCAAGTCTTAGAAACATTACGATCGGAGAAGCTCTATGCGAAGTTCTCCAAGTGCGAATTTTGGATTCGAAGAGTCGAATTCTTGGGCCACGTAGTTAGTGAAGAGGGAATTCACGTGGACCCTTCCAAAATCAAGGCCATTGAGAACTGGTCAGCTGTCACACCCCAAAACCGGAACGGCGGAAACGTTCGGGGGTGGAGGATGTCATGTTCAGTATCACAACAATGCAAAGTAGTAAACAAGCAAGAACATCATCCATTGGATTAATAATATAATTTCATACAAGTGTGTTCTGTCAAGTTATATAGACACCAAAAATATACATCAAAAATAAAAGATGAGTCTTGAACGAGCTCCATGTTCTCAGAACCTGGCACCGGTACCTGTCTACTGGTGACCTGAGAATACAAGTTATTTTGAAAGAGTTTATCAGCTTTAAAGCTGGTGAGATCATAAGTATATTAGTGTCTGTGTTTTTATGAAAGCATTTGTAAGATGTTTGTAATGTATAAGTTTTGTAAAAGTTTGTATTTGTTTGTACTCTCCTAGAAAACCCTATGTTTCCTACTAAAAGTAGCCTTCTACCAAGGCATCTAGTGTCTATGTGTGCGTCTCTTGTAAGAGTTTGTATTTTCCCAAATCTGACTATTATTAACCAAAAATATAGTTCTTACATTATTGTTTATTGTGTGAATATCACAAAGTAAATGTAAAGGGAAAATAAAATAGTACTGTAGTGTTGTATTAAGTAACTACTGCTGTACTAACTACTTTAAACTAATTGTTATTTAAAGTACCATGTGATCGGCCTGTATCTTGCTACCAACTCTAGTAAAACGACGATGTAAGTCGCTGTAAGAAATGACGTTTGGCACCCGCAGACTTGCAAGTCCCAATGTAGCGAGCAGCAAGGTGTAGGATAGTCAATCCAGTATAGATCTATACTCAAACTCATACGCTCCCCAATTAAGGAGATTCTGGATACAAAACGGGTCATGACAGGTAGTGCCATGTCCCCCCGTTAAGTGGCTCACATAACTGTATGTAATGTATATGTATATGTATATGTATGTGCTAGCTGTATTGTGTGTTCTTTCTCTGTCTAGCTTGTATGTTTTGTTTCTCATCACTGTGTATTATGTTTGTTTCTCATCACTATGTATTATGTTTGTTTCTCATCACTATGTATTATGTTCGTTTCTCATCACTATGTATTATGTTTGTTTCTCATCACTATGTATTATCTTTGTTTCTCATCACTATGTATTATGTTTGTTTCTCATCACTATGTATTATGTTTGTTTCTCATCACTATGTATTACTTATGAATGAACTGACTCATTGTATGTTTCATTGTTCTAGTAATAGTATCTTCCTAAACTATACCTATTATAGTTTACTAGTAATGTTGTTTGTGTATATGAACATGTTTGTATACCTTTGCTACCCAAAGGCATTGAACTGAATGAAAGAAGTAACCTTTTATATCTACACACATATACATGATATATAACTAGGATTCGAACGACCTTCGGACAAATAACCTGAATGCCCTAAGTCCACAACCAAACAAGGAACAGGAAGTAAGGTGAGCTATCAGTCCTAAGTCCTTTCAATCCTACTTATATAACTATATCTATATAGATACACAGAATATAAGTTAAAAGAATTTAAGTAAAAGCATTTGGTATGTAAAAGAGTTTGTAAGACAGTTTGAAGTAAAACAGTTTGGTAACACAGTTTGAAAAGTAAGAAATCCACTTGTTTGGTAGTTATTAATCACATGTGATTGATATAATAACTATAATTGTTCAACTTGTATTCCCCCCCCCCCATAAAAGCATTTAAAAACATTTAAAAGGTTAATTAAGGGGTATGAACTCACCTGTAGTGAGTGGTTTGGATGAACGGAATGTATAGGATGCTAGGTGTCAAGTGAAGACTTTTACACACACGATGACCCTAGTTAACATATAATATCACATATATGTATCCAATTAGTCTTTAAACAACTAATTAACAATGTTAAGACATCCTAGGACATGTAAAACACCTTATATAAGTGCTATAAGTCATAAGGATTGCATCTACGTGTTGTAGGACATTGCTATTGAGTTTAGGGTTCAAGGGAACCCTTTATTTGAGTTTACGGTTTTGTGACCATAACTCATTGAGTTTACGATCGTAAACCCATGAGTTTACGGCTGTAAACTCATGTTTCTTGACCATCTTGCGTTTTGAAGCTTTACAAGTCCTTAGAAGCCTTTCTACTTGAAGTATAAGCCTTAGGAAGAGATTAGGGCACCATTTCACTCCTAAATGGAGTTTACGGTCCCTGGACCACTTCCCCTTGGGTTTACGGCCGTAAACCCATATGGTTTACGGTCTTTTGATGTTTTCAAGTACTAAACTCTTTAAGGAAGGGATCTATGCAAGTTTCCAAGGCTTAAAAGGGACTAGGGCACGCTTTGGCACCCTTTTTATGGTTTACGGTCCAAGGTGTTATTGGATCATAAACACCTTTGATCCTTGGTTTCCTTGGTGTTTTCTTGATGGATACAAGTGTAACAAGCCTTATTATACTCTAGGATAGAAGTACTTACAAGATAGAGGCTTGAAAAGGTGCTAAAAGTCCAAGAACACTAGTGTGTGTTCTTGGTGAAACTTGAAGATCTAACCTTTTCGAATGATTTCACGGATGGAAGTGTGTTAAATCACTAGATTAAGTAATATATCAACTTATTAGGGTAGAAACACTTACAAGTTGAAGATCTTGAAGAATTTTTGGATGATACTTGAGAGAGAATTGAGTTTGGATCTTTAGTTTGTGAAAAATGGTAAATAATGACTAAGTGTCATATATATACCCCCAATTTAGGGTTTATGGCCGTAAACACCTTTGTTTAGGCCGTAAACTCCAAACTCTTGGAGCTTTGGGACTTTATTGTAGCATAATAACCCTAGAGCATCCTCTCTCCTGGTATCTCCTGAAGTACTAATCTTAAAATACTCAAACTTATTCCAAAAAGCTTGAAAAATAGCAGAAACAGTTTTGAATCCTATGAAGTTAATGGTTGTACAAAATAGAAATTTCGGGTTGTCACATCAACACCGAAGACACCTACACATATTCGTCAATTTCTAGGTCTCGTTGGCTACTATCGCAGGTTCATTCAGAACTTCTCCCGCATTGCGAAACCTCTTACAACACTGACCCAGAAGGGCGTGGCCTTTGACTG
This sequence comes from Lactuca virosa, assembly GCF_052849685.1. Classification (NCBI taxonomy): domain Eukaryota; kingdom Viridiplantae; phylum Streptophyta; class Magnoliopsida; order Asterales; family Asteraceae; genus Lactuca; species Lactuca virosa. The sequence goes on from NC_136434.1 coordinate 294,796,233, forward strand.
GGAAGAGAAGCAAGAGAGAGCGTTCCAAACGCTCAAGCAAGCCTTGTGCACCGCACCAATACTATCCCTCCCCAAAGGGATAGAAGACTTCGTTATCTATTGTGATGCTTCAAATCAAGGGCTCGGCTGTGTTCTGATGAAACGAGGTAAGGTCATCGCCTATGCCTCGAGACAGCTGAAGACACACGAGGTCAACTACACCACCCACGATCTTGAGCTAGGAGCAGTTATGTTTACTCTGAAGATCTGGAGACACTACCTGTATGGTACAAAAAGTACTATCTTTACAGACCATAAAAGCCTACAACATATATTCGACCAGAAGGAGCTCAAAATGAGACAACGACGGTGGGTCGAGCTACTCAGTGATTACGAATGTGAAATTCGTTATCATCCGGGTAAAGCTAACGTAGTAGCCGACGCCCTAAGTCGGAAAGAATACTCTGGTCGTAGAGTCAAATCTTTGACTCTAACTATCCATTCACACTTGTCCACGCAAATTAAGGAGGCTAAACTCGACACTTTGAAGCCTGAAAATGTGGCGAGTGAATCCCTGAGAGGGATGGATAAGAACTTGGAAGTCAAGGGTGGCAGAGCCTTATATCTCATGGATCGGATCTGGACACCGAAACACGGTGGCTTCAGAGACTTGATCATGACCGAGGCACACAACGCTCGTTATTCCGTCCACCCAGGTTTACATAAGATGTATCTGGATCTTAAAAAGCTATACTGGTGGCCTAACATGAAAGCACAGATTGCTACCTTCGTAAGTAAATGCCTTACTTGCGCCAAGGTCAAGGTCGAATACCAGAAACCCTCCGGTCTTCTACAACAACCAGAGATACTGGAATGGAAGTGGGAGCGGATCACTATGGACTTCATAACCAAGTTGCCCAAGACAACGGGTGGACTTGATACCATATGGGTCATCGTCGACAGATTGACCAAGTCCGCACACTTCCTGCCTATCAAAGAAACGCACAAGATGGAGAAACTTACGAGAACCTACATTCGGGAGATTGTACGACGGCATGGTGTTCCCATATCCATTATCTCAGATAGAGATAGTAGATTCACTTCGAGGTTCTGGCAGTCGCTACAAAGTTCCCTAGGAACTTGGCTGGACATGAGTACAGCCTACCATCCTCAGACCGACGGACAAAGTGAGAGGACTATCCAAACCTTGGAAGATATGTTGCGAGCCTATGTGATCGACTTTGGGAAGGCATGGGATACTCATTTACCCCTTGTCGAATTTTCCTACAACAACAGTTATCACACGAGCATAAAGGCTGCTCCATTCGAAGCCCTCTATGGCCGAAAGTGCAAATCCCCTCTGTGATGGGCTGAGGTGGGTGATACCCAGTTAGCATTGTGAAACCTCTTACAACACTGAAACAGAAGGGCGTGGCCTTTTACTGGGAAGAGAAGCAAGAGAGAGCGTTCCAAACGCTCAAGCGAGCCTTGTGCACCGCACCAATACTATACCTCCCCGAAGGGATAGAAGACATCGTTGTCTATTGCGATGCTTCAAATCAAGGGCTCGGCTGTGTTCTGATGCAACGAGGTAAGGTTATCGCCTATGCCTCGAGACAGCTGAAGACACACGAGGTCAACTACACCACCCACGATCTTGAGCTAGGAGCAGTTGTGTTTACTCTGATGAACTGGAGACACTACCTGTATGGTACAAAAAGTACTATCTTTACAGACCACAAAAGCCTACAACATATATTCGACCAGAAGGACTATCCAAACCTTGGAAGATATGTTGCGAGCCTATGTGATCGACTTTGGGAAGGCATGGGATACTCATTTACCCCTTGTCGAATTTTCCTACAACAACAGTTATCACACGAGCATAAAGGCTGCTCCATTTGAAGCCCTCTATGGCCGAAAGTGCAAATCCCCTATGTGATGGGCTGAGGTGGGTGATACCCAGTTAGCATTGTGAAACCTCTTACTACACTGACCCAGAAGGGCGTGGCCTTTGACTGGGAAGAGAAGCAAGAGAGAGCGTTCCAAACGCTCAAGCAAGCCTTGTGCACCGCACCAATACTATCCCTCCCCAAAGGGATAGAAGACTTCGTTATCTATTGTGATGCTTCAAATCAAGGGCTCGGCTGTGTTCTGATGCAACGAGGTAAGGTCATCGCCTATGCCTCGAGACAGCTGAAGACACACGAGGTCAACTACACCACCCACGATCTTGAGCTAGGAGCAGTTATGTTTACTCTGAAGATCTGGAGACACTACCTGTATGGTACAAAAAGTACTATCTTTACAGACCACAAAAGCCTACAACATATATTCGACCAGAAGGAGCTCAAAATGAGACAATGACGGTGGGTCGAGCTACTCAGTGATTACGAATGTGAAATTCGTTATCATCCAGGTAAAGCAAACGTAGTAGCCGACGCCCTAAGTCGGAAATAATACTCTGGTCATAGAGTCAAATCTTTGACTCTAACTATCCATTCACACTTGTCCACGCAAATTAAGGAGGCTCAGCTCGACGCTTTGAAACCTGAAAATGTGGCGAGTGAATCCATGAGAGGGATGGATAAGAACTTGGAAGTCAAGGGTGGCGGAGCCTTATATGTCATGGATCGGATCTGGACACCGAAACATAGTGGCTTCAGAGACTTGGTCATGACCGAGGCACACAACACTCGTTATTCCGTCCACCCAGGTTCAGATAAGATGTATCTGGATCTTGAAAAGGTATACTGGTGGCCTAACATGAAAGCACAGATTGCTACCTTCGTAAGTAAATGCCTTACTTGCGCCAAGGTCAAGGTCGAATACCAGAAACCCTCCGGTCTTCTACAACAAGCAGAGATACCGGAATGGAAGTGGGAGCGGATCACTATGGACTTCATAACCAAGTTGCCCAAGACAACAGGTGGACTTGATACCATATGGGTCATCGTCGACAGATTGACCAAGTCCGCACACTTCCTGCCTATCAAAGAAACGCACAAGATGGAGAAACTTACGAGAACCTACATTCGGGAGATTGTACAACTGCACGGTGTTCCCATATCCATTATCTCAGACAGAGATAGTAGATTCACTTCGAGGTTCTGGCAGTCGCTACAAAGTTCCCTAGGAACTAGGCTGGACATGAGTACAGCCTACCATCCTCAGACCGACGGACAAAGTGAGAGGACTATCCAATTTTCCCTAGGAACTAGGCTGGACATGAGTACAGCCTACGAGCCTGTGTGATCGACTTTGGGAAGGCATGTGATACTCATTTACCCCTTGTCGAATTTTCCTACAACAACAGTTATCACACGAGCATAAAGGTTGCTCCATTCGAAGCCCTCTATGGCCGAAAGTGCAGATCCCATCTGTACTGGGCTGAGGTGGGTGATACCCAGTTAGCTAAAGGACGAGTTCCTGAAAGCACTCTCACGGGTCCGGAGATCATTCGGGAAACGACAGAGAAGATCGTTCAGATTCGTGAACGATTGAAAGCCTCTAGAGACCGACAGAAAAGCTACGTTGATAAGCGAAGGAAACCATTGGAATACTAGGTGTTCGACCATGTTCTATTGAAGGTCTCACCCTGGAAGGGCTTGATACGCTTTGGAAAGCATGGAAAGCTAAATCCAAGGGACATAGGGCCTTTTGAGATTCTCGCAAGAATTGGCCCTATAGCTTACAAACTTAACGTACCGCGCGAACTCAGTAATGTACAGTCTACTTTCCACCTCTCGAACTTGAAAAAGTGTCTGTCTGACGAGACTCTTGTAATCCCACTCGACGAGATCGAGATCAACGAGAGCCTCAACTTCGTGGAAGAACCAGTAGAGATCATGGACCGGGAGGTCAAGCAAACAAAACAAAGCCGTATCCCGATAGTGAAGGTTCGCTGGAACGCCAAGCGAGGACTGAATTCACTTGGGAGCGAGAGGATCAGATGAAACTGAAGTATCATTGTCTTTTTACTTAGTTATTTGTAACTACTTATTTGCTTAAAATCTAATTTCGAGACGAAATTCCTTCTAACGGGGGGATGATGTGACAACCCAAAATTTCAATTCTATACAACCATTCACTTCAATAGAAGTCAGAACTGTTTCTGCTAACTTTCAAGCTTTTTGGAATAAGTTTGAGTGTTTTAAGATTAGTACTTCAGGAGATCACAGGAGAGAGGATGCCCTAGGGTTTATTGTGCAACAATAATGTCCCAAAACTCCAAGAGTTTGGAGTTTACGGCCTAAACAAAGGTGTTTACGGCCGTAAACCCTAAAAAGGGGCTATAAATATGACACTAGTCATTATTTACCACTTTTCACATTTTCAAGATCCAAAACCCATGTCTCTCTCAAGTATCATCCGAATTTACTTCAAGATCTTCAACTTTCTAAGTGTTTCTATCCCTAAGAAGTTGATATCTTACTTAATCTAGTGATCTTACATGATTCCATCCGTGAAATCATTCCAAAAGTGTAGATCTTCAAGTTTCACCAAGAACACCAAGAACACACACTAGTGTTCTTGGACTTTTAGCACCTTTTCAAGCTTCTACCTAGTAAGTACTTCTATCCTAGTGTATTATAAGACTTGTTACACTTCTAATCATCAAGAAAACACGCAAGAATCAAGATTAAAGGTGTTTACGGTCCAAGATGTTCTTGGACCGTAAACCCTAACAAAGGGGCCAAAGTGGCCCTAGTCCCTTACCAAGCCTTAGAAACTAGCCTAGACCCCTTCCTTGATGTGCTTAGTACTTGAAAACATCAAAAGACCATAAACCATTTGGGTTTACGGCCGTAAACCCAAGGGGAAGTGGTCCAAGGACCGTAAACTCCCTAAAGGAGTGAAATGGTGCCCTAATCTCTTCCTAAGGCTTAAACATGAAGTAGGAATGCTTCTTATGATCTTTATGGGTTCAAAACACAAAATGGTCAAAGTACTATGAGTTTACGGCCGTAAACTCATGGGTTTACGACCGTAAACTCAATTAGAGTGATCACAAAACCGTAAACTGCAAAGGAGTTTACCCTTGAACCCTAAACTCAATTACAAGGTCCTACCACCCTTAGATGCAATCCTTAGGACTTATAGCACTTAAATCAAGTGTTTTACATGTCTTAGGATGTCTTAAATTTGGTTAATTAGTTGTTTTATGACTAATTGGATACATATATGTGTTATTATATGTTAACTAGGATCATTGTGTGTGTACAAGTCTTCACTTGACACCTAGCATCCTATCCATTCCGTTCATCCAAACCACTCACTACAGGTGAGTTCATACCCCTTAATCAATCTTTTAAATGATTTTCAATGCTTTCATGGGGGGGGGGGGGGAATACAAGTAGAAAACAGGAAGTTATAGAATCAATCACATGTGATTTATAACTGTGTTTTCAAACAACTGATTTCACATACTTCAAAATGTGATAAATACAATGCTTTTCAGTTATTTTTACTTTGTTATCAACAAATTACTTTTGAATTATTCTATAAACTGACATCAAGTCATTATTATTTATTGTTCAAAACTCTTAAATGTTTTACAAAACCTCTTTCAATTTACTGTTAAAAACCATATCTATACACTTATGTTTCATGTATATATGTATTGATATCAGAGCTTTCATTCTTTCTTCAGTTCCAACACTCTTGAGTAGCAAGGGTGTATAAACCTACTTGGACATTCAATTTACATTCCAGTAAACTATTATAGGTATAGTTTAGGGGATACAAATTATTATTCCTATTACAAGGAATTACACAAGAGTCAGTTCATTCATGAGTCTATACTACTATATGAAGAGATACTATTACATGTTATCCAGAGAGAAATACTATATCTATACAGAGAGAAATACTATATATATACTATACGGGACTGACCATCCTACACCTGGCTGCTAGCTACAGCGGGACCTGTTCATCGACGGATGTTCTCGGTTGTACTGTTCGGTGAGTTTCCACACCGTGATTATCCTAAGGCAAAAGGATACGATTTAAATGATTATATAATTTTCCCTATTACTTTTTTTTGTGACACATTCACATAAACGATGAGGTAGACTATATTTTTATAATAATAGTTGTACAGGGAAAAATCTTCATTGATACAGAAATGCAAACCTTCAAAGCATTCGGGTCTTGGTAGAAGACTACTTTTTATACTAGTACGAAATATGCGATTTTCTAGGGTTTTCACACTTATACTAAATGTTTCATTAAACATTTACAAGTCTTTCATAACAGCTTTGCGAATCAATGACACCATAATACTTATGAATTCACCAGCTTTATACTGATCTACACTTTCAAAATAACTTGTATTCTCAGGTCACCAGTAGACAGGTACGATGACCAGGTTTTGAGAAGACGGAGCACAGACAAGACTCGTATTTTATTTTGATTACATATTTTGGTGTCTTATTACTACGAAAGAACACTCATGTATTAAAACTTTACTTTTAATGCAATGGATGATGTTGTTTCTTGTTTACTACTTTGCACTGTGATGATACTTTACATGACGTCCTCCACCCCTGCACGTTTCCGCCGTTCTTGGTTTTGGGGTGTGACAATTGAACTCTTCAATGGCATGTTTAAATCTCGATTATGCCCTTCAATTTTATGACTACGATACCGAGGATCACAAACAAGGTGTGAATAACCATGTAAATGTGCTTGGTACTCTTAATGTTACATATCACCCGATCAATGTGCCGGTTAACCACATACGCTCCATTGATCCATGATTAACATCAAGCTACCCTTTTCCACACTTTTCTAGTCCCAGATTAGTGTGTCGGTTAACCACACACGCTCCACTAACGACTTAACAAGGTGCAAAGTGCAATTTCATGGAATAACACCATTTTCACATTTTTCCTAACTAACTAAGATTGGCAATTTATAAGTATTTAGTTACTTAGTATTTTCATTATACTTTTAATGAGGATTTAAATGTCTTGTCAAACTTGTTCGGCTAACGACCCACCACTGGTCAAGGGTGCGGTGGGTAAGAATGTATACCCAATGGCGGTCATTTTATAGGCCGCTTCCTTAAACACCCCTTATAGACCAGCTTTGTGAATGAGGCCTACTAACGGTAAGACTGACTTTTTAACATATACCTATATAATATATTAGACTTTTAATTTTATATAGTATAAGGGTGTATTTTAAACATTTAAAATACTAGGTGGTTTAATCTATTAATTAAACTAGACTTTTAATTTAATTAAATTTAAACCATATAATTATGGATTTATTAATACTCTTTTAATTAATCTTTTAATTAATTATCAACAAAGCCATAATTAAAAACTTTTAACTGTAAACTTAAGTTATGAAGTCAAAAAGGTTTAGTATTTAATATTTCACAATTAAAACTTTCCTAATCAATTTTAAATTCCAAAACTTAAGTGCAAGTTTTGTAACTTTTTAAAACTCTTGGTTTCCATAACTTAAGAGTTTAATGCATTTTTTTATGAATGAGACTTTTCATTTTCCATAACTTGAGGACAAGTTATGGAATTCTTTAAAAGCATTTAGACCAATTTTATAACCTTCCAAGACGCTTGGAATTCATAACTTAAGGAGTTAATTTATTTCATAAATAATGACTTTTCATATTCCATAACTTGAGGACAAGTTATGGAACTTTTCAAGAAACATATAAAGATCAAATTGACAAATCCAATTATCATATAATTAATCATTTACCAATTTGACATAATTTGATTCATATTACATGATAACTTAAAATTTTACAAATAACTAGTTTTTCGCTAAATCAAGTAGTTACCTTAAAATTTGATAAACATCATGTTATTGGATGGGGATAAACATTATCATATCATTAAAACAACGAATTTTATGAACCCAAACAGTTTGTGGTAATGTTCCTTCCTAACATATTGCTTTGATGAATGCAACCGAAATGGACCATGCTACTATCGGGTCAAGTATATACCAATTATAGTTATGGGCTTAGACACTTTTTCCAACAGTTGGTGCAGTCACTACCATTTGCATATGCTGATCAGGTCTCCCTTGATTATTCTCCCCCTTTTTGGTAGCATCAGATTGGGGAGGAGAACCAGGAGGTGGTGAATGAGTTCGAGGATGAGGATGAGATGGTGGAGGAGGCGTTGGAGGAAGTTTTGTTGATGGAGGTGGAGGTGGGGGAGGATTATCACCTGGAGAGTTTGGTTGGATGTCATCGACACCTACATAATCATCATCATCACCCATGGCCATAAGTCGCTTCATCGTTGCCACATCCTTTTCAACTTTAATCAAACTTTTATTCATTGATTGCGTTAACTACATAATTAGAGAAAGTTGAGAAAGCACAACAATTTGAAAGTTGGAGCTGGATTCTTCCTTATTATCCTGATAAAAAGCAGTAGTATTGATTGGAGTTGGCATAGGAGGAATATTCCCAACCTTGACAAGATGGAGGTGTTGACTCATCTTGGATCATTGGTTTAGCAGTTTCCACAATAGTAGGGGTTTATCCACGTTGTGCAACATAATCTGCAGATGGTGTGGATGAAGAAGTAGATGAAAATCGAATGTACGTGTTTATCCGAGGTGTAGAGTTCATTCCCTGAGCAAAGACTTTTTACTTATCAGTGTTTGATTCTTCTTCATCTTTGTCATTTTCATCTTTACCAGCACCTTTTGCATAATCATCCTCATCATTTTCTTCATTAGCGTCTTCATCAGTGTCTTCTTTGTCATCATCCTCATCATCTTCTTCAGAAGCTGAGGATTCAACCACATAGGGTTTCTCAATCTACCTTTGCAACCTCATAGTAATAGACAAATCACCTTCAGATGGAGCGACATTAATAATCTAAGAGGAAAGAGCAAGAATTGGAATAATGATCCCATGAATTTCAACATAGCCTTCCTTGTGATATAAGATCATTCCAAGCCAATATGGATAGGGAACATACACCAGCTTCTTGTTCCCAGAGATACAGTCAATCACTTGATCAAGAAAAAGTTGAGCAAAATCCATTCTTTTGTTGTATACAATTGAAAATAATACCCATTGCTCAAAAACATTTAGCTGATCTAAAATCTCAGTGTTGTGTCCATGACATTTGCCAATTACACCTATTAAATTCTTCCATCCTGCATTGAAACACGGACGAAGAGTGTTCTTGTATAGATCACGAGTAAGCCCCTTAAGTTTGATATTCTACCCTAATTTTTCACGAACATAATTGTAACTTTCTTCTGAGGGGGTTTCATAGTAATCTTCAAATACAGGAATATGAGAGCAGTTCGAAAAAGAATCCTCATCAATGGTAACCTTATACTGACCATCTCTAATGATTCCAGTAATGGTTCGAGTATCAGAATCAACAATGCATGAATAGTAGAAATCACATACTTGTTTAGGGTAGAATGAAACTGGGAAGTCACAGAAGGTATATCGAAGAGGATAACTCTTAACATAGTTGACGAAATCTTTGATTCCTGAGTTTGTAAACTGCATTGGGATTTCATCATAGAATGCCACATTATTCACTTGAATGATAGGATAGACGGGGGAATGAAAACCTTTGATGACATTAGCACTTGGGGCAAACTCGTACAGAGCATTTGAAATAGTGGAAGCTTTGAGAGAAATGATGATTGAGTTTATTTTTATTTTTTTTGTTTCTTTTTTATTTTAAGAGAGAGCGAGAGAGAGAGCCAATTTCTTGAATAACTTGTAAAAGTGACATAGGACGAAGAATTCCTAATTTATACCCAAAAAGTTTCTTCTCTTTTATGTAACCATGAATGGAGAGATAAGCGCCGTAAAAATCTTGTATCCCAAGAACATCAGCATAATTGATCAACGAGTGAATTGATGATGCTCACTTAATAAGTTTATGATGTCTCCTGATAGTGTGGGCTTAAAATAGCATTCACTGACATAGTAATGTGAGATCTCATCAGCGTGTGGTTTCATACGCTGACTCATTAATTACTTTTATTAGAAAAACGGGCAAGAGTAGTATGATGTGTGTGATAAGCTATGGTGTTTTACCTTAACAATCGGCATAGATTTGTTGAGCTTTCATCAACGTATGGTCCATTACGCTAAATCATAAAGTTTTAAACAAGAATATAAGGGCAAGAATGGGTTGGTGCATGTGATATCCTATAGTACATAGACTAACTATCAACATAGAGTTTCAAACTATTATTAGTGTGTGGTATAACATAATGAATCATCCATTTTTATTAAGAGGATAAAGGATAGAATGGATTGTTTTAGTCACCCTGAGGTGGAATCATTGTGAATCATAAACAGTTTAGCTCATAAACAAGAAGTGGTTTAAACTTCTGTATCATAAAGTAAGTTACAGTTTAGAATCAAAGATTCACCGTTAACTAATAATGGTACCATGCCATAACTCAGATTTCGTGGTTTGGGACATGAACAACTCTTTATAATTGAAGGACCAGATAAGTAACTCTTACACTGACGACTATGCAATCAGCGTAAGCTAACGGGTTATGCTCAATGTTTCAGCAGAACATGAGACTTGATGCATACGGAAAGATTGCTTCCATGGACAAGGTCAGGTAAGATGATTAATTAAGAATAAACACCCCAGGCTTTCTATTTATTTTTTATTTTGACCAGGAAATCTCACTTAGAAAGTTTAGACAATGCTAGACAGTCAGAGTGAGGGGGTAACTCAATGTTCTCAGCAGATGGTCTCACTGCTGAGAAACTTAGAGAGATTTAGTCACATACAACAACATGCTTCTAGGGTCCATGAATTGTCAAAAGCTACATGCTTGGCTAAGAAATGCCACCGTCAAGATCATTAGAAATGGTACCAAATAATAAATAACAAATAATATAAGAATACAAACAAAAGAGATGGTCAAATAAGGACATATTCTAAAAGAAAAATATGTGCAACGTTTTCAAAAAAGTGATAAAGACCTGGTCCATCAAATCTTTTGAATTGAATGGTCATAAATGTACTTCCATTTTCTGAGATATCTACCCCTTGATTGTAACTATAAAAGGGAGCACATGCAAAGGTAAATACATAAATATACAATACAACTCACAATAAACCACGAGTGATGAAGCCATTCATCATTGAAACGTTGCATATGGTTTCCAAGTTTCATATTCAGCAGAAAAAAGTCTTTCTAACCAATGAGTTATGTGACAACCCAAATTTTTTTTCCTTGTAAGTCCAGCCAATCAATCGAGAGTCAGACTTATTTCTGATATATTTTAGCATTGTTTCGGGTTTGTTTTAGTGTTCTAAGCCTAGTACATTCAAGTTTTGGGTTTAGAGATGAGTTAACTTAGGTTCTTCATGTTGCACTCGAGCCAAACACTCCATCAAGAGGAGTGTACGTCCGCACATATGGGTGTATGGCCGCACACATGGGTGTACGGCCGTACACTCAAGTTGGTCGTGATCCCATGCCCATATATAAGCCATCCCTTCATTTCTTCACACTTTTCACACTTCCAAGTCAAGAAAGTCAATTCTATCTCAAATATCATCAAGCTTTTCACCTTGATCTTCAAAAAAAAGTAAGTATTCCTTTTGTTGATTAGTTGATACGTTGCATTATCTAGTAAAGACCCATGATTCAAAGCCTTGAAACAACATCAAACTCAAGAACATCAAGAGTGTACGGTCATACACTCTATCTATGGCCGTATACCCTTGTTAGGATCATAGTCTAAGGCCTTAACCACTTGCTAGGTACTTGTTATCCATTAGAACTCTTGAACCCTTGAATCCCTATGAATCAAGACCCAAAAATGCAACCATTTTGGAGTGTGTACAGCCATACACACTTGGTGTGTCCATACACACCTTCCAAATCGAGTGTTTTGCCCATCTTCTTGTTGAACATTAGACCCACTACTTTCCCCATGGATCAGACACCCTCTTTTTGCATGTTTTCCCATGAGTGTACGGATGTAAACTCCATGGCAGTACACCCCTTGGTCGTACACTCCCTTGCACGGCTATAAACCCTCTTTAGTTAATGACATGTGATTATAACACTTAGTTCAAGTGTTTCCTAGTCCCTAAGGTTGTTTCCTTGCATGTTAGTTGTGTTAAACACTAATTACATGCCTATATATATGCCATTATATGTCATTTAGGACTCCTTTGTGTCTCGGGAATTCATTTGTGGAACTTCTCATCCTTACGCGAATCTGCAATTGAATCACTCACATATGGTGAGTTCATACCCATATAATCACTCTTTTAAATGTTTTTAAATGCTTTTAAGGGGGGGAATACACGTTGAACACAATGATAATTGTGTAAATGTTATTTGTAATAACCATCATATTCAAAGGATTTCTTATAACTTATAAGTGATCAAAACCATTTCAAAAACTCTTTTAAAGTTATGTTACTTTGTTATTTACGAAACTCTCTTTTTGAAGAACAATCATAACTTAGTAGATAAACGAGTCTTTTCTTCAAGTCAGTAACAGTTCAAGTAAACATAATAGTAAACTATAATAGGTATAGTTTAGGGGTTCAGTTCATATTATAGTTGGTACAGGGAGGAGGATACTATAACTAGTACAGAGATGAGCAAACGATAACTAGTACAGAGAGGAGCATACTATAACTAGTATAAGGAGGAGCATACTATAACTAGTACATGGAGGAGCATACTATAACTAGTACAGGGAGGAACATACTATAACTATAACAGAAGAACAAGTCATGAATTACATACTTACACTATATATTCCTAGTATCCTAGGAAGAGATCGTATCTTTAACTCATTGTTTATAACAAATTATGTTAATACATCATACCGGGTTTGCACTAACAAAGGTACAAATACAACGTACTAAGGTGAGCAAAGACGAGGTAATAACACATCATACCGAGTTTGCACTAACAAAGGTACAAATACAACGTACCAGGGTTAGCAAACACGAGGTAATAACACATCATACCGGGTTTGCACTAACAAAGATACAAATACAACGTACCAGGATTAACAAACACGAGGTAATAACACATCATACCGGGTTTGCACTAACAAAGGTACGAATACCACGTACCAAGGTTAGCAAACACGAGGTAATAATACATCATACCGGGTTTGCACTAACAAATGTATAAATACAATGTACCAGGGTTAGTAAACACGAGGTAACAATATATCATACCGGAGTTATTTATAAAGGGTACATCTACAAAGTACCAAACAATAATAAATAAAACACATAAATATATACAAAACTCACAATAGTATCGAATGAGGCGTTAAGAGTACATGATTTCATTACTTATAGTAGTTGTTCAAATATTAGAATAACGTCACATGACTTACTCGTAACATGAACATTCAGTTAGAAGGGGGCCTATAATGCTAAATTTTTGATTCCTCGGTTGATACATTAGGGATATATATTAATCGAGTCCAACAGATAGTAGGATGTGTGCCTTCCGCTTCATTTCATGTTCCTTGTTTGGTTGTGGGCTTAGAGCAGATGCACCCAGTCTACTATCTATTCGATCTTAACTATATATATATTCCGCATACACCAAGTAATCATAAGGAGTACCAGGTATGGGTCAGGTCATAGTATAAAAATTCAATACACCGTTTTCTAGTACAAAAACATACTTTCAGATAGAACATTGAGTAAACTAAACTAGAAACTTATCAGTGAACGGTTTAATCCATTTTATTAAACCAATATAACTTAAAGGACCTTAAGTGGTTAATTCTATAAAACCTTAGTTTATACATCAGGGTTATATATAATTAATATCCGATAGGTAGTTGGAAATGTGATTTCCGCTTTACTTCTTGTTCCTTGTTTGGTTGTGGGGTTAGGGCAGATTCACACAATTAATTATCCATTTGATATTAAATTATATATAGTTTGTATAAACTAAGTGACTATAGAAGAAACAAATGTGATTACCATTTTTACTAAAGGAAATAAGGGTTTTTCTTAAAGAATGTTTTCTAAAAATATAAAGGAACTATTACAGTTAACTCCGTGAGTACCAAATTGTGACAACCGTCACTTTCTGGTCAAGTCAAAGTCAAAGAAAGTAAACAAGTCAAACCGGCCAACCCAATTAACCCTTGTATATTAGGGTTTACATTATGTTTACTATTGTACAACACACCATCCTAATGCAAAGTATCACTTAGAGTTTTCACGTGTTCAGAAAATCTAAACCCTAATCAGGGTAAGTGATGGAACCACTCGATAAAACATTAATACATACCTTACGGGAGCGTATAACACTCATAACAAGGCAAAACGGGGTTTACAAACCTTGAATTTCGAAATTAAACACTCGCAAAGGTCACAAACAAAGTCTCTCTCAATCTCTCTCACTCTATCCAAATCTCTCCCAAATCTCCCTCAAAATGTCGTTCAACTTTTTATAATCACTCGGGGCATCCCGGCCCTTAATTTAGTCGAAAACCACTCGAAACGGGAAGATTAATGGAAAAACCGCCTTATAGGACCGAAACCCCTCTTAGGAACCGAAACCAGCCTCAGGACCGAAACCTCTTTAGGACCGAAATGAACCGATCCTTTGGTCCATTTCGTTTTCGGTTCATTTCGCTTCCAAGCACTTTCGCTCCTATTCGCTTTCGGTCTGGATCGGACCTTCGGGCCGAAGTCACTTTCGCTTAACCTATCTTGCCTTCGCATGCTCCTAGGAACCGAACCCACTTTCGGTCCTCAGCATTAAGAGCTGAAACCTGCCCTCGGTCCTCAACACTAAGAACCGAACCTCCGCAGGTTCGCCTCCTTTGTCCGGTTTTCGTGTACTTTCGCATTTTAAGCCTGTTTTTCATGATTTTGACGGGGGTTTTTCACCCAAACCCATATTTTGATATATTAAACTCCATAGACCAATAACTTAATCAAATATTTGAGGGGAAATCATATTTTTGGACAATATCTTGTACAAGATATGGCTTTGGAGTGTTGACTTTGCCAAGAATCTATGACACCAACCACCCACCCACTCCATGACAACTCCATGCCACTATTCGCACCTTGCTCTAGTCAATTCGAGATCTTCCCATACCTCCATCAAATCTCTTCCATCAGCTCACTCTCTAATCCCTCACTCTTCCATCTATAAAACCCCACTCTCCTCCTCCCAAGACACCCTTTTACTCCCTCTTATATTCTATCTAGAAACTCGAGTTCCTCCAGGAAGCCCAAGTCCTTCCCCTGTTGCTGGTAAGTTTTCCTTCCTACACATAAATATTCTACACAACTTTACCAAAATCATTGAATTCTGACACAAATATCGACATATTCGTTCTTAGATCTTCAAATCTTCAAGCACCTCCCAAGTGTTTTTGACTTGGAAACCTCTCTTCTTCCACATTCATCTAAGGAAATAACTCAAGGTGAGTTCATACCCCTACATTTTCATGTGTTCTTCAAGTTTTAAGGGGGGAATACAAGTTAATACACCAAAAACTTAACTAAATCCAAACAACAGCTTTCATCAGAAAAGTTGAGTCCTATTCACGGACTGTTTTAACCATCTTAGACTTAATATCTTTCAAAACTGTTTAATATGCAAGTAGTTCAGGTTTATAACTTTTTAAGGACTACTTGCACATCTCCATTCGATTTTTCTACAATTTATGGTGATTTTCACAAAACTGCCTATCATTTTAGAAACGAATTTGGACCAGTCTCTGAATATGAACAATTTCACACAAGTTAGAGACTTCTAAAAATAGTAATAAAATTTTTGAACAAACTACACACATTTTCTAAACTCTCAGAGTTTACGGAACCAGTTTCCAACTTCGTATGATTTTTCTATGATTTTTCTAAAAAGGTGCAGAAAGGTTAAAAACTAATTAACATCTTACAACTTTCATAACACTTTGTAACTTGTTGAGCAAAGTGTTTATCTTTGATGATTTCATATTTTACATGTGTTTTCTGTCAAGTTACATTTAAATAACAGAAATTTCTCACTGAATTGTAAGAGTCCTTTATCATTACAAATATACAAGGTGAAACATAAGAATTATAGTTATGCTTTGCTAAACATACTACTTGCACAGAAAAACGTTGTACACTCAATACAAACGGGTTTTTCATATACTACATGATAAACTAAAATAGGAATAGTTTATGGATTTCACATCATGAATTTATTACAAAAAGGGAGATTTCACTTCCACCACGGAAGATTTTACATTCAAACTATACGTAAACTCGTTAACGTAAGTTGTGAGACAATTCTTCAATTGTACTCTTAGAGTACGGGTTAAAATTCCTGCAAGTTATAACCAGAGTCTCTTGTAGGGAGAGCGTGATAATTGTGTATAGATCTATATTGGGATTGACACCCCATACCTCGCTGGTAGCTACAGCAGGACCTGCAGGTCTACGGGTGACAAAAGTCATAGGATCTTGATGTCTGAAAAATGTTGTAGCAGGTTCAATCTAGTTATAGTATGGTTATAACAACTCACATAGGGAGTTAACAAAATTTCAAGTTTACGGGAAAATTTTACTTTAAAAAGGGCTTTTATCTATCTAAAACTACAAACACGTTATAAGTACAAAGTACACACATACTCTCGGTCTTGGGATTTAAGACTACATGACTTTTATAAGGAAAATATTGGATTTTCTTGGGTACATAGTACAATTACAAACATGTTATAAGTACAAAATACACACATACTCTCGGTCTTGGGATTTAAGACTACATGACTTTTATAAGGAAAATATTGGATTTTCTTGGGTACACATTTAAATTACAAACACGCTATAAGTACAAAATACACACATACTCTCGGTCTTGGGATTTAAGACTACATGACTTTTTATAAGGAAAATAATGGATTTTTCTTGAAGCATACATTACGATTACAAACAAAGGTTTTCAAACTCTACATCCAAAAGCTTATGAACTGACCAACTTAATTGTTGACACTTTTTCGAAATTTACATGTATTCTCAGGAACTCAATGAAATAGGAAATCAACAGCTTTTGACGATGGGACATTAAATCGTCCAACATTTCGTTTTGTCATCATAGTCTAATTGATTTTGAAACATGTACACTCATACTATGGTGTAACATTTTCAATTATATTTATGATAGTTGTATTTACTTTGAGCACTATTATACTCGTTGTTGTGATACTATACATGAAGTCTGCCACCCCCGGACGTTTCCGCCATCCTTGGTTTGGGGGTGTGACAGATTGGTATCAGAGCATTGTTTGTAGTGAACTAAGTATATCGAACCACATAAGATATACAAACTATAAATGCATTGGGACTAAAGTTCTGATTAAACATTTTCAAATAACTATACTTTTACAAATAAATAGTTTCTTGTTAAAAGTATGAGTACATGCATACATACTAATATAGTGTCATGTCTAGGATGATACAAAAGTAAAATGAGGAGTTAGACACTATGAGTAGACCTTGGGATATGTAATCAGACTTGGGATGAATATATCCTGATCAACTATTTTTATCCGAGGTATTACTAATGTATGTCGGGCATTGGTCATAGTTAGCAACAAGCCTAAAAAAAACTCCCCATACTAGAAAATCGCTAAGAGCCAAACATAACATTTAAAATACTATAGGAGTATTTTGTGTTACAATAACTTATGTGAAAACTAAACAGATCCCTGACAGTAGGTCTACAATCACTAGGTGGATATGCTAAAGTTATATATAACTTAGATATCATAGACTTAGAATCTGTGATCATTGCTTTACTTCATGTTCCTTGTTTGGTTGTGGTTTTAGAGTATGATCACTTACTCGAAGGTCTATCATATCTTTTTTTATATGTAACTGGTATGCACCATGTCGTTATAGAAGTAACTAAGGAGGATCAAACCCCTATAAGTATTTCTAGGAATATGATTATTATATACCTTTTAGCTCACCCCTATTCTCGCACGGACATCATAGCAAGATTCTACTTACCAGGAGACCCCTACTTTCCGAACCCGGAGAGTTAGTGGATGATTAGGAAAAGAGTCGGAAGTGGAGCCAGAGGTCATCAACACTCCGTACATAGCTAGGGTTCTTGCAAACCGTTTCGACTACGTCGGACCTGTGCCCCGTTGGGCAACATTGATCAAGGGGTAGAGCCGCCATCAGCGATAGTGATCTCCATTTGGAGACCAACGAGGTTGCAATGACCTCAACCATGGGGGACAGGCTGACAGAGCCTCCCCGATGATGACCCAGCAGATCACGAACATCTAGTTAGGGTACTTCGTGCTGCTACAGACTCTACCATTTCACGTTACCAAGACTTGGAAAGAGACTGTTATTTTGGGACCAACTTCTTAAGGACCTTGACGCCACTCGGGAGGAGGCAAAAGAGTATCAAAATAGACACTCGACACTCGAAGAGAGAGTGGTCGCAGCCGAGCGTAGGTTGGCAGAACTACAAGACACATCGACTTCGTTTCAAGCACCACAAGGGACAGATTGTCATGAGTAGAGTTCATAGTACTCACAAGACCTTGTAGATTTGGTTATGAGTATGCATTGATGGTATTTCCTCCATGCGTAGGCTTGACCCTATGATTTAGTGATTGCACTAGTCGAGGGATTTATTTGCGATCCGAACTTTTCCTTGCAATGATGTGGTATAGACCTGCATCAGGAACAAAATTTTCTCTAAAAACTAAATATATACTAGAATCATACTAATGAGTGGGCATGCGTATTATTTCATTGGGGACAGTACTACTAAAAATTCATAAGTTTAGTATATATATAAACTCTCATTATGAATTGTTTTCAGAACGCCATAAAAATCGGAACACGATACGCTTAGGACTAAGTTAAACTTAGTTAGATAACTCATGACGTGTAAGCCCTTATTAAAGACTCATTACCATCTCGCCTTTTTTTAATAATCATCGTTGAAAGGTGCCTTTTCCTAATCATCCACTAACTCATAAGAAGCCGGTGGTTGGATCGGGTGCAAGACTGGAAGTCTCAGAGGATCGGCTAAGGGTATTTCTTAACCGGTCGAGTAAAGGATGACGAGAAGACATGGGGCATTATGCAAATGCCGATTCGAGGATCAATTGATAGGAGCAGAGTAACAATTCAGATTTGAATAGAAACCCAAATCAGAATTCGTGCAGGATTTTGTTTCAATAAGATGGGATGTGGGGCATCTATATGACAAGGACATCGAGGGCAGAATTCCAGGATGGTGAACGGGTTGGTTTTATGGTGGTTTAATCCATTGTGATGTGTCTCGGGTGGCGCTATTTGTAATAGAGCCACGACGTGTAGGAATCAGGAAACGGTAGGTCGAAGGAGACCGGGTATGATGTAAGACTACAACTATTCTGGTAGAATCCACCTTCTGGGTCGGATTCAGTGGCGGCAAGTTGTCAGCATATCACGATCGGATGGATCAGTCGGACGGAAGGAGATAGGGCAATTATGGTTAGACGAGGTATCCTTCGGAGGTCGCGGGGGACTGCTTAGTGTGATTTGGCTTAGCAATCGGGTAGGTGTACGGTGTTCCGGACAGTTGGTAGACAGGTTGGGGCCATGGAGGTCCCCGAATGTTGTTCAGGAAAGCAGTCATATGGTAGCAAGAGGAGTAAGAGCAACTTTTGTGATTTGGGTTCTACGTGTGGATTTGCTTGTTATTTGTTAGCCGCAGTTGATCGGTGACTTTGTTCATTAGGAAGCCTTAAGGTATTGCAAGTGGGAATTATTCTATTTAGACTGGCTTTCGTGTGGAACCAGTTCGATGATGCTCCGATGTGGGCAGTCTGTCAGGGAGACAGACCATCTCGAGACTTCAGATTTCAGCTGGAGCAGGTGTGATTAGCTTGTAAGGAATTCATTCATTTTCGGATTTCGCATTGCTGAAGGTGTTGCCCTAGAAAGGGATTATCAGGTTTCGGAAGAGCGGCAAACTGGGGCCTAGGTATATAGGCCCGTTCAGGATCTCGGCCCGGGTGGGCAAGGTGGCATATTGATTGGGTCTACCAGGGGAGCTTAGCCAGATTCACAACACCTTCCACGTGTCTCAGCTTCGGAAGTGTGTCATTGACGAGTCCGCAGTCTTTTCGTTGGACGAAATTCAGGTGGGTGAGAGCTTGAACTATATCGTGAAGTCGGTTGCGATTATTGATAGGAAGACCAAGGGTCTTCGGAATGAGGAAATAAGATTGGTAAAGGTGCAATGGCAGCACCGAAGGGGCTCCAAATGGACTTGGGATCCGGAAGAGGAGATGCGAGAGCAATACCAAAACTTTTACGACGGTAGACTTCTGGGACGAAGTCTAGTTCAAGTTGGGGAGACTTGTAACACCTGTTCCACAAATTGCTTAATGGATGCAAAATTTTAGGGTTTTGGTGCCGGGACTCGGCGAGTTGGCAGCTCCAACTCGACGAGTAGAGGCATCTAAAGGATCGCGGGATTTCGACCCTACTCGAGGAGTCGGAAGGATCCGGCTCGGCGAGTAGGCGTTGTAAAGGAATCCCTAAATTTTAGGGCTTGGTACCCTATTTAAAGGACTTATGTCTCATTTGCAGCCTCTCTTATTCCCTCCTTTGTCCAGAAAAACCATAGTTCGTGCCCTCCCTCTCTTTAAGTGTGCGTGTGAGCTTGGAGAGCGATTCTTCGTGCTCTTTTGGAAGGAACTTGAAGCTTGAAGAGGTTGTACTGAATGGAAGGCAGTAGATTTGGGATTTACTCTAGTGTTGAAGCTACTTTGAGGTATAAAGTCAAAACCTTGGCTTTTCATTGCTTATATTTCCTTCTATGGATGTTCATGGCCATTATTAGCATGGATTTGAGCTTGTTATGAGCATATAGCTTTAGATCTGGATATCTCAGGGCCTTTGGGGATTTAAAGTTGCCAACTTTATCAAGTCTTAGCCCCCTTGATGCTCTAAGTCCCTTTTCAAGCTTTTATTAAGTGTTTCTAGCCTTGGATGCTTTGCATAACATGTAAAGTTTGCAACTTTACCTGGTAACTACACCATAAGTGGTTGGATATGTGATTTGGAGCTTTGGTTTCCACTGTAAAGGCAGAAAACGAGTAGGACTAAAGGGACTCGCCCAGTTCCTTAATCAACTCGGCTAGTCGGCCAAAGGGTTTATGGCCAAGGAGTTTACGACCAAAGGGTTTACGGCCAAGGAGTTTACGGCCAAAGGGTTTACGGCCAGGTGTTTGCGGTTGAGGGTTTGATGTGACAACCCGATATTTAAAGTCAATATAATGACCTAAAGTCAAGTATGAAGTGTTTTAAAATCTAAATTGGGATGCATAAAATGTTAGATATCGTGCCAAGGTTTCCAGAAATATAAAGAACACTCAAATCCGAGTCATAACGAAGAAGTTATGACCAATCAAAGATCCGCGTCAAAAACCGGTAAAACACTGTTAAGCGTAAAAAGTGAAACTTCAATAAAATACTTTTTAGCCTTAGGTATCCAAAAGAAAGTCGTAGATTATGTTAAACAGTGAGCATGCATAAAAAGAACGCCCAAATCTGACTTCGGATGAGGAAGTTATGATTTTTCGAAGTTTCGGATATAGCGGTAGACAGCTAAAAACTCGAAATAGAGATCGAACGATTTTTAGCCAATGCAACGTAAACGAGAATCGAAGGTCTCGTGAATAGTAGTACAACGGTGAAAAGACAGACGAAAACGGACGTCAGATGAAGAAGTTATGGATTTTTAACGGACTTTTCCAGTCCCGGCCTGTTAAAAATAAATAATTAAAAATAAAGTCAAAACTAGCCGACGGTGTCCAAATGAAAGTTGTAGAGTACATTCTCACCTACGTGTGCATATAAAGAACGTAAAAAACAGAGCTCGTATGCGGAAGTTACGGATTTTACAAGTTTGAGGCACACAAACCAAGACGATTTACGCCCAACGTACCCTCGTACGCCCAGCGTACTCGGATGCTAGCCCTCGGTTCGTCCACGTCGCTCCAATGCTTCGTCCGAGGATGCGGTAAGCCATGACGCATGCGAACGCGCCGCGTAACCTCGCTGGTACGCCCCGCGTACGCGAGGGTTCCAGACCCTATAAAAGGGATGCGAGAGTTCCGGGTTTCTTTGCTCATTTTCTCTCGTTTTCTTGCGTTTTTACCTCGTTTTGCGTGCAAGAAAAATCCCGAAGTCCCGGTTTTCATATCCAAGTCCCGAAGGAAGTTTTACGCTGCAGAGATTCCCGAGAATCCCGAGAAATCCGCTTCCTCCTGTCGAAGTTCTGCTCGATTATTGCCTTATCTTCTTCAACCCGCCTCTTCAACCAGGTGAGTTCATACCCCTACGTTTTTCCGAGTTTTTTTTCATATTTTCAGGGGGGAATACAAGCAAAAGTACAAGGAAACTTGTGCTCAGAATATATTATTTTGTTTAAGATAATTATATTTTCAGTATGTTTTTAACATGGAATACAGTTTTCAAAACTAGTGTAACGAACTTGTGAATCATGTAGTAAAATGTACTATTTTATAAAGGATTCATGCAAATCATAAAAAGGATTTTCAGTGTTATTACTTGTAAATTTGTTAGTCTAGTTGGAGACACGTCCTTGGTAACACTCACCACCGAAACAGAGTATAGGACTAGCACATATGACCAGAATCTCTTGTAGGGAGAGTGTGACTGTTGTGTATAGATCTATACGGGACTAACTATCCCGCACCTCGCTGCTAGCTACATTGGGACCGGCACGTCTACGGGTGACAAAGTCATAAAGGATATTGGCCCCGATACGTGTCATATCAAGTTCATGCATGGTTATAAAACTCGCAATCTAGATAACAACGATTTACTTACGTAATAATGGATCAAATGAACTAACCTCAGAGTGATAATCAATTGATTACTAGGGAGTATTAATAATACCTTCCGGATTCAGTTTACCATGTTTTTATTAGTTTTATTTATGTAATAAGGCTAATGTACCTCACTGGGTGTAACTAGGGTTTTTAAAAGAAAATTGTTTTATCGTTATAAGTATGGTAGATACTTGTACACCTTAGTTTAGAACATATAACCAACCATCAACTTTTAGGGAAAATATAGGATTTTCCCGGGATAACCCGGCAATTCAAAAACAGATTGTTTAACGTGTAACCAACGGATATTCATATTCATTCCACGACACCTTGGATTGTACATATCTTGTATGAATCTGGAAGTCATGGAATGAATGGGTTTTCAAACATGCTTTTCATAAGAAAATATAGGATTTTCTTGAAGAACGCTTTTCAAAAGAATCAAAGAACCTTTTCTACCAAAACTAAATGCCTATGAACTCACCAGCTTTATGCTGATATTCTTTCAAAACTGCTTGTATTCTCAGGGGATTCAGTAATACAGATAAAACATCAGGTTTTGGAGAAGAGACACTAAGACGTCAATCTTAAAACCTATTGAATCATCATATTGTAATTATTTTGGGACATGTATTGTAAGCAACAATGTAACTTTAAAATTATATATATGATGGTTATGTGTACTTTCTTTACAAATATTCAACTGTTATGATACTACGTGAAGTCATCCGCCCCCGAATGTTTCCGTCATTCTGGTTTGGGGGTGTGACAGATTGGTATCAGAGCATTGTTTATAGTGAACTAAGTATATCGAACCACATAAGATATACAAACTATAAATGCAAAGGGACTAAAACCCTCTGACAAAACGTTTTCACAAACTATACTTTTAAGAAAATGAAGTACTATTTTTATAAAAGTATACGTACATGCATGCATCGATCTAGTATCATAGTCAAAACTACACAAAAGTATTAAGGCAAGTTGTGACGCTACGATTAGGCCTCGGGGTATGTAATCAGATCGAGAGTAAATATAGCCTGATCAACTATATTTATCCTGGATGTGACCAACGTATGTTGAGAAATGGTCATAGTGAGCAACAAGTCAAAAACTTACCAAAGAAAATACTATAATCAAACTTACAAATTTGAAATACTAAAGGAGTATTTTATAAAACCATAAGAACTATAATAATCGTGCGAACCTCGATATTTAGTTAAAATTATGAATCGTCAAATAAATAGAATCTTATTCAAAAACTAAAAACCTTCACTGGCAGGTCTATATTTGCAAAATACATACTTTAAAGTTACACATGATTGGAATTTCATAGGCTTAGGATTTATGATTTCGCTTTAGGCCCTTTTCCTTGTTTGGATGTGGACTTAAGGTGAAGCTACTAATCTAACGGCCTATTCAGTCTTGATTGTATGTGATTTGTATACACTAGGTAATTATAGGAGGACCCGGTGTAGGTCATATCACAAAAACTACCTTCTTACCCTTAAGTTGTATTTATATTTGTCTTATCCCTACTCTCACTTAGATAAAAATGGCTGGATTCCATCCTCCTAGAGATCCGTACTATCCTAATAAAGAGAATGCTGGTTGGCTCGGTGCCGAACAATAAGATGAGCCGTAATTTCCCCTAGACGATGATTTTGCTGAAGACTTTCCCGAAGACAACGGTTCCGGATCAGAAGCTTATAATCCACCTCCAGTTGCTCAGAACCCTAACCCTCGTCAAAACCTTCAAGGACCCACACCCCTGTGGGCAGAAAACTTGAACAGATGGAGTCACAAGCAAGGTCAACCCTTACCCTACAACGGAGACCGAAGCTTCTACAATCTGAGCGAGGGAGGCTCAGCAGACAGAATCCTACCTGTTCTGGTTCGCAGGGTCGCTCGTAAGGAGGAATAGGGAAGTACAGCCATCAAACGGGTCATGGAGGTTGATGCCGATGCAGGAGTCAATACAGTTCGCATTCGACATCTGGAGACTGCTCATAGAAGAACCCTGAACCAGAATATGACCCTGCAGAGAGAGAACTAACTGCAACCCAATCTGAAGTTAGGGAACTTCGAGGGCATCAGGCAACGTTTGAAAGACGCATGTTGGACATGGAGCGTCGTCTGGCAGAATCAAGGACTCATTCGGGCGATTCTCGCCGCAAGTAGAGTCTACTATATTCTCTCTTTTGGATATAAATTAGGTATATGTATAGACTCTAGTATTAATTTCATGCTTATGGTAAGACCTTGAACTTTCAGTCGGTTAGGTCTACGTACTGTCAAATTTCCACAATTCTGGTGTAATGTGAGTCCTACTCCAAGGTAAATTTTTCCCGAACTTATCACATCTTTGCTACCAATGACATCGGCGAACGTCTAATCTCCTAGGGAAATCTTTGTCCAAATACTTTCACCCTTCCATTGTTAGAACTCTACCAAAATCACACTCTTATTTAATGGTTAATCTATGGTGATTGAGTTCACGGATCACTTTCATTATTCTCACTCTTGAAATTCTTATCATTATCTCCATCTTCACACACTTAGTTGATAGATGATGCGTCTGAAATTAACACCGCCTGTACTCGCAACCAAGAGGAAACTATAGAAACCACAATCTGCCGTTACCTTGTTAAAAACACCGAGGAAAAGTTCGCATGAACCCCCGGGATTCAAACTCTTCATTATGAAGTAATGGAGATCGGTGTAAGAATCGGAAGTAAGACGGCACAGAAATTCAATATGACTACGAAAGAGAAGGACACCCTATAAGTATCAAGAGAGAACAAATCATTATCACCCAGAATAGAATGGAGGAGGAGCACGCGTGTTTCACGCGAAGTGTTTGAGTGCCTTTTCGTCACAATAATAACTAATAAGTAATGCAACCAAGTGGGTTAACGAATACATTACTCACATTAGATTTCGAACTTATCGTCTCTTCCTGTATTGGCTACTAACAATAATTCGGATCACGAAACCTCAGATCAAGAGTGATTACTTCTCAATTTCATAAGTCAATTTATTGTAGACTCTATTATGAATTACTTTCAAATCCTTTTGAAAACTGAATCATAGTATCCTCCAACCAAAGATAACTTCGTTCGGATGACACTCGTCTGATAACCATTCTAGGAACTTCATTATACTCTTTTACCAGGACTGCATCATAGGGATGTAGATCGAACCATCGAGAACAATATAACAAAATGAAAAACATACATTCGCATGAATCATCGGAATACATCTACAGCCAACCATAATCTCTCACAAATTCATTTTCTATTCATACAACAGAATCATGCCTCCGAAGAAACGCAACCAGACCGCTGGCAAAACACCAACTCTTCAGATAGATTTGGCTACTTTTCAAGCTGCGGTCACAGTTGCCGTAGCAGCTGTCATGACTCACCTAAATGCTAACAACACAAATGTTAGTGGAAATGTTATCGACGACCCGAATCACGGTGATAACCAAGTACAACAACGAGTGCCTGTTTGTAAAGACACTCTGAACCTCAAACCTAATATTCTGAAACGAAAGTTCGAGAGCGAGAAAGGGAGTTGTTCAACTCAAGGAGCTACAGAAGGTCAACAAGCTGGGGCAGTCAATACCCCCATCAGCCCTGCTATCCCAACACCGACCACACCGTACATGGGAAACCTCCCACACTGCAGCAAGTGCAACTACCATCATCATGGAGTTTGTCGGCTACTGCATTGCAATAGATGCAACATGAAGGGGGCACACCGCCTGTTTCTGTAGGACTCCGGTCAAATTCATCACTTCAACTACTGTCACACCCCGCTAAAGCGGAAACACGAGACGTGGCAGTATAAAGGGTTTCATAGCAAAAGTTAAAAGACAACACCAACCATAGTATTAAAAATCATTACAATTTTACAATGGGTTTGAACAACTTTTAAAAGAAATTACAATGTAAATTGAAATACAACACATGCGAATGCTCCTAAAAGTGAAGTGTCCCTAAGTGCCACTTACTCGATGATTCCTGAAAAAGCATGTAAAACGAGCGTCAACTATAAAAATAGTTGGTGAGTACTCACAGATAAAGAAAATAATATTGGTTCCATGAATTGAAATCAAAGTTTTGATAAAAGTTTCCAATAATAAAAGTATATTGTTAAAATGAGTAAATAAGTTTGTAAAAACAAAGTTCTTTGTCATCATGAGAGATAAAGTATGTTGCCCAAATAAGATGCAACATTCATATTCTCATGGAAGATAAAGTTCGTTACTCAAACGAGTAAACAAGTTTCATTGCTAAAATGAGCAATCAATTTCGTTGCTACAAGGAGCAAACAATTTCATTGCTAAAACATGTATATAAGTTTTCAGTAATAAAAGTTCGTTGTTGTAATGAGAAACAAAGTTCATTGCTATAATTAATAACAAGTTTATTGCTATAACGAGAAACGAGTTTGTATGTGTATGAGCAAACAATGAGTCTCAACTAAACCTATGACTGAAGCCCTATCAAGATCTATGCTTATCGTTCCATAGATGAATATGGTATCATGCACTCCAGCAATAGGGCGAGTGAGGAGTTGTCAATTCCTAATAGCGTTATCCATAATGACCATTGGCTCAAAGAGTTAATGGTTAGAGATAAGGGAAGGGCCTTAGTACGATAAGTTCTCATGTTCCGTGTTGCATAGACATACATAGAGAGACATAGCAATAAAATAGCAATCATGTTTGATACAAATCAATTTAAATACAACATTCAAATAATAGTTTTCCGGGACATGCTTTTCCACCCCAAAACATAAAAACTGAAAATAGGGGAGTGCGTGAATACTCACAATGCATTTAGATGATGCAAATGGTGCCTTGAACTACGTTCCACGTGTACCACTACCGATTCCTACAATAATGGTATTCGCTAGTGAGTCTCTAATCGAAATCTAACACTAGTATACTTACTACTACAATAGAATTATGCCAATAATGTGTCAAAATTTAATATTGATAAGTTACAAACATTTTTTGCTGTGGAAATTAAGTTTCAAAGAATCAATTGTTATATAACAATTTAAGTGGAAAATTTCCATTATTGAAATGTTAATATTTAACATTTTAGAGGTGTTCCAATGATTAAATATTCAAAACTAAATCAATTTAGTTCTAAACTTTCCCAAACTTTGCATTTAAGTTTTAATTGAAGTCAAAGACCTTAAGATAAATTTTCTTGAATTTTTGATTTGTCTGACTATTTTTCACGATTTTAGTTTCTTGATTAACCATAAAATCATGAAAAATAATAAACAGTTAATAAAAATTACCAAACTTCAGATTTTGGTTCTAAATGTACTAAAAGACTTCTAGATAAATTTTCATGGATTATGAATATGTATAACCATTTTTCACATATTTAATTCTCTAAATAGATAGAAATTCATGAAAAAATAGAAATCAGTTATGAAAATACCCCAAACTTTTTATAACAATGTCATTACACATACTTAAGCTGGGAAAAATCTAAAAAGGGGTTTCTAAACTGTTTAACCCAACTTTATGATTTTTATGCATTTATTCTAATAAAAATGGGGATAAATAGAAAACAGTTTCCAAAATTACCCAAACTTTTTGTGATATCGTTATTAAACATTCTTAAGTTGGGAAAATTATAAAACTTGATTTCTAAACTGTTTAACCCAATTTTATGATTTTTGAGCATTTATTCTAATAAAAATTGAAATAAATAGAAAACAGTTTCCAAAATTGCCCAAAATTTTTGTAACACTTTTATTATACATTTAGAAGCTGTGAAAAATATAAAATATATTTTTCAATTAGTCTTTCTATTTTTTTTTGTTTTATCCTCTTAAATAATCATTAATTGGAGAATAATTATTAAACAGTTAAAGTAAATTACCAAAATTTTTGTACACTTCATTTACAGAGTAAATAATGTGGGAAAAATACCAAATGTGGTTTTTATATACTGAAATCCGATTTTGTGTATTTAAGTGTATTTAATCTTAGAAAATAGGAGAAAAATAGTATACAGCAGAGACAAATCATCAACATTTTTATGTAGCCTCCTAATGTACTACAAAGTGTTTTGGTAAATTTTCATGAATTTTGGGTGAGCAGAACTTTTTTTTATATTTTTAGGCCATTATAAATACAAAAATCGGGGAAAAATAGGAATGCATTATGAACAATTCTGAAAATATTTTTCTGAGTCTTATATCTCTGGTAGTAACTGCGAAAATTGTTATATATCATTTTAAGATTTTCTAAAGTGCTTTTATGATTTATTGGAGCCAAACAAAAAGAAAATTCAAAACCATATTAAACAGTAGCAAAAATCGATGAAACTTAATGAGGGATCATTATTTCTCATAGGGGTCATCCACGAATTTAACTAGGATTTATAGACCCCAGAAAGTATTTTATATGATTTATTGCCCTGTTTTCTTGCATTAATTATAGTAATTCGAGATAAATGAATTATCTTCTGGAGATTTACAGAGCATTTTATTTTGTTGATGGGAATCTGGGAAAAATCGGATTTAGTCAGAAAAGGAGTTTTAGATATTTATTTGGAAATAAATCCTTCATGAACATATTTGAAAGCTTTTAACAACATACTTTGATGATCTAGCTTCTAAGCTTGAGGATCATCACATGCATGTTTGTTTGAAGTTCATTCATGAGTTTGAAATGTTTAAAATTCGTTTTTGAAAGAAAACTTTGGATGCATGTGGTGATTTTCCACCAAAACGTGTAGAAAAGTGCATTTCCATGGTTTTGACTTAGGTTTAGGTCATAGATCTTCACCATTTTGTAACATGCAAGATGTTTTTGGTGAAAATCTACCACCATCATCATCAAAACTGAAGTGAATGAACATTCACACAAATTTTCTAAGAGAATGGTGTAGAAGAACAAGGAAATGCAAGAAAAAGCTTTAAAACTAGAAAGAAAAGTGAAGGAGATTGAAGGATTTTCGTGATTACCATGAAGAACAACCCTAGAAGATGAAGATTTGAAGGTTAAGAGATGTTCTTGGCTGGAGAATTTCATGGTTTTAGAGAGGGAAAGAGAGAGTTTGAGTGTGGTAAATGGTGGAGTGTGAGAGAGAGTGTAGAGAGAGACAGAAGCGAAGGAGATGGAGTGTGAGAGAGGAGTGATTATGTGTATTGGGAAGAGGAGAGAGAGAGGGAAAGAGAAATCCGAATTTTGAGGTTATAATATCCCTCTCCCTTTCATTTGTCTTTATAAATTTTAAATATTTTATAAAAATATCAATTATTTATAAAAGATGCAACTTAACCAAGTTTGTATGCATAAAAGTGTTGATTTTTGGTTTATAAATTAAGGGTAAATGTTAATGAGTTAAATTTCATTTTCCTTGAATGCATTTTCATAATTTTAATTGTTATAAGATCATATTATAAGGTTCATAATTATTTCTATAAAATTTTTAAGGTTAAAGTTTATAAATGTGAGTTTTTAGGGCATTTAGGGTTTTTGAGAGTTTGTAAATCTTTGGATATCAAAATTACTTGAATTTTGAGACTTCAAACTATTTTAGAGTTTCATAACTCTTATTCAAATTAGAAATATTGTTTGTAATTTATTTTTAGCGGTTTATTGGCATTCTATGTAGTGATTCTGAGATTCAAGCGAAATTGAGGAATCAAGTATACTAGTCCTACTCTTCAACTTTGACTTAAGTTTCTATGAGACTTTGACCTAATTTCTACTTCTAGGTCAAGTGCATAATATGTGTATATGATTCATGAAATGGTGTTCGAGTCAAAGAGTGACCCAAATATGGATAGTCACTACACTTAAGTAGTAGTAGAATTCACATATCAATGTGAAATCTAAGTACACCATCCATTGTTTCTATTTGTTTCCAAGTTTCTACTAGGTTATAACTTAGCTTCTAGTTACTAAGTCTAATATGTGTTGTGCCTATATGTGCAACTAAGTCTAGTCAAATCTAGAACCGACTCGAATTTTGACGGTTGTCACAACTACCAACGTTGGAACAAATCCAATACGTCATCTTTGTGGTGAGAAAGGACATTACAAGAGGGACTGTCCAACAGAGAAGAACGACAGGGGAGCAGGAGGAATTTGACCCCAGGGAATGGGGGAAACATAAAAGAAACCTGCTATAGTTTGGTATGCTTCCAAACCCTAATAAATTAATTATAATTATAATTACTCTTTCATTCGAACCAAATCGCAGCATTCATATAAAACTGAGAACCCTATCAGGTAAGCTATGATGGCTTAGTGTAAACATTAGGGACATTTATAATTAAGATTTGTAGATTTAAAGTGAGTGATCCCGCCTCATTTCCTGTTCTTTGTTTGGTTGTGGATTTAGGGCAGGGTTGCTCAGTCAACTGTCTTACCAATCTTAATTATACATGACTGGTGTACACCAAGCAATGATAGAGTGACCGAGTAGGGATCATTCCATGAAAGTTCATAGTTTCAAATTATCAAAACCCTCGTATTAGTAGTATCCGCCAATTTTAAATAAAAAAAAGGGGATTCATAGCAAAATAACATAATAAAACTGAAGGCGCTGAAAACTTATGTGCGTAGAATTGTTGAGAAGTTCCGACATCCTCATCCGACATGGTTTGGCTTGATCCTTACCACACAATTTTTTTGAAGCCGTGTAAAAGAACTCTTTCCTTAATCAGCTGAAATTCTTCCAATCCATAACGCAAAACCCATATATCGCCTATCACTTCAAAACTTCAGAAGTACCCATGCGAGGGGTACCACACCTTCTAGCCTGCTCAATAGATAGAAAGCTTAAAACAAAAAGCACCAAAGAAGTCTCAAAAGTCAGTAACCACCCGTAGCATACCCAAGAGATCTCCGAGGAAGACCACTTGCACTGCATGTCAAGTTCAAAAATAGAGTATAAGAACTCATTAGGTTAATCTATCGCTGCTAGTTGCATATGCAAAAGTGGCATATAATTTACACTCAACAAGATTTAGGATGTGTGATTCTGCCTTTCTTCATGTTCCTTGTCTGGTTGTGGACTTGGGGCAGAGCCACCCAACCGAAAGTTTTGTCAATTTAAATTATATACAACTCATATACATGAGGTGAGGATGGATGAGCCAAGGATGAGTCTTATCATGAACTTCAGAGCAAAAGCTCGCATGCTTACTATAACAATTGGAGATACCTGAGTGGGAGTGGTAGCGGATTGCAATGGGCTTAAAAATCAAGTTACCATGGTAACAGGTGGACTTGATGCCTTTTGGGTGATAGTTGACAGGTTAACCAAATCCGCACGCTTCCTACCAACAAAGGAAACAGACAAGCTGGAGGAACTGACCAGAACATACATCAGGGAGATTGTGTGACTGCATGGTGTACCAATATCCATTATCTCGGACATAGATAGTAGATTCACCTCGAGGTTCTGGCAGTCACTACAAAAATCTCTAGGAACGAGACTAGACATGAGTACCGCCTACCATCCGCAAACCAACGGACAGAGTGACAGGACCGTTCAAAGCTTGGAAAAATATGCTAAGTGCTTTTTATGATCGATCTTGGTAAGGCATGGGATACCCATTTACCATTGGTCGAGTTCTCGTACAACATTAGCTACCACACTAACATCAAAGTTGCTCCATTCGAAGCCCTCTATGGCCGCAAGTGCAGATCACCTTCGTGCTGGGCTGAAGTGGGTAACACGCAACTAGCTAGAGGACAAGTACCTAACAACACCCTCACAAGTGGGAAACGACCGAGAATATTGTCCAAATCCGGGAATGACTAATAGCTTCAAGAGACAGACAAAAGAGTTATGCAGACAAAAGATGGAAGCCCTTGGAATTTCAGGTTGGAGACCGAGTACTGTTAAAGGTCTCACCCTGGAAGGGATTAATACGTTTTGGAAAACGTGGGAAACTAAATCCAAGGTATATCGGACCATTCGAGATCCTTTCCAGGATTGGCCTGGTAGCATACAAACTCCAATTACCACAGGAGCTCAATAACGTACACCCTACCTTTCATGTGTCAAACTTAAAGAAATGCTTGTCCGATGAGACCCTCGTAATCCCTTTGGATGAAATTGAAATCAACGAGAGTCTCCACTTCATAGAAGAGCCAGTAGAAATCAAGGATAGGGAAATTAAAAAGAACAAAAAAAGTCGCATACCCATTGTGAAGGTCCTCTGGAATGCCAAGCGAGGACCTGAATACACTTGGAAGCGCAAAGATCATATGAAACAAAAACACCCGCATCTCTTCCCTAGTCCATAAATGCCTATCTTAGAATTAATTTCGGGACGAAATTCCCTCTAACGGGGGGATGATGTGACAACCCGATATTTAAAGTCAATATGATGACCTAAAGTCAAGTATTATAATCTATTTTTGGAATCAATAGAAGTTAGCGTCAAAAATGAAGTGTTCTAAAATCTAAATTGGGATGCATAAAGTGTTAGATATTGTGCCAAGGTTTCCAAAAATATAAAGAACACTCAAATCCGAGTCATAACGAAGAAGTTATGACCAATCAAAGATCCGCGTCAAAAACCGGTAAAACACTGTTAAGCGTAAAAATGAAACTTCAATAAAATAGTTTTTAGCCTTAGCTATCTAAACGAAAGTCGTAGATTTCGTTAAACCGTGAGCATGCATAAAAAGAAAGCACAAATCTGACTTCGTATGAGGAAGTTATGATTTTTCGAAGTTTCGGATATAGCGGTAGACTGCTAAAAAATCGAAATAGAGATCGAACGATTTTTAGCCAATGCAACCTAAACGAGAATCGAAGGTCTCATGAATAGTAGTACAACGGTGAAAAGACAGACAAAAACGGACGTCGGATGAAGAAGTTATGGATTTTTAACGGACTTTTCCAGTCCCGGCCGGTTAAAAATAAATAATTAAAAATAAAGTCAAAACTAGCCGACAGAGTCTAAATGAAAGTTGTAGAGTACATTCTCACCTACGCGTGCATAAAAGGAACGTCAAAAACGGAGCTCATATGCGAAAGTTACGGATTTTACAAGTTTGAGGCACACAAACCAAGACGATTTACGCTCAACATACCCTCGTACGCCCAACGTACTCGGATGCTAGGCCTCGGTTCGTCCACGTCGCTCCAATGCTTCGTCCGAGGATGCGGTAAGCCATGACGCATGCGAACACGCCGCGTAACCTCGCTGGTACGCCCCGCGTACACGAGGGTTCCAGCCCTTATAAAAGGGATGCGAGAGTTCCGGGTTTCTTTGCTCATTTTCTCTCGTTCTCTTGCGTTTTTACCTCGTTTTGCATGCAAGAAAAATCACGAAGTCCCGGTTTTCATATCCAAGTCCCGAAGGAAGTTTTACGCTCCCGAGATTCCCGAGAATCCCGAGAAATCCGCTTCCTCCTGTCGAAGTTCTGCTCGATTATTACCTTATCTTCTTCAACCCGCCTCTTCAACCAGGTGAGTTCATACCCCTACGTTTTTCCGAGTTTTTTTTTCATGTTTTCAGGGGGGAATACAATCAAAAGTACAAGGAAACTTGTGCTCAAAATATATTATTTTGTTTAAGATAATTATATTTTCAGTATGTTTTTAACATGCAATACAGTTTTTACCAAACGATTTAGAAATCAACTCGTAGAAACAGTTTTCAAAACTAGTGTAACGAACTTGTGAATCATGTAGTAAAATGTATTATTTTATAAAGGATTCATGCTAATAATAAAAAGGATTTTCAGTGTTATTACTTGTAAATTTGTTAGTCTAGTTGGAGACACGTCCTTGGTAACACTCACCACCGAAACAGAGTGTAGGACTAGCACATATGACCAGAATCTCTTGTAGGGAGAGTGTGACTATTGTGTATAGATCTATACGGGACTAACTATCCCGTACCTCGCTGCTAGCTACATTGGGACCGGCACGTCTACGGGTGACAAAGTCATAAAGGATACTGGCCCCGATACGTGCCATATCAAGTTAATGCATGGTTATAAAACTCGCAATCTAGATAACAACGATTTACTTACGTAATAATGGATTAAATGAACTAACCTCAGAGTGATAATCAATTGATTACTAGGGAGTATTAATAATACCTTCCGGATTCAGTTCATCATGTTTTTATTAGTTTTATTTATGTAATAAGGCTAATGTACCTCACTAGGTGTAACCAGGGTTTTTAGAAGAAAACTGCTTTTATCGTTATAAGTATGGTAGATACTTGTACACCTCAGTTTAAAACAGATAACCAACCATCAACTTTTAGGGAAAATATAGGATTTTCCCGAGATAACCCGGCTATTCAAAAACAGATTGTTTAACGTGTAACCAACGGATATTCATATTCATTCCACGACACCTTGGATTGTACATATCTTGTATGAATCTGGAAGTCATGGAAGGAATGGGTTTTCAAACACGCTTTTCATAAGAAAATATAGGATTTTATTGAAGAACCCTTTTCAAAAGAATCAAAGAACATTTTTCCACCAAAACTAAATGCCTATGTACTCACCAGCTTTATGCTGATATTCTTTCAAAACTGCTTGTATTCTCAGGGGATTCAGTAATACAGATAAAACATCAGCTTTTGGAGAAGAGACGCTAAGACGTCAATCTTAAAACTTATTGAATTATCAAATTGTAATTCTTTTGGGACATGTATTGTAAGCAACAATGTAACTTTTAAATTATATATATGATGGTTGTGTGTACTTTCTTTACAAATATTCAACTGTTATGATACTACGTGAAGTCATCCACCCCCAAATGTTTCCACCATTCTGGTTTGGGGGTGTGACATTTACGGCCGTAAACATCAAGGAACTCGACGAGTCTCTCGGATGACTCGGCGTGTTGACGAGTTAAGCAAGGAACCCGACGAGTGGCTATTTGCACTCGACGAGTCAAGGCCAATATGGACTATTGACCTTGACTACAGATATAGACTTTGACCAGAGTTGACCTGAGGGTATTTATGGGATTGTGTTAAGCTAATCACCTGATGATTATGGGCAGTTGAGAAGGAGTAGCGCGTGGGATATGTCTGATTTCAGCTTATCAGTTCAGCAGTCGAGAGGTGAGTCTTCTCACCATACCCATGGGTCTGAGGCACCAAGGCCGACTCATTATGTGATTATGTTATATGTGTTGGTCATTATGTTATTTGATATGATATGTGATTTGTTATGATATGTGATTTGTTATGATATGTGATTGTGTGTTTTTGCATGGAAGACCCCGGGGGGAGCCCGTGGCATTGGATATAAGACCATGTGGGTTTAGCCCACGACATTCCTAGGTAAAGACCATGTGGGGGAGCCCATGGCATTTTATGTAAGACTATGTGGGGTAGCCCATGGCAGTCCTAGGTAAAGATCATGTGGGGTAGTCCTTGGCATTCTTACAGGTTTTATGTATGCATGGCTTATGTGATATGTGTGTAGCTTTAATTAGCTAATTTTATAATAATTGGTATACTTGCTATGTAGAGGTGTGTGATATGTATGTATGCATGATATGCGGTGGAGTTAGCCTTTGTGGCTGATGGTAGAGACAACCTTTATGGCTGATGGTAGAGACAGCCTTTATGGCTGATGGTAGAGATAGCCTTGTGGCTGATGGTAGAGACAACCTTTATGGCTGATGGTAGAGATAGCCCTTGTGGCTAACGGTAGAGATAACTTTTACAGCTAATACGATATGTGTTATATGGATTGTGTGTGTGGGGAATGCTCTGGGGGACTCACTAAGCTTTGTGCTTATGGTTTACAGTTTTGGTTTCAGGTTTCATCGATTTGGAAATGAAGGGCTCAGATTGATTGCAGTGTACACACCTATGATTCCGCAATGAATGTTTTGGGACGAACTCTGATAAATGTTTTACTTAATGAGGATTTGACATGTTTGGAATACATGGTATCAATGTTTTAGCTATAATAAAAATGTAATTTTTACCATGATTTTTGGGTCGTTACAAATAATTACCCTAATATTAACCTGGTTAGTTAGTGTTAAAAATGTGATAAAGTTGTAACTATGCTGGACTAGAATGAACACGACGACCTACTGGTGTCGAAACTGAATATATGACATTTTTCACCCCATGGCTGGTCTGCCGGACTATAGCTAACAGTCAGGGTGTGGGATTTTCAGTCCCGTATAGATCTATACACACAATGCCCGCTCTCCCTCAAAGAGACTCTGGTTACAAGAATGTAACATAACAAGTATTTCTATGTCCTGAATACGTACCATCACATTTTAGTTTGAGTAAATATCGAATTATATCCTTTTATTGATAAAGTAGTTTAGAACTCGTATACTTATCTAGAAAAATAGATTTCTCGTTTGTTCATAAATTATACCCATTATAATTTATATGTTCTATCTGATTAGCATCATCTCTCCTGAATGTACCCCTTTGCTCAGCATGATACAAAGGTAATGATACCGACTGAAGTAACCTTTTATATTCCCATATGTATTATATATATAATTAAGAAAGAAACGGCCTTCAGACAAATAACCCCACCTTCCGCCCACATCCAGACAAGGAAAAGGAAATAAGGCAACTCATTAGTCCTAAGCCCTTTAAGTCTTATTTATATACCTATACATATATGAACATGATTTTGACAATTATAAGATAAAGGAGTTATAAATCGATTTTAAAGACTTTAATGACATCTTTAAAAGAGTTTATGTTATTTTGAAAAGAGTTCACATAACTTTAAGTAATTATGGAAGTATTGGGTAATCCTTTATTATAAAAATAAAGATTCAAAGCATAAGAAAATCTTTTATGTGATTGATATCACAAGTATTTACTAACACAATTAGATTGTGTTCAACTTATATTCCCCCCTAAAAAGCATTTAAAATCATTAAAAAGGTAGATTATAGGGGTATGAACTCACTTGATAAGTGGTGATTTGGGCAGCGTTTCGTTTCTATAAATGATCTTTCTCGAAGAAATCGCGAGTTTTTGATGAAAATTGGGCTTTACGCGGGCAACACTTCGACTGGAAAGAGGTTAGCTTCTCGAGAATTTCGGGGCTTTAGGCTATCGTAAGAGCTTGGATATGTCACCGGGCGTCGGGATAGTATCGAGAGGCTTAAAAGTGAGAAATTATAGGAGAGTGGTTGGAAAATTCGCCCTAAAACCAGAGGTCTCGGTTTCTATTTATAGGAAGCTGAAACATCTCCGTACGCTGGGCATACGTGCGTATGTTGGGCGTAACATATGTGCCCAACCTATGGGTTACGCTTCGGAGCTAGTGTTCCTGCATGGCATGCATGTGAGAATTGGGTGACGGAGGGTCGACGTGGACGATCAGAGGCCTTGTATCCGAGTACGCTGGGCGTACTCTTATACGCGGGGCGTACTTGTATTTTCGAAACTTCAAAATTTCATATCTTTTGTATATGAGCTCCGGTTTCACGTTCTTTATATCCACGCGTAGGTGAGATCAAGCTCTAGAACTTTCATTTAGACTCTGTCGGCTAATTTTGACTTTATTCTTAAAGTTATATTTTTAACAGGCCGAGACAGGAAAAGTTCGTTAAAAATTCATAACTTCTTCATCCGACGTACATTTTCGTCTGTCTTTTTACCGTTTTGATAAGATATCCGATTCTCGTTTAGGTTGTTTTGGCCAAAAGTTTTTCGATCTAAATTTCGAGTTTTTAGTTGTCTACTACTAAACCGAAATTTAGAAAAATCATAACTTCCTAATACGAAGTCAGATTTGGACGTTCTTTTTATGTAAACTCTCGGTTTAACATATTCTACGACTTTTATTTTGATTGTTAAGGCTAAAAAGCATTCGATTGGAAACTCACTTTTTACGTCGCTCAGTGTTGTGCCAGTTTTGTCGGGGATCTTTGGTTGGTCATAACTTCTTCGTTATAACTCGGATTTCGGTGTTCTTTATATGTTCGGAAACCTAGTTACGATCTCTACCACTTTATTTATCCCAATTAAGATTTTTGAACAATTTATTTTTGAACTAAATTTGACTGGTGTTACATTATCCCCCCGTTAGAGAGAATTTTGTCCCGAAATTAAGTCTAAGGCATACTCACGGATGAAGGGAAAAGAGGTAGATACTTATGTTTCTGATGATCCCCACGTTCCCAAGTGAATTCAGGCCCTCGTTATGCATCATAACGGACCTTCACCAAGGGGGATAAGGATCTGATTATTCCTAACGACATTGTTGTCTAGAATTTCCACAGATTCTTCCACAAAGTTGAGGTTCTCGTTTACCTTGATCTAATCGAGTGGGATAACAAGAGTCTCGTAGAGTAAACAGGTTGAAAGATAAGGACGTGGGAGGTAGGGTGTATGTTATTGAATTCTCGAGGTAGTCAGGGTCTATACGCTACTGAATCAAATCTAGTAAGAATCTCGAATGGTCTTATGTACTTTGGATTTAGTATTCCACCCTTTCCAAAGCGTACCCTGCCCTTCCGGGTGAGACCTTCACATGGAATGGTAAACAACCTAGAATTCCAAGGGTTTTCTCTTATCGAAGGCGTGGCTTTTCTGTCTGACTCTCGGAGTTTCACGTCGCTCCTGGATTTGTACTCTCTTCTTGGTAGTCTCTCGGAAGAATTCAGGTCCAGTGAAGGTGTTGTCTGGAAATTGGACCTCTAGCTAGTTGCGTGTCATCTACTTTAGTCCAATGCAAAAAGGGTATGCACTTGCTACAATAGGAGGTTTTGAATGGAGCAACATTTAATGCTAGTATGGTAAAGGACTTGACTAGTTGGTAAATGGGTATCCCATGCTTTACCAAAGTCGATTACATATGCTCTTAACATAAATTCTAATGCTTGAATCATTCTCTCATTCCATCTGTTGGTTTAAGGATGGTAGGCTATGATCATGACTAGCCTATTTCCAGAGATTTCTGAAGTGACTGCCTGAACTGGAAGATGATTCTATTATCTCAAACAAAGATAACAGATATTGGAACACCGTGCAGTCTAACTAATCTCTCTAACACACGTTCTGGTTATCTTCTCTATTTGTCTGTTTCTTGAAAATTGTAGGAAGTGCGCGGACTTGGCTAATCATTCGACGATCACCCAAAATGGCATCAAGTCCACCTGTTTTCTTGGATAACTTGATTATGAAGCCCATTGTAATCCGCTACCACTTCCACTCAGGCATCTCCGTTTGTTGTAGTAAGCCTGCGGGCTTTTGCTCTTAAATTCACGATAAGACTCATACTTGGCTTATCTATCATCACCTCGTGTATACGAGTCGTATATAATTTAGATCGACAAAACGTTCAGTTGGGTGGCTCTGCCCCAAGTCCACAACCAGACTAGGAACAGGAAATAGGGCGGAATCACACATCCTAAATCTTGTTGAGTCTAAATTATATTCCACTGTTGCGTATACACTTAGCAACGATAGATTGACCAACGAGTTCTTAGTTTTTATTCTTGAACTTGACTTTCGACACAAGTGGTCTTCCTATTAGGTTTATTGAGTATTCTACGGGTGGTTACTGACTTTTGAGACTTCTTTGGTCTTTTTCGCTTCGATTTTTCCTATCTATTGGGCGGGCTAGAAGGTGTGGTACCCCTCGCATGGGCATTTCTGAGGTCTTGAAGTGAGAGATTATATAAAGGTTTGCGTTATGGATTAGAAGAATTTCATCTGACGGATGATTAAGGAAAAAGTTCTTTTTACACAGCAAAAGAATTTTGCATGGTAAGGATCAGGTCAAACCATGTCGGATGACGATGTCGAAACTTCTCGACGAATTTGATATTAAGTCATTCTGGAAGATATGATTACTAGGTTGATGAACAATCCTACATACATAAATTTTCTATGCTTTCGGATTTATTCTGTTATATTGCTACAAACCCCTTTTTGATTTGAACATGGTGAGTACTAATAATACGAGGGTTCTGGCAATTTGAAATTATTAACTTTCATGAAATGATCCCTGCTAGGTCTCTCTATACCCGCTTTGTGTACACAAGTCATGTATAATTAAGATTGGTAAGACAGTTGACGGAGCAATCCTGCCCTAAATCCATAACCAAACAAAGAACATGAAATGAGGCGGGATCACTAACTCTAAGTCTACAAATCTTAATTATAAACGACCCTAATGTATACACTAAGCCATCATAGCTTACCTTTTTGGGTTCCGAGTTTTATATGAGTGATGTGATTTGATTCGAGCGAAAGAGTAATTATAATTATAATTAAGTATTAGTGTTTAGAAGCATACCAAAATATAGCAGGGTTCTTCGATGCCTCCACATACATTGGGGTCAACCTCCTCCTGCTCCACCGTTACACTTTTCTGTTGGACAGTCCCTCTTGAAGTGTCCTATTTCGCCACATAAATGGCATATTGCACTGATTCCAACATTGGTAGTTGAAGTGATGAACTTGACCGGAGTCTTACAGATGTGGGTGGTATGCCCCTTCATGTTGTATCTATTGCCATGCAGCACTTGGCAGACTCCATGATTATGGTAGTTGCACTTGCTGCAGTATGGGAGGTCTCCTAAATATGGTGTGGTTGGTGCTGGAATAACAGCACTGATGGGGGTATTGACTGCCCCAGTTCGTTGCCCTCTGCTAGGTTCTTGAGTTGAACAACTCCCTTTCTCGTTCTTGAACTTTCGTTTCAGGATGTTAGGTTTGAGGTTTGGAGTGTCCTTACAAGTAGGCACTCGTTACTGAAATTGGTTACCACCCCGATCGGGATTGTTGATAACATTTTCGCTAACATTTGCGTTATTAGCATTAAGATGGGCCATGAAAGCTGTTACGACTGTTGTGACTACAGCTTGAAACGTATCTGCATCTATCTGAAGGATTGGTGTTTTGCCGGTGGGTTGGTTACGTTTTTTCGGAGGCATGATTCTGTTATAAGATAAGAACACGATCTCGTGAGCAACAATGGTTGGCTCCAGATGTATTCTAATCATTTATATGAATATAAATTTTTCGTTTCGTTATACTGATCTCAAAGGTTCGACCTACATCCCTATGATGCAGTCCTAGCAGTAGTAAGTTTCTAGAATGGTTATCACACAAGTGTCATCCGAACTGAGTTATCTTTGGTTGGTGGATATCATGTTCCAACTTTCGAAAAGATCTGAAAGTAATTCATAATAGAGTCTACATAAAATTGACTTATGAATTTGAGAAGTAATCACTCTCGATTGAGATTTCGTGATCCGATTTATTGTTATTAGCCGTGACAGGAAAAGACGATAACCTCAAAACCTAATGTGAGTAATGTAAATACTAACTCACTAGGTTGAATCAATTTACAAGTTATTAAAGTGACGATAAGACATTCAATCACTTCGCATGTAACACACATGGTTTTCCTCTGTTCTCAGTTCTATTCTGGGCGGTAAAAATTTGCTCTATCCTGATATCTATATGGTGTACATCTCCTCTGTAGATAGATTGAATTCTTGTGCTGTCTTACTTCCGATTCTGATACTGATCCCCAGTATTTCATAATGAAGTGTTCGAATCCCAGATGTTCATGGAAATCTCCCATCGGTGTCCTTAATAAGGCAAAGGCACTTGGTGGTTTATATAGTTTCTTTGACTTCTCATCTGTTTCTTTCTTGGAACCCTCCTAATAAATATCTTCATGTAACTCTGCTGGATCCTCCTTGACTCTTCTATTTATTGTTGGAGTGACTACATCTATCTAAGGGGTTTATACGAGAATGGGAATGTATAAAGAATCTATGAGAAAAATTAAATTTTTACGAAGGTGATCCTTTCCGGTCATTCTATACTCACATAGTGTGTACTGATTATATATAATCCATATCAAATAGACCTTCGAATAACTAATCCTACTATAAAACCACATCCAAACAAGGAAAAGGGAGTAGTGTGAAAATCACATATTCTAAGTCTATAAAATCACAACTATATATAACCTTATCGTATTCACTTAGTAATTATAGACTTACCAGAAAGATCTTTTAAAATTTCCCAAAAGTTTATTTATGGTACCTAAAATACTTCCATGGTATTTTAATTATATGTTTGATTCTTGGACTTCTAAATATAAGAAGTTGATAAGTTTTCAGTTTTACTGTTATAGCATCCTAAAATACTCCTATAGTATTTTAACCTTTATGTTTGGTGCTAGAATTCTTCTGGTATCTAGGTAAGTTTTAGACTTGTTGCAACACTACGATCACTCCCAAACACATGTTGGTCATATCTCAAATAAATATAGTTGATCAGGCTATATTGATCACATATATGATTACATAACTGTCCAGGTTTAACTGCAGTGTCCAACATCCAAATACTTTTGTTTTGTTCTTCTTGTGATACTCATTCTAGTATATATTCTACATGTACTTATACTTTTATAAAATATTCTTATATTTTAAAGTATAATTCTTGGTCAGAGTGTTTTTATCCCAATGTGTTTATAGTTGTATATCTTTTATGACAGATATACCGAGTTCACTATAAACAATGCTCTTATACCAATCTGTCACATCCCCAAACCAGAACGGCGGAAACGTTCGGGGCAGAGGACATCATGTAAGTATCACAACACATTCATTAAAGTAATCAAAGTACAAACAACCATTGCATTAATAAGTATAAGTTTTACATAAGTGTTTAAACATTACATATTCAAACATTAAAGTAGATATGGTAAAAGACAAAAGGCGCACCACGGTACTAGACTGTCTTCTCAAAGCTCCGGGAGTGTACCTGTCTACTGGATTCCTGAGAATACAAGTTATTTTGAAAGAGTAGATCAGAATTTAAGCTGGTGAGTTCATAAGTATTTTAGTTATATGAAGTATACTCTAATTTCTTAGAAAAGTTAAATGGTTCCTCCAGAAAATCCTATATTTTCTGAAGTGACAATATGATAACCACAATAGTTCCCTCTACAATTACTTAGTTTATACTAGTCATATATAACCTAATATCGAACTGACAGTTAAATGTGTGAATCTGCCCTAAGCCCACAACCAAACATGGAATAGGAAGTAAGGCGGAA
Source organism: Lactuca virosa (assembly GCF_052849685.1). NCBI lineage: Eukaryota > Viridiplantae > Streptophyta > Magnoliopsida > Asterales > Asteraceae > Lactuca > Lactuca virosa. The sequence goes on from NC_136434.1 coordinate 294,840,155, forward strand.
GTCACACATTCCACTGTCAGTCGGATATTAATTATGTATAACTCTGGTGTATAATCTAAGGAATTATAGAATTAACCATTTATGGTCCTTTATGTTATACTAGTTTTAAGAGAATGAATGATGACGTTCCAGAAAATTCTATATTTCTGTTTTACAACTGATAAATAGTTTTAATTCCATAAAAATGTTCCATTTAAGTAATATTGTACTTATAATAAGGTCTAACAAAATTTTAACTATCCATAAAATAATGAATATAATGTTTCAATTTTTATAGTAAAAAGTGCTTTTAAATCCCCATAAAACCGTTCTGATAAGTAGTTTTATATCCCCATAAAACCATTCTGATATGTCGCTTTAAATCCCTATAAAAACGTTCTGATAAGTAGTTTTAAATCCCCATAAAACCGTTCTGATAAGTAGCTTTAAATCCCCATAAAACCGTTCCGTTTTGATTATGGAAAGTGATTACTACACTAGTATTTCTTAAAAAGAATAAACTACTTGTGAATAATTACCCTAATATTAACCTGGTTAATTACGGTTTAAAATGTGATAAAGTTGTAACCATGCTGGACTAGAATGAACACGACGACCTACTGGTGTCGAAACTGAATATGTGACATTTGTCACCCCATAGCTGGTCTTTTAGACTGTAGCTAACAGTCAGGGTGTGGATTGTCAGTCCCGTATAGATCTATACAAACAATGCCCACTCTCCCTCTAAGAGACACTAGTTACAAGAATGTAACATAGCAAGTATTGTTATGTCCTGAATACGTACCGTCACATTTTAGTTTGAGTTAAGATCGAGTTATATCCTTTTCTAGATAAAGTAGTTTAGACCTCGTATACTTATCTAGAAAAATAGATTTCTCGTTTGTTTCATAAATTATACCTATTATAATTTATACGTTCTATCTGATTAGCATGATTTCTCCTGAATGTACCCCTTTGCTCAGCATGATACTAAGGTAATGATACCGACTGAAGTAACCTTTTATATTCCTATATGTATTATATATATATATATATATATATATATATATATATATATATATATATATATATATATAATTAAGAAAGAAACGGCCTTCGGACAAATAACCCCACCTTAAGCCCACATCCAGACAAGGAAAAGGAAATAAGGCAACTCATTAGTCCTAAGCCCTTTATATATCCACATGATTTTGACAATTATAAGATCAAAGAGTTATAAATACATTTTAAAGACTTTAACGGCAACATTAAAAGAGTTTATGTGATTTTGAAAAGAGTTCACATAACTTTAAGTCATTATGGAAGTATTGGGTAATCCTTTACTATATGAATAAAGATTCAAAGCATAAGAAAATCTTTTATGTGATTGATATCACAAGTATTTACTAACATAATTAGATTCTGTTCAACTTGTATTCCCCCCTTAAAAGCATTTAAAATCATTAAAAAGGTATATTATAGGGATATGAACTCACTTGATAAGTGGTGATTTGGGCAGCGTTTCGTTTCTATAAATGATCTTTCTCGAAGAAATCGCGAGTTTTTGATGAAAACCGGGCTTTACGCGGGCATCACTTCACTGGAAAGAGGTTAGCTTCTTGAGAATTTCGGGGCTTTGGGCTTTCTTTAGAGCTTGGATACGTCACGGGGCGTCGAGATAGTATCGAGAGGCTTAAAAGTGAGAAAGTATAGGAGAGAGCTTGGAAACTTGGCCCTAAAACCGTACGTTGGGCGTACGTGCATACGCTGGTTGTAGCGTACGTGCCCAACCTACGGGTTACACGTCGGAGCTAGTGTTCCTGCATTGCATGGATGCGAGAATTGGGTGACGGAGGGTCGACGTTGACGATCAGCGGCCTTGGATCCGAGTACGCTGGGCGTACTCTTGTACGCGGGGCGTACTTGTATTTTCCAAACTTCACAAATTCATATATTTGGCATATGAGCTCCGTTTTTGACATTCTTTATATCCAAGCGTAGGTGAGATCAAGCTCTACAACTTTCGTTTAGACTCAATCGGCTAATTTTGACTTTATTTTTAAAGTTATATGTTTAACAGGCCGGGACAGGAAAAGTCCGTTAAAAATTCATAATTTCTTCATCCGACGTCCGTTTTCGTCTGTCTTTTTACCGTTGGATTTATTTTGATAAGATCTCCGATTCTCATTTAGGTTGTTTTGGCAAAACGTTGCTTGATCTAAATTTCGAGTTTTTAGGTGTCTACTACTAAACCGAAACTTAGAAAAATCATAACTTTCTCATACGAAGTTATGTCACACCCCAAAACCGGAAGGGCGGAATCGTTCGGGGGTGGAGGACGTCATGTTCAGTATCACAACAATGCAAAGTAGTAAACAAGCAACAACATCATCCATTGCATTAATAATATAATTTCATACAAGTGTGTTCTGTCAAGTTATATAGACACCAAAAATATACATCAAAATAAAAGATGAGTCTTGAACGAGCTCCATCTTCTCAAAACCTGGCACCGATACCTGTCTACTGGTGACCTGAGAATACAAGTTATTTTGAAAGAGTTTATCAGCTTTAAAGCTGGTGAGATCATAAGTATATTAATGTCTGTATTTGCATGAAAGTGTTTGTAAGTCTGTAATTGTATAAGTTTGTAAAAGTTTGTAATTGTTTGAACTCCCCTAGAAAACCCTATGTTTCCTACTAAAAGTAGCCTTCTACCAAGGCATCTAGTATCTGTGTGTGTGTCTCTTGTAAGAGTGTGTATTTTCCCAAATCCGACTATCATTAACCAAAAATATAGTTTTTACATTATTGTTTATTGTATGAAGATCACAAAGTAAATGTAATGGGAAAATGAAATAGTGCTGTAGTGTTGTATTAAGTAACTACTGCTGTACTAACTACCTTAAACCAATTGTTATTTAAAGTAACATGTTATCGGCCTTTATCCTGCTACCGACTCATAGAAAAACGACGATGTAAGACATCGTAAGAAATGACATTTGACACGCGTAGACTTGCAAGTCCCACTGTAGCGAGCAGCAAGGTGTAGGATAGTCAATCCAGTATAGATCTATACACAAAGTCATACGCTCCCCACTTAAGGAGATTCTGGATACAAAACGGTCATGACAGGTAGTGCCATGCCCCGTTACGTGGCTCACATAAATGTAATAATGTTCTAGTATATGTATGTGCTAGCTGTATTGTGTGTTCTCTCCTTGTCTAGCATGTATTGTTCGTTTCTCATCATAGTATTCTATTGTTTGTTTCTCGTCATAGTATCTATTGTTTGTTTCTCATCATAGTATCTATTGTTTGTTTCTCATCATAGTATCTATTGATTGTTTGTTATTGACTCATGTATGAACTGACTCATTGTATGCTTCACTGCTATAGTAATAGTATTAGTATCTCCCTAAACTATACCTATTATAGTTTACTAGTAATGTTGTTTGAATGTATGAACATGTTTGTGTACCTTTGCTACCCAAAGGTATTGAACTGAATGAAGTAACCTTTTATATCTATACACATATACATGATATATAACTAGGATTCAAACGTCCTTCGGACAAATAACCTGAATACCCTAAGTCCACAACCAAACAAGGAACATGAAGTAAGGTGAGCTATCGGCCCTAAGTCCTTTCAATCCTACTTATATAACTATATCTACATAGATACACAGAATATAAGTTAAAAGAGTTTAATCAAAGTATTTGATATGAAAAAGAGTTTGTAAAACAGTTTGAAGTAAAACAGTTTGATTACACAGTTTGAAAAGTAAGAAATCCACTTGCTTGGTAGTTATTAATCACATGTGATTGATTTAATAACTATAATAGTTCAACTTGTATTCCCCCCCCCATAAAAGCATTTAAAAACATTTAAAAGGTTAATTAAGGGGTATGAACTCACCTGTAGTGAGTGGTTTGGATGAACGGAATGTATAGGATGCTAAGTGTCAAGTGAAGACTTGAACACACACAAGGATCCTAGATAACATATAATAACACATATGTGTATCCAATTAGTCATAAAACCACTAATTAACCAAGTTTAAGACATCCTAAGACATGTAAAACACTTGATTTAAGTGCTATAAGTCCTATGGATTGCATCTAAGGGTGGTAGGACCTTGTATTTGAGTTTAGGGTTCAAGGGTAAACTCCTTTGGAGTTTACGGTTTTATGACCATCACCCTTTGAGTTTACGGTCATAAACCCATGAGTTTATGGCCGTAAACTCATGGTACTTTGACCATTTTGTGTTTTGAAGCCTTAAAGGTCATAAGAAGCATTCCTACCTCATGTTCAAGCCTTAGGAAGAGATTAGGGCACCATTTCACTCCTTTGTGGAGTTTACGGTCCTTGGACCACTTTTCCTTGGGTTTACAGCCGTAAACCCTAAAGGTTTATGGTCTTTTTGATGTTTTAAATTATAAGCACTTTAAGGTTATGTTCTACACTAGTTTCCAAGGCTTGGTAAGGGACTAGGGCACACTTTGGCCCATTTATTAGGGTTTACGGTCCAAGGTGTTCTTGGACCGTAAACACCTTTGATATTGTGTTTACTTGGTGTTTTCTAGATGTTTAGAAGTGTAACAAGTCTTATAATACACTAGGGTAAGAGTACTTACTAGGTAGAAGCTTGAAAAGGTGCTAAAACTCCAAGAACACTAGTGTGTGTTCTTGGTGAAACTTGAAGATCTACACTTTTGGAATGATTTCACGGATGGAATCATGTAAGATCACTAGATTAAGTAAGATATCAACTTTTTAGGGATAGAAACACTTACAAAGTTGAAGATCAAGAATAAAAGTTGGATGATACTTGAGAGGATTTGAGTTTGGATCTTGAAAATGTGACAAAGTGGTAAATAATGACTAAGTGTCATATTTATACCCCCTTTTAGGGTTTACAGTCGTAAACACCTTTGTTTAGGCCGTAAACTCCAAACTCTTGGAGTTTTGGGACATTATTGTTGCAAAATAAACCCTAGGGCATCCTCTCTCCTGTTATCTCCCAAAGTACTAACTTAAAAACACTCAAACTTATTCCAAAAAGCATGAAAGTTAGCAGAAACTGTTCTGACTTCTATTGAATTGAGTGGTTGTACAGAATAAAAATTTCGGGTTGTCACATCATCCCCCCGTTAGAAGGAATTTCGTCCCGAAATTAGAGTTTAAGCAAATAAGTAGTTACAAATAACTAAGTAAAAAGACGAGGATATTTCAGTTTCATTTGATCCTTTCGCTCCCAAGTGAATTCAGGTCCTCGCTTGGTGTTCCAGCGAACCTTCACTATAGGGATACGACTTTGTTTCGTTTGCTTGACCTCCCGGTCCATGATCTCTACTGGTTCTTCCACGAAGTTGAGGCTCTCGTTGATCTCAATCTCGTCGAGTGGGATTACAAGAGTCTCGTCGAACATACACTTTTTCAAGTTCAAGACGTGGAAAGTAGAATGTACGTTACTGAGTTCGCGCGGTAAGTTAAGTTTGTAAGCTACAGGGCCGATTCTGGCAAGAATCTCGAAAGGCCCTATGTACCTTGGATTTAGCTTTCCACGCTTTCCGAAGCGTATCAAGCCCTTCCAAGGTGAGACCTTCAATAGAACACGGTCGCTCACCTGGAATTCCAACGGTTTCCTTCCTTTATCAGCGTAGCTTTTCTGTCGGTCTCTAGAGGCTTTCAATCGTTCGCGAATTTGAACGATCTTCTCTGTCGTTTCCCGTATGATCTCTGGACCCGTGAGAGTGCTTTCAGGAACTCATCCTTTAGCTAACTGGGTATCACCCACCTCAGCCCAGCATATAGGGGATCTGCACTTTCGACAATAGAGGGCCTCGAATGGAGCAGCCTTTATGCTCGTGTGATAATTGTTGTTGTAGGAAAATTCGACAAGGGGTAAATGAGTATCGCATGCTTTCCCAAAGTCGATCACACAGGCTCGCAACATATCTTGCAAGGTTTAGATAGTCCTCTCACTTTGTCCGTCGGTCTGTGGATGGTAGGCTGTACTCATGTCCAGCCTAGTTCCTAGGGAACTTTGTAGCGACTGCCAGAATCTCGAAGTGAATCTACTATCTCTGTCCGAGATAATAGATATGGGAACACCGTGCAATCGTACAATCTCCCTAATGTAAGTTCTTGTAAGCTTCTCCATCTTGTCTGTTTCGTTGATAGGCAGGAAGTGTGCGGACTTGCTCAATCCATCGACGATGACCCATATGGTATCAAGTCCACCCGTTGTCTTGGGCAACTTGGTTATGAAGTCCATAGTGATCCGCTCCCACTTCCATTCAGGTATCTCCGGTTGCTGGAGTAATCCTGACAGTTTCTTGTATTCAACCTTGACCTTGGCACAAGTAAGGCGTTTACTTACGAAGTAAGGCATTTACTCACTCCTTTGTGGAGTTTACGGTCCTTGGACCACTTTTCCTTGCGTTTACGGCCGTAAATCCTAAAGGTTTATGGTCTTTTTGATGTTTTAAGTCCTAAGCACTTTAAGGTTATGTTCTACACTAGTTTCCAAGGCTTGCTAAGGGACTAGGGCACACTTTGGCCCATTTATTAGGGTTTACGGTCCAAGGTGTTCTTGGACCGTAAACACCTTTGATCTTGTGTTTACTTGGTGTTTTCTAGATGTTTAGAAGTGTAACAAGTCTTATAATACACTAGGGTAAGAGTACTTACTAGGTAGAAGCTTGAAAAGGTGCTAAAACTCCAAGAACACTAGTGTGTGTTCTTGGTGTTCTTGGTGAAACTTGAAGATCTACACTTTTGGAATGATTTCACGGATGGAATCATGTAAGATCACTAGATTAAGTAAGATATCAACCTTTTAGGGATAGAAACACTTACAAAGTTGAAGATCAAGAAGAAAAGTTGGATGATACTTGAGAGGATTTGAGTTTGGATCTTCAAAATGTGAAAAAGTGGTAAATAATGACTAAGTGTCATATTTATACCCCCTTTTAGGGTTTACGGCCGTAAACACCTTTGTTTAGGCCGTAAACTCCAAACTCTTGGAGTTTTGGGACATTATTGTTGCACAATAAACCCTAGGGCATCCTCTCTCCTGTTATCTCCCGAAGTACTAACTTAAAAGCACTCAAACTTATTCCAAAAAGCTTGAAACTTAGCAGAAACTGTTCTGACTTCTATTGAATTGAGTGGTTGTACAGAATAAAAATTTCGGGTTGTCACAAGTTAGATTTGGACGTTCTTTTTATGTAAACTCTCAGTTTAACATATTCTACGACTTTTAATTTGATTTTTAAGGCTAAAAAGCATTCGATTGTAAACTCACTTTTTACGTCACTCAGCGTTGTGTCGGTTCTGTCGCGGATCTTTGGTTGGTCATAACTTCTTGGTTATAACTCGGATTTCGGTGTTCTTTATATGTATGGAAACCTAGTTACAATCTCTACCACTTTATTTATCCCAATTAAGATTTTTGAACAATTTATTTTTGACCTAAATTTGACTGGTGTTACATATTAGTTCTTGTTCGATTTGTTTCGGTACTAAGGATCCTATAAGGACTTTGGCTTCAGGATCCTCAAAGTTTAGGGGCAGTTCCTTTACCTCCTAATCTCTTGTTTCTAGTACACCCCGTGCCCCCTGCTTTAATTTCTATGCTTGTTGTGGTAGTGTTGAAGATTTCATCAAGGTCTTGTAGCATTCTTTGGATTCTTGCTGATCACGTGTGATCTTCACTGTCCCCCAAGGGGTGGGCATCTTTACACATTGGTGGTACATCGATGGTCTTGTTTTCATGTCGTGGATCCAGGGTCCTCCTAATATAATATTATAGGAAGAGAATGCATCTGTTACACAAAAGAGTTGTACATAATTTACCCCTTCGATGTAGATAGGTAGCTTTAGCTCGCCGACTATGTGTTTGGTTCCACAATTGAGTCGAATCAGCACCGAGGATCTTCTAAAAATATCGAACTCTAGGATGTTCATTCTTTAGAGCATCCAAGAGTATTATATAGACTGAGGATCATCCATCGACAAGGATCCTTCTGACAAAATGGTTGGTGATGTAGAGTGTAATCACCAATCCATTGTGACGAGGATCCTGGATATCTTCTCTGTCCATCTCATAGAAGGTTATCTCCTTTTCGTTCATGATTGAAATATTCTTTCGTGGCTTCACTTTTATTTCCTCTTGTGACACCTTGGAATGCCTTTTGTTGCACAATAAGAGATACCACAAATGTCAGATCCTCTTAGAGATAACATTGATTACATTGGCATCTGCAGGAGGGGATCCTAGTTTCTTTGGGATCTTACGAGGATCCTGATCCTTTTCTCTGGATCTTCCTTTTCTTCCCGACATGATCTCTTTAAGGTGTATTTGCCTAAGAGGTATTTAATCTCCTTTCTGAGGGATATGTGATGTGGCCGAAATCTTTATGGTATGCATACCATTTAGACTTGTCTTTCTAGCCACTTGATTTCACTCCATTCCTTCGCCAAGATCCTGCATGAAAAATATTAGATATCAAACATCCAAAAAAACACAGTAGCTAGTGATCTTAGGGAATTCATCTTCCTCTCCTTCATCATTAGGGACATCAACCCCATGATGACGAGGTTTAGAATATGGCTTCGTCTTATAGGATCTTTGGACCGAGAAGTCGACCTTCCTATTGGGATTATCCCATGAGTTTGGTGGGTTGATCCTCTTCTGGATCTCCTTGTCCTCTTCCAGCCTGATGAAAGTTAATGTACTGCTTCTTAATTCATCCATTCTTTTGCATGGAGTCATTAGAAGATCTTCGTAGAAAGGAGAATCCTTCTTTAAGCCCATTTTAAAGGCTTCTACAGCAGTCTCCATATCAATGTTGGGGATACTCAGAGCTTCTCTACCAAACCTATTTAAAAAAATCCCAAGGGATCCCTTAGGATCCTGGACTACCTAATAAGGATCACTAGTGATCTTTTCGAATGTTCTGCTAAAAGAAATTGATTGTTAAAAATATTAACTAAATGTGAAAATGGAGTAATAGAGTAAGGAGGAACATTAAGAAGCCATTTTAAGGCTGATCTTGTAAGAGTCGATTTGATGCTTTTGCATAAACATGCTTCCTTTAAGTTTGGTGGAATAGGAATGATCTCCATTATTTCTCTATATCGCCCTATATGTTCTTTAGGATCTGTGGTTCTATCATAAGGCTTCACACTTGGAGTTTCGAAAAGTTATGGGATTTCAGTATCGGCGATTGTGGGAGAAAATCTCGAGATCCTGTGATTGGTGGGTGATAATTCGATTATAGGTTGGATTGCCCCTGATATGTTCGAGATCATTTGCCTTAGCTGTTGAAGTTCTTTGGCCATAACTGGACTCATTCCAGCATTAACATCCATAGAGTTAGTACTAAGGGTATGATTATTTTAACAGGATCCTTTTTATTGGTAGTGGTGAAGGTTTTTTCAGGCAACCTGGATCACATGGGTTCACTTATTTGGAGTTGCAACCCAAGTGGGAGAATGTGTTGGTGTTGAGGATCCTTTCTCCTGACGGTTTCCTGAGGATCTTGTATTGTAAAAGTTCAGGATCTTGGGTTGCAGGATCGAGGGTGCTGCTCCTAGGGATTACGGATCTCCTCCCTCATCCTTTACACTTCCTTAAACAATGTTCATTTGTCCTCCTGTTGCTGAGCCACTTGCTATGTCAACAACTTCATCATGGAGAAGAATTCGCTGCTAGAGATAAGAACGAGAGGATCCTGGAATCCCGGGGATCCTAGATTCCCATGGATAATGATCTTTAGAAGTATTAGAAGTTCTATTCTGACCAGGAGGTCAACATGGAGTTCATGGAATATTTTTAGAATAAATGGGAAGAATAGAGGAGGAAGACGAGGTTGATTGTGTAGATATGATTTTTCGATCATTATAAACACCACGGCTCTATGGTGGGCGCCAAATTTTTTTGTTCAAAAATCGATCAGAAGGATATCAACCAAATTGCAAGAGAGGTTGTGATGCTGTTATTAATGTGAACATTGAATTAAAATAAAAATAACATAGGTGATTTACAAGGAAAGCCCTTGATCCTTGTTAGGATCTCCAACATAAAACCTTAGGAGGTGATAATTATCACATGTCCTGTATGATCTTATTGATTAGAACATAAATTATAGAGATGAACTTGATAACAGGATTACAATTGATAAAGTAAACCTATATGAGTAAGGTGTCAGCTTATTGTGTCTGTTGTGTGTCATTTACAAGTGTATTTATCATCAAGGTTAAGTAATTACAAATCCGAGATTTATGGGATCCTGTAGAACTACTATTTGCAATGTGCTTTGACTTGGTATTTCTGAGTTCTAAGCCTAGTTGGATTAATTTGTCATCGTGAGTGAGTCCTATGTTTACCATTTCTTCACATGTGAGAAATAAACAAGAAATATAGCTCTTAAACTTGTTAGGAATTAACAATGGTGATATTCAGGATCTTGATGTATGTTCGGGATCCTAAGACTCCTTTAAAATCCGGAATACTAAATAGGTTTAAGGATCCTTAGATATTTTTTAGATCCAGGATCGTGGATAGGATTGAGGATCTTGGCCCTAACACATATGCATAAGAATAAGAATATTCATATTCATAAGTATGTATATATATATATATATATATATATATATATATATATATATATATGCATAAGCATATAAATAAGAATAAGTATATGCATATGCCTAAAAATGAGTATATACATAAGGCAATTAAATACATATAATTAGGCGTATTTATATGCATATAAGAATAAGTATATGACATATGCGTATGTATAATAAGATATATGTATAAGAATAGATATATGGATATTCATAAGTACATGTATATACATATGAATAAGCATATGCATATGCAGATGCATATGAACAAGAAGTATATGCATATGGATATGAATAAGTACATGGATATGCATAAGAATAAGTATATAGATTTGGCAATTAAATACATACGATTATGATAATGTATATGCATATGCATAAGAATAAGTATATGACATATGGATATGACTAAGCATATGCATATGCATAAGAGTAAGTATATGCATATTCATAGGTATATACATATACATATGAGTAGGTATATGCATACGCATGTGCTTATGCATCAGAATAAGTAGATGGATATGTATATGCATAAGAATAAGTATATGTAAAAGGAAATTAAATACATATGAGTATGCATCTCAACATGTGTCTTCGATGATCAGTAAGAGAGGGAAATTTGGTAATTCAGATCCCGGAGCCATATAATCCAACTTAAACCAATGTACAAGTTATCATAATCTTATTATGCATATAAAAAGTTAGAACAGTAAGAAAAAAAGGAAGAACTTCTTTGATGCAACAACATACTCGTTGTTTGTAAAAAGATCATTAAAAACTATGGTTGAGAACTTTTTACCTGTTTAGGTTTTATTGATTGCATGGGTTCCCTCTCAAAGAAGCTACATATTGATCATATATTATCATGCTTTTCAGTGACCAAATTAGTGAAACTGAAATGGATACCTGCTTCTCTTTTCTTAAACATGAAATGTTCATTGAAAATATGGAAGACGAGTTAAAACAAACAGTTGGTGTCCCTATATCCCTACATATAAAATCAACGGCAAAGGAAAACATGATTATTAGCTATATAGATAACAATCGATAAATATTGAACTATTCAAGAAAGTACACTAAAAGAAACTAAACTCATCTAGAAGCTACTATAAGTTGATATTAACAGTAAAATAATCATATACAATGTTAATGTGGCCTAAGTCGTAATTCATTACAAAACAAGATAAAAACTTGGATAAAAAAAATCTGTTAATGATTAATGAAGCTTATAGGTCAACATTAAACTAAATTCTAGAACAAATAGAATGATCGATTGATATAAAAAGCAAACAAAATCAGTTTAAGCAAGAGGAAATTGATAATATATGATAAAATCGATCGATTTACTTGATAAGTCAAAATAATCAATCGTGGATCAGTCGATGTTGATTGAAGAAAGTGTGAAACAAATTTCTTGCTTAATATGTTATTCTGGTTCAGCAACAAATTGACTAACGACATGAAATGAAAAAACAAATAGATCGAATGTATCAATTTATCGAAAAAACAAAGCTAGAATGAATCAGATGTTGAGAAAATCGTGAACAAATGTTGTGGTGGTCAAAAACCATGTGAAAAAACATATGCATCAACTTAATGCATATGTAGAGTGAAAATTTTTTTTTATCGAACTTGAAACTAACTAATTGACATTGAGTAAAAAGATTATAAACGAAAGACTGAAAATGGACTAAGATCCCTTAATTACAATTAAGAAACATATTGTCTTTCCGGTAAGATGATAGTCACTTGGATAGATGATCCTACTCTAGAGCCACAACCAAACAAGGAATAGATAAGAGAGCTTAGATCAAGAGTCCTCAGTCTATCCTATATAACTATATACAGTCGCTAAGACATCCCTCTACTAACAAATAAAAAAAAAACTAGTTGGCCGACATTCGTGCCTTCGACCGACGGTTATAGTGAGGCGAAACTCGCTTTGATATGCGCCTAGGTAACCACCATAGTAACGAGAACTCTACTAGCTTCAACTCACTTCTGATCACCTGCAAGAAGATACTTGAGTCAACTATGATCACAGGTCATAGTCACTTGCAACAGTGACTATTTCACATGAAATGATGATTAGGGTTCCACATAAAATGACGATTAGGGTTAAGTAAGGACACTTAACCCATTAAGGACTTAATCACCTAAGAGTATGACTGATTAAGGTTTGACTTAGTCATTCTTGGGTATAATAATAATCCAAGCAATAGCCTAAATACGCGTCCGATCATTGTCCAAAACAAAGCTCCCCGATTCTAGCATTTTCCACATAAAATCATAACTAGGGTTAATGTTCCACACTTAACCCCTTAGGGACTTAATTCATAAAGTCCAATGTTACATTAAGTTAATTTTAAGGTATTATCAAGTATAATTAAAACTTCAATTAACAGTTTAAACGTGGGTCCCGACAAAACTTCAAAACTAGGGTTTTCATGACATTAGGGTTTTCTAACCCTAATTAGGGTTTCCAAAGCCAAACTCCTACCACATGGAATAAATTCAGATGCTTATGTAATTTAATGTTTAATAAGTTGGGCACCACCCATTGCCACCATGGGCAGTGGTGGTCGGCAGCGATCCGTGGCGGTAGCCACCCACATACGGCGACGGTGGCGGTTTCGAGAGATAAATCCAACAACCAAGAACACATAAAGTTCCTACATCATACATACACACACTAGCACCAAAAATAATATAAAAATGCCCAATACAACCACCAAGGTGGCGGCAGATGGCCACTGGAGGTGGTAGCCACCACCACACGGTGGCGGTGGAGGGTTTTCTTAACTTTTCTGGCCATGCAATATGCATACGACATCATACCAATAAAACACGCACATACACATTCGAAATTACACACAAACACAGGCACTCTTGCAGTGGCATGCGATAGTCCGAGAATGACCGGGTGACAGCCATATGGCGGCGACTGTGATACAACGACAAAAATAGAGATGGAGAAAGGAAAGGATTATGCGGCCTCAACCGAGAATAGCAACAGCGACAACCACAGGCTTTGTTCTTCCGGCCTCCCAAATGCAATGATGTCAACTCGTGGTTCTCGTCGTCGTCGGCAGCGGAAGCAGCATCGGTTTTGGCTTGGTTGCTCACGACGACGGTAAAGGACTTGGCGGTGTCGGAAAAGAATGGTGGTCGACGAAGCTCTAATACACAAAGGTTGGACTCCACTCCTCATCGGTATCGAAATCTTCTGTTGTGGGGGGAGAAGGTCGACGGTGGTGGTCGCTCGGTGTTCCAAGGCAGCGTCAAGGTGACGGTGGCGGCTAGAGGTGTGGAGAGATAAGGGTGGCGGCTGCAAGACTTAGGGTTAGGGTTTGAGTTTGAATGAGAAGCTAGGAGCGGGTGACGGGTATTAGCCCGTCTCCAACTATTCAACTTAATTCCGTTTTTTAAACTTTTAATCCCTCCCTCTTAATTCTTTTTCAATTTAAATCCACTAACTACCAAACACCCCACGCTCTATGAAATTCTTTACATTACAAGTGCAATTGTTACAAAATAGTCGCCAAATTCTCGAAATTATAATATTTAACTCCTTTTGGCTTCCATTCTGATAAATTATTACGGATTTAGGGATAAAATAAAATAAAAATATAAAAATACATCTCAGGGTTTTAAGGTTTATTTATTTACATATTTATTTATTTACTTATTGATTTATTTACTTATTTTATTTTATTTTAAACGGGATGTTACAATTCTCCTCCACTTTAATTAGATTTTGTCCTTGAAATCAACTCTCACTTCTATTTCATGATGCACTCCACCACAACAACCAAGATGATCGAAAATTCGTGTCAGGACTGAACAAATACCTCTTAGTAAACATCTTGGTGATCTCTTTCACCGACTCGGTCATCTATCTTAGATCCAGGTAGTCCTAGGCCAGTCCCTCACTCTCTACCAGGGAAATGTACCTTGTATCGAACATCTCCGAGAACTACTCCTAAGTCATTACGACCCTCTACGCAGGATTATAAGAACTAGTCACCAGTCTCCACCAATCCCTTGCCCCCAACATGAGGAGGTTCAAGGCACACTTGACATTCTAGTCATCTGGACAAGAACACGTGAAGAAACAACCCTCTACATCAGACAACCATCTCATTTCCACAACCGGGTACGAGAGCCCATCAAACTCTGGGGGCTTCGTATTATCGATGTCCCGATGCTGGAAAGCTCTTTCTCTCTCTCTCTCTCTCTCTCTCTCTCTCTCTCTCTCTCTTCGAGCCCCAATGGCAGAAATGGCCACGATAGCTGGAAAGACGACAACCTCAAAAAGTGTATCATAACGATCATCGAAAAACTCAAACATGGCGGTCTTGACCATCCCGAACAGCTCTGGTGTAATATTCATGATCGCTTTAGCCGCTTCTGCAATAATGATCCCACGAATCTCCTCCTCATTCATATATGCTCTCCAGTGTTGCCAGCTCCTACTCCCGAACCTTCATTTGCTTTGATACTGAAAATACATCAAAGAAAGATGAGACATCAAAATACAGTGCTCAACACACTAGGCCCTACTCCTATTAGTTCCTTAGCATCCTGAAAATTCCTCCTGAATCTCATACGGATCCTAGGCTTTCAGTAGTGTGGGCCCATACTACCTTCCATACCTATCCGTAGTTGATTCAGGATTCATTCCAAGGTTCTAAGTCACGGAACTAAGTCATTCCTAGGTGTGCTATCGCTCACTTCTCCTGCGAGCTACAACTAACTTCCTAGGCATTCTTCCAAGGATTACCCTCGCTCCTGCACCACTAGTCGCTTTTGTGCATGCTTATTGTACACAATACAGGGCCAGATAGACTTTCTAATAATCAACTCTACCCTAAATCCATAACCAAACAAGAAACGTGAAGTAAGGCCAAGTCGATCATTCTAAGGATATTCAATCCCGACCATATACAACTAATCAACATACACGCAACAATCACACAATCAAAAACATATATTAGGTAAGAAACTCCCTAAATTAGAAGGCGTCATTGAAATTAGTCATTTCTAAACAACCGTTTCTAAAATAACCTTATCCAATAGCATGCTTTTCTAACAATTCATATATTAGCGGAAATCAAAACTCAGCAAACATAACAAGTATGAGTATTTTGGGAATCACTCTCCTATTTGGAATCTGGCTGACCATACACACCACATCCTCCGGAAAAGTCAAAGTTAAGTCTAGGTGCACATTCCCGATTCCAAGCCAAAAATCAAACAAGAAGATGACAAGAGACCGAACCCATCTACTTAGCCCAACCTTTTATTATAAATTATTTCTTTCAAAAAAAATTTACAAAAATTCTTGGATCTTAGTTTGAGACTGGATTCACACAAGTGTTCCTCTATTTCAATCAAATTAGAGTTCAGATACCAACTTGTAACGTCCCATTTTCACAACCAAAATTTTTCATTTTTATTATGGTAAAACATCCAAATTTATAAATCCATTATCAAGAAAACTGTTTATTCCAAATTACATTTATTAAAAATCAGAGTATCATAGAAAATGTGAAATCCTCAATGCTGATGATGAGTTTGTACAGTCACGCCTTTTCTTTCCCATAGACACCGATGATACCTGAAACAATGAACAACTGGCTAAACATAAAGCTTAGTGAGTTTCCCCCAAAATACCACCACACAAACGGATAACATATACAATCAAATATGTCGGGTCTAATCAACCGTCAGGTTGGAATACCCCAGGCCCAGTCGACCTTCGGGTTGAGTATTACTTGGGATGGAATACCCCATATTGAATGCCAATGAAAACCAAACCCATAAATAACATACAATTCTACAGATTATTACAGCAAAGCAACATACTCAATACCAGGGGACAAATCTAACAGATCAGTAGAGCATAGCTGCATACTCAATACTAGAACACATATTTAACAGATCACTATAGCATAACAACATACTAAATATCACCAATCCAAGGAATCCATTGCTGTATATACTCAGAGGTGGGATAGTTACATGGACATGTGATCCTACTCTAGAACCACAACCTAATAAGGAACATGTAAGAGAGCTTAGATCAAGAGTCCTCAGTCTATCCTACATGAATATATACAGTCCCTAAGGCATCCCTCTACTAACAAATAACCATAACTAGTGGGACAACATTAGTTCCTTCGACCCACAGGTATAATGAGGCGAAACTTGCGTCGATATGCGCGTAGGTAACCACCATAGTAACGTGAACTCTATCAGCTTCAACTCACTTCGAATCACCTACAAAGGGATACTTTAGTCAATCCCCGATCATAGGTCATAGTCACTTGAAACAATGACTACATGAAATGACGAGTAGGGTTCCACATGAAATGATGATTATGGTTAAGTAAGGACACTTAACCCATTAAGGAATTAATCACCTAAGGGTAGGACTGATTAATGTTTGACTTAGTCACCCTCGGGTATAATAATAATCCAAGAAATAGCCCAAATATGCACCCAATCATTGTCCAAAATAGAGCTCCCCGATTCTAGGGTTTTCCACATAAAATCATAACTAGGGTTAGTGTTCCACACTTAACCCCTTAGGGACATAATTCATTAAGTACAATACTACATTAAGTTAATTGTAGGGCATTATCAAGTATAATTTAAAGTTCAATTAACAGTTTTAACGCCGGTCCTAAGAAAACCACAAAACTAGGGTTATCTTAAAATTACGATTTTGCAACCCCAAACTCGTATCACACAGACTAAAGTTAGGTGCTTAGGTAATTTAATGTTTAATAAGTCGTGCACCACCCACTGCCACCTTGGGCAGTGGTGGTCGGCGTCGGTGTGTGGTGGCAGCTACCGACACATGGTGGCGTTGACGGTTTCGAGTGATAAATCCTTCAACCAAGCACACATATAGTTCCTACATCAGACATACACACAATAAAACCAAAAAGAATACAAAATTTCCCAATACAACACCCAAGATACTGGCAGACGGTGACAAGAGGAGGTTGGCACCACCTTACGGTGGTGGTGGTGGGTTTTCTTCTGTTTTCCGGCTAAGCAATATGCATACGACAACGTACCAATAAAACACGCACATAAATACGTGAAATTACACACAAACACAGCCACCCTCGCGGTGGCAGACGATGGTTGGAGAATAACCGGGTGACATCCGTATGGCGGCGAAGGGGACATAGTGACAAAAAAGAGACGGAGAAGGGAACGGTTTGTGCCTCCTCAACCGAGAATAGCTGCAATGATAGCCACGGGCTTCATTCTTCCAGTCTCCCCAATGCAACGACGTCAGCTCGCGATTCTCGTTGTCCTTGGTAACGGGAGAAGCGGTGGTGTTTGTTTGGTGGCTCACTACGGCAGCAAAGGAGTTGGCATTGTCGATAGCGAATGGTGGTCGACGAAGCAGTAGCACTCGAAGGTTTCCCTCCACTCCACTTCGGTCTCGAACTCTTCCATCATGGCAGGGGGGAGGTCGACGGTGGTGGTCGCTCGGTGGTCCAAGGCAGCGTCAAGGAGATGACAACGACTAGAGGTATGGAGAGATAAGGGTGGCAGTTGCAAGTTTTAAGGTTAGGGTTTGAGTTTGAAAGAGAGGAAAGGAGGGGGTGTCGGGTTTTAGCCCATCTCTAACTCTTCAACTTAATTCTGTTTTTTCTCTTTCAATCCCTCCCTTTCAATTCTTTTTTCAATTTTAATCCACTTATTACCAAAAAAAAACCCGACTTTACGAAACTCCTTACATTACAAGTCCAATTGCTACAAAATACACCCCAAATTCCCGAAATTATAACATTTAACTCCTTATGGCTAACATTATAATAAATTATTACGAATTTAGGGCTAAAATAAAATAAAAATATAAAAATACATCTCGAGGTTTTGAGGTTTAGTACTTATTTATTTATTTACTTATTTTGTTTACGTACTTATTTTATTTATTTACATATTTTATTTTATTTTCAACGGGATGTTACAATATGCATATGCATATATCTATATATGTTTATGTTGTATATCTGTGTCATATTCATGTGCATATGCATATAGAAATATGATTTTTTTTTATATTAAGAAACATGACATGCATGTGCATTCATTCCACTGTGCATTTTACAATAGGAAACCATGCGAAAGATAAATGTATGCATCAATCCAGTGCACTTATTAAATCAAAAAAATTAGAAAATTCAAGTATAGTGAAATGCATTGTGCATTTGAATAATGTATTATTCAATATATACGTATTTGATTTGTTGTGGAAATTGTAAATGTATAATCCCTTAGTTTAGTGTTTTTTTACAAACATGATAGAAACCATGAAAGATAAGCATTTGGATAACCTAGGATAAAGTTAGTTGGTCGTAATTTCACTTTTTGTTAGGTCATATGTCGCATGGATGATTTTAACCTTATGATAATCTTTTTGTCCCATAATGGTAATTTATTGAAATTATTATGTGAATTGCAGGGTTATGAGTATCAATATATAACATCTTGATTTCCAGTTATTTACTTTTGACCCTTACTTGGTGTTGTTTTGCAAAGTTGGTCCCTAATGGCAAATCGTAATTTGTGGGGCATAGCTTGCGTACGTTGGGCATACGTCTCGTACATTGGGCGTACATGGCCTGGGTGCAAACACTAAAGTTTAGGGTTTTGATCATATTTAAGAATCATTATAACCCCATAACCTTCCCTAGGTCCATCCTTCATTCCTATTTGACTTCATTTCGAAACCCTAAAGTCTGTGAGTGTATTTTGAAGCTTGGAGAGTCATTTTGGTGCCATTTTGGTACACTTCGTGGTGAAGGAAGAGCTTTGAACTGGTAGTGTTTCACTCAAGGCCTTGGATCCATCATCTACACTCCCTTGTGCACCTCCTGGAGGTATAAACCTCCAACCTTCATGAGTATTTCACTTAGATCTAGTTCTAGCATAAAGTTGGCACCTTTTTTTCCCAAATCTTGATCCTTGTGAGTATGGAGTACTCTAATACGTTTAAGTTGTCCTTTCAGATAGTATAGGGTGTGTTAAGTCATAAAAATAAGATCATCGACATTATTTCTTCCCATGCATGATATATTTTGTATTAATGGGTCAAGAAGAATAGGTTTTTGATGTTAAGGTCTTATTAGCCATGCAAAACCATAGAGTTGGAAACATTATGGTTAAGAGTACCTTTTATGGTTTAGATCTAGATTTTGGACGTAAGTGCTTAAGGATTAAGAACTTAATGGGTTAAGTTGGTGGCAACCGCGTACGCTGTGCGTACCAAATGGTACGTTGTGGGAATGTGGTCAGCTATTCGTGGTTTGGTTAAAGGTGCAGTACACCCCACGTACATGTTGAGTATGCACATTGTACTCACTGAGTTGACCCAACTGACTTGGTTGACTTTGACATGGATTTTGACCAATATTTGACCTAGGGGTGTAACACCGTAAATTTTCAAACAAAATTTGTCATTTAAAAACCCAATTATCTCATTTCAAAATCACAAAATTCCACAAGCATCAAGTTATCAAAACACATGTCCCAAAACTGTTTATAACACAAATCCAGGATCCTCCAAAAACATATCTCCAACTCGGGTGTGTGTACAATTAAGTCAGTGCCTTCCTGTGATCCTAAAAGGTACCTGAAACACATAGCACATAACACGGTAAGCACGAAGCTTAGTGAGTTCCCCAAAATACCACACACAAAACATTGGCCACTCGAGGCTAACTCAATACGACCCTCCGGTCAATGTGTCTCAGTGGAGACCCTCTGGTCCCACAACTCGGGTGGACCCTCCGGTCCAAACTCAATAAGCTCATAACAATAATACTTAGCATAAATCACAAAGACATAATTCAGAATATCACAACACACATGTAAGCACATAAGACACCTCGGTTACACAAAGATACCACTCATGGTAAGTATCGTGAGAAGACTCACCTCGCAAGAAATCGGATAATCTTGAACTGAAATCACCGGTCTAGTCTCCGCCTAACACATACGAAAATTATCCCTAATTAATCACGGATCTCAAGAAGCTAAACTAACCCTTCTACAAACTCACAGATGGGTAAAATACCATTTTACCCCTCAATGGCCTTAATAATCCACAAATTGAAGCTCCCACCACGGGTATGCTCAGATTTATAGCCTGGACTCCCACTCCTTCTTCTTTAAAGCTCCTTCTTCACTTCAAGAACACACAAAATCACTTAAAAGCTTTCAAATGGACACACACAAGCTCAAGAACGAGGATTAGGGTTTGAAAGGGTTACTTGTCTAAGAATGGTGGCCGGGAATGAGGCCATCATATCCATTATATAGGGACACACCCCAAATTAGGGTTTCCACTCTGGTCCTAATACACCCACCATACCCTCTGGTACGCACATCGTACTAGGTGGCTTCCACGTCAAAAACACGCATATGACTACGTTGAGCGTACACTCGCGTACACCCCGCGTACTTATTTACCACCTTGTCTCAATAAGGGCTAAACTTGGGATGTTACAATTCTCCCCCACTAGAATCAGACTTCGCCCTCGAAGTCAGGCTCCGAAAATAACTCTGGATACTGCTCGCGCATCTCAGACTCCGGCTCCGAAGTGCACTCGGACCCCTTCCGATGTTGCCATTGGACCTGAACCAGAGGCACATCCTTGTTCCTCAAAACCTTCACCTTCCGATCCAAAATCGTAATCGGTCTCTCAATATAGTTTAGGCTCGCATCAACCAGAATGTCCTCTAATGATACCACTGTCGTCTCATCGGCTACACACTTCCTCAGCTGAGACACGTGGAAGGTGTTATGAATCTGGCTCAACTTTGCTGGTAGCTCTAACCAGTAGGCTACCCTACCTACTCTGCCGATCACTCTGAAAGTACAAATGTATCGGGGCCCCAACTTGCCCCATTTCCTGAATCAGATCACCCCTTTCCATGGGGATAACTTCAGGAGGACAAAATCTCCAACCTGGAACTGTAGCTCAGATCGTCGCCGATCCGCATAACTCTTTTCGCAACTATGGACTGTCAGTAACCTCTATCTGACCTGGAACTCTAGTCTGACACCTCTCCCATATAGAAGCTCAAAGGGAGGCATACTAATAATCGAATGATGGCTGTTGTTGTAAGAAAACTCAGCCAAGGGCAAATAAGTGTCCCAACTTCCTCCGAAGTCCATAACACATGCACGCAGCATGCCCTCAAGCATCTGAATCGTCCGCTCGCTCTGCCCCTCTATCTGCAGATGGTATGTGATACTTAAATGTAACCGGGTACCCAACTCCTCATGAAATTTCTTCCAGAACCTGGAAGTAAAGCGTACGTCTCGATCTGACACTATCGAGGTCGGCACTCCATGCCGAGCTACCAGCTCTCTTACATAAATCTCAGCCAGTCTCTCTACAGAAGAGCTCTCACTGATAGCGAGGAAGTGAGCACTCTTCGTCAGCCGGTCCACAATCACCCATATCGCATCAACCCCACGCACAGTTCTCAGTAACTTGGTGATAAAGTTCATAAAAATATGTTCCCACTTCCACTGGGGAATCTCTAAAGGCTGCAAACGACCATGTGGACGCTGGTGATCTGCCTTAACCTGGCGACTGGTCAAGCACCTGTAAATCCATGCCACATCCCTCTTCATACGGGGCCGCCAATAGTATCTCTTCTGGTCCAAATACATCTTTGTAGCCTCTGGGTCGATCGAGAATCTTGATCTATACGCCTCCTCCATCAATACACAGCGAGCTCCACCTGTATAGGGCACCCAAATCCGCACATGGAAGGTCATAAGTTTTGGATTAATGTCTAAGTCCGTAACTATATTTGGTATGTACTTGACCCGACCCGGCATGGTCCATTTGGGTTGCACTTCACCGACACAATTTATATGGATAGTCTTTTGAGGATAGTATATTTATGATTTATATTAATATATTATAAGTTCTAATATATTAATATGGAATCATATTATTTAATTAGTATTGATCAAGAATTAATTTAGAATTAATTAAGTGATCAAAAGGAACTAATTAAATATGGACTTATATATATATATATATATATATATATATATATATATATATATATATATATATATATATATATATATATATATATATATATATATATATATATATATATATGGAATGGGATAAGTTCATTGAGGTTGGGCTAAGCTTTCATGGGTAGTCCATGGAGCTTTTAACCCATGGATTCTAGGTAAATGAAAGGTCATGGGTATTAGGGTTTACATGGATGTAACCCTAATCCTCCATAATATATAAAGGGGTCCTTGGCTCACAAAATTGGCACTAGTGTGTGAAAATAAGAGTGGGCCGATTTTAGTGTGCATACATATTCTCTCAAGTTCTTCCAAGGTGTTTTGGTGATTTGTGATTCCACTTGAGGCTTCCACACTATTGGGGCTAAGCTCTTAAAGCTTAAAGACATGAAGCTACATAAAAAAGGTATGTCATCTAACTAGAACTTTGTAGTATAGGTACTTCATAATATGCTAGTTAGGATGAAACCTTTGAATATTTAATATTTGCATGTATAATAGAGAAAACATAGATCCAAGGTTTATAGGGTTGCATGTACACCATAGGAGTGTTAGAATGCTCAAAACCCAATAGTGGTATCAGAGCGAAAGCTTGTTTTCTTATATACTTGATGCAATTGCTGAAAAATCGAAGTTATCTTGCTGTCTGAACAGTGGACTCGCCGAGTTCACTCATGGACTCGACGAGTCCAAGACAAAACGCAACCAACTCGTCGACTTGGTTCATGCACTCGGCGAGTTGGACCCCCTGACAGTATATCTTCGAGTTTTGGTGTTGGAATTGGTCTAGAATCATTATCTTAAACTGTTTTGGACTTATAAAAACTATTTTTTGATATGGTAATGATTGTGGTAAACCATTTTCAGAGTTGTTATCAAAATTTCAAGTTTTATATGGTTAATTTTATGATTCTTGAAATTGTTGATATGAATGTTCTTGAACTTATGACTTTAGATGATCATAGGAATTATTTGTAACTTTCTTGGTAGTTTAATTCTTGATCAATATGTGTTTTAATGGAGTCCATAACTTGTCCTCAAGTTATGGATAACCAAAAGTCATTTCTTTTAAAGTTTCATTAAATATACATAGGTTACAAAAGTGAAGAGTCTTTTTGGTTTATGAACTCCAGAACTTGTCCTCAAGTTATGGATGTCCAAGAGTCTTTTCATTAAAGTTTTAAAAAAACTTAATTAAAACTCATAAGTTTTGAGAAATGAAAAGTTTTGAAAGTTTACAAAACTTGCCCTCAAGTTTTGGAACATGTAAAGTCATAATTAAAACTTTAGTTCCAATCCCTAGAATTTTAAAAAATTAAAATTCAACCCTTATACTTTATAATATTATAAGTTTAATAATATTTATATATGTATAAGTACAAAAGTCGTCTTACCATTAGTAGGTCTCATTCACGAAGCCGGTCTATAAGGGGGGTATAAGGTTACTGCCTATAAAATGGCAGTTTAATGGGTGTTTACTCTCACCCACCGCTTCCTTGACCGGTGGAGGGTCGTTAGCCGAACGGGTAGGACAAGGACTATAATTATCCTTTCATTAAAAGTATTAATGATAAATACTAAGTAACTAAACATTTATAAATTCCCAAAATTAGTTACTTAGGAAAATGTGAATAAGGTGCTAATCCATGAAATTACACTTTGCACTTTGTTTAAGCGGTTAGTGGAGCATGTGTGGTTAACCGGCACACTAACCTGGACTTAACAAGGTAGGCAAAGGGTAACTTAATGTTTATCATAGTATCGGTGGAGCGTGTGTGGTTAACCGGCACATCGATTGAGGGTTAAATGTTAAGGGTACCAAGTATATTTGCATGGTTACTTCACACCTTGTTTTGTGATCCTCGGCATCCCAGTCACAAAAACTGAAGGGCACACTCGAGATTGAAACATGCCATTGAAATGTTCAATGAATCTCAAAAGAATCTAGGAGTTTCAAAACCAATTAAAACTTAATAATACATTTCGTTTATCTCGGTGGAAATTGGTGAATCGTCATTCACCTACCTTCAAATATTTTATAGCTTGGATTACGGCATCCCTCTTCGAAGTTATAAAATAGTTTGTTGGGTCCTAGCCTTAATATTTCATACCAGGTGTTCTATTAAGGACTTAAATCAACTTACTTGAATTTCTCCCATTGTGATGTCTAGTTTAGACAACAATGATCTTCTCAAATCAAGCTTTCCTAATAAATATGACTTCCCGAGTTTGTCTCATGGAAGTCATACTTCTCTTCCTCCACCTCCTCCAATTATTCTCCCTGACCCACAAGTTTAAAGACTTGAAAAGTTCAAGATCACTCAATCCCTACTCACAATAAAACATAAAAATTGGAAGTCCTGTGTGCACTCGTGTCTTAGGACCGAAGTCACAGCTAGACAGGTTGAGAATGTTGGGTGTCATTGTCCTAAGGAAGTTGGCTATTGACTGGGTCTTTCAGTCACTTCCTGAGTCATATAGAAAGACTACTATGTGACAGGTCACGACATGACCCTAATGGATCTTTCTTATTTGCTTATTGCTGCTAAATCAGAAATGATTTGGTACAATAGTCAAGCAAATATGGATGGAAGGTCTATTTCTCAAACTTCAATGGACATGGACAATGGTAACATTCGAAGTCCAGGAAAAACTTTCTCTTCCCAATGGAAAGGGATCAGCCTTAGTCAACTCGGTTGACCGGAAGGTAAAGAGAAAGTCTAAGACTGGAATAGCCTTTTGTACCATTCCCAAAGAGTCTATATGTTTTCATTGTGAAGAAAAAGGGGCATTGGAATCGAAGCTGCCCTCCCTACCTGAAAGGAAGCAGAATCAAAAAATTTGACTCTACTTCAGGAAAGTCCACTATCTAACTCTATTAAACTCCCAGTTGATGATTCTTAATACAAAATGTGACTCGGCTGCATTTTGATATTTAGTAGGATCAAGGAAAGGGAAGGAAACTTAAAGAAAGAGTATGCTGAATCAGATCGCGAAGATGGATTTCTATCGCTTGGTTGAAGATCGGATTCTTGAGCTACTTCTTAGGAGTTATGATAGATTGCTAGGAAACATGTAACATCATAGTTTTCATTTCAAGTTACATTGTAAGGAAAAAGTTTTTCCGCAATTTTGAAAAATAAATAAAAGTTTGTTTTACTTTATTTTATGTCTCCTTACAATGGCATTCATGAAAACTTGATGTTTGTATGTTTCTAGCAATATTGGAAATATGAGTTTGATTCTTTCGTTTGCGGTAGTGTCTAAATTTACCAAATAAGGAAAGATTCTCATCACCCAAGTCTCAAGTGGACCTAAACTTGGAATCATGCAAGTTGTTTAGTATAATGAATGAGAATTTTCATTTTTGGAAAATTAAGACTAGTTCCTTGTTTACATGTATATGTGACTCAAGTAAAGGACTAAGGGATCAAGTACACATTCTTGTGCACTAGCCAAAGTCCACCACAAAAGATGGATAAGACTATTCGTCATGATTTACTAAGGTTTAGTAAATATGATTATACTTACAAGCCTAAGTATAATTCTGAGACATTGGAAAAGTTCCAAATATATGGCAGAGCGAATAAGAAGAATCAAATTAGGCAGAAGGATGAAAGTTTCTCAAATCTGAAAAGATGGGAGAGTACTTTAGTATCATGTATATATAATCATCTTAATGATTAAGAGACCTTATCACAATTCATCCTCTAAGTGCATTCTGATAGCTAAGAAGAGGAATCATGAATTGTTGAAGTGGTTAAATCAATAAGATGAGTCATACTTCGTTCCAAAACAATTCTTAGAGTTATACTCCAAGACGGTAACTTGAGTGACACATCTTAAAGAAGGTTTAAAACACTTGTCAAATGTAAGAGTAAAAGTTTTCTACTCTTGTACATTTGAAATTGGTAAGATGTGATGTTTTGGATAAAACAAAGACCAACTAAGGCCAATTATGTGAAGTGTTTGTCCTTATCAGAATCCACACTATCTCTTGAATATTTGACAAGAAAGTCTTATAGGTCAAGGAGACAGTGGGAGTCTAAAAGATCCTGAAAGGGTTTCAAGAAGTAATCAAGAATAAAACCTGCATTTCATCACTAGCACACAACTAGAGGTTTATAACCTATTGTGTTGACATTACTATGCCCATTCCAGTTAAGTTGGCTATATATATTTGAGTTCTACATGTTCTCAATTGTTTGCATAACTACTTGGAAGCAATGGCAGGCCCTTGTGCTGCCAGGTGGCAAGAGGTTAAGATTGCACAAGTTCAATCCATATGAGTTAGGATTTTTCACTAACCTAGTCTTGTGATTATGGTTTGATAAATTCACATGGATAAGAACACATACACCATAAAATCTAAGTGTCATAAGGTTTCTCTCCGATTCATGAAAATGATGGTGAGGAAATTCTTTCACTAAGTAGATTTTAAGTAGCAATTGTGATATTTGCAGTTCTCAAAGTCGTTAGTGGAGCGTGCGTGGTTAACCGGCACACTAACATTGACTTATGAGAAATGGGAAAAGGTCTAAACAATTGCGACTATGATTATGGCATCCCTTTTCATAGTTCTGAAATTGTTTAGACACACCTGTAAGCTATCTAAGATAAAGTGTATGAGTTTGATAAAGTCTTATCAAAGCAATCTCGTATCAGAAATCTGAACTTTGGTAAGAAAGTCAATAAAGTATTGAATTCTAGAAGCCCAACTGTTTTCTAGATACATGTCAAAGTTGTGGGAGCATAAGTGTTATGCTAATAATCATCATGTTAGTGGGAGCATGATAATTATGATAAGTATTGCAAGTTAGCAATGTTAATTATAGAAAACAAAAGATTTCAATTCGTGAAGTTGCAGGGTTTGAAAAACTTGTTTGCTATAATTAAGGGAGAGGAAATTATACTTCATTTTCAATTCTAAAAGGCTTAGATTAATATTTTAATCACCTTTAGTCAAGAATATATATATGAATTTCTGTTGGATTGATTCGACTTAAGGAAATTCTATATATTGCGTTCTCAAAATTCGATTATGATTACGACATCCCTTTTAATAGTCAAATTTTGAGAACATGGCAAATAAAAAATATTGTAGCAAAAGACTGGTTTAGAAACATGTCTTTATGTGAGACATCATGAATCGTGTCCTATTTGCTTTGGGTACAAGATCGATTACATGTGCTATAATATTTATCCTTTCTAAATTGTCCAAATGCCTTGGGGCATAAAGGAGGGAAAAGGTTTAGAATTGGATATGACTAAAGTGATTAAGCAATTGTCGAGGACAATCTAAGGTTTACCAAAGATTGGTTGCTCAAGGACAATTGGAAGTATAGTGTTAAATTTGGAAGGACCATATTGACATAATCTGGAAAAAAAAAAGGCAACTCTTGTTTAGAAGGGGTAGTTAAAATGGGAATATATAGTTGTCTCCATAGGTGGAAGTTGTCTGTGTAAGATTAGAAAAACCTAATGCAAGAAGCATGTTCAAAGCTATGTACTTTGAATATGTGACTTAATTTCCATGAAGTTGATATTCATTGGAATGCCCTGTAATGAATGTTGACAAGTTTTGTGACTTTGTACACATTCATTACAAGAGGGTCAGTGCATATAAATTTAAAATCTAAACAGATATCGATAAATGATAGGAATTTGGAATTCTTACATTTTTTGATAAGGATTTGGGAGTGTGAAAAGAGAATCATTGAAAGTATGTTCAATCGATCTAGTTCACAAAGTAAGGATCATAGACAAACATAGAGTGCATACTTGGTGTATGGCAAACCTATTGTTTAAGAAAAACCTAGTGTACATGCTTGGAGCATGGGACAACTAGCATTTTTAATTCAAGTATAAAGTTGATAAAACCGAAACAATGAATAATGAGTAATCAGTATGGTGATAAATAAAAGTGGTCTATTTATATTCATAGGGTTTGATACCATATTTGATTCATTTATTCTTGTGTTTCACTTTGCATGTTTTGACTTCCATAATAACTAGGTTATTCTTCCGGAATGACTAAGTTATTCAAACCATCCACAGTCAGTCATATGTTGGAAGTAGATATGAATCAAGACTGTCATGGGTTGGCTTGTAGAGGTCCAAGTTGGTGGACAAAGTTGTGCTACAACACTCATGAGTGCTCATAAGTTCTGAGTATTGGATTCAACCCGCGCTCATTTGAATCACTTCATGGATTTTATCACGAGTGATCATGAGACAATAATATCTTATATTCTTCAAACCTAGAGATATGAGTTGTTACTATGAGTTGGTTATACATTGATTGCACGAAAACGCATTGGTAACTCGATGTTATAAAACGTGCCTTTGTGTATGATTCAACAAGTAGCAGAACAAGCCATATGAGTCGAAGTTTATCCATTCCTTTTACCTTCGGGATAAAAGCGATATCTGTGGGCCTCTCGATGATTTAGCGATGACACATGTGAGTGCTTGGCCAAGCCAGGGCTGATTTTATTTGTTCAATCAGTCAGTCATCATAAATCGAAAATCGGGAAACAACAAATGGACAAAGAGAATGATTGATAATCCATGTCTCAGTCCATATGATATCTAGAATGGAGGAATATATGATCCCTTATCTAATAGACAAGTCATTGACAAAGGTCAGAGTTCGTTGACAAGATCAGAGTTCGACATCGGCTTAAAGAGCTACGATTGCCAGTTAGGTTTTGAAGTCATACTCAATAATAGTTTTAGACTTATCCAAGTGGGAGACTGTTGGATTAATGTCTAAGTCCATAACTATATTTGTTATGTACTTGACCCGACCCGACATGGTCCATTTGGGTTGCACTTCACCGGCACAATTTATATGGATAGTCTTTTGAGAATAGTATATTTATGATTTATATTAATATATTATAAGTTCTAATATCTTAATATGGAATCATATTATTTAATTAGTATTGATCAAGAATTAATTTAGAATTAATTAAGTGATCAAAAGGAACTAATTAAATATAGACTCTTATATATATATGGAATGTGCCAAGTTCATTGAGGTTGGGCTAAGCTTTCATGGGTAGTCCATGGAGCTTTTAACCCATGGATCCTAGGTAAATGAAAGGTCATGGGTATTAGGGTTTACATGGATGTAACCCTAATCCTCCATAATATATAAAGGGGTCCTTGGCTCACAAAATTGGCACTAGTGTGTGAAAATAAGAGTGGGCCGATTTTAGTGTGCATACATATTCTCTCAAGTTCTTCCAAGGTGTTTTGGTGATTTGTGATTCCACTTGAGGCTTCCACACTATTGGGGCTAAGCTCTTAGAGCTTGAAGACATCAAGCTACATGAAAAGGTATGTCATCTAACTAGAACTTTGTGGTATAGGTACTTCATAATATGCTAGTTAGGATGAAACCTTGGAATATTTAATATTTGCATGTATAATAGAGAAAACATAGATCCAAGGTTTATAGGGTTGCATGTACACCATAGGAGTGTTAGAATGCTCAAAACCCAACAATAAGCCCACGACTGTCTGTCACAAACTCGGAAACCTGCCCAATCACAAGCTCTCTCTTGCGGTTCTTCGGTCTCACAGCCTCCACCTGAGACTCTCAGATGGTATTTCAGACTGGAGTCATCACCTTCATCCTCATGCACACATCCCAGATCGGAGCACTCTCGGCTCTACGAATCAACGCATCGGTTGCCACATTAGCGTTGCCTGGGTGATATAAGATTTGACAGTCGTAGTCTTTCACTACATCCAACCATCTCCTTTGTCTCATAGTTAGGTTGGGCTGATCCATTAGGTACTTCAGGCTCTTATGGTCCGTGTATATGGTACACCGGACACCATAAAGATAGTGGCGCCAAATCTTGAGGGCGAACACCACCGCCCCTAACTCCAAAACATGGGTGGGATACCTCGTCTCATGAGCCTTCAGCTGCCTCAACGCATATGCTATCACATCACCGTTCTGAATCAACATTGCACCCATCCCTGAAATAAACGCATCACAATAGACCACGAAGTCCTCCACTCCCTCTGGAAGGGCTAACACCATAGGTTCACACAATCTCTGGTGAAGAGTCTGGAATGATTCTTGCTTCTCAGGCCCCCAACCAAAAGTAACGCCCTTACGGGTCAATTTGGTGAAAAGAACCGCAATCTTGGAGAAATCCTTGATAAATCTCTGATAGTAGCCGACCAATCTCAGAAAACTCCTGATCTCGGATGGGGATCTCGGCACCTCCCATCGCATAACTGCCTCAATCTTTGCAGGATCGACCAATATCCCATTCTGATTAATGAGGTGTCCCAGCAACTGGTCCTCTCGTAACCAGAAATCACACTTGGAGAATTTGGCATACAGCCTCTCCGACCACAATACCCCAAGAGCCTCTCACAGATGCTCCTCATGCTGCTCTTTGGACATCGAATACACGAAGATGTCATCGATGAACACGATGACCGACCGGTCCAACATAGGCTT
Organism: Lactuca virosa; assembly: GCF_052849685.1. Lineage (NCBI taxonomy): Eukaryota > Viridiplantae > Streptophyta > Magnoliopsida > Asterales > Asteraceae > Lactuca > Lactuca virosa. The sequence goes on from NC_136434.1 coordinate 294,871,365, forward strand.
GTACACCCAGTTCATGAGATCCATGAACGCTTCCAGTGCGTTGGTGACCCCAAAGGCATCACCACAAACTCGGATAATCTCGAACTCAAATCACCGGTCTAGCCTCCGCCTAACACATACGACAATTATCCCTAATTAATCATGGATCTCAAGAAGTTAAACTAACCCTTCTACAAACTCACAGAAGGGTAACAGGCCATTTTACACCTCAATGGACTTAATAGTCCACAAATTTACCAAACCCTAGAAGCTAACCAAAAGTCAACGCGAGCGAGTACGCTGCGCGTACAAGATCTCTACGATGGGCGTACTCTGATAGCACGGGTGCATCGGGGATTCTCAACCCTACGTTGCGCGTACTGGGATTACGCTCGGCGTACGCTCCAGTTTTGCTCTTTCTACTCTTTGGTCTGAATCAGGTAATACCTTGGCTTATATAACAGATATGGACTCCGTAAAGGCTCTTACTCCATAAAGTCAGTGACTTTAAGCCTTTGCATGGCTGATAAAGTCATAAACACCCAAAACTCTCATTCTCTTATCTCAAAATGCTCATATATCATGCATGGGTTGATTCAAACGTCCATGTAACATCCAAAAATTTTACGCCAAATTTAAACTTTTTCAACCATAAATAAAAGTCAAATAGTATTGTTTACAAAAATGTTTCCAAATCAATATCCATCAGAGTTTCCTATAAACGGTCACGCCTTTGCCACGATCTCCTGAAGTACCTGAAACAATAAACTGAAAACTGTAAGCCTGAGGGCTTAGTGAGCTACCCCAAAAATACCAATACCACACTGACAATACCATGTCAGCAACAATCAGTCAATCAATCAATCGATCAATCAATCAATCAACATGCATACTGGGCCATCGGCCTAACTGGACCGCCCTACTGGGCCTACAGTCTATCTGAATCCATCCCTAGCCTTCGGCATGACTGGTCCACCTCGTGGGCCTGCAGTCTCCCCGGACCGCTCATAGGGTATGTTGGCCTTCAGCACAAAGCAGGACCGCCTCAACCCAACCAACAAGTAAATAACCATGTTCGCATAACTATCACATACTGGCATATACACACATCAAACATAACTGCCACACTGATCATCAATCATAGAATCCTCTCGTAACTAGAGTACCGACCTAGCAGGTCACTAACATACCAATCCTTACGGATCATAAACAAACATAACATACTGTCTACCCGGATTCCGGTCTAGCAGATCAAATCCATGTGTAGCGTACCATAACAATAACAACTAAAGGGCCGGCCTTAATGCCGTAGACCCTATCGATATAGTGAGGATAACTCACCTCACAGATGTCGATGCGCAAGGCAAACTCCAACTCTCGGATCACTTGACACAGGCCCCACCACCTATGACCATAATACAATATACTCATAAGTCCTTAGCTCTATAAGGTACTCCATAACCCACCAGTCAACCCCTGGTCAAAGTCAAAGTCCTCAGTCAAGGTCAACAGTCCATGTTGACCCCAACTCGCCGAGTACCCTCGGCTACTCGCCGAGTTCCTTGAAGCACCATCCAACTCGCCGAGTCATCGGGGTGACTTGTCGAGTTGGTTCAATTCTCGCTCAAACTTTAAGGCCACCCGTCGAGTTCCCTCATTGCAACTCGACGGATACACACACATACATATCCTAGGGAAAACTCATCCGACTCGCCGAGTTGTTCTTCAAGTTGTCGAGTCTTATGGTAATCTTCATCGGACTCGCCGAGTTGTTCATCCAACTCGTCGAGCCCACGACCATCTTCATGTGACTCGCCGAGTCAACCTTGCGACTCGCCGAGTCCATTCAGTCTCTTTTCCATACAGACTTGTTTTCAGCCATATAGCGGCTCCAAATCATAGATCCAGGCTTCTAGGGCACGCTTATCACGTAAAGTTGCAAACTTTACGTGCATGGAAACTGGAACCCCGTGGCGAGAGTCAATATCGCGGACGTACAAGTCGACCAACTTCTCTGCCGACGAACTCTCCCGTATGGCTAGGAAATGGGCACTCTTGGTCAATTGATCCACGATGACCCATATAGCATCAAACCCCTTGGCGTCTTCGGCAAATTCATGATGAAATCCATCGCGATCCGTTCCCACTTCCGCATGGGAATCTCCAGAGGCTGCAGCTTACCATGCGGCCTCTGGTGCTCGGCCTTGACCATCCTACAGGTCAAGCTGTTGGGTTTTGAGCATTCTAACACTCCTATGGTGTACATGCAACCCTATAAACCTTGGATCTATGTTTTCTCTATTAAACATGCAAATATTAACTATTCCAAGGTTTCATCCTAACTAGCATATTATGAAGCACCTATACTACAAAGTTCTAGTTAGATGACATACCTTTTGATGTAGCTTGATGTCTTCAAGCTTTAAGAGCTTAGCCCCAATAGTGTGGAAGCCTCAAATGGAATCACAAATCACGAAAACACCTTGGAAGAACTTGAGAGAATATGTATGCACACTAAAATCGGCCCACTCTTATTTTCACACACTTGTGCCAATTTTGTGAGCCAAGGACCCCTTTATATATTATGGAGGATTAGGGTTACATCCATGTAAACCCTAATACCCATGACCTTTCATTTACATAGGATCCATGGGTCAAAAGCTCCATGGACCATCCATGAAAGCTTAGCCCAACCTAAATGAACTTGGCCCATTCCATATATATAAGAGTCCATATTTAATTAGTTCTTTTTGATCACTTAATTAATTCTAAATTAATTCTTGGACAATACTAATTAAATAATATGATTCCATATTAATATATTAGAACTTATAATATATTAATATAAATCATAAATATACTATTCTCAAAAGACTATCCATATAAATTGTGCTGGTGAAGTGCAACCCAAATGGACCATGCCGGGTCGGGTCAAGTACATACCAAATATAGTTATGGACTTAGACATTAATCCAACAGTCTCCCACTTAGATAAGTCTAAAACTATTATTGAGTATGACTTTAAAACCTAACTGGCAATCGTAGCTCTTAAAGTCGTTGTCGAACTCTGACCTTGTCAATGACTTGTCCATTAGATAAGGGATCATATAATCGTCCATTCAGATATCATATGGACTGAGACATGGATTATGATCATTCTTTCCGTCCATTTGTTGTTTCCTGATTTTCGATTTATGATGACTGACTGATTGAACAAATCAAATCAGTCCTGGCTTGGCCAAGCACTCACATGAGTCATCGCTAAATCATCGAGAGGCCCACAGATATCGCTTTTATCCCGAAGGTAAAAGGAATGGATAAACTTCGACTCATATGGCTTGTTCTGCTACTTGTTGAATCATACACAAAGGCACGTTTTATAACATCGAGTTACCAATGCGTTTTCGTGCAATCAATGTATAACCAACTTAGAGTAACAACTCATATCTCTAGGTTTGAAGAATATAAGATATTATCGTCTCATGATCACTCATGATAAAATCCATGAAGTATTCAAATGAGCGCGTGTTGAATCCAATACTCAGAACTTATGAGCACTCATGACTGTTGTAGCACCACTTTGTCCACCAACTTGGACCTCTACAAACCGACCCATGACAGTCTTGATTCATATCTACTTCCAACATATGACCGACTGTGGATGGTTTGAATAACTTAATCATTCAGGAAGAGCGACTTAGTTATTCTGGAAGTCAAAACATGCAAAGTGAAACACAAGAATAAATGAATCAAATATGGTATCAAACCCTATGAATATAAATAAACACTTTTATTTATCACCATACTGATTACTCATTATTCATTGTTTCGGTTTTATCAACTTTATACTTGAATTAAAAACACTAGTTGTCCCATGCTCCAAGCATGTACACTATGTTTTTCTTAAACAATAGCTTTGCCATACACCAAGTATGCATTCTATGTTTGTCTATGATCCTTACTTTGTGAAATAAACCAATTGAACATAATTTCAATGATTCTAATTTCACACTCCCAAATCCTTCTCGAAAAATGTGAGAAATTCAAATTCCTATCATTTATCGAAATTTGTTTAGATTTTAAACTTATATGCACTGACCCTCCTGTAATGAATATGTACAAAGTCAGAAAGACTTGTCAACAGTCATTATAAGGTATTCCAATGGAGATCACCTCCATGGAAACTAAGTCTCATATTCAAAGTACATTGCTTTGGATATGCTTCTTGCATTAAGTTTTCTAATCATACACAGATAACTTCCACCTATGGAGACAACTCCATATTCTCATTTTGACTATCACTTCTGAATAAGAGATGCCTCTTTTCAGAATATGTCAATATGGTCCTCCCAAAATTAGCACTATACTTCCAACTGTCCTTGAGCAACCAATCTTTGGTAAATCTCAGATTGTCCTCGACAATTGCTTAATCATTTTAGTCATATCCAATTCTAGACCTTTTCCCTTCTTAATGCCTCTAGGCATTTGGAAAAATTTAGAAATGACAAATATTATAGCACATGCAATCGATCCTGTACCCAAAGCAAATGGTACACGATTCATGATGTCTCACATAAAGACATGATTCTAGACCAGTCTTTTGCTACAATATTTTTATTTGCCATGTTTTCAAAATTTGACTATGAAGAGGGTTGCCGTAATCATAATCGAATTTTGAGAACGCAATATATAGAATTTCCTTAAGTTGAACCAATCCAACACGAAATTCATATATATATTCTTGACTAAAGATGATTAAGGTCTCAGTGTAAGCCTTTAGAACTGAAATGAAGTATATCATCTCCCTTAATTATAGCAAAACAACTTTTTCAATCCCTGCAGCCTCACGAATTGAAACTTTTGTTTTCTATAATTAACATTGCTAACTTCCAACACTAACAATAATTATCATGCTCCCACTAACATGATGATTATTAGCATAACACTTATGCTCCCACTAGCTTTGACATGTACTCAAAAATCAGCTGGACTTCTAGAAATCAATACTTTATTGACTTTCTTACCAAAGTTCAGATTTATGATACGAGATGCTTTGATAAAACTTTATCAAAATCATACACCTTTCCTTAGATAGCATGCATGTGTGTCTAAATAATTTCAGAACTATGAAAAGGGATGCCGTAATCATAGTCTCAATTGTTTAGACCTTTTGCCATCTGCTTCAAATCTACTTGGTGGAAGTGTTTCCTCACCATCATTTTCATGAATCGGAGAGAAACCTTATGACCCTTAGATTTTATGGTGTATGTGTTCTTATCCATGTGAATCGTCAAAACCATAGTCACAAGACAAAGATAATGACAAATCCAAACTCATATGGACTGAACTTATGCAATCTTAACTTCTTGCCACCTGGCAGTACAGGGCCTGCCATTGCTTCCAAGTTGTTATGCAACCAATTGAGAACTTTCAGAACTCCTATGCAAAGCCAACTTTAACTGGAATGGGCACAGAATATGTCAACACGATAGGTTATAAACCTCAAGTCGTGTGCTAGTGAAGAACCTCAGGTTTTATTCTTGATTAGTTCTTGAAATTCTTTTTAGGATCTTTAAGACTCCCACTATCCTCTTGACATATAAGACTATCTTGCCAAATATTCAAGAGATAGTGCGGATTCTTTATCAAGACAAACACTTCACACAATTGGCGTTAGTTGGTCTTTGTTTTATCCAAAACATCACAACTTACCAATTTCAAATGTAGAAGAGTAGGACACTTTTACTCTTACATTTGACAAGTGTTTTAAACCTTTCTTTAAGATATGTCACTCAAGTTACAATCTTGGAGTATGACTGTAATAATTGTTTTGGAACGAAGTACGACTCATCTTCCTGATCTAACCATTTCAACAATTCATGACTCCTCTTCTTAGTCATAAGAATCCACTAAGATGACCTTTAGAGGATTAATTGTGATATGATTTCTAAATCATTAAGATGATCACAAACATGATACTAAAGTACTCTCCCATCTTTTCAGATTTGAGAAACTTTTATCTTTCTGCCTAATTTGATTCTTCCCATTCGTTCTGCCATACATTGAGACTTTTCCAATGTTTCAGAATTATACTTAAACTTGTAAGTATAACCATATTTATTAAACTTTAGTAAATTAGATAGTCTTAACGAGCTTTGTGGTGGACATGACCAGTGCACAAGAATGTGTACTCGATCCCTTTAGTCCTTCACTTGACTCACACATCCATGTGAACAAGTAATTAGTCTTGATTTTCCAATGCTTGAAAGTTCTCATTCATCATACTATTGAACTTGCATGATTCCAAGTTTCGGTCCAATTGAAACTTAGGTGATGAGGAACTTTCCTGATTTGGTAAATTTAGACACTACCACAAATAAAAGAATCAAATCCATTTTCCAATATTGCTGTCAGTGGAATCATATAAGCAACAATTTTCCACAAATGCCATTGTAAGGATACTTGAAATAAATAAAATTAAACAATTTTCTTTTATTTTAAAACTTTGCGGAAAAACTTATCCTTACAATCCACATGGAAAATTGTTGTTATCTATTCCTTACCAATATATCATAACTTCTTAAGCAACTGCTCAAAATTCTGATGCGATCGAAATCCACCTTCGCGATCAGAATCAGCATATACTTCCTTTAAGATTTCTCTCTATTCTTTGATTCTTAAAACATCAACATGTGACCCAGTCACATCATGTAATGAGGATCTCAGAATAGAACTTAACAGAGTGAGATAATGGGCTCTACCTGATGTAGAGTTTGACTTTAACATCCTTAGGTAAATTTGGCAGCTTTGCAATCAACGCTCCTTCCTTTGGCAAAATAAACATATGGACCCTTTGGTAATGGGATTATCTCAGACTTAGCCTTTCTCTTTACCATTTGGTCAACCGGGTTGACTATGGCCAATCCCTTTCCATTGTGAAGAGAATGCTTTTTCTGGATTTCCAGTGTCACCATTGTCACTGTCCATAAAGTTTTCGGGAAGTTGATCTTCTAATCAAATTTGCTTTACTATCGTTCCAAATAAATGCTGATTCAGCAGCACCAAGCAAATAGATATGATCATTAAGGTTCATGTCATAGTCTGTTTCATAGTAGTCCCAAAGGAACTCACTATGTGACTTAGAAAGTGATTGAACATCCAACTTTCTCAAGACTTTGACACCCAACTCTTCTGGCTTGTCAATATGTGACTTCATCTCTAAGATGTGATCACACATAGACCTTGCTTTCCATTAGGGCTTGAGTGACCTTGAACTTGTGGGTTAGGGAAAATAATTGGAGGAGGTGGAGGAAGAGAAGTATGACTTCCATCAGCCAAACTCGGGAAGTCATATTCATTAGGAAAGCTTGGTTTGGGAAGATCATTGTTGTCTAAACCAGACATTAACAATGGGAGAAATTCACGTAAAGTTGATTTAAGTCCTTAATATAACACCCAATATGATATATTAAGGCTAGGACCCAACAACCTATTTTATAACTTGGAAGAGGGATGCCGTAATCCAAGCTATAAAATATTTGAAGGTAGGTGAATGACGATTCACCAATTTCCACAAAGATAAACGAAATGTATTATTAGGTTTTAATTGGTTTTGAAACTCCTAGATTCTTTTGAGATACATTGAACTTTTCAATGGCATGTTTCAATCTCGAGTGTGCCCTTCAGGTTTTTTGACTGGGATGCCGAAGATCACAAAACAAGGTGTGAAGTAACCATGCAAATATACTTGGTACCCTTAATATTTACCCCTCAATCGATGTGTCGGTTAACCACACACGCTCCAACGATACTATGATAAACATTAAGTTACCCTTTGCCTACCTTGTTAAGTCCAGGTTAGTGTGCCGGTTAACCACACACGCTCCACTAATAGCTTAAACAAAGTGCAAAGTGTAATTTCATGGATTAGCACCTTATTCACATTTCCTAAGTAACTAAGATTGGGAATTTATAAGTGTTTAGTTACTTAGTATTTATCATTATACTTATAATGAAGGGAGAATTATAGTCCTTGTCCTACCTGTTCGGCTAACGACCCTCCACCGGTCAAGGAAGCGGTGAGTGAGAGTGCACCCATTAAACTGCCATTTTATAGGCAGTAACCTTATACCCCCCTTATAGACCGGCTTCGTGAATGAGGCCTACTAATGGTAAGACGACTTGCTCTTATACATATAATATATTAAACTTTTAATATTATAATAGTATAAGGGTGTATTTTAGACATTTAAAATACTTGGTGGTTTAAACATATTAATTAAACTAGACTTTAAATTTAATTAAACTCAAACCATATATTTATGGATTAATAATACTCTTTTAATTAAACGCTTTAATTAACTATTAATAAAGTCCATAAGAGTTAATTTGAACTATTCAACAAAACATCATAATTCCAATTATTAAACTCAAAATTAAAACCATTTAATTAATTGTTTAAGTTATGAACCCAAGAGTTTTAGAATTCAATTCTTTTTTTCATAAAAAACTTTTCTCAAATTCCAAAACTTGAGGGCAAGTTTTGTAATTCTTGAAAACCTTTGGATTCCATAACTTATGGAATTAATGGTGTTTTATGATGAAACTTTCCATGTTCCATAACTTAAGAACAAGTTATGGAATTCTTTAAAACATTAACACCAAATTTTGTAACTCCATAAAAACTTTGAATCAATTTTTTTTTTTTTAAAAAAAACTTTCATATCCATAACTTATGGAAGTTTCAAAAACCCTTAAGATCACAACTTTAAAAAAACTTTTGAGCTCCAAAATTTTATGACAAAATGTGTAACTCCTTAAAACATTTAGATCAATCTTTTAAAACTAATAAAATAATCATATCATTTTATCTTTTTACTAAATTTGACCTAATTCAACTCATATAACAAATGATTAAAATTTTACAAATAATTCGTTTTTCACAAAACAATTAATTATCTTAAAATTTGACAAACGTCATGTTTTTTTTCCTTTTTTTTAAACATGAAAATAAAACATTTGCATCAATATAACGGAAAACAATCCATGGATCTGATACCACTGTTGGGTTTTGAGCATTCTAACACTCCTATGGTGTACATAAAACCCTATAAACCTTGGATCTATGTTTTCTCTATTATACATGCAAATATTAACTATTCCAAGGTTTCATCCTAACTTGCATATTATGAAGCACCTACACTACAAAGTTCTAGTTAGATGACATACATTTTGATGTAGCTTGATGTCTTCAAGCTTTAAGAGCTTAGCCCCAATAGTGTGGAAGCCTCAAATGGAATCACAAATCACCAAAACACCTTGGAAGAACTTGAGAGAATATGTATGCACACTAAAATCGGCCCACTCTTATTTTCACACACTTGTGCCAATTTTGTGAGCCAAGGACCCCTTTATATATTATGGAGGATTAGGGTTACATCCATGTAAACCCTAATACCCATGACCTTTCATTTGCATAGGATCCATTGGTTAAAAGCTCCATGGACTATCCATTAAAGCTTAGCCCAACCTAAATGAACTTGGCCCATTCTATATATATAAGAGTCCATATTTAATTAGTTCTTTTTGATCACTTAAGTAATTCTAAATTAATTCTTGATCAATACTAATTAAATAATATGATTCCATATTAATATATTTGAACTTATAATATATTAATATAAATCATAAATATACTATTCTCAAAAGACTATCCATATAAATTGTGCCGGTGAAGTGCAACCCGAATGGACCATGCCGGGTCGGGTCAAGTACATGCCAAATATAGTTATGGACTTAGACATTAATCCAACACAAGCACCTCTCAACAAACCAAGCGATATCTCGCTTCATGCCAAGCCACTAATAACTTGAACTCAAATCACGATACATCTTGGTGGCTCCCGGGTGAATAGAAAAACGAGACTTATGAGCCTCCTTCATCACTGTCTGCCGGACCCCTCCGGACATTGGAACCCAAACCCGATCGTAACGGGTCAACAATCCGCGACTATCCTGAACAAACCGGGCGCTTTCGCCCTTAATCTTCTCCAACTTCCAGTTTTCGGTCTCATACCCTCAATCTGAGCATCCCTGACCAAACCCACCAGCGGGCAATCCACCGATATCCTCATACACCTGGCTGGGGTCGACGACCCCGCTGACTTGCCGCTCAGCGCATCCGCAACCACGTTCGCTTTACCAGGATGGTAAAGGATCTCACAATCATAGTCCTTGACTACATCCAGCCACCTATGCTGCCTCATATTCAGGTTTGGCTGATCCATAATGTGTCTCAAACTCTTGTGGTCCGTGTATATGGTTAGACGAGTGAGGGGTATGGCAATCATGGAGAAATCACGAATGAATCTCCGATAATACCCTGCTAAACCCAAGAAACTCCTGATGTCTGAGGGAGATCTCGGAGTCTCCCACTGCATAACCGCCTCCACCTTGGGCGGATCGACCAAAATCCCCTCCTGGTTAACGAGATGTCCGAGGAACTGAACCTCTCGCAACGAAAACTCGCACTTCGAGAACTTGGCATACAACCGTTCTCGTCGCAGTACATCCAACAGCTCCCTGAGGTGCTCCTCGTGCTGCTCTCGGGTCTTGGAATACACCAAGATATCATCTATGAACACAATGACCGAGCGATCGAGCATCAGTCTGCAAACTCGGTTCATCAGATCCATGAACACTGCTGGCGTGTTGGTGAGCCCAAACGGCATCACCACGAACTCGTAATGACCATAACGAGTCTGAAACGCGGTCTTCTCCACGTCTTCCTCCCTCACCCTGACCTGGTGGTATCCTGATCTCAAATCAATCTTGGAAAACCAAGATGCAGCCTGCAGCTGATCGAAAAGATCGTCTATCCTCGGAAGCAGATAACGGTTCTTCACCGTTAACTTGTTCAGCTCCCTATAGTCAATGCACATCCTGTGCGAACCGTCCTTCTTCTTGGACGAAAAGGATCGGTGCTCCCCAGGGTGAACTACTCGGACGAATAAACTGCTTACCCAGCAGCTCCTTCAATTGAGATGATAGCTCCTGCATCTCCGGCGGTGCCAAACAGTACGATGCCTTGGCGATAGGGGCCGCACCTGGCACTAGATCAATCCTGAACTCGACCTGCCTTCTCGGAGGCACTCCGGGTAACTCCTCCAGAAACACATCAGCAAACTCTCTAACCACCGGGACCTCTCAAACTGAGAGCTGTGCTCTAACCCGCGTATCTACCACATACGCCAAATAACCAGCACACCCGTGCTGAATATACTTTCGAGCCCTGGCTTCCGAACAAAACCCTGATCCCGACCTGGTGCCCTCACCATATACTACCAGTTCTCCCCCACTTGGGGTTCGAACCACCACCCGCTGTCCCTCACAGTCGATCATGGCGCAGAAACGGCTAAGCCAATCCATCCTTACAATCACGCATACATCCCCCATGGGGATAGGAATCAAATCTATCGGGAAGGACACCCTGAAAATCTCCAACTCACATCCCCGGTAGATCGTGGAAGCAGAAACCCTCCAGAGAAGGTCCGAGATACAAACGACCGACTCGCCCCCGAGTCTAATAATATCAAAGCGGGCATAGAATTCACTAAAAACGTACCTAACCACAGGTACAATCAATAAGCATAACACCAATACAATAACTGAGACAGAGAATAGAAACGTACCAGCAACCACATCCGGTGCTGCCTTGGCCACCTCGGTCGTGAGCTAGAAGGCGCGACCCTGATCCTTCGGAGGCTCCACTCTGACTGGCCTCCCATCTCCAATCCTCACAGTGGCCGGCGCGGGACCCTGTGCCGACTTGGCGGCGAGCTGCGGACAGTTGGTCTTCACATGACCAACCTGATGACAATGGTAACAAATCCGCATATCTGCTGGAGAGGCGGACTGACGGCAGTCCCTGCCATAGTGCCCTTCCTTGCCACATTTGTGGCACCCACCTCCTGCTCTACAAACTCCCGAGTGAACCCTGCCACACTTTCCACAAGTGCGGCTCTACTGACCCCCAGACCGTGCATCAGCTGTCTTAGACCACTTAGGCGCCGGCTGAGACTGTGCCGGTGCCTGATGCTGCTCCTTCAGTTACAACTCTATCTCCAACTCACGCCGCCTCGTGGCTTCCTATAGGTCCAGGGGGGTCTCACAACGCTGTGTAGCCACAAATTGTCGTATATCCGTCTTGAGCATACTCAGATAACGAGTCATCTGAGACTGCTCCGACGCAAACTCCGGGCAAAACATAGCCCTCTCAGTGAACATCTGGGTAATCTCCATCACAGACTCCCCATCATGTCTCAATGTCAAAAACTCCTGAGCAAGCCGCTCCCGTTCCACGCGCGGAACGTAGCAGGTGCGAAACATATCCCGAAACTGCTCCCAAGTAACAGCAGCCTGCTGATCATCAGAATATGAACCTGTCATCAATCTTCACCAGTCCTTTGCCCCGAGCCTGAGCAGGTTCAGAGCACACCTGACCTTCTGGTCAGCTGGACATGAGCACGTGAAGAAACAGCCCTCCACGTCAGACAACCACCGCATAGCTCTGATCGCATCCTGAGTACCATCAAATGTCGGGGGCTTCGTATTATCGATGTCCCGGTACTTAAAAGCCCTGCCGGCTCCTCCTCCAACCCCTGCCGCAGTTATAGCCGAAGTGGCTGCAGCGGCCGCTGTCTCTGCCAGAGTTGCATACCGCTCATCAAAATACTCGACCATCGCGGTCTTGATCGACCCAAACATCTCTGGTAGCTGCGCTCGGAAAGCCCCATCGACCTCATCGTGCAAAATCTCCCGGATCATGGCATCCAGCTCCTTAGTCCCCATCTGCACCACGGGCTCAAGTGCTACCGGCACCTCTGGCCCTCCGTCCCCCGACCCTGACCCTGATCCGGATCCCGATCCAGAACCAGCAGCAAAACGTCTCGTCACCACCATACTGAAAGGTACATTCAAGACATCAGATAACCAACATAATATCGGGAGACCAAAACCCACAATTCCTAGGGGTTGTGACTTCCTTGCTACGTGTATGGGTCATGTGCTTCCAGTAGTACGGGCCCATACTACCTTCCACACCTACCCATATTTGTCTCAAGTATCACCACAACGCCCTAATACTATACTCAACATAATATGCGCTCAACCTTCACTACTAGGGGACATCGCCTATCTCACAACAGATCCCACAGCTCTGCACAACTCACACCTCCATGGAACTTCCATCAGCCCCTGCAGCGCTAGTGTATGCTAGCCGCACATAACACTGGACCCGATAGACTTTCGAATATCTAATCCTACCCTAAGGTCGAATCAGACATTCTCAGGCTATAAGATCTTGACTATACACAGACGTGATGCATATACTAAACATCTACAATTATGATGTCAATTCCATATGCAAGAAACCCTAGGCTAATAGGTATCATATAATCAGGCAACTCTATCATGCGATTCCTGAAGATCCCTAGCCTAGCACTAGAATGATGTTCTAACATATCAGAATATCAAATAACTGCATGGTATTTTGGGGTTTACTTACAGGCTCTGGCTGATCGTACCCTCTGCATCCTCCATCCTTTATATTGAAAACCATTTTTAAAACTTTCCTTCCGAAAATCCCCTTGATTTGAGACTGGATTCACCCGAGTGTTCCTCCAATTCACTCAAACCAAGGCTCTGATACCAACTTGTAACATCCAAAAATTTTACGCCAAATTTAAACTTTTTCAACCATAAATAAAAGTCAAATAGTAGTGTTTACAAAAATATTTCCAAATCAATATCAATCAGAGTGTCCCATAAACAGATCTTAAGGATGAGGAGTGGTACGGTCACGCCTTCGCCTTGCCACGATCTCCTGAAGTACCTGAAAGAATAAACTGAAAACTGTAAGCCCGAGGGCTTAGTGAGCTACCCCCAAAATACCAATACCACACCGAAAATACCATGTCAGCAACAATCAGTCAATCAATCAATCGATCAATCAATCAATCAACATGCATACTGGGCCATCGGCCTGACTGGACCGACCTACTGGGCCTACAGTCTATCTGAATCCATCCCGAGCCTTCGGCATGACTGGTATGCCTCGTGGGCCTGCAGTCTCCCCGGACCGCTCATAGGGTATGTTGGCCTTCAGCACAAAGCAGGACCGCCTCAACCCAACCAACAAGTAAATAACCATGTTCGCATAACTATCAGATACTGGAATATACACACATCAAACATAACTGTCACACTGATCATCAATCATAGAATCCTCTCGTAACTAGAGTACCGACCTAGCAGGTCACTAACATACCAATCCTTACGGATCATAAACAAACATAACATACTGTCTACCCGGATTCCGATCTAGCAGATCAAATCCATGTGTAGCATACCATAATAATAACAACTAAAGGGCCGGCCTTGGTGTCGTAGACCCTATCGATATAGTGAGGATAACTCACCTCGCAGATGTCGATTCGCAAGGTAAACTCCAACTCTCGGATCACTTGACACAGGCCCCACCACCTATGACCATAGTACAATATACACATAAGTCCTTAGCTCTATAAGGTACTCCATAACCCACCAGTCAACCCCTGGTCAAAGTCAAAGTCCTCAGTCAAGGTCAACAGTCCATGTTGACCCTAACTCGCCGAGTACCCTCGGCTACTCGCCAAGTTCCTTGAAGCACCATCCAACTCGCCGAGTCATCGGGGTGACTCGTCGAGTTGCTTCGATTCTCGCTCAAACTTTAAGGCCACCCGTCGAGTTCCCTCCTTGCAACTCGACGGATACACACACATACATATCCTAGGGGAAACTCATCCGACTCGCCGAGTTGTTCTTCAACTCGTCGAGTCTTATGGTAATCTTCATCGGACTCGCCGAGTTGTTCATCCAACTCGTCGGGCCCACGGCCATCTTCATGTGACTCGCCGAGTCAACATTGCGACTCGTCGAGTCCATTCAGTCTCTTTTCCATACAGACTTGTTTTGAGCCATGCAGCGGCTCCAAATCACAGATCCAGGCTTCTAGGGCATGCTTATCACGTAAAGTTGCAAACTTTACGTGCATGCATGGCTATAAAGGCTCTAAATGCCTATTTTAAGTTCTTAATGGAACCTTATGCTCAAAAGGGGCCTCAATCATGACCAAGACTGTAACTTTATGCTTATAGAATCCAAGGAGGGTCCAGATCTGAAGTTACAACCTCAGATCTAGCCCATAAATCATCTTTCCAATTTAATGTTTCACCAAAAACCCTAAAACTCAACCAATAGAAGGGATTCACAAGGAAAAAGATGATTTGGTTACCTCCAGAAGATGATAACTGAGATGGGAGTTGATTCCCACACTCTACTTGCTCCAATCTCCTTCTCCTCTTGGCCTTCTCCCTCCAAAGATCCTTTCTTCAAGCTTTAAACACACAATGGGCACACACAGACACGTATTAGGGTTTTAAGGGGGCTCTCCACATAGTTCAGGTGATCATCGACCTGAATGTCATCCAATGATATCACTGCCTCCTGGTCCATAATGCATTTACGCAATTGCGAAACATGAAATGTGTTGTGGATCCGGCTAAGCTCTTCCGGAAGCTCTATCCTATAAGCCACCCTGCCAACCCTGGCAACAACCCTGAACGACCCAATGTAACGAGGACCCAACTTTCCCCTCTTCCTGAAGCGGATGACTCCCTTCCAGGGTGAGACCTTTAGGAGAACCATGTCACCCACCTGAAATTCCAGCTCAGATCGGCGTCGGTCGGCATAACTTTTCTGCAGACTCTGAGCGGTCTGCAGTCGCTGTCTAATCTGCTGTATCATCTCGGTAGTTTGCAGAACTACCTCTGTCCGACCCATCACCCTATGCCCAACCTCGCCCCAGCAGACTGGGGTCCTACACTTCCGCCCATACAACAGCTCGAAAGGCGGGGCGCCAATACTGGAATGATAGCTGTTGTTGTAGGCGTAATCTACAAGCGGTAGGTAGGAATCCCAACTCCCACCGAAATCAATGACGCACGCCCTCAACATATCCTCGAGGGTCTGGATGGTCCGCTCACTCTGCCCATCAGTCTGCGGATGGAACGCTGTACTAAAATGCAGCCTCGTACCCAGTTCCTCGTGGAACATCTGCCAAAAACGGGAAGTAAATCGGACATCCCGATCAGAAACAATGGAAAATGGAACCCCATGGCGAGAGACAATCTCACAGACGTACTGATGGGTTTTGAGCATTCTAACACCTCCTAAGTGTACATGCAACCCTAATAACCTTGGATCTATGTTTGTCTAATAATCATGCAAAGTTGAATTCCAAGGTTATATTCCTATCTGGCATACATGGGGAACATTTTTAACTTGAATGAAAGATAGAATAACTTACCTTGTTGTTGTTTTTGATCCTTGAAACCTTGTGAGCCTAGCACCCCAAGTGTGATGCCTCAAATGCTTCACACAACACCAAATGCAAATGAGTAAACTTTGAAAGAATCTTACACTTGCAAAATCGGCTCTAGCCCTCTTGTTTTTTTAGTGTAGCCTATTTTGGTGGAGAATAGGTTTCTTATATAGTGTTGACACATCTAGGGTTACACCATGTAAACCCTAATGTGTCATGACTCTTCATTTCCATGACCCATGGGTTTGTAACTCCCATGGAGCATCCATGGAGCATCCTATGGGTGGAACCCAACTTGATAATCCATGGAGCCTCTTAGCCCACTATATAAGATATGGAAGATTTACATAATCTACCCATATATTTAATTAGTTATCTTTTGATCACTTAATTAATTCTAAATTAATTCTTGATCAAACTAATTAAATAATATTACTAATATATTAGAACTTATAATATATTAATAAACCATAAGTGTTATTTCTCTCATTTTAGTTTATCCAATTGCATGGTGCCATGCAACCCAAATGGACCATGTCGGGTCGGGTCAAGTACATACCAGAAATAGTTATGGACTTATACACCTTATCCAACACGTACAAGTCAGCCAACTTCTCTGCCGACGAACTCTCCCATATGGCTAGGAAATGGGCACTCTTGGTCAATCGATCCACGATGACCCATATAGCATCAAACCCCTTTGCCGTCTTCGGCAACTTCGTGGTGAAATCCATCGCGATCCGTTCCCACTTCCACATGGGAATCTCCAGAGGAGGCAGCTTACCATGCGGCCTCTAGTGCTCGGCCTTGACCATCCTACAGGTCAAGCACCTCTCAACAAACCAAGCGATATCTCGCTTCATGCCAGGCCACCAATAACTTGAACTCAAATCACGATACATCTTGGTGGCTCCCGGGTGAATAGAAAAACGAGACTTATGAGCCTCCTCCATCACTGTCTGTCGGACCCCTCCGGACATTGGAACCCAAACCCGACCGTAACGGGTCAACAATCCGCGGCTATCCTGAACAAACCGGGCGCTTTCGTCCTTAATCTTCTCCAACTTCCAGTTTTCCGGTCTCATACCCACAATCTGAGCATCCATGACCAAACCCACCAGCGGAGAATCCACCGCTATCCTCATACACCTGGCTGGGGTCGACGAACCCGCTGACTTGCCGCTCAGCGCATCCGCAACCACGTTCGCTTTACCAGGATGGTAAAGGATCTCACAATCATTAGTCCTTGACTACATCCAGCCACCTGTGCTGCCTCATATTTAGGTTTGGCTGATCCATAATGTGTCTCAAACTCTTGTGGTCCGTGTATATGGTACAACGGACCCCGTACAGATAGTGCCTCTAAATCTTGAGAGCGAAGACCACCGCTCCCAACTTAAGATCGTGCGTGGGGTATCTCGTCTCATGCGGCTATAGCTGTCGCGATGCATAAGCTATAACTAGTCCCCTCTGCATGAGGACTGCCCCAAAGCCTGTGATGAACGCATCTCAAAATACCACAAAATCCTCCACTCCCTCGGGGAGTGTCAACACCGGCGCCTCGCATAAACACTGCCGGAGGGTCTCAAACGCCCTCTGCTGCTCCAGGCCCCACCGGAAGTCCACCCCCTTCCTCGTTAGACGACTGAGGGGTATGGCAATCTTGGAGAAATCACGAATGAATCTCCGATAATACCCTGCTAAACCCAAGAAACTCCTGTTGTCTGAGGGAGATCTCGGAGTCTCCCACTGTATAACCGCCTCCACCTTGGGCGGATCGACCAAAATCCCCTCCTGGTTAACGAGATGTACGAGGAACTAAACCTCTCGCAACCAAAACTCGCACTTCGAGAACTTGGCATACAGCCGTTCTCGTCGCAGTACATCCAGCAGCTCCCTGAGGTGCTCCTCGTGCTGCTCTCGGGTCTTGGAATACACCAAGATATCATATATGAACACAATGCCCGAGCGATCGAGCATCGGTCTGCAGACTCGGTTCCTCAGATCCATGAACACTGCTGGCGCGTTGGTGAGCCAAAACGGCATCACCACGAACTCGTAATGACCATAACGAGTCCGAAACGCGGTCTTCTCCACGTCTTCCTCCCTCACCCTGACCTGGTGGTATCCTGATCTCAAATCAATCTTGGAAAACCAAGATGCACCCTGCAACTGATCAAAAAGATTGTCTATCCTCAGAAGCGGATAACGGTTCTTCTCCGTTAACTTGTTTAGCTCCCTATAGTCAATGCACATCCTGTGCGAACCGTCCTTCTTCCTGACGAAAAGGATCTGTGCTCCCCAGGGTGAACTACTCGGACGAATAAACTGCTTACCCAGCAGCTCCTGCAACTGAGATGATAGCTCCTGCATCTCCGGCGGTGCCAAACGGTACGGCGCCTTGGCGATAGGGGCCGCACCTAGCACTAGATCAATCCTGAACTCAACCTGCCTCATCAGAGGCACTCCGGGTAACTCCTCCGGAAACACATCAGCAAACTCTCTAACCACCGGGACCTCTGAAACTGAGAGCTGCTCTCTAACCCGCATATCTACCACATACGCCAAATAACCGGCACACCTGTGCTGAATATACTATCGAGCCCTGGCTGTCAAACAAAACCCTGATCCCGACCTGGTGCCCTCACCATACACTAGCAGTTCTCCCCCACTTGGGGTTCGAACCACCACCCGCTGTCCCTCACAGTCGATCATGGCGCCGAAACGGCTAAGCCAATCCATCCCTACAATCACGCATACATCCCCCATGGGGATAGGAATCAAATCTATCGGGAAGGACACCCCGAAAATCTCCAACTTGCATCCCCGGTAGATCGTGGAAGCAGAAACCCCGTGCTCGTTGGCGATCGAAACTCGCAACGGACACTCAAGATCATCTATCGGCACACTGAACCCTCCAGAGAAGGTCCGAGATACAAACGACCGACTCGCCCCCGAGTCTAATAATATCAAAGCGGGCAAAGAATTCACTAAAAACGTACCTAACCACAGGTACAATCAATAAGCATAACACCAATACAATAACTGAGACAGAGAATAGAAACGTACCAGCAACCACATCCGGTGCTGCCTTGGCCTCCTCGGCCGTGAGCTGGAAGGCGCGACCCTGATCCTTCAGAGGCTCCACTCTGACTGGCCTCCCATCTCCAATCCTCACAGTGGCTGGCGCGGGACCCTGTGCCGACTTGGCGGCGAGCAGCGGACAGTTGGTCTTCACATGACCAACCTGATGACAATGGTAATAAATCCGCATATCTGCTGGAGAGGCGGACTGACGGCAGTCCCTGGCATAGTTCCCCTCCTTGCCACAATTGTGGCACCCACCTCCTACTCTACAAACTCCTGACTGAACCCTGCCACACTTTCCACAAGTGCGGCTCTGCTGACCCCCAGACCGTGCATCAGCGGTCTTAGACCGCTTAGGCGCCAGCTGAGACTGTGCCGGTGCCTGATGCTGCTCCTTCAGTTGCAGCTCTATCTCCAACTCACGCCGCCTCGCGGCTTCCTGTAGGTCCAGGAGGGTCTCACAACGCTGTGTAGCCACAAACTATCGTATATCCGTCTTGAGCATACTCAGATAACGAGTCATCTGAGACTGCTCCGACGCAAACTCCGGGCAAAACATAGCCCTCTCAGTGAATATCCGGGTAATCTCCATCACAGACTCCCCATCCTGTCTCAATGTCAAAAACTCCTAAGCAAGCCGCTCCCGTTCCACGCGCGGAATGTAGTGGGTGCGAAACATATCCTGGAACTGCTCCCAAGTAACAGCAGCCCGCTGATCATCAGAATATGAACCTGTCGTCAATCTCCACCAGTCCTTTGCCCCGAGCCTGAGCAGGTTCAGAGCACACCTGACCTTCTGGTCAGCAGGACATGAGCACGTGAAGAAACAGCCCTCCACGTCAGACAACCACCGCATAGATCTGATCGCATCCTGAGTACCATCAAATGTCCGGGGCTTCGTATTATCGAAGTCCCGGTACTGAAAAGCCCTGCCGGCTCCTCCTCCAACCCCTACCGCAGTTACAGCCGAAGTGGCTGCAGCGGCCGCTGTCTCTGCCAGAGTTGCATATCGCTCATCAAAATACTCGACAATTGCGGTCTTCATCGACCCAAACATCTCTGGTAGCTGCGCTCGGAAAGCCGCATCGACCTCATCGTGTAGAATCTACCGGATCATGGCATCCAGCTCCTCAGTCCCCATCTGCACCACGGGCTCAAGTGCTACCGGCACCTCTGGCCCTCTGTCCCCCGACCCTGATCCGGATCCCGATCCAGACCCAGCAGCAAAACGTCTCGTCACCACCATACTGGTCGAGTCGGGTCCCGGACTCGACGAGTAGGCTCTGACTGGACAAACCCTAATATGAGGGTTTGTACCCTATTTAAACAACCGTATACAACCTCCATCGCCCTTTTATGCTCCCAGAAACCCTCCATAGCAAACCCTAAGTGTTTTGGTGCAATATCCAAGGCTTTTGAGTGATTTTTGTGGGTTTTGTTCACAAGGAAGATGGAAGAGCATAGAAGGATCAAGAGGGAACTGAAGGATTCGAGTTTGGTTCATCATTTGCAGTCTTTGAGAGGTATAAAGTCTGTACCTTGCTCTTTCATTTGATAAATCCCTTTTTGGGGAGATTTAGGGCTTTTTAAGCCATATGAGGTAGCCAACCATGATTGCAAACATGGTTGGGGTTCAAGACTTCGGATCTAAGTCTTGGGAGGGGTCACAAGGCAGATTTGGGTTGCTTTTGCACCCAAGAAAGGTCCCATGCATCATAAGAGCTTATTTTATGTCCTTTTGAGCTCAAAGTCCCGTGAATGCACGTAAAGTTTGTAACTTTACGTGCTAGAACGATTGAAGGAGCTTAGATCTATCTTTTGGTCAAGTGTTGTACATCAGAAATGGAGGATTTTGGTAGTGGACGTTATCGACTCGGCGAGTCCGTTCTTGGGACTCGACGAGTCCAAGGCTTTGAGTCCCATTTCTATTGAGGGTTAAAAGGACTCAGTTGGGCGTTAGAAGGGTTGTAACAGGACAAAAGAGTGACCTAACGCACTGGACATAATTTTAGACCTGGAGTTCATGGGACTCGACGAGTGCTAGAACAGACTCGGGGAGTCCAAGGCAATCTTCTTAAGTTTGAAGATGAACTCGACGAGTTGTTCATACAACTCGGCGAGTTAAGGTCAGGACTTATTCATCAGTTGAAGGTGAACTCGACGAGTGTTCATCCGACTCGGCGAGTCGGATGAAGGTTCATTGATGTTCGTAAGGAAGGGGAACTCGTCGAGTCATTGCCAAACTCGACGAGTCAAGTCGTGGATAAGGGTGAGTAAAGGGAAGCGACTCGACGAGTTGACGGCCCAACTCGGCGAGTCGGGTCAACTGGAAGTTGACTTTGACTTGGACTTGGTTAGGGGTAAAATGGTCATTTTACCCTAAGAGTAGATATCAGTTTCTAACTGAGTGTTTTGTGGGGATTGTAGCCGAAGGATTTCCGGAGCAGCAGCGGACGGAGGTTTCCCGCACAGCTTATCAGCAGCTACTTGCACGAGGTGAGTTACCTTCCAGTAGGGGTGGGTCTAAGGCCACCATGCCGGCCGACCAAAGAGGAGTATTTAGAAGATGATTGTCTTTGTGATAATTATCTTGGTCTGGTTACATGCTTTGGTCATGAGTTTTATTTGTATGATATATTACGTGTATGATAGGGATTGGTTTCCCTGATAGCGATCCATAGGACCGAAGGGTAGGTCAGTACCCGGATATGCCTGACTGTATGTTTATATCTTGTTGTTGAATGCTAGTGGTAGCGGGTGGAATAGTCCCCAGTTACCGGTTGAAAGATACCGACGACAGTTACCGGTTGAAAGATACCGATGATGATTACCGGTTGAAAGATACCGACGATGATTACCGGTTGAAAGATACCGAGGATATTGTATGGCATGTGATGATTACCGGTTGAAAGATACCGATGATGATTACCGGTTGAAAGATACCGACGATGATTACCGGTTGAAAGATACCGAGGATATTGTATGGTATGTGGTATGATGGGGGAACTCACTAAGCTTTGTGCTTACGGTTTATAGTTTTGGTTTCAGGTACCTCTTCGTCTAAGGGGAAGGAGCCAGCGGCATAACATCGCATCACACACACATATGATTTCCGCATGGAGTTTCTGGGATTGTACTCTAATATGTATTAATTTATGACTTGGGTTTTCAGACATGATGCTTTGTTTTATGAGATGATGTGTTTTCACAGTATTTTCTTATGAATGTTTTTATGATTCGGTTAATTAAAAAGTAATTTTTGGACTTGAAAATTGGGTCGTTACAGGATATTAGGGAGTTTGTGAGATTTTCGAGGTTAGTGGGCTAGGCTAAGAGGCTCAAGACTCCCAATTCATGTTCCAGAGGCCTGCAGGTCCGGAACCGCTATTGTAAGTGCGACAAGTTGCTCGGTGGGGTGTGTCGATTGTAAGGTTTAATATGTTTTGGTTTTGGTCATCCGGGCCACATGAGCAGGGACCGCCCCAAGAGTTCATTGATTTACTTTCATTGCAATCAGACTGGCCATAAAAAGGTCGATTGCCTGAGATTTTCCAGAGGAGCAGTGGCGGTGCCTGCTCCATCCACCTTGAGGATTACTGATGGACACCAAGGCAAGGCAGAGGCACCTATGGTGAAGATCTGGGCATTTTAGCTAACCACTAATGAGGCCCATGCAATGCCAGATGTGATTACTAGTATGTGACTTATTTCTATCTCGTATTGCTTTCCTTATTTATGATTATGATTATTTCAATCTTGTATAGGGACCTTTTTGGTCAATGGTATGACTGCTCATGTTCTATTTTGTTCAGGTGCTACCCGATCCTTTATATCTCTTGCGTTTAGCAAGAAGTTTTGTGATGATCCTGGGACTCTGGATTTTCCACTGGAGGTTGAGATTGCGGATGACCATACCGGGAGTGCTCCAAGGGTTCATCGCGTGTGTGTCTTGAATTTAATTAGTGAGAGATACTTTATTGATTTGAATCTGATTCCTTTAAGAGGATCGAAGGTTATCATCAGGATGGATTGGTCGGTCCCCAATAGGGTCATGACTGACTGCGAGCGATAGCTAGTGAAAGTTGGAACCTAAGTAGGAGAGAATTGATTTTTCCTAGAGAGGGAGCTTCGATTAGGTAAACTCTCTGTTCAGCTGCGAGGGGCAGTAGATATCTTTAGCAGGGTTGTTTTGGGTTCCTAACTTATCTTTTAGACACTCGAGTCAAGGGCACGACGGAGTTGAGTGGGGTAACATTGTTCGGGATTCCCCCGATGTATTTCCTGAGGATTTTCTATGAGTACCACCTGATAGGCAGGTTGAGTTACGAATTGATCTGGTTCCTGGTGCGACTCCGATAGACATGGCACCGTATCGCTTGGCACCACCAGAGATGCAGGAGTTGTCTTTGCAGCTTTAGGAGCTGTTGGAAAAGGACGCTTCACACTAATCGTATTTGCGAAGAAGAAGGATGCTTCACACAATATGTGCATTGACTACCGAGGGTTGAATAAGTTAACAGTGAAGAACCGTTACCCCCTCTAAAGGATTGATGATTTATTTGATCAGCTTTAGGGTGCCTCCTAGTTTTCAAAGATTGATTTGTGATCAGGTTACCAACAGATGAGGGTTAGAGATGATGATGTGCAGAAGACAGCCATCAAGACTCGTTATGGTCATAACAAGTTTGTGGTGATGTCATTCGCGCTCACCAATGCACCAGCAACGTTCATAGATCTCATGAATCGGGTTTGTAGGCCGATGTTGGATTTGTCACTGATAGTATTTATAGATCATATTTTGTTCTACTCCAAGACCAAGGAGCACCATGAGGAGCATTTATGCGAGGTGTTGGAGACCCTTAGGAGGGAGAGGTTTTATGCAAAATTTTATAAATGTTAGTTCTGGTTGCGAGTGGTGCAGTTTATGGGGCACATCGTCAACCACAGGGATATATTGGTCAACCCGGC
Source organism: Lactuca virosa (assembly GCF_052849685.1). Classification (NCBI taxonomy): domain Eukaryota; kingdom Viridiplantae; phylum Streptophyta; class Magnoliopsida; order Asterales; family Asteraceae; genus Lactuca; species Lactuca virosa. The sequence goes on from NC_136434.1 coordinate 294,895,819, forward strand.
CAAGATCGAGTTTGTGATGCGATGGGAGATTACGAGGACCCCATATGAGATTCGGAGCTTCCTAGTTCTTGCAGGGTATTATCAGAGATTTATCCAGAATTTCTCCATGATTGCAGTGCCTTTGACACACTTGACAAAGAATAATATAATTTTTTTGTGGGGGTCCGATCAGCAGTTGGCTTTGGAGACTTTGATGGAGATATTGTATGATGCCCTGATTCTCGCACTTCCTGGGGGTTAAGATAATTTCTTCGTCATTTGTAAAGCCTCTATTTCAGGTTTTGAAAGGTCATAGTATATGGTTTGGGCTAGACATTACATTTATAGATGAGTTAGGGCATTTGAGATTGTTAGTTGGAGTATTTTGGTATGTTTTAGAGTTTTCGGTCTAGGAAGGTTTTCGGTCAAGGTGTGACCCAAAACCTGTTTTCGGTCATTGTCTATTGGTATAAATAGGTTGTCAGATGTCATTTGTCAGAGTTGGTTTTAGGGTGTTTTCGGTCCATTGAGTTGTATTAGACGATTTTCAGATCTAATCGTATGCAAGCTCAATTTTAATCATTCTTCTTCTCATCTTCTTTATTATTTCATTTGCTTGATTGATCATTGGTATAGATCCTTCCATCAAGGACCTTACAATTGTTATCAGAGCTTCAAACCGGTGTCAATTAAGCTTGTTATTCAGTTCTCGGTTTCACAAGCATTTGTTCATCAAGTTCTCGGTCACTCAAACGTTGTTTTGATAGAATTTGAAGATCAGATTGGAGTTTACATCGTGTGGAATTAAGATCTGTTTGAAATTCAAACTTTTTGGTCAAGTTCTTATAGTTTTCGGCTTCATCTTCATCAACCGAAAACTCATTTTCAACCGAATTTTCGTTGATAAGTGGTGTTTTGAAGTTTCATTTGGTATTCTCCTTGCGTGGAAATCAAATCAGAACAAAAAATCAAGCTCTTCATTGAAATCTGTGGAGTTTTCGGTCTAATCTTCAGAAACCGAAAACTGTTCTTCAGCCGAAATTCTTGTGTTCTTAAACCGAAATCTCTTGAATCATTTAGAAACCGAAAACCTTATTTCTTCAACCAAAAACCCATTTTTCTTTGGTTTTTGGTTTATTTTTCAAGTTAATTTCTTTTAAAAAAAATTAAAATTAAAAAAAAAAATCATAAAATGGAATCTCAAAACATGTCTGCTCATCATGAATTGGATGCTATCATGGGTACCACTACTCGAATTCCTCGATTATTATCAGCAAAAGGATTTCCTAAATGGAAATATCGGATTGAAAAGTACATTAAGATGAAGGATTTTAAAATTTGGAGAAGTATTTTGAGAGGTCCAATCCGTATCACACCCACATTGGAAGATGGCACTATAATTGATAAGCAAGTTGAAAACTACACCGATGATGATTTCGAGAGAGTCGAGGAACAGGAAAAGGCTCTTGCCACACTCACTATGGCATTATCCCCAGAAATTGCTCAAGGTTTCCGTGAGTACACTTCAGCAAAGGCATTATGGAAAGCATTGATCGAAGTTTACGAAGGAAATGAAGACATGAAACAAAGTCGCCAAGACATGTTGCGACAGAAGTTCAACATGTTTAACTATGTCTTGGGGGAGACTCTTGAGAATCAATTTCAAAGGTTTATCACACTCACAACCGAGATGAGTTCTTCTGGTGTTATGGTTACAAAATCTGAGATAAACAAGAAGCTGCTAAATTCTTTACCAAAATCTTGGGATATGAATCTTTTAGTGATAAAAAAGACCAAAGATTTGAACCGTTGGAGTTTGGCTGAAACAATGGCGATCATTAAGGCTTGCGATCTCGATGATAAGCAAAGAGAGATTAATCATGTTAATTCATACTCCTCTTCAAATCTTAGAATCCAAACCACCAACAACACTGCTTTCTCAAGTTTCTCTATTCCTCAAGTTTCTCAAGTATCTCATGTTTCTCAAGTTCAACCCTATGTGACTCATCAGCCCACTTCATATGTTATCCCATCAATGCAAAACATTCAAGTTTCTCAGTCTCAATCTTCTCTTCAACAAGTTGGTTCTGTTGTTGGTTCATCCTCAAATGCACACATTCAGGCTCAAGGAAATAATCTTCAATCTTCATCATTGAAAGAAAAAGAAGAAAATCTGGCCCTCGCCACTGGTCTAGTGAACTGCTACAATGCTTTTGTGGCCGGAGAACTTTCCCCACAATTATCATTTGCTGACCTAGATCAGATCCATCCAGAGGATGTGGAGGAGATGGACATCATATGGCAAATGGCTATGGATGTTTTTAGGGCAAAACAATTATCCAAGAAAACTGGAAAGAGTAACTGGAGTGTGAACTCTGACAAGAAAGTAGGGTTCAACAAAGGAAAGTTGAGGTGTTATAATTGCCATGAACCTGGACACTTTGCTCGAGAATGTCCAAAACCAGACCGAAGAGAGAATTCTGAGCGAGCTATGGTGCCAGTGAACAACAACAAGGGGTCCTCTGCAAACAATCAGCCTGCAAACTTGGATATGGTGGCTCAATCCTTTGATTGGGAAGACCAGATTCAGGCTCTGAATATTTCAGGACCTGAAAATGCACATCTTGCCCAGATCAAGGATGGTGTGGAAGAAGAAACAGAGAAGGATCCTGAAGTACGAAGGCTATACACTTAGGAAAAATCAAAAGCCTTTGAAAACTCAATTAGAAAACAAAACAAAGGATTTTAAGAAATTGCAAGAGGATTACAGCAACATGTGTGAGAATTATGATCATCTCAATAGAAAACTTGCTGTTGTAACCGCTGAACTTGACGCATTGAAAAAACGATTTAAAAATGCTGAATTTAATTTTAAAAAATTCGATGGGTCAAGTGAAGTAGTTGCAAAAATGATCGCGGAACAAATGCAGTGGAAGGACATTACTTGTGGTAACCAGATAAAAGTAGGATTAGGATTTGAGAGTGTCCCTCCTCCCTTCAATCATAATTACACTGCTATTCCTCTATCTCAAGAAGAAATTGACAGAGAACCTTTCATGGTTTATGGGAAATCAGCTTCTAAACAAGCAACACGGTCTAATGATAAAATTTTGGATACTAACATTTCTACCTCAAGTGCAGATATGTCAGTAGTTCAGGGGGAGCAAGAAGCTGAAAAGTCTGAGTCGAATAATTCTGTGTCTAAATTTGGTGTTGAATTACGTGATGAATATGTGTTAAACTCAAACACTAATGTTTTTGTTTCAGGTGGTGTGTTGTTTCAGACTGATAATTTTGAAAATAATGGTGTTGTTTTTGATAAAGTTGCTAAATCTGATTCGAGTGCTTCTACATCTTTTACGTTTGCTACACAATCTGGTACTTGTTCTGGCAAATGTGAAAATGCTAGAAACGATAATAAAAGGCAGAAATCTGACAAAAGCAGTACCAAGTCCAATGATAATAAACAAATTTGTTTCAATTGTGGTACTGCTCGTCATATTGCCAGAAACTGTCTCAATCGGATGTTTGTGCATTACTTGTCACAAAGAGGAGAGAATGAGTCTAGAGGACGGTCTTTAATTAGAAAGTCCTCAAGAACTCACGCTCGAGATGATGACTGGAAAGCAAATCAAAACAAGAAAATGGTAGTTCTTCATAACAACAAACAGGTTTTTAATAAAAATCCAAAAAGTTTGCCAAAATCGATCAAAGCTAAGCCAAAGTCGATTTCATCAAAATGCAGGTCTGGGTCTTCAACTTCTTCTAGTAGAAAATCCACCTGCTCAAAGCAAACTGAAAAGAAAATTGTTTCAAAACCTAAATATCAATGGATGCCAAAATTAAAGTCTAATCAGTCATCATCATCCTCTGTATCTGCTGTAAATGAGAACTCAAATTCAGGTAAATGAAAAGATCAATCTGTAAACGTTAAGGGTCAACCCAGGATTGTAATGACATAGGTCCCCAAATCTAAATGATTCCGCTCATCTTGCAGGGACAGTTATGGAGGAATGTCGTCAGACCCTAGTATGTCGACAGCGGCTGCTCCCGGCACATGACAGGAGACATCTCCCAATTGAGCAACATTCTATCTTTTAATGGGGGCTATGTTTCCTTTGCGGACGGAGAAGGTGGAAAGATCACTCAGAGAGGAACCGTTTCCATTGGAGTGCTAAATTTTGAGAATGTTAACTATGCTCCCGAGTTAAAGCACAGCCTGTTGAGTGTTTCTCAAATCTGCGACAAGGGTTATTCGACACACTTCACTGATAAAGAATGTCTAATCTTAAAGCCTGGCATTGTCATCCCATAGGCGTGGATTCTCGTCAAATCAAAGCGGGATGGTAATGCCTACATTATTGACATGAACAACAACATACCCGATGAAGTCACTTGTCTCTTTTCAAAGGTTTCAGAACAAAACGCTATGCTGTGGCATCGTCGACTTGGCCATGCAAATGCAAAGAATCTGAACCGTCTTGCCAAAAACCAAATGGTATGTGGTCTACCCATCAAAGACTTCATCACTTTTGAAAAATGTGTGTCATGTGCTCAAGGCAAACATCATCGAAAGCCACATCTGCCAAAGCAGGTCAACTCCATCAGCCAGGTGCTCCAATTGTTGCACATGGATTTGTTTGGTCCGGTCAACGTCCTCAGCATCAACCGAAATTCATACTGTCTCGTTGTGATAGACGACTTCTCTCGCTTCACGTGGGTTTTCTTTCTATCCAACAAAGTTGGGGTCGCTGACCTTATCAAGAAATCCCTTGTAATGATCGAGAACCAAACCAACCACCGAGTGAAAGCGCTACGCACAGATAATGGAACAAAATTCAAGAATGCTGTTCGTGATCATTTTTGCGCTGAGAAGGGTATTGTGCATGAGTATGGTTATGTTCGAACGTTATAAGACGCAACGAGGACGATGCTATGTGATTCTAAACTTCCAGTTTTCTTTTGGGTAGAGTCGATCAACACTGCTTGGTACGTTCAAAATCGTCTCCTGACCAACAAAGCCCAGATGAGAACTCCGTATGAGATTCTATATGGACACAAGCCATCTGTCAGCCATTTCAGAGTATTTGGTTGCCCTTGCACCCTTCTTCACTTGGAGTCCAACCCAAAATTCAATGAAAAAGCTGATGACTTCTATTTCGTCGGATACGCTGCTCGTATTGCTTACAGGGTATACAATAAGAAGACAAAGCAAATCGTGGAATCTTTTGATGTCCGCTGGCTGGAAGAGAATGAAATAGACGCTAGGGTGGGTCCTGATTGGCTATTTGACTACACAACATTATTCAAATCTTTTAGTGTGTCGTCTGATAACCAACCTGGGTCTATCTCTGGCTCGAAGGATATCATTGAAGACGATGATGAAGAGGTTGTTTACAGACCGTCATTGGTTTCTGCTACTGATTCCCCGGTGGTGTCATCTGTTCGAATCGCTTCTCCAGAGTCCTCAACACATCAATCTGCTCCAGATGCTGATGCTACTCCTCTAACTCCAGTTGAAAGAGAGTTCATGAACCAAGATGGTTCCGCTGTCACTCAAAATCTGATGGAAATTCTCTTTCCCGATCAAATCGCTGATGAGTTTGTAGAAAATCCAACAAATGAAATTGTTTCATCTACCGTGGATTCTTCAGCAAATGAAGGAGCTATTAATATTCCTAATCTTCCTGTTTCACTCAATGACATCAGTCAAGATATATCCTCTCGCCTACAGCGCGATCATCCGATCGAGAATGTCATTGGCCAGCTGGGCGACGATGTTAGAACTAGAAGCCAGAATGGAGACGTCAACGCATGTCTCTATTCATGCTTTATCTCTCAAATAGAGCCCAAGAATGTACAAATGGCTTTGAATGAGCCCAGCTGGGTGGATGCAATGCATGACGAGCTAAATCAGTTCGAAAAGCTTTGGGTTTGGACGTTGGTGGAATTACCTAAAGGCAAGAAGTCTCTCGACACAAGATTGGTATTTCGGAATAAGCAGGCTGATTCGGGTGTAATTGTAAGAAATAAGGCGAGATTGGTTGTTCGTGGGTTTAGACAGGTAGAGGGTCTTGATTATACAGAAGTATATGCTCCGGTGGCTCGCTTGGAGGCTATTCGTATCTTCCTAGCTTATGACTTTTACATGAACTTCACTGTCTATCAAATGGACGTCAAGACGGCTTTCTTGTACAACAAGGTGAAGGAAGAGATCTACGTTGATCAACCTCCTGGGTTTGTCAGCTCGAAATTTCCCAACCATGTCTACAAGTTAGACAAGGCTCTGTATGGGCTACATCAAGCTCCTAGAGCCTGGTATGCTACTTTCACAGAGCACTTGCTTAATCATGGCTACTCACGCGTCACTATCGATCAGACCCAATTCATAAAGCATGTCGGTGCAGATTAGATTCTTGTACAAATCTATGTATACAACATTATTTTCGGGACAACGAGTCTACAGCTGTGCAAGGAGTTCGAGATGAGTTTGTTGGGCGAAATGACCATGATTTTGGGGCTTCAGGTCCAACAACGTTCAACCGGAATCCTGCTCCATCAAGCCAAATATGTGGAGGATATGCTTGAGAAGTTCGGGTTCAGAGACGCCAAACCTGCCTTGACACCCATGGCGGAGAGACCCCTGCTGACCCCTGATATTGAAGGCGAATCCGTAGATCAAACATACTACCGATCGATGATCGGTTCGCTGATGTTTGCGGTCTGTCGATGCGCGCGTTATCAGGCTAATCCTAAACTTTCTCATCTTATTGTTGTCAAAAGAATTTTTCGGTATCTCAAAGGCAGCCCAAAACTGGGTCTTTGGTATCCGAAAAATTCTGAATTTGATCTGTATGCTTTTGCTGACAGCAATTATGGAGGCTGCGAGCTTGACAGGAAATCGACTTCAGGCGGATGTCAATTTTTAGGTGATCGGCTGGTGTCTTGGCAGTGCAAGAAACATAACACTGTCTCAACCTCAACAACAGAAGTGGAATATGTGGCTGCATCTGCTTATTGTTCTCAAGTCATATGGATCCAACATCAGCTGTTGGATTACGGTTTGAATTTTCAAGAAACCCCTATATTCTGTGATAATGAGGCTGCGATCCAAATTGCTAAAAATCCGGTCCAGCACTCAAAAACCAAGCACATCGACATCAAAGTTCATTTTATCAGAGATTCTTATGAGCGCTCGCTCATTCGGCTAGAAAAGGTTCCCACTACTAATAATGTGGCAGACTTGTTCACAAAGCCGTTTAACAAAGCTCGATTCGATGTGATGGTAAATTTTTTGAAAATGATTCGTTTTGAGGATTAATTTTTGTTTAGCTTAGTTTAAATTTGCGCATTTATATTTCATTCTCATCCATGCACAAATTTAGGGGGAGAAATAAACAAAAACCAAACAAAAATTAGAAAATCAGAAAATCCAAAAACATTAGAAAATCAGAAAACAAAAAAATTATTACTGAGATATTTTTTTAAGGTATTATTGGGAAGTGATATCAACAAGTGATAACAGGCAATCTGAATCTGTGTAAGGTTCCAAAGCTGAATTGTCTAGGCTCTGTGTTCGATGCGCTGGTAGGCACGAAAAGTTTAATGGACTTGACTAGGTACAGATCAACTTAAGGAATCTAGAGACTTGATCAATCTTGACCTAGATAGTTCCGTTTAGCCTGACAATATGACGCTTGGGTAGGTTGAGCAGGGAGATATACATGAGAATCTACCGATCACATTAAGAGAACCCGTATCTAGAACTATGGTTTAACTTTTCCTTAATGTACGGATTTTGTCCTTAATTCCTTTATTGACGGGGCGACTGGGGAATTCCGATAAATTAGGTCTGTAGAAAGTTATTTTCTTTCTATCCTACTGTTAGTCATATGTTGCCTCCTCCGTGTGATCGGAAGATCTGACTTGGACTGCAACATATGCAAATCTGTCTCTCTGCATCTTCTATCTATGCTATTATTCCTGTCTGTTAGCCATATACTATCTCCTTTGCGTGATTAATAATCCGACCTGGTACACAGCATATGCAACCTTCTACTTCTCAATCCCTCTAAAACTCTAGTTAGTCATATGTTTCACCCTCTACGTGATTGGAAGAGAACCGACCTGGGTGTACATCATATGCATTCTAAACCAATTCTCTCTCCTAATAATTGTCTGCTCACCTAAAGTAAGGAGTATCTCGGAAGTTCTTGATTATTGGGGTATATCAGGAAGCGGGAAACACATTCTAGTACAATTAAAATTGAACAATTATAGATTGTCTATGGATCTCGCTGCTCAACTTAGGTGGACAACAATATCCTTGGTCGTCGTCAGATGAATGGTCTTTAGGCAAACATTATCTAGGAAATTAGGATCAATCTGTCCAGTCACTGATAGCACACCTAAAATATGTCACAAGTTTTCGTGTTTAAGTGGACCACAATACCGGCAATTGACCAGATCCATTCATGAAAGGAGAGGTACTGACAAATGGAAAATGATTGTGTAACAACTTTGATCCCACAATCTCAAAAGGTTATTGATTTCAGTTAGAGGTGAAATTTAGGTTAAAATTCAAAATTTAGTTTTATTTTTATTTTTAATTTAATTTAATTTTATTTTTTTGGATTGGTAAATTTTAGAAAATATTTCATTTTTATTCTATTTTTATTTTATTTTTATTTTTATTTTATTTTTATTTTTAGTTTTATTGTTTATTTTTAATCCTCAAAAAGTTCTATTTTAAAAAAAAATTGTTTTGGGTTTTGGGCTTTATAATTTTTAAATGGATGCAGCCCACCGGGTTATGGATCCGGGTTTGGATCAGGTATTTAAGGGAATAGATCAACCGAACTCCTCTTTCCTTTCACTTTCTCTATCAACCTTCAAAAAAAATTTCTGCTAATTCCTTGAAATTGATCCAAAATCTTCACATGTATGATGTTTTCGACCATGGATACACCATTATCGCAGAGAATCGACCACGAAGTCGAGGCCTAATCGTTAAAAGGGAACTGTCGGCAGGCTTTCGGTCCAACAGTTCTCGGTCCAACGGATCACAACTCCAACGGCTTCAAGACCATCAGCTTTCGGTCTAAATGGCTAAGATGCTTTCGGTCTTGGAGCTTTCAGTCTTGAATCTGTTAACCGAAAACCTAATTTTTTTTATATCAAATGGCCAATTAAATTTATTTAATTGAGAAAATTATTTTAATTGTTAAAATCAAAAGTTGTTCTCACTTGGCTAGGTTTGTGCAGGCAGAAATGTCACACCCCAAAACCGGAACGGCGGAATCGTTCGGGGGTGGAGGACATCATGTACAGTATCACAACAATGCATAGTAGTAAACAAGCAACAACATCATCCATTGCATTAATAATATAATTTAATACAAGTGTGTTCTGTCAAGTTATATAGACACCAAAAATATGAATCAAAATAAAAGATGAGTCTTGAACGAGCTCCATCTTCTCAAAACCTGGCACCGGTACATGTCTACTGGTGACCTGAGAATACAAGTTATTTTGAAAGAGTTTATCAGCTTTAAATTTGGTGAGATCATAAGTATATTAGTGTCTGAATTTGTATGAAAGTGTTTGTAAGTATGTAATGTATAAATTTTGAAAATGTTTGTAAGTTGTTTGAACTCTCCTAGAAAACCTTATGTTTCCTACTAAAAGTAGCCTTCTACCAAGGCATCAAGTGTTCGTGTGTATGTCTCTTGTAAGAGTTTGTATTTTCCCAAATCTGACTATCATTAACCAAAAATATAGTTTTTACATTGCTGTTTATTGTGTGAAGATCACAAAGTGAATGCAATGGGAAAATGAAATAGTACTGTAGTGTTGTATTAAGTAACTACTGCGGTACTAACTACCTTAAACCAATTGTTATTTAAAGTACCATGTGATCGGCCTATACCATACTACCGACTATAAACACGACGATGTAAGACGTCGGAAGAAATGACGTTTGGCACCCGTAGACATGCAAGTCCCACTGTAGCGAGCAGCAAGGTGTAGGATAGTCAATCCAGTATAGATCTATACACAAACTCAACGCTCTCCATTTAAGGAGATTCTGGATACAAAACAGGCCATGACAGGTGATGCCATGCCCCGTTACGTGGCTCACATAACTGTAATAGTGCACTTGTGAATGTATTGTATGTACTAGATGTATTGTATGTTCTTTCTCTGTCTAGTATGTATGTATGTTCTCTCTGTATGGTATTGTTTGTTTCTGATCATAGTATTCTCTATCTTTATGTTATGTTCTCTCTGTATGGTATTGTTTGTTTCTGATCATAGTATTCTCTATATGTATGTTATGTTCTCTCTGTATGGTATTGTTTGTTTGAACTGACTCTTTGTATGTTTCACTGTTCTAGTAATAGTATTAGTATCTTCCTAAACTATACCTATTATAGCTTACTAGTAATGTTGTTTGAATGTATGAACATGTGTGTATACCTTTGCTACCCAAAGGTATTGAATAGAAAGAAGTAACTTTTTATATCTATACACATATACATGATATATGACTAGGATACAAACAACCTTCGGATAAACAACCGATACCCTAAGTCCACAACCAAACAAGGAACAGGAAGTAAGGTGAGCTATCAGTCCTAAGTCCTTTAAATCCTACTTATATAACTATATCTATATAGATACACATTTAACATAAAATAAGCTTAAAAGAGTTTAATAAAAGTATTTGACATGCAAAAAAGTCTGTAAAACAGTTTGACGTAAAACAGTTTGATAACACGGTTTGAAAAGTAAGAAATCCAGTTGTTTGGTAGTTATTAATCACATGTGATTGATATAATAACTATAATAGTTCAACTTGTATTCCCCCCCCCCCATAAAACCATTTAAAATCATTTAAAAGGTTGATTAAGGGGTATGAACTCACCTGTAGTGAGTGGTTTGGATGAACGGATGGTATAGGATGCTAAGTGTCAAGTGAAGACTTGAACACATACAAGGATCCTAGTTAACATATAATGACACATATATGTATCCATTTACTCATTTAACAACCAATTAACCAAGTTTAAGACATCATAAGACATGTAAAACACTTGATTTAAGTGCTATAAGTCCTAAGGATTACATCTAAGGGTTGTAGGTCTTGGCTATTGAGTTTAGGGTCCAAGGGTAAACTCTTTTGGAGTTTACGGTTTTGGGACCTACTCTCATGGAGTTTACGGTCGTAAACCCATGAGTTTATGGCCGTAAACCTATGGTACTTCTACCATTTTGTTTTTTGAAGCTTTACAAGTCATAAGGAAGCATCCTACTTCATTTCACCCCTTTCTAGAGTTTACGGCCCATGGACCATTTCTCCATGAATTTACGGCTGTAAACTCATATGGTTCATGGTCTTTTTGATGTTTAAGGTCCTAAGAACATCAAGGATGGGATCTAGACTAGTATCCAAGGCTTGGTAAGGGACTAGGGCACACAATGGCCCCTTCATTAGGGCTTACGGTCCAAGAACATGTTGGACCGTAAACTCCTTTGATCTTCTGTTTCGTTGTGTTTTCTAGTTGATTAAGATGTGTAAAAAGCCTTATAACAAGCCAAGGTAAGAGTACTTACTATGTAGAAGCTTGAAAGGTTGTTAAAAGTCCAAGAACACTAGTGTGTGTCCTTGGTGTTCTTGGTGAAACTAAGAACACTTGAAGATCTACACAAATGGAATGATTTCATGGATGGAATCATGTAAGATAACTAGATTAAGTAAGATATCAACTTATTAGGGCAAGAACACTTACTAAGTTGAAGATCAAGAAGGAAAATCGGATGATACTTGAGAGGATTTGAGTTCTAGTTCTTGAAAATGGTAAAAAGTGTTAAAAATGGCTAAGTGCCATATTTATACCTCTTGGGGTTTACCGCCGTAAACACCATGTTTAGGCCGTAAACTCCAAACTCTTGGAGTTTTGGGACTTTATTGTTGCACAATAAACCCTAGGGTATCCTTTCTCCTGTTATCTCTTGAAGTGCTAAGCTTAAAAACACTCAGACTAACTCCAAAAAGCTTAACAGTTAGCAGAAACAGTTATGACTTCTATTGAAGTGACTTGTTGTACATAATAGAAATGTTGGGTTGTCACATCATCCCCCCGTTAAAAGGAATTTCGTCCCAAAATTAGAGTTTAAGAAAATAAGTAGTTACAAATAACTAAGCGAAAAGACGAGGATATTTCAGTTTCATCTAATCCTCTCGCTCCCAAGTGAATTCAGGTCCTCGCTTGGCGTTCCCGCGAACGTTCACTATCGGGATACGGCTTTGTTTCATTTGCTTGACCTCTCGGTCCATGATCTGTACAGGTTCTTCCACGAAGTTGAGGCTCTCGTTGATCTCGATCTCGTCGAGTGGGATTACAAGAGTCTCGTCGGACAGACACTTTTTCAAGTTCGAGACGTGGAAAGTAGAATGTACGTTACTGAGTTCGTGCGGTAAGTTAAGTTTGTAAGCTACAGGGCCGATTCTAGCGAGAATCTCGAAAGGCCCTATGTATCTTGGATTTAGCTTTCCACGCTTTCCAAAGCATATCAAGCCCTTCTAGGGTGAGACCTTCAATAGAACACGGTCGCCCACCTGGAATTCCAACGGTTTCCTTCGTTTATCTGCATAGCTTTTCTGTCGGTATCTAGAGGCTTTCAATCGTTCACGAATCTGAACGATCTTCTCTGTAGTTTCCCGAATGATCTCCGGACCCATGAGAGTGCTTTTAGGAACTCGTCCTTTAGCTAACTGGGTATCACCCACCTTAGCCCAGCACAGAGGGGATCTGCACTTGCGGCCATAGAGGGCCTCGAATGGAGCAGCCTTTATGCTCGTGTGATAACTGTTGTTGTAGGAAAATTCGACAAGGGGTAAATGAGTATCCCATGCTTTCCCAAAGTCGATCACACAGGCTCGCAACATATCTTCCAAGGTTTGGATAGTCCTCTCACTTTGTCTGTTGGTCTGTGGATGGTAGGCTGTACTCATGCCCAGCCTAGTTCCTAAGGAACTTTGTAGCAACTGCCAGAACCTCGAAGTGAATCTACTATCTCTGTACGAGATAATGGATATGGGAACACTGTGCAGTCGTACTATTTCCCGAATGTAGGTTCTTGTAAGCTTCTCCATCTTGTCTGTTTCTTTGATAGGCAGGAAGTGTGTGGACTTGGTCAATCTGTCGACGATGACCCATATGGTATCAAGTCCACCCGTTGTCTTGGGCAACTTGGTTATGAAGTCCATAGTGATCCGCTCCCACTTCCATTCCGGTATCTCAGGTTGTTGTAGTAGACCTGAGGGTTTCTGGTATTTGACCTTGACCTTGGCGCAAGTAAGGCATTTACTCACAAAGGTAGCAATCTCTGATTTCATGTTAGGCCACCAGTATAGCTTTTTAAGATCCAGATACATCTTATCTGAACCTGGGTGGACGGAATAACGAGTGTTGTGCGCCTCGTTCATGACCAAGTCTCTGAAACCACCGTGTCTCGGGGTCAAGATCCGATCCATGAGATAATAAGCTCCGCCACCCTTGACTCCCAAGTTCTTATCCATCCCTCTCAGGGATTCACCCGCCACATTTTCAGGTTTCAAAGCGTCGAGCTGAGCCTCCTTAGTTTGTGTGGACAAGTGTGAATGGATAGTCATAGTCAATGATTTGACTCTACGACCAGAGTATTCTTTCCGACTTAGGGCGTCAGCTACTACGTTGGCTTTACCCAGATGATAACGAATTTCGCATTCGTAGTCACTGAGTAGCTCGACCCACCGTCGTTGTCTCATGTTGAGCTCCTTCTGGTCGAATATATGTTGTAGGCTTTTGTGGTCTGTAAAGATAGTTCTTTTTGTACCATACAGGTAGTGTCTCCAGATCTTTAGAGCAAACACAACTGCTCCTACCTCAAGATCGTGCGTAGTGTAGTTGACCTCGTGTGTCTTTAGCTGTCTCGAGGCATAGGCGATAACCTTACCTCGTTGCATCAGAACACATCCGAGCCCTTGATTCGACGCATAGCAATAGACAACGAAGTCTTCTATCCCTTCGGGGATGGATAGTATAGGTGCGGTGCACAAGGATCGCTTGAGCGTTTGGAACACTCTCTCCTGCTTCTCTTCCCAGTCAAAGGCCACATCCTTCTGGGTCAGTGTTGTAAGAGGCTTTGCAATTCGGGAGAAGTTATGAATGAACCTGCGACAGTAGCCAGCGAGGCCTAGAAATTGACGAATTTGTATAGGCGTCTTCGGTGCTGACCAGCTCTCAATGGCTTTGATTTTGGAAGGGTCCACGTGTATTCCCTCTTCGCTAACCACGTGCCCTAAGAATTCGACTCGTCGGATCCAAAATTCACATTTTGAGAACATCGCATGGAGCTTCTCCGAACACAGTGTTTCTAAGACCTGTCGCAGATGTTGACTATGCTCCTCCTTACTACGAGAGTAGATAAGTATGTCATCGATGAAGACGATGACGAACTGATCCAAGTAAGGACGACACACCCTATTCATTAAATCCATGAATACAGCGGGTGTTTGTTAATCCGAACGGCATCACTACGAATTCATATTGCCCATAACGAGTTCGGAAGGCTGTCTTCGGAACATCCTCCCCTAGCACTCGTAGTTGGTGATATCCGGATCTTAGATCGATTTTTGAAAAGAAGTTCCCCCCCTTGAAGTTGGTCAAATAAATCGTCAATACGAGGCAGAGGGTAACGATTTTTGACGGTTAGTTTGTTGAGCTCCCTGTAGTCGATGCACATACGAAACGATCCGTCTTTCTTCTTGACGAACAAGACTGGAGCTCCCCAGGGTGAGAAGCTTGGTCTTATAAAGCCCTTGCTGAGCAATTCGTTAAGTTGACAGGACAGTTCTTGCATCTCTGCAGGTCCTAGACGATAGGGCGATTTGGCTACGGGGGTATCCCCTGGAACTAAGTCGATTCTGAACTATACTTGACGTTGCGGAGGTAATCCTGGAAGTTCTTCTGGAAAGATGTTGGGAAAGTCGCGTACTACTGGGATGTTCTGAATGTCTTTCATTTCTTGGCTCACATCGACCACATGAGCAAGGAATGCGTGGCATTCCTTTCACAAGAATTTTTGAGCTTGAATGCTCGAGATGATGCAAAGGTTAGTGTCGGGTTTGTCGCCATAAACGACCAGAGTTTCGCCAGATGGCAGATTAAGACGTACAGCCTTTTCGTAACACATGATGTCAGTACGATGAAGACTCAACCAATCCATGCCGATAATGACGTTGAAACTTTTAATTGAGACCGGCATGAGGCCGATCGAAAATGAATGGCTATCTAGAGTTAGGGTACACCCTATGAATATACTGCTAGTGCTCTCCGTCTTTCCATTAGCCATTTCTACAGTGAACGGTTCTTTAAGTGCTCGTGATGTTTGCTTAAGTAAATGAGCAAATTTTTGGTTCACGAAACTCCTCTCTGCTCCACTATCAAACAGAACGCATGCATAAGAGTTATCGAGGAGAAACGTACCCGTGACCACTGTGGGGTCGGCAACCGCTTCCTCGTGGCCTATGGCCAGAACTCTTCCCACTCTACCGGCATTCCCTGCCTTTGGGCAGTCCCTCTTGTAGTGGCCCACCTCGCCATAACCGTAGCAAGCTTGGCCCACACCAGCGCCGGGGACTTGGTTGAGTGGCCTCGTCGGAGCTTTGCAGAAACGGGCGGTGTGCCCCTTCCTGTTGCAGTTCGAACATTGCATTTCCCGGCAGGCTCCTGTGTGGTGGAAGTTGCAGTTGCAGCACTTAGGCAAACTTATAGCATACTGCTTAGCCGGAGTAGCAGTGGCAGGTGCTATCGCAGCATGAACTGCGACGACCTGCTGCTTTTTGGCTGCCTTTTTCTTCTTCTTGTCATCCCAGAACTTCCGCTTGGAATCAGCGGTTCTGGCGGGTTCTGAGATGGATAGGGTTGTTGTTGCGGCCGGGGTACGAACCCCATGGTCAATAAGCCCCTGTGCCAATCACTTGGCACTATCGAAGGTAGTGGGGTTGGAACCTAACACATTCCCCTGAAATGGAGGCATCATCCCCCATATGTACCTCTCTATCTTCTTTCCCTCTGTATGAACCATGTTGGGACAGAGGTCCACCAGCTCACAGAACCTCGCAGTGTAGGAGACTATGTCGGAGCCCTTCATGGTTAGGCTCCACAGGTCTTCCTCCTGTTTTTGGATTTCGCCCCTCGGGCAGTATTCCTCAATCATGAGGTCTTTCAAAGTTTCCCAGCCCATAACATTTGCCACTATTAGAGATAGTGACTTGACATGGCTATTCCACCATGTCAGGGCTTTCTCCTCAAAGGTGCAAGCAGCGAACTTGACCTTGCTCCCTTCTGGACAGGAGCAGATTTCGAAAACCGATTCGGTCTTCTCGAACCATTACGAGAGAGCAATGACTCCGCCAGTCCCTCTAAAGGACTTGGGCTTGCGGTTAGTGAAGTCCTTATAGGAGCACTCTTTCAAGCGCACATGAGCTTCACCAAGAGTAGATTGAACAGGGGTTCCTCCTCCAGTGGAACCAGAAGAGTGATATTGAGCCATGGCCGTAGCCACAGACGCAACTACAACAGCATTAAGAGTTGCCGTATCGATTTGAGGAGTAGGTGGTGTTGCAGTTATCGGGGGATCACATCTTATTGATCAACGTGGAGGCATCTTTCAACTATAAGTTAAAAAAAAGATGAAGATATTGATAAAAATTTAATAGGAAAATTGATGAGAATGACTCATGGACTAACTCTCCATAGACCAACAACACAATTGAATAGTATGATTGATTGTAGATGAAAGCACTTGGATATAATTTCCATGAGATTAGATATCTGTCAATAATATTGGTATTACAGATGTAACAAGTTTGGGAAAAATGTCCTAGAAGTAGGTCTTACATCAAACCAAGATGGAAAATTTTGACAGATCTATGACCTAATCAAGACCTTACAGGTCCAAGTTCTAACAACGATAGGAAATTAGACTAGAGTTTTTTTTTACATAACCTAGGTTATATCCAAAAGAGAAGTCGATGGGACTCTATCGGCGACGAGAACTACTAGTGTGAGTTCTTGACTCCGACAGAAGGCGTTCTATGTCCCTCATACGCCATTTAGATCTTGCTTGCTGAGCTTGAAGTTCTCTGACTTCAGCTTGGGTTTCAGCAAGTTCTCTTTGCAGGGCTGCATTATGGATCTGAGTCCTTTCATGAGCAGACTCCAGCTGACGAATACAGACTGTGTTAACGCCTGAGTTGGCGTCAATCTCCACTACTCGGTCGATAGTTACTCGACCTTGCTCGGTGTTCCGAGAAATCCTACGAACCATGATGGGTAGGACCCTGTCAGCTGAACCACCCTCGGTGAGGTTGTAGAAGCTTCTGTCTCCATTATAGGGAATGGGTTGACCCTGTTACTGACTCCATCTATTCAAGTTTGTGGCCTACAGAGGTGTGAGTCCTTGAAATGCTGGACGTGGGTTAGGATTTGGGTCTTGAGCAGCTGGGGGTAGGTTGTTGACTTCAGGTTCTGAGTCAGAACCATCAAAAAAGCCTTCAGCTTCGTGATCATCCAATGGGATTGGGTGATCATCTCCTGGCTCTTCTCCAAGCCATCCAGCATTGCCTTCGTTGGGATAGTATGGGTTTCCAGGGATATGGAATCCAGCCATGATCTCTACGCGAGAAAAGGGGTAAAGAAATAATTAATAGACGAACTAACTAGATAATTATAAGATGATCTTTATCAGTTACTTCAATACTTGTTTAGTGCATACCAGTTATATGTACTTAAAATAGGATAGACCTTCGAATAAGTGACCCTAACTCTAAGCCCACAACCAAACAAGGAACAGGAAGTAAAGCAAAGATCACAGATTCTAAGTCTATGCCATCCTAGTTACATATAACCTTAGCATATCCACTCAACAACTATTTGACATACTAATAAAGACCTTTAGTTCTTAGATAAGTAATTAATAATAACACAAAATACTCCTATAGTATTTTAAGTTTATGTTCTGTTGTAAGGTTTCCATTGTAGTAGTGTTGGTAAGTTTTTTAGACTTGTTGCAACCTCACAACCATCCTTAGGCACATGCTAGTCACTCCTCGGATAATATAGTTGATCAGGCTATATCTTCCCAGAGTTGACCATATGTCTCTAAGTCTACGTGTGTTGCCCAATAATCGTAATACTTTTGTTCTATCCTAGTGACACTGATTTTAGTATGAATGCATGTATGTATACTTGGTTAAATATTTTATTATTTAAAAGTATAAACTCTTTATCAGAGTATTTTAATCCCGCTGTGTTTATAGTTCGTATATCTTTTATGGGTTGATATACTCAATTCACTATAAACAATGCTCTGATACCAATCTGTCACACCCCAAAACCGGAACGGCGGAATCGTTCGGGGGTGGAGGAGGTCATGTACAGTATCACAACAATGCATAGTAGTAAGCAAGCAACAACATCATCCATTGCATTAATAATATAATTTAATACAAGTGTGTTCTGTCAAGTTATATAGACACCAAAAATATTAATCAAAATAAAAGATGAGTCTTGAACGAGCTGCATCTTCTCCGAACGTGGCACCAGTACCTGTCTACTGGTGACCTGAGAATACAGTTATTTTGAAAGAGTTTATCAGCTTTAAAGCTGGTGAGATCATAAGTATATTAGTGTCTGAATTTGTATGAAAGTGTTTGTTAGTATGTAATGTATAAGTTTTGAAAATGTTTGTAAGTTGTTTGAACTGTCCTAGAAAACCCTATGTTTCCTACTAAAAGTAGCCTTCTACCAAGGCATCAAGTGTTCGTGTGTATGTCTCTTGTAAGAGTTTGTATTTTCCCAAATCTGAATATCATTAACCAAAAATATAGTTTTTACATTGCTGTTTATTGTGTGAAGATCACAAAGTGAATGCAATGGGAAAATGAAATAGTACTGTAGTGTTGTATTAAGTAACTAATCCGGTACTAACTACCTTAAACCAATTGTTATTTAAAGTACCATGTGATCGGCCTATACCATACTACCGACTATAAACACGACGCTGTAAGACGTCGGAAGAAATGACGTTTGGCACCCGTAGACATGCAAGTCCCACTGTAGCCAGCAGCAAGGTGTAGGATAGTCAATCTAGTATAGATCTATACACAAACTCAACGCTCTCCATTTAAGGAGATTCTGGATACAAAACAGGCCATGACAGGTGATGCCATGCCCCGTTACGTGGCTCACATAACTGTAATAGTGCACTTGTGAATGTAATATATGTACTAGCTGTATTGTATGTTCTTTCTCTGTCTAGTATGTATGTATGTTCTCTCTGTATGATATTGTTTGTTTCTGATCATAGTATTCTCTATCTTTATGTTATGTTCTCTCTGTATGGTATTGTTTGTTAGAACTGACTCTTTGTATGTTTCACTGTTCTAGTAATAGTATTAGTATCTTTCTAAACTATACCTATTGTAGCTTACTAGTAATGTTGTTTGAATGTATGAACATGTGTGTATACCTTTGCTACCCAAAGGTATTGAATAGAAAGAAGTAACCTTTTATATCTATACACATATACATGATATATGACTAGGATACAAACGACCTTCGGACAAACAACCGATACCCTAAGTCCACAACCAAAAAAGGAACAGGAAGTAAGGTGAGCTATCAGTCCAAAGTCCTTTAAATCCTACTTATATAACTATATCTATATAGATACACATTTAACAGAAAAAAATAATCTTAAAAGAGTTTAATAAAAGTATTTGAAATGCAAAAAAGTTTGTAAAACAGTTTGAAGTAAAACGGTTTGATAACACACTTTGAAAAGTAAGAAATCCAGTTGTTTGGTAGTTATTAATCAAATGTGATTGATATAATAACTAGAATAGTTCAACTTGTATTCCCCCCCCCCCCATAAAAGCATTTAAAATCATTTAAAAGGTTGATTAAGGGGTATGAACTCACCTATACTGAGTGGTTTGGATGAACGGGTGGTATAGGATGCTAAGCGTCAAGTGAAGACTTGAACACAGACAAGGATCCTAGTTAACATATAATGACACATATATGTATCCAATTAGTCATTTAACAACCAATTAACCAAGTTTAAGACATCCTAAGACATGTAAAACACTTGATTTAAGTGCTATAAGTCCTAAGGATTGCATCAAAGGGTTGTAGGGCTTGGTTATTGAGTTTAGGGTCCAAGGGTAAACTCTTTTGGAGTTTACGGTTTTGGGACCAACTCTCATGGAGTTTACGGTCGTAAACCCATGAGTTTACGGCCGTCAACCCATGGTACTTCTACCATTTTATGTTTTGAAGCTTTACAAGTCATAAGGAAGCATCCTACTTCAACTCTAAGCCTTAGGAAGTGATTGTGGCATCATTTCACCCCTTTGTAGAGTTTACGGCCCATGGACCATTTATCCATGAGTTTACGGCCGTAAACTCATATGGTTCATGGTCTTTTTGATGTTTATGGTCCTAAGCACATCAAGGATGGGATCAAGACTAGTATCCAAGGCTTGGTAAGGGACTAGGGCACACAATGGCCCCTTCATTAGGGTTTACGGTCCAAGAACATGTTGGACCGTAAACACCTTTCATCTTGTGTTTCCTTGTGTTTTCTAGTTGATTAAGATGTGTAACAAGCCTTATAACAAGCCAAGGTAAGAGTACTTACTATGTAGAAGCTTGAAAGGGTGTTAAAAGTCCAAGAACACTAGTGTGTGTTCTTGGTGTTCTTGGTGAAACTAAGAACACTTGAAGATCTACATAAATGGAATGATTTCATGGATGGAATCATGTAAGATCACTAGATTAAGTAAGATATCAACTTATTAGGGAAAGAAACACTTACAAAGTTGAAGATCAAAAAGGAAAATCGGATGATACTTGAGAGGATTTGAGTTCTAGTTCTTGAAAATGGTAAAAAGTGTTAAAAATGGCTAAGTGCCATATTTATACCCCTTGGGGGTTACGTCCGTAAACAGCTTGTTTTCTGCATTCTAACACTCCTATGGTGTACATGCAACCCTAGAAACCTTTGATCTATGTTTGACTAAGATACATGCAAATAATTATTTTTCCATGGTTCTTATCCTAACTAGCATGGCATGGGGTACTTGATTCAAATAAAACTAGTAGAATTACTTACCTTGTAATAGTAGTTGATTGCTTGGAGTTTGAGAGCCTAGCACCAATAATGTGGATGCCTCAAATGGAAGTCACAAATCACCACAAACTTGGAAGATTGAGAGAATAGTCACAAACTTCTTGAAATCGGCCCTCTTAGTTTACACACATCAACTAGTGCAATTTCAAGAACCAAAGCCTCCTTTATATAGTGTGGTGGATTAGGGTTACTGTTGGTTTTTCTATGCATCAAATACACTCTAAAACTAGGTAGCGGAAAAATCGAAACAACGATATACCTAAGTGTACATGCAACCTATGGATCTATGGCTTCATGCTAATTACATCAACCCTAGAAAACTAAAACATAAGTAAGAAAACATACCTCTTATGTAGCCCTTGATCTCCATGCTTGAGATCTTGAACCTCCATGAAGTTGCTTGGATGAAAGGATCCAAACCAGAATCCCTCTGATGGTATCACACCCAATGACACCAAAGAGTGGAATAAAAATAACTAGGAGAAGGGTCAATTTCACAAACCCAAAGGGGTTAGAAATCGTCCCTAAGAGGGGGAGGAAGAAGGGATGGCGAAACTTCAAGCCAAGGTGCCAAGGAGGAATGAAATCCCTAAGGCCCTATTTATAGCCTTGGATGCCTCCTAGGGTTTTGTACTCCTTCCCATGTGGGATGGAGGCATAACCACGAAATTTCACTCCTTTCCCATGTGGGATGGAGTGATTTTCATCCAACCCTAATTCCATAAGGTTCTGGAACATTCCTGATTAACTAACTATCGATTAATGAACATTCAACCCTTTAATTAATTAAACTGTTAATTAATTCCCAAAATATATTTCCAAAATATATTTCCAATTAGTTTCTAATTAATTATTAACCATAATAATTAATAAACCAATTTCTCCTTTATTTATTCTACTCAATTTGGGTCTTGAGGGCAACCCAAAAGGACCCTGCTATTATTAGAAATATGACCAATAGTTAATGACATTGGACACTATTCCAACAGTCTCCCACTTGGACAAGTCATCAACTATACAAGGACTAATATTTCTCCAATAATCAACAGAGAGTTAGCCATCCAATGCAACTACCGAACTCTTGATCTAATCAAGATTCAGCCCTTAGATAAGTGATCAACTATCCCTTCGTTCTATGATATCTATATGAATTCGAGACATGGATAATGGTCAATATCAAGAATTCAAGATTATGTTTCTCGATACAGATTTGTGATGACTGCATCTGACTACTAAATTGAACACATCAATTCCAGTCAGGGCTCGACCAAGCACTTTAGATGTCAGCACCAAATCATCGAGGGGCCCATAGATATCACTTCTCCTATTAAGGCAGAAGGAACGAATAAACTTTGAATACATAGTTTTTGTCTATTTCATCATGTCACACATGGACATACCCTTTATAGCTACCAGTTACGGTTAGCGTTGGAGTAGACCAATGCATAACAAAATCATAAAGCAAAACCCCACATGTATCTAGGTTTGAAGAATAGAAGATATTATCGTCTTAGAATTACTTGTGACTGAATCCATGAAGTAATATCTAAGCGTGGGTTGGTCCAATACTTAAATCTCTATTAAGCACTCATGAGTGTTAGTGCAATCACTATGCTATGTCCAACCAATATGGACAATCCACTAATACTCACGACAGTCTTGAATCACTACTTACTTCCAAGAGTATGACCGACTGTGGACGTTTGAGTAAATTAATACTCGGGAAGTGAGTTCCAAACATGCAAAAGTGAGAACGCAGTGATAAGCTAATTGAAATGACCGAAATCCATCATATATTGAGATCACCACTTAATAATCGCCAAATCAAATTAAAACTTATACCGCTTAAAGTTCTCGGGTTTTAAAACAAACCAAACTAAGAGTGCTTAAGCCAATTCATTTGCAAATCTAATGCCCCTCGACTTTGTCTGACTGTCATACCTAGTCAATTCATTTGCAAATTAAAAGATTATCCGTAAATTGTTCGGGTGAAGTGCAACCCAAATGGACCATGCCGGGTCGGGTCAAGTACATACCAAATATAGTTATGGACTTAGACACTATCTCCAACAGTCTCCCACTTGGATAAGTCTAATAACTATAGTTGCAAGTATGACTTCAGGAACCGATCAGCAATCGTAGCTCTTAAAACTTTGTTGAACTATGAAGCGCCATTTTAGATAAGTGATCATATAATCCTCTGTTCTAGATATCAGCCGGACAAATACATGGAACATGGTCTTGCTTATTGTCCAGCATTTGTTTCCCGATTTCTGATTTGTTTGACATAGAACTTAACTGAACACATCAATTTAGTTCTGACCGGGCCCGATACATAGGTCAAAACAAAATCATCGAGGGGCCCAGATATCGCTTCTAATCCTAGAAGGAACAGATAAACTTCGACTCATATGTTTGCTCTACTACTTGTTGAACTACACACAAAGGCACGGTTTATAACATCGAGTTACCAATGCGTTTTCATGCAATCAATGCATAACCAACTCATAGGCAACAAATCATATCTCTAGGTTTGAAGACTTATACGATATTAACGTCTCACGATCACTCGAGATAAATTCCATGAAGTGATACAAGTGAGCGTGGGTTGAATCCAATACCCAGAACTTATGAGCACTCATGAGTGTTGTAGCCCCGCTTTGTCTAACATCTTAGACCTCTACAAGGCAACCCATGACAGTCTTGATTCATATCTACTTCCAACATATGACCGACTGTGGAGAGTTTGAATAATATGATATAAACCATAACATAATTATTTTGGAAGTCAAAACATGCAAAAAGAAATAATAGTAAACGATTGACAAGAGATAGCAACACTTTACTCATAAATAACAGCTTTTATTTATCATCAAATGTCAATTACATTTTACAAATTTCAAGATTATCTAACTACTAAAACAAATATCATCCTTCAGCCCTATGCTCTGAGCATGCTGGAGATGCTTAGCCCGAGTCAGTCCCTTCGTGAGGGGATCTGATGGGTTCTCATCCGATGATACCCTCTTTGCCACGAGGATTCCTTCTTCTATTTGATATATGATGAAGTGATATTTTCTGTCAATGTGTCTGGATCTCCCATGATCTCTTGGTTCCTTGGCTAAGGCAACCGCACTATTGCTGTCATAGAAAATCTCCATTGGCTCCTTTATAGCTGGTACAACTCCAAGGTCTCCGATGAAGTTCTTTAGCCATATAGCCTCCTTTGCTGCCTCGCTTGCTGCTATATACTCTGATTCACAAGTGGAATCAGCCACTGTCTCCTGCTTGGACCTTTTCCAGGTAATTGCCCCTCCGTTTAGAGTAAAGACCCAGCCCGACTGAGAGCGGAAATTATCCCTGTCAGTCTGAAAGCTAGCATCACTGTACCCTACAACTCTCAAGTCCTCACTGCCACTGAGGGTAAGGACCCAGTCCTTAGTCCTCCGTAGGTACTTGAGGATATTCTTTATCGCAGTCCAGTGTGCCTTGCCAGGGTTCCCCTGATACCTGCTAACCATGCTCAAAGCAAAGGCTACATCAGGGCGAGTACACGTCATAGCATATATGATCGGTCCTACAACTGAAGCATAACGTATTCGACTCATTTCTGCTATCTCAGCCTCAGTACTAGGGCTTTGTGTCTTACTCAATCTGGCGTTACTCTGGATGGGTAACTCTCCTTTCTTGGAGTTATGCATGTTGAACCTTTTCAACACTTTGTCCACATAGGTGCTTTGACTAAGTCCAATTAGTATTTAACTCCTCTTTCTCAAAATCCTTATCCCTAGGATATAGGCAGCTTCTCCAAGGTCCTTCATAGCGAAACACTTCCCAAGCCAGGACTTTACTTCCTGCAGGGTTGGGATGTCCTTTCCTATGAGTAGTATGTCATCCACATACAGTACCAAAAAGCTGACTATACTCCCACTAGCCTTGATATAGACACAAGATTCATCTTCACTCCTTGAAAAGCCAAATTCTTTGACTTTCTCATCAAAGAAAAGATTCCATCTGCGAGGTGCCTGTTTTAATCCATAAATGGATTTCTCGAGCTTACACACTCTACTGGGGTACTCTGTACTGGCAAAACCCTCTGGCTGAACCATGTAAACATCTTCAGCCAATTTTCCATTAAGGAGAGCGGTTTTGACATCCATTTGCCATATTTCATAATCATGAAATGAAAGCAATGGCTAACAGAACCCGAATAGACTTAATCTTGGCTACTGGTGAAAAGGTCTCATCATAATCAACTCCCGGAGTTTGAGAATAACCCTTTGCAACCAGTCGTGCCTTATAAGTGTGTACATTACCATCCATGTCGGTCTTCTTCTTGAAGATCCATTTGCACCCAACTATCTTACGATCAGGTACATTGTCAACCAAGTTCCAAAATTGATTGTCATACATGGACTGTATCTCGCTATCCATAGCCTCTTTCCATTTAGTAGCCTCAGGGCCTGCCATGGCTTCCGTGTAGCTGTTAGGCTCATCCAAATTTACCAGTGTGTTATCACTGATAAGTGTCTCACCTTCTACAGTAATATGAAAACCATAATAATGCTTAGGTGCATTCCTAACTCTGGTGGAACGCCTCAGAGGTATAGATTCTTCAGTCGGCTCAACAGGAGTTTCCTCCTCAGGTTGAGGGCAAGGGTTTGAGGTTTCTTCACCACTTGACTCTTGAATTTCTTTAAGGTCAATTTGCCTCCCACTGTCTCCTTGGCTCATGAATTCTCTCTCTCGAAAGAATCCTCTTCTTGCTATAAAGACCACATTATCACTGGGTCTGTAGAAGATGTAACCAAAGGATTTTTGTGGGTAGCCGATGAAAATACACCTTTCGCTTCGGGGTTCGAGCTTATCGTGAGTATCGCGTCTCACGAAAGCCTCGCAACCCCAAATCTTGATGTGGTCTAGATTGGGAACTTTTCCAGTCCACACCTCGTGAGGTGTTTTGGCAACCTTCTTTGTAGGGACTAGATTAAGGATATGGGCGGCAGTCTCTAAGGCATACCCCCAAAATGAGATTGGTAGCGAAGCTCGACTCATCATGGAACGAACCATGTCCAACAAGGTCCGATTGCGCCTCTCAACTACACCATTCAACTGTGGTGTCCTAGGAGGTGTCAATTGTGAGACAATCCCATATTCCTTAAGATAGTCAAGGAACTCAGTACTAAGATACTCACCACCACGATCGGATCGAAGCATCTTAATGTTCCTGCCCAACTGATTCTCCACTTCTTGCTTAAACTCTTTGAATTTCTCAAAGGTTTATGACTTATGCTTGATTAGGTAGACATATCCATATCTACTAAAATCATCAGTAAAAGTCACATAGAACCGATTAGCATCTCTTGTGGCGGTTCTGAAGGGTCCATACACATCCGTGTGTATGAGGTCCAACAAACCTTCACCCCTAGCACAAGTGCCAGTAAAAGGTGACTTTGTCATTTTACCAAGCAAACAAGATTCACAACTATCATCTGACTTTAGGTCAAATGACTCCAAGACTCCATCCTTTTGGAGTTGGCCTATGCGTTTCTTGCTTACATGTCCAAGACGACAATGCCATAAGGATGCTTTATCTAAGCTAGTGGAAGACTTAATACACAATACATTATTTCCTAGATTATCTACAACAGATACAGTTTCATACACGCCATCACAAGGTAATGATTTAAAATAAAGAACATTATTAAAGAAAGCATCAATACTACCATTATTATTATCAAAATAAAAGGTAAAACCTTGTTTATACAATGCATGAAAGGAAATAACATTTCTTGCCATTTCTGGCGAATAATAACATTTATTCAAATCTAATGTAAACCCACTATTTAGCTCTAAGGAATAAACTCCTATCTTGGTGACAGGTGAAGCTTTCATGTTTCCCATGATCAAGTTTATCTTTCCCTGCTCCACATTCTCACTTCTTTTTAGTCCCTGCAAATCACAACATATGTGAATACCACAACCTGTATCAAGGACCCAAGACTTAGAATGAGGTGAGTTATTAGACAATATAGTGTATATACCTGCATGGTTGGGCAGTTTCGCTTCCAGTGCGACTTTTCATGGCAATAGAAGCATTCATCCTCATTAGGGTTAGCAGAAGGAGTGACAAAACCTTTCTTGATTTTGCTTGAAGAGGAGCCTTCAAGGGTCTTACCCTTGGTACCCTTAGAAGGGTTCTTTCTCTTCTTCCCTTTGCCATGCCTGATTGCCAAGACATTGGCCGCAGTTGGAGTAGGTGTAGGAGTAGTAACAACCGACTTACCCTTTAGACCACTTTCGGCGGTCTTCAAGAGTCCTTGAAGTTTGCTGAGGGTGACTTCTTCCTTGTTCATGTGATATGTCATGCGGAATTGATCATAACACGATGGCAAGGAGTGCAAAATGATGTCTATTGCTAACTCCTCAGGGAAGTTCACATTCAGCTTCAGTAAACGGTCCACATACCTTTGCATTTTCTGCATGTGGCCCGTGATGGGTTCACCATCCTTTATTCGGGTTGTTATCATGGAGGAGATTATTTCATATCGCTCTTGACGAGCACTTTGATGGTAGCGGTCCATCAAGTCCTGGTGCATCTCAAAAGGATAATAGTCCTCATAGGACTTTTGGAGCTCGGCTGTCATGGTGGCCATCATGATGCATGCCACTTTTGTAGCATCTCTTTCATGTGCCTCATATTCAGCAAGCTCTTCAGGAGTAGCAGTTGGCTCGGGTACCTTCAGCTCCTTGTCGAGAACATATTCTTTGTTCTCATACCGAGTGACCATCCTGATGTTTCTGATCCAATCTGTAAAGTTGCACCCATCAAAGATGACTCTCCCACAAAGATTCATGAGAGAGAAGGAGCTAGTAGGATTTGAGCCAGAAGCATTGTTATTGGAAGACATCTGAAAGAAGAGGGAATAGATTAGATTAGATATAGAGATAGTCCTTAACAAAACACCCAAATGTAATATTAAGTCTAGGACCCAACACAATATTTTATAACTAAGAAGAGGGATGCCGTAATCTAAGCTATAAGATATTTGAAGGTAGGTGAATGACGATTCACGAATTTCCACCATGAAAAACGAAATATTTAATTAGGCTTTAATTGGTTTAGAAACTCCTAGATTATTTGAGATTCATTGAACTTTCTTCAATGGCATGTTTCAATCTCGAGTGTGCCCTTCAAGTTTTGTGACTGGGATGCCGAGAATCACAAAACAAGGTGTGAAGTAACCATGCAAATTACTTGGTACCCTTAATGTATTACCCCTCAATCGATGTGCCGGTTAACCACACACGCTCCATCGATACTATGATAAACATTAAGTCACCCTTTACCTACCTTGTTAAGTTTAAGTTAGTGTGCCGGTTAACTACACACGCTCCACTAACGACTTAAACAAAGTGTAAAGTGCAATTTCATGGATTAGCACCTTATTCACATTTTCCTAAAATAACTAAGATTGGGAATTCAATAAAGTTTAGTTACTTTAGTATTATCATTATACTTTTAATGAGAATTTATAAGTCCTTGTCCTACCCGTTCGGCTAACGACCCTCCACCGATCAAGGAAGCGGTGGGTGAGAGTGGACACCCATTAAGTTGCCATTTTATAGGCAACAATCTTATACCCCCCCTTATAGACCAGCTTCGTGAATGAGGCGTACTAGCGGTAAAACGACTTGATCTTATACATATATAAATATTATTAAACTTATAATATTATAAAGTATAAGGGTTGAATTTTAACTTTTAAAATTCTAGGGGTTGAAACTAAAGTTTTTAATATGACTTTACATGTTCCAAAACTTGAGAGCAAGTTTTGTAAACTTTCAAAACTTTTCATTTCTCATAACTTATGAGTTAATGGTTATTAAAAATGAAGACTCTTAATTTTTTGTAACCTATGTGTTCTTTTAATGGTTATTTATAAATGTGACTTTTGGTTATCCATAACTTAAGAACTAGTTATGGACTCCATTAAAACACATAAAGATCAAGACTTAATCTAATCAATTATTAGCACATAATTTCTATGATCTTCTAAACTCATATGTTTATGAATGTTAATATCAAAAATTTCAAGAATTGTAAGTACATATACAAAACATGAAATTTTGATACGAGCTTTTGAACAAAACTTCGATTTTCAAGTTTTTTTTTTTTTTTTTGCATCAAGTATCAAATAAACAAACCAGGCTCTTTTACCACTGATGGGTTTTCTGCATTCTAACACTCCTATGGTGTACATGCAACCCTAGAAACCTTGGATCTATGTTTGACTATGATACATGCAAATAATTATTTTTCCAAGGTTCTTATCCTAACTAGCATGGCATGGGGTACTTGAATCAAATAAAACTAGTAGAATTACTTACCTTGTAGTAGTAGTTGATTGCTTGGAGTTTGAGAGCCTAGCACCAATAATGTGGATGCCTCAAATGGAAGTCACAAATCACCACAAACTTGGAAAATTGAGAGAATAGTCATAAACTTCTTGAAATCGGCCCTCTTAGTTTACACACATCAACTAGTGCAATTTCAAGAACCAAAGCCTCCTTTATATAGTGTGGTGGATTAGGGTTACATCCATGTAAACCCTAATACCCATGTCTTTTCATTTCCATGAGATCCATGGGTTAAAGCTCCATGGAGTATCCATGGACTTTCCATGCAAGCCTAGCCCATTCAAAATAAGCATTAGCCCACACTACATAAATACAAGAGCCCATATTTAATTAGTCATACTTTTGATCTCTAAATTAATTCTAAATTAATTATAGATCAACACTAATTAAATAATATGATTTTATATTAATATATTAGAACTTATAATATATTAATAAATCATAACTTATACTATTCTCAAAAGATTATCCATAAATTGTTCGGGTGAAGTGCAACCCAAATGGACCATGCCGGGTCGGGTCAAGTACATACCAAATATAGTTATGGACTTAGACACTATCTCCAACAGTGCTAAGCTTAAAAACACTCAGACTGACTCCAAAAAGCTTAACAGTTAGCAGAAACAGTTCTGACTTCTATTTGTAACGACGTAAACTTTTAAAACAATTTTTCATTTTTCAAACATAATAAAACTCATATAATATTCTCAAAATCTCATATATCAATATCATCACCATAAAACATATCCCAGAATCTCAACACTTAATCTTCTGCCAGTGTGTACAAACCATACCGGCGCCTTCCCGCGACTCTCGCTGGTACCTGAAACACATATCACATAACACGGTAGGCATAAATGCTTAGTGAGTTCCCCAAACACCACATAGAACACATATTAGCCACTCGAGGCTATAACTCTGTGGACCCTCCGGTCCTAACTCTGTGGACCCTCCCGTCCTAACTCTATGGACCCTCTGGTCCTAACTCTGTGCACCTTCCGGTTCTAACTTTGTAACTCTGGAACATACACGGCATGAATCACATAGAAAAAATGCGGTGTATCACAATCACATAAATAGCATACAAGATACTCTGTCACATAACTCTAATTACCACTCTAGGTAAAGTATAGTGAGAAGACTCACCTCGGGTAACTCGGTAATCCCGAACTCTGTAAAATCTGGTCTAGCCTCCGCCTAATCATATGAAATAAACACTCTAAATTAATACATCTCTCAAGGCTAGACTATTCCCTCTCTTAGTACTCTCAGAAGGGTAAAAGACCATTTTACCCCTCTCATGGCTCAAAGACCCTAAAGTTGACCAAACCCTAAAAGTCAACAAAACTCACTCTCCGGGTTAAGCTGCGCGTACCAAACTTGTACGTTGGGCGTACCCGGCGTCCTCACAGAAACGGGGTACTGGGATTACGCCCCGCGTAACTCCCAGTTTCAGACTCTAAGCTCTTGAGGTCTTAAACAGTTAAGACCCACGTCCAAATTCTAGATCTGACCATTTCTAAGCCTCTTACTCCATAAAGTTGGTGACTTTAAGCCTTTGCATGGCTGGACAAGTCACTAACACCCACAACATTCCATTTCCCAACTCTTGAAAGCTCATAATTCAAGCATGACCTCATAACAACGACCAAGATGGAATTTTTATGGATCTATGACACAAATATCACTGAAATGGGACAGATCTAGGTCCATGGAGTCCCTTATGCTCATAAAGTCTCCACCTTTGGGACGTTATCCCTAGAAATGGTCCATGCGACACCAAACCAAAATAAAGAGGAAAGTTCTGAGCTTTTTACCTCTAAATGAAGCTCCTCCCTCTGAAGAACTCAGATCCAAACTTGCACTTCAACTTCTAGCCTCCACAAGAACCTCCTCTTCTTCTTCACTAACACACAAAAGCACTTTCTAGCTCAAGAACTCACACACAGTAGCTTTAGAACGATAATATTGCTCTCCTAGGGTTTCTCTCTGAGGGATGGTGGCTGGGGACAAGACCATCTCATTCCTTTTTTAGCCCTCAAGCCATAATTACGGTTTTGCACCTAGGCCAACTACGCCCAGCGTAACCCTGGGTACGCCCAGCGTACCTAGGCGAGTCCGCGTACAAAATAAGCGCATGAGTACGCGCAGCGTACTCTTGAGTACGCCCAGCATACTCATTTGCTACAATTTCCACTCAAGGGCTAATCTTGACAACTTGGAAAAAGAGAAGGGTTAAATAGGCGCTCCTGAATTCCGGGATGTTACAATTCTCCCCCACTTGAAATAGATTTCGCCCTCGAAATCGCTCCTCAACCACATAGATAGAAACCAACCACTCGAAAAGCACCACTGAAAGGTTCTCACATCAAAACGATATCTTTCTCCATGAATACCTGGATCCGACCAGGAACTCCAAATTTGGAACAAAAACGGCCCCTCTGTCGCTAAATTACCCCTTTCTGACCTTCCCAGAATCGGGGAAACTCTAGTGGCCTGGCCTGCCTCCAGACCGCCCACTCACGCTATCCCCATGATACTCGTTCTTCGAACATCAAACCCTGATAACTCACTGCTCCTCTAATTCTCATGAGACAAATCCGTCAATCGGCTACCGATCACTCAGACCAACGTACCAAAACAGTCCGAATCACGCCCCAAGGAACGAAAGGGTTCACATCCCACCAGGTCTCATCCACTGAACTACTATTAGGATCCATCCGAACAATAAACACTCAACATCCTGTTCTCTGACACAAGAGAATCGTGCTCGCTCAGAAGTCCTCAAACATCTAAAATCATAAGCCTCAGCTGCATCCCTCGTATCCCCTTTCAATACTAAGCACCAGATCAATTCCTGAGTCCACCGATGAACCTCCAAAGGTCACCCATAACATGTCCTAAAATGTATCACTGACTCCTTCCCTACAACAACGATCTCATCTGTTACTCATCGTTCCATGCAACTTGCGGTACCTCCCGTACCTGAGTACTGACCAACACAGGTCTAATACATCATATAACAAACAATACTCCTCAACATGGAACCCACCTCAGAATCCAGAATCTCATCTTGCCTATCCAACGCACAACCAGAGCCAAACTCAGCTCGAGAGTTTGGTCCGACCAAGAGTTGGAACCACTCGTCCCAATGATGCACTCAACTCAGAACTCATTTCCTGCAACCCATGCGTACCTCACTTATCCCATTCTTTCGGATTGCGACAACCACTACTCATTTCAGTATATAACGACTCCCGACAAGCATGGAGACCCCAGTCTCGCCCCTGGTTCGTCTCCAGGCTTCCACACACTCAAATATTAGGGCTACCCAATCCTAAAACTCTTTTGCATCAAGCTCTGATCAGAGAGCACTTCATCATAACATTCCCTTGCTGACTAGTAGGTACCACGGCTCCCCGCAGTATCACAACGACCTCTCACTGAATAGTGAATACTACGGCTCCCCGTAGCATCACCACACCCCTCACTGAATGGTGAGTAATACGGCTCCCCGTAGCATCACCACAACCTCTCACTGAATAGTGAGTACTACGGCTTCCCGTAGCATCACCACACCTCTCACTGAATAGTGAGTACTACGGCTCCTCGTAGCATCACAACAACCTCTGACTAGTGAGTACTACGACATCCCGTAGCATCACAACAACCTCTGACTAGTGAGTAATACGGCTTCCCGTAGCATCACAACAACCTCTGACTAGTGAGTACTACGGCTTCCCATAGCATCAAAACAACCTCTGACTAGTGAGTACTACGGCTTCCCGTAGCATCACTATATCTGACGGCAATCGCAATAACAAAACACCCTTTCCCCAGCAGCTCCTGACGCTGCAAGGATAACTACTGCATCTCTGGCGGCGCAAGGCGATAAGGCCCCTTAACGATAGGCGCTGCCCCCGGAATCAAATCAATGCGAAACTCCACCTGCCTCTCGGGAGGCACACCCGACAACTCCTCGGGAAACACATTCGGGAACTCACGCACTATCGGCACATCATCAATCGAACTTGGCCCCTCGGCGGCCGCTCGTGAATCCATCACATATGCCACAAACCCGCTACAGCCCTGTTGTAGACTCCGCCTCGCTCTAGCAGCCGAACAAAATGCGGACCCAAAACGGGTACCCTCACCGTACACCGTAAGAACTCCCCCACTAGCGTCTCGTATTGTCACCAACTGTCGCTCGCAGTCTATAACAGCCCCAAAATGGCTCAACCAATCCATGCCCACTATGACACACACATCCCCCATCGCAATCGGGACCAGATCTATCGGGAACTCAACACCGAAGATCTCGAGTACACAACCTTGAATCACATCTGTAGCATATACCACTCGTTCGTCAGCTATGGAAACCCGTAGCGGTCGACTCAACGCCTCCCGCTGGATACTCATGTGCTGACTAAACGCTAAAGACCCAAATGACCGACTCGCACCCGAGTCAAATAACACCAAAGTAGGTACATAACTCACATGAAAAGTACCAGCCACGACAGCGGGCGCTGCGCGGACCTCCTCCGCTGTCAACTGGAAGGCTCTCCCGCGAGCCTTTGGTGCCTCGGCCTTTGCTGGCATGGTCTCGGTAGCTCTAGCATCAGGTGCGGATCCCCTCAATAAAATACCCGGTCCTTCCCCACTTAGGGTTCGAACCATCCCCAATTGGCGTACCAGCAATCTATCACATCGACTGTTTCCACTAGTAATCATCGCACCTACTCTTGGAAGGTGATACATAATGCTCGATGACCTCCCGATGGAATTCAAGCAATCCCAAATTCCCCGAATCTCCGATGAAATCCTCATAAACTTCTCATCACGACTACCTCTAGTCATTCAGAAACTCGTACCCACTACCGGACATCTCAACTGTCCAGTCGTAACCTTGACTCTCAGTCTGAAAATAACGAACTAACATATTCCTCATCCTCGACTCTTCAACCAACGTTCCATCACTTGGGTTGTAGTAAGAGTGGTGTCCCCATTACCACACTCGATACTCATCATAGACAATAAGAGCCACCGCCCCAATGTCCTCTTCTTGATCGTCTGCCGCTGCAGCTAATACATGCCCTACTATGCTCAAATAGGGTGTATCTTTGTCCTTAACCATCTCAGTCCCCGCTGACAATCTGCTCAGGCTCTAACATCACCTCTCGGCAGACATACTGCCCAAATACTCTGATGAAAGATCGTAACCAAAGCTACCCCACAGGGCTCGCCCCCAACTTTGGAAACCGAAAATCTCAATACCTCTCATGTTTCCCACAGGAACAGAAATAGCACCGCTCAGGTCACAGAAAATGACAACTCCACCATCGGCCAGTTGCTCAGCCCAGACCGTATTCTCCCATAACGCATCATCTCTACTCATCCCTGAGTCTTGCGACTCCGACTGGCATCTCACCAACACTCCCTTGGAGCTAACTCGATTTCCCTTTTAAGGGATGCTCGTTCATCATGGCCCTCCGTCCCCCCTATTCTTTCACATCTGATCTCAGTCTAGATAATCACAACGGAATAACTGGTGAACCAGTAACACTAACCGCCACGGGTCATGGTACTCGAACCATGTGGCCACCTCTCGATCTGCTACAAATCATGGTACTCGAACCATGAAATCACCTCTCGACCTGCTACCAATCATGGTACTCGAACCATGAAATCACCTCTCGACCTGCTACCAATCATGGTACTCGAACCATGACATCACTTCTCAATCTGCTACCAATCATGGTACTCGAACCATGACATCACTTCTCAATCTGCTACCAATCATGGTACTCAAACCATGACATCACTTCTCAATCTGCTACCAATCATGGTACTCGAACCATGACATCACTTCTCAATCTGCTACTTAGAATCCTCCGGTATGCCCCCTGCATCGAGTATGGGTCCTATGCTTTCAGTAGTACGGGCCCATACTACTTGCCACTTCTACCCATACTTTCCACACGAACCATCCCAGAGTTCCTAAGTAGCTACTCAACCTTCTCGATTATAAATCTTTTTACGTGTGCTCGCTTCCCAGCAAAATGCTCTACTCTGTCAGCGCACTCATCCGACCATGATCACCCCCTAGGCTCTTCCTAGGTCCTCACACTTCTCCGCCATCAGCTGCTGAAAAACTCCTAATGATGCCAGCCATCTACCTCCTGAATATCGTCATATTCACTTAGTAGCTGACTCCCATCATCGAGAGTCCCACAAAGCACAAAGCAAGCAGCGTTCGGGCATCGAATAGTCTCCACTAGCACATAAAACCTCTTCAGGTCATGATCCCACTTGCTCTCCTCATACTCGGAGGATATCACCGAACTCATGCAACTCCGCCCCATGCGGCCATCTATCTACTCTCTCTGTAGACTCCACACTTGCTCATCTAGGTATCTCCCCTAGATTACTCCTCTACTCAGATCCCTCTCTAAAAGGATTCCTGCTGGATACTCATACTCAGCACATACTCGAAGGCACATCGCATATAACAGCAACTCCTAGGCTAAGGCATCACAGATCAGGCCACTCTAGTCCTAAAATATGAAGTACCTAGCCTATCTCTAGCATGCATAGCATATCACATAATATCTCATAGCACATAATGTAAGGGTATTTTGGGAAATCACCGTTCGGGCGCTGGCTGATCGTACACACTGCTCCGTTCTGATTTTTCTCAAAAATCTTTCTCTTTTAGAAAAATTGTTTCGTTTATGAAAATTTCCTCAAATCCTCAGTTTGAGTTCAGATACGCCCGAAGGTGCATCCGAATCCCTCAAACCAAGGCTCTGATACCAACTTGTAACGACGTAAATTTTTAAAACAATTTTTCATTTTTCAAACATAATAAAACTCATATAATATTCTCAAAATCTCATATATCAATGTCCTCACCATAAAACATATCCCAGAATCTCAACACTTAATCGTCTGCCAGTGTGTACAAATCATGTCGGCGCCTTCCCGCGACTCTCGTTGGTACCTGAATGTAACGCCCCGTTTTTTCTCGGTACGTTTGGTTATTTTAATTTAATTATTCTTGTAACCTTGGGTTAATTTAATCAGCCAAGGTCTGATTTCTTATGTTATTGGACTCTTTTGATCATCTTGTAAACTCCTTTTATTGAAGTCCATGGGCTATGGGCCTATTTGCAAAGTCCATCTAGTAAATAGTACTTAATGTGTTAATTGAGTCATTTGGAACACAAACAAGAAAAACACTCTAAACCCTACTCTCTCTCTCTCTCACATCGTCCTTCTCTCTCTCTTTGGGATCAAGAGCAGCCAAGGGGCTGTTGTTTGGAGCTTAATTCTTGTTCATTTCCAGCCTTGATTCATATTGGTACGAACCTCCTTATCACTTCTTACAACTTAATTCATAACCTTGTTCTAGTTTTATGATTTCATCTTCACTTCTTCTCCTTCTTATTTGATTTGTATCTCTTTTGGTATTTGCAAAGAATTGTATGTTATACATCATATCAAGATCCTATCTTCACCCCATATATGGTGAATGATGGATCTAGGGGATTACATGTTGCAAAAGATCATGGAAACCCTAAAAGGGAGAATGGTGATTTTATGTGCTTTATGTTCATTTTCATGTTTATTATTATTACAATCTTGTGGAAAAATGAAATCCTAATGATACCTAACCCTTTTTAGTACCACCATGATCATGGGGACTAAATTGGGATGATGAACACATCTTAAAATGTGTTTCAAAGGGAGAGGGATGGATAAGCCAAAAAGGAATCACGGGTGGCTACGATTCTGTTTTCCATCAGATCTGTAGTCATTTTGTAAAACTCATATCTTGAGCTCTAGAACTCAAACGGACCCCAAACCAGTTCCCAAAGTTCACAAATTGAGTTGGCTAACGTTCTTAAGCAGGCCAACCTCACCGATAAGGACTTTATCTATGGGAAAGAATGGCATCTTTGCTGTTAGGTCTGATCCGGGTCTGTTCTGATATGTCATTTTGTTTTCATCATTTCTAAGGCTTGAAAAAGGATCCAGAGTGATTCCAAGTTTCTATATGTTCCTGATATTATGAATTTAAGATCTGTAGCAGATGGGGTGTTATTTCAAATTATAAATTGGTTAGAATGGATCCACACTCCAGATCAGTGGGCAGTCACCAGCTTTTGCTAGTGCTGTGATTGTCCACAATGTGAATTTTATATATGGAGTTTTGGAGATGCTTTTCATTCAATTCCAACTCTGAGACTTTCATTTGTATGTCCTTTACTTCTCTGAATTTTGGTTTGGACGAATTCTACTCACAAGTTGTGTAGAATTGGCCAACATCACTTGGCTGTATTGTTGGAGACAGAAGTGATACACCATTTTGTAAAATTCATATTTAATTCATCTTTTGGAGTTAGAAGGAGTTCTTTATAGTTCTGGAATCCTGAGCGATCATAGGTTCCTATAAAAGTTAGTTAAAGCTATGCTTCTGTTTTAGATTTTGGAGTAAATCCGTTTTGAACAGCAGGTCTGTTTTGGAGACCTTGTTGTGATTACTCTTTTCTCAACTCATAGCTTCATTACTTCTCCTTTCTAACCTTTAGTCCTTCTTAGGTGAGGTTTTGAAGTTTGATCAACCTTGGTAGCATTATTTGATTTTTAGCTATCCTTACTACTCACTCAAGGTGAGTTCTCTCACACCGTTGTATTGATGTTTGCGTTTGCTAGTTAGCTCGTGTGTGATTATTTGAATTTATTATAAAGGCATGCTATATAACCATTGTTTTAATTCGTACATGTGCACTGTATGTAACTAATTATGGATATGGGGACACCACTAAAGGATACGGATTTACCGGTGCGGTGGGTAGGTAAGATCACCAACGTTATACTCATCGTGAGATG
This sequence comes from Lactuca virosa, assembly GCF_052849685.1. Classification (NCBI taxonomy): domain Eukaryota; kingdom Viridiplantae; phylum Streptophyta; class Magnoliopsida; order Asterales; family Asteraceae; genus Lactuca; species Lactuca virosa. The sequence continues at coordinate 294,934,357 of NC_136434.1, forward strand.
CAGTGATTAGGGCCAAATAATACGGGATCTTCCCGGTGCGGTTCAAACCTACAAGTCCTTCTTGTATTATAGGCATTGATTCGTTCTTTGCCCTTATCATATAATTATAAATGGAAAATGGATTAGGGTTAGTAAATATGAATGTTAGTACAATGTCTGTGTTTGAATTCACTAAGCTTTGTGCTTACGGTTTCCCTTATAACTTTTCAGGTGTTAAGATTAAAGAGGCTAAGGCTTGACATGGAGCACCGAGACATCGCTACTAGTTATTTTTGTTGGGACCTTATTATTATTATTACTTCCGCACTTATTTTATATGATTATTAAGTTGATGGATTATGTTATGACTGTTTCAGTTGTTTTAATTTAATTTAAGATGCGTTTTAAAAGTTTAAAATTTTTGCATAAATTTGGGTGTCACACTGAAACACATATCACATAACACGGTAAGCATAAATGCTTAGTTAGTTCCGCAAACACCACATAGAACATATATTAGCCACTCAAGGCTATAACTCTTTGGACCCTCCGGTCCTAACTCTGTGGACCCTCTGGTCCTAACTCTGTGAACCTTCCGGTTCTAACTCTGTAACTCTGGAACATACACGACATGAATCACATAGAAATAATGCAGTGTATCACAATCACATAAATAGCATACAAGATACTCTGTCACATAACTCTAATTACCACTCTAGGTAAAGTATAGTGAGAAGACTCACCTCGGGTAACTCGGTAATCCCGAACTCTATAAAATCTGGTCTAGCCTCCGCCTAATCATATGAAATAAACACTCTAAATCAATACATCTCTCAAGGCTAGACTATTCCCTCTCTTAGTACTCTCAGAAGGGTAAAAGACCATTTTACCCCTCTCATGGCTCAAAGACCCTAAAGTTGACCAAACCCTAAAAGTCAACAAAAGTCAACTCTCCGGGTTACGTTGCGCGTACCAAACTTGTACGCTGGGCGTACCCGTCGTCCTCACAGAAACGGGGTGCGCGACCCCTTACGCCGCGCGTACTGGGATTACGCCCCGCGTAACTCCCAGTTTCAGAATCTAAGCTCTTGAGGTCTTAAACAGTTAAGACCCACGTCCAACTTCTAGATCTTACCATTTCTAAGCCTCTTACTCCATAAAGTTGGTGACTTTAAGCCTTTGCATGGCTGGACAAGTCACTAACACCCACAACATTCCATTTCCCAACTCTAAAAAGCTCATAATTCAAGCATGACCTCATAACAACGACCAAGATGGAAGTTTTATGGATCTATAACACAAATATCACTGAAATGGGACAGATCTAGGTCCATGGAGTCCCTTATGCTCATAAAGTCTCCACCTTTGGGACGTTATCCCTAGAAATGGTCCATGCAATAACAAACCAAAATAAAGAAGAAAGGTTTGAGCTTTTTACCTCTAAATGAAGCTCCTCCCTCTGAAGAACTCAGATCCAAACTTGCACTTCAACTTCTAGCCTCCACAAGAACCTCCTCTTCTTCTTCACTAACACACAAAGGCACTTTCTAGCTCAAGAACTCACACACACTAGCTTTAGAACGATAATATTGCTATCCTAGGGTTTCTCTTTGAGGGATGGTGGCTGGGGACAAGACCGTCTCATTCCGTTTATAGCCCGAAAGCCACAATTAGGGTTTTGCAACTGGGCCAACTACGCCCAGCGTAACCCTGGGTACGCCCAGCGTACCTAGGCGAGTCCGCTTACAAAATAAGCGCATGAGTACGCACAGTGTACTCTTGAGTTCGCCCAGCGTACTCATTTGCTACAATTGCCACTCAAGGGCTAATCTTGACAACTTGACAAAAGAGAAGGGTTAAATAGGCGCTCCTGAATTCCGGGATGTTACACTATTGAAGTGACTTGTTGTACATAATAGAAATTTCGGGTTGTCACAAGAAATGGCAAGTCTCAAGGTTGCTGAAAGTCATAACGTGTCAATTCTCCTAGATGATCCCCCAGTGGCACACAATGAATTCAAGTCAATGATGTTTGGATTAAGGGAATGCTGCATCTTCACTGCACTAACCTAGAATCCAGTCATCTATCTGAACCTAATCAATGAGTTCTGGAGATCTGCAAATGATCAGTGAAGCTTCTGTCAAAGGGTATAAAGTTGTCATCACTGAGCAATTTATCAGGGATGTTTTAATGATTGATGATCAGGCAACTTGCCTAATCAATGAGTTCTGGAGATCTGCAAATGATCATTGACTTCCCACCCACTTTGAAAAAGTTGTTACCTCCTTACTGGAGGTTTCTAACTCACGTATTTGTTAACTGCATTTCTGGAAGGAAGGGTGGCTCAGATGAGATATCTTCAAGGAATACTCAGGCAATTGTTGCTCTGGCTGCAGGGATTGACTTTAATTTTTCAAAGTTCATTTTGGAGGAAATGGTTACAAATTCCAACAAGAAGTCAAAAGATCAATTTCTATTGTACCCAAGATTCATTCAAATATTTATCAACAAGCAATACCCTGAGTTGGTCAAGACAGGAGAGATACTAGACATGAAAGCATTTGGTCCCAACACTATAAGCCTCATCAAGCAAAATCGAAAAGGGAAAATCATGTTTCAGGGAAAGTACCCACTCGTGAAATTTGGAAAGTTTATGGAACTGAATCTCATGGGTCCCCGGAACAAGAGTCTACAGATCAAACATCGTCAGATCATGCAAATGTAAATGATGATGTCATCACCGTTTCAGACCATGAGATTGAAGATGTTACTCTGTCCACCATTGTTACTGAAGAGCATGATCTTGGGAATGTGACAGTTCAAAATGATTTCAGTGAAGGAGGAGGAAATGATGATTATGAAGATCTTGACCTATCCGATTATGACAGAGATGATGTAGCGGTGAATTGTGGTGTGAATGAGAATCTTTTGTCAAATGAAGACCTTGATGACTTCTTTGACTTCATCCATGATGGTGCTAATCAAACACCGGAGATAAGGGAGAAAGCTGATGCTCAAGAGACTGTGCCTCCATCTACCGTTCAGATGGCTGATTCATCAATTCCTATGGACACATCATCAGGGATTCCTCCCCTTGACAATGTTGTTCCGACAACCGAGCCCATTATAAGTGATTCCCTGACAACTCTGACCTCCCAGCCTCCTTTGAAGAGACGTAGAAATGATCCAAGGATGGGAGTACTTTTTCCTTACCTAACTCAAACTACCGTGACTCCTCCATCTTCAACATTTTCCCCATCCTCATTTGTACCCACTCAAGAAGGTCCCAGCTCAATCCATGAAGCTGGTGGTTCGTCTTCTGGCCAGGGATCATCCCCTCCAAGGTCGGATCATGATGCTGCATCTGAGAGGGTAGCTATGCATATGGCCCAGCAATTAAGTCCAACTCATTCCTCTCGCAGAAAAGGAATATCTTTTGAGGAATGTTTGTCTGGAGATGATGATTCCTTGGTGCCTGAGCTGATAAAAGAGATTGGTGTGCTAAACCAAAAGCTTATTGAGAAAGACCTTGTGATCAGTCAGCATTCGTCCCGAATTGCTGATCTTGAGGCCTCCAATGCGCAACTCATTATAAGTATTGATGATCTTGAGGCAGATAAGTCACTGAAGACTGAGAAACTTTCAACTCTTGAGACTCACCTTGGTGCTCTGTCAGCATGCTACTTTGACATGAAACAAAAACTGACAGAGGAACTTGGTGACAAATTCAAGTCCTCAGTGGAAATCCTTCGAGTTGACCCTCCATCTGGAACCCATCCTGGTGACTCCTCCTCATCCAAGAAAACTATGATCTATGATAAATTTCCCACAGAACCTGTCCATGCTCCTCATATAATACCCATCAAGAAAGCAAAGTTGAATGAATCCTCCAAGAAACAGCAAATCATGTTCAAGAGAAATTCAGATGACAACGCGCCTCCAGGTCAACCAAAAATCACTCGTACTGATCTTGAAAAGAAGAAATTTTTTCATTGTTATGGTGACCAATCGGGAATCCGATCATGGGGATTCCACGACCGTTTGAACATGTGGGTCGTGAGACGGAAGAGCAATAATGTTGAATACTACATGAATGTTCATGATTTCGAATCTTGGACAATAGTTGATCTCACTGAACTTGTTATTTCTGGAAAAAATTTCTACTATGAAGACAAAGAAGGGATTTCCTACTATGAAGACTGCCAATTCTATCATCAAGTTATACCCAAAAGTTATCGATCCAAAGACAGAAAAACCTTTCAGAACTGTGATGTGGCCTCCCACTAACCAAGTGAGGCAAGTTCCTGTGCTACAAAACATCGGAGCCAGGTCACTTGAAAACATGCTCTACTGGATTTATGATGAAATAACAGCTACCGCTATCATCAAACTTCTAAATGACATTCTTCGTCTCTATGACAAAAATGAACTGCTTCAGTTTGGAAAGTGGGATATCCATCACTTGTCAATGTTTCAAATTAAAGTCGCTGAAGAGATTTTTGAGCATGTTGCAAAGGAGTTCACTTCCATGGTGGCAGAAATCATCCAAAAGGGAATGTGGAGTGGATCGATGGAGGGGACCGATGTAATGCTGGTTGATAAAGACTAACTCATGCTAGCCGCAAACCAAGGGGGAGATTGAAAGGTCATAGTATATGGTTTGGGCTAGGCATTACATGTATAGATGAGTTAGGGCATTTGAGATTGTTAGTTGGAGGCTTTTGGTATGTTTTAGAGTTTTCGGTCTAGGAAGGTTTTCGGTCAAGGTGTGACCGAAAACCTGTTTTCGGTCAAGGTGTGACCGAAAACCTGTTTTCGGTCAAGGTGTGACCGAAAACCTGTTTTCGGTCAAGGTGTGACCGAAAACCTGTTTTCGGTCAATGTCTATTGGTATAAATAGTTTGTCAGATCTAATCGTATGCAAGCTCAATTTTAATCATTCTTCTTCTCATCTTCTTCATTATTTCATTTGCTTGATTGATCATTAGTATAGATCCTTCCATCAAGGACCTTACAGGTTTGGGAGCTATCCTTATGCAGAGGGGTTATATGATTGCTTACGCTTCAAGGCAGCTAAAGCCTAATGATGTAAATTATCCTACGCATGATTTGGAGTTAGGGGCTATGGTTTTTGTCCTCAAGATTTGGAGGCACTGCCTATACGGGGTTAACTGTACTATTTACACTGACCACAAGAGTTTGAGGTATTTGATAGATCAGCTGAATTTGAATATGTGGCAGCAGAGATGGTTAGATGTGGAGAAGGATTATGATTGCGAGATCCTGTACCACCCTAGAAAGGTTAATATGGTCGCTGATGCTTTGATCCGTAAGGAGATGAGTTCCCTTAATTGCGATATTTGTTTGAGGATGGTTGTTACCCTACTCATGTGGGGGTAAAGGTGGTATTTGCATCCTTCCTTCTAAGGGACCAAGCATAAGACTGGTGGGAGGAGGTTATCCGAACTGTAGGGTCAACGACAACGACAATCATGACTTGGGAGGATTTTGATTTGAGGTTCCAGAAGGTGTTTTCACCAGCTATTAAGGTGTAGCAGCTGGCTAGGGAGTTCATAGATCTCTTCCAGACTGTAAAGACTGTGTTGGAGATTACCGCCAAATTCAGGGAGAGGGCTCTGCTGGTTCCATAGTACGCTGCAAATAAGGATATCAAGAAGACGAGATATCATGACATGTTGAGAGAGGATATCAAGGATTTTGTGAGAATTTCGGGGTTAGTGGGCCAGGCTAAGAGGCTCAAGACTCGCAATTCATGTGCCAAAGGCCCACAGGTCCGAAACCGTTGTTGTAAGTGCGACAAGTCGCTCGGTGGGGTGAGTTGATTATCAGGTTTAATATGTTTTCGATGTGGTCATCCGGGTCACATGAGTAGGGACTGCCCCAAGAGTTCTTTGATTTACTTTCATTGCAATCAGACCGGCCATAAAAAGGTCGATTGCCTGAGATTTTCAGGAGGAGCAGTGGCGGCGCCTGCGCCATCCACCTTGAGGATTACTGATGGCCACCAGGACAAGGCAGAGGCACCTATGGCGAAGATCTGGGCATTTTAGCTAACCACTGATGAGGCCCATGCAACGCCAGATGTGATTACTGGTATGTGACTTATTTCTATCTCTTATTTCTTTCCTTATTTATGCTTATGATTATTTTGATCTTGTATAGGGACCTTTTTGGTCAATGGTATCACTGCTCATGTTCTATTTTGTTCGGGTGCTACCCGATCCTTTGTATCTCTTACGCGTAGCAAGAAGTTTTGTGATGATCCTGGGACTCTGGATTTTCCACTGGAGGTTGAGATTGCGGATGACCATACCGGGAGTGCTTCAAGGGTTCATCGGGATGGATTGGTCAGTCCCCAATGGGGCCATTACTGACTGCAACCGACAGCTAGTGAGAGTTGGAACCCCAAGTAGGAGAGAATTGGTTCTTCCTAGAGAAGGAGCTTCGATTGGGTAAACTCTATGTTTAGCTTCGAGGGGCAGGAGATATCTTTAGCAGGGTTGTTTTGGGTTCCTAACTTATGTTGTAGACACTCGAGTCAAGGCCACGACGGAGTTGAGTAGGGTAACATTGTTCGGGATTTCCCTGATGTATTTCCTAATGATTTTTTAGGAGTACCACCCGATAGGCAGGTTGAGTTACGGATTGATCTGGTTCCTGGTGCGACTCCGATAGACATGGCACTGTCTCGCTTGGCACCACCAGACATGTAGGAGTTGTCTATGCAGCTTCAGGAGCTGTTGGAAAAGTCATTTATTCGGCCGAGTAGCTCTCATTGGGGAGCACTGATTCTATTAGTGAAGAAGATGGACGCTTCACACAATATGTGCATTGACTACCGAGGGTTGAATAAGTTACGGTGGAGAACCGTTACCCACTCCCAAGGATTGATAATTTATTTGATCAGCTTTAGGGTGCCTCCTAGTTTTCAAAGATTGATTTGCGATCAGGTTACCAACAGATGAGGGTTAGAGATGATGATGTGTAGAAGACAGCCATCAAGATTCGTTATGGTCATTACAAGTTTGTGGTGATGTCGTTCGCGCTCACCAATGCACCAACAACGTTCATAGATCTCGTGAATTGGGTTTGTAGGTCGATGTTGGATTTGTCACTGATAGTATTTATAGATGATATTATGTTCTACTCCAAGACCAAGGAGCACCATGAGGAGCATTTATGCAAGGTGTTGGAGACCCTTAGGAGGGAGTGGTTTTATGCCAAATTTTGTAAACGTTAGTTCTGTTTGCGAGAGGTACAATTTATGGGGCACATCGTCAAAAAGAGGGGGATGTTGGTTAACCCGGCCAAGATCGAGTTTGTGATGCGATGGGAGGTTCCGAGGACCCCATATGATATTCGGAGCTTCCTAGGTCTCGTGGGGTATTATCAGAGATTTATCCAGGATTTCTCCAAGATTGTAGTGCCTTTAACACACTTGGAGGCACTGCCTATACGGGGTTAAGTGTACTATTTACGCTGACCACAAGAGTTTGAGGTACTTGATAGATCAGCCGAATTTGAATATGTGGTAGCAGAGATGGTTGGATGTGGAGAAGGATTATGATTGCGAGATCATGTACCATCCTATAAAGGTTAATGTGGTGGCCGATGCTTTGAGCCGTAAGGAGATGAGTTCCCTTAATTGGGATATTTGTTTGAGGATGGTTTTTACTTTTCTGTGACAACCCAAAATTTCTCTTTTGTATAAGCCATTCAACTCAACCAAAGTCACACTCGTTTCTACTATCTATTAGCACTGTTTAGAGTCCGTTTAAGGGTTCTAAGCTTAAGTACAGTCAAGATTGGGTTTTTGGGATGAGTTAGAAATGTCGTAAAGTTGCATTTCGGGCCAAACACTCCTTCAGGAGGAGTGTACGGCCGTACACATGGGTGTACGGCTGTACACCCCCCTCTTGGCCGTACACCCTCCCCTATATAAGTGGCACTTGGCACACTCCCAAGCCTAGATTTACACACTTTACACACTCCCTAGCCTGGATTTCGGATTTCTCTCTCTACTATCATTACATTCCTCACCGAGATCATCAAAGATGTAAGTGTTTCTCACCTTGATTTGTTGTTACATTTCCTCATCTAGTGATGATTCCATGTGTTCATCTCATAAATTTAATCTTTGGCTAGATCTTGATCTTTCAACAAGAACACCAAGAACACACACTAGTTCTTGGTGGCTAAAAACCCACTTCAAGCTTCCAAATCGTAAGTAATTGCTTTATATGCTTGTTATCTACTAGAAATGCTTGTTGTTCACCTTGTAATCGACCAAATTATCATGAACATGAAGGGTGTACGTGTTGGATTAGTGTCTAAGTCCATAACTATAATTGGTATATTCTTGACCCGACCCGGCATAGTCTATTTGGGTTGCATGGCATCATGCATTTGGATAGACTAAAATGAGAGAAATAACACTTAAGGTTTATTAATATATTATAATTTCTAATATATTAATAAGATTATTTAATTAGTATTGATCAAGAATTAATCTAGAATTAATTAAGTGTTCAAAAGAAGACTAATTAAATGTATTGGTTGATTGTGTAAATCATTCATACTTATATAGTGGGCTAATGATCCATGGATTATCAAGTTGGACTAAAACCTATAGGATGCTCCATGGATGCTCCATGGTGTATTTGAACCCATGGATCCAAGGAAATGGAAAGCCATGACAATTAGGGTTTACCCTAATTGAAACAACTATATAAGCATCTTATTTTGTGCAAAAATCGTACACTATGAATGAAGTGAGGGCAAACCGATTTTAGAAGTGTTCTACTTTCTCTCAAGGTATTCCAAGTGTTCATGATGTTGTGTGAACCATTTGAGGTGTCACACTTGGGGCACTAGGCTCTTGAGCTCCATGGAATCAATCACCAAACAAGAGGTATGTAATTCTTCTAGAATTTATATTATGTGTACTTTATATTATGCTAGTTAGAACAATACCTTGGAAAATTGATATTTTCATGTATAACAGAGAAAACATAGATCCAAGGTATTTAGGGTTGCACGTACAACATAGGAGGGTTAGAATGCTCAAAACCCAACAGTGGTATCAGAGCCAAGGCTTGTTTTCAATTATACTTTATGCTATTTGCAAGAAAAATCGTTTTTTTTTGGAATCTGCCAGTCTACCACGAGGTGGTAAATTTTACCACGAGGTGGTGACTGTTCAGGAAAAAAAAATTTAGTTTTTGGCCTGTTTTGGATTAGAATCATTACCACAAAGTGTTTTTGTTCATAAAACTTGATTTTGATGTTATCGTAATGTCTATTCTCATCCAAATAAATGGTTATTATCAAAATTTCAAGCTTTGTATGGTTTATTTATGATTCTTGAAAAATGTTGATTATGAATGTTCATGCTTATGAGTTTTGTTAGATCATAGGAATTATGTGCAAATTGTTTTGTTTGTATAATTCTTGATCTTAATGAAATTGTATGGACTCCATAACTTGTCCTCAAGTTATGGATTACCAAAAGTTTTTTGTGTTTCCTTGGAGATGAGTTAGTTTAGATTTATAAAAAAAAATTGTGTTTTAGTTGTTTTCAATCCATATTAATCTAAAAGAAGTTCATAAAAGGTGTTTTTGTAACTTGTCTTCAAGTCACATAAAAGGTCACATTTATGAATCTTAAAACTCATAAAAGTTCCATAGGTTACACAAAATGAAGAGTCTTTTTCATTAAATTGTTTTTATGACTCCATAACTTGTCCTCAAGTTATGGATGTTTAAGAGTCACTTCTTTAAAAGTGTTATTAAAGAATAAGAGGTTACATAAAAGTGAAGAGTCTTCATTTTAATGAACCATTAAACTCATAAGTTATTAAATGAAAAGTCTTGAATAGTTTCAAAACTTGCCCTCAAGTTTTGGAATTTGTAAAGTTACCCCTCATGTATACTTTAATTCCAAATTGAACCTTAGAATTTTAAAATTTTAAAATTCAACACTTATACTATTATTATAATTTTAATTATATAGATATGTATAACATAAAGTCAGCCTTACCGTTAGTAGGCCTCATTCACGAAGCCGGTCTATAAGGGGGTATAAGGTTACTGCCTATAAAATGGCAGTTTAATGGGTGTCCACTCTCACCCACCGCTTCCTTGACTGGTGGAGGGTCGTTAGCCGAACGGGTAGGAAAGGACTATAATTCTCCCTTCATTAAAAGTATAATGATAAATACTAAGTAACTAAACACTTATGAATTCCCAATCTTAGTTACTTAGGAAAATGTGAAATAGGTGCTAACCCATGAAATTACACTTTGTACCTTACCAAGTCGTTAGTGGAGCATTTGTGGTTAACCGGCACACTAATAAGGACTAGTAAGAGTGGCAAAGGGTAACTTGACTTTATCATAGATCGGTGGAGCGTGTGTGGTTAACCGACACATCGATTAGGTGATAAAGTTAAGGGTACCAAGTCAATTTGCATGGTTATTGACACCTTGTTTGTGATCCTCGGCATCCCAGTCACAAACTTGAGAGGGCACAATCGAGATTTAAACATGCCATTGAAAGTTCAATGTATCTCAAAACATCTAGGAGTTTCAAATCCAATTAAAACTTAATTATATTTCGTTTTTCATGGTGGAAATTGGTAAATCGTCATTTACCTACCTTCAATTATTTTATAACTCGGATTACGGCATCCCTCTTCCAGTTATAAATAGGTTGTTGGATCCTAGCCTTAATATTTCATATTGGGTGTTATATTAAGGACTTTAAATCAACTAACTTGAATTTCTCCCTTATAGATGTCTCCTTCAGACAACTATGGTCTTCCCAAATCTTTAGGAACAAGCTTCCTAATGAAGATGATATCCAAAAAGGCAATCAAGGTGAAAGACTAATCCCTTTCTTTAGCACTAATGGGACTGGAAATCATACTTCATTTCCTCCACCTCCTTCAATAATTCTCCATATCCCACAAGTTTGAAGACTTGAATAGTTCTAAGTCACTCAATCCCTATTGGCAATTAAAGTCTATATGTGCTTACATATTAGGGGTTGAGCCACATATTGACAAGCCGGGAGAGTCGGGTGTCAAAGTCTTGAGGAAACTTGGCTATTGACTGGGTTCTTTAGTCACTTCCTGATAACAGACTATGACATGACCCTTAATGATCTTACATATTTGCTTGATGATGCTGAATCAGCAATGATTTGGAGCATTGGTAAAGCAAATTAGATTGGAAGATCTACTTCCCAAACCTATTTGGACAATGACAGTGGTAACATTGAAAGTCCAGAAAAACTTTCTCTTCCCAATTGAAAGGGATTGGCGATGGTCAAGTCATTTTGAACCAATGGTAAAGAGAAAGGCTAAGTCTGTGATTGTCCCGTGTACCGGTTCCAAAGAGTCCATATGTTTCCTTTTGCCAATAGGAGGGGCATTGGTTGCGAAGCTGCTGAATTTACCTGAAACCTCATAAGGATGGTAAAGTAAAAAGTTTGAGTCTACTTCAGGTAAAGTCTGTTATCTAACTCTATTAAGTCTCTTTTAGAGATTCTTAATACATGCTGTAATGTAATTACATTTTGATGTTTTTGAAGAATCAAAGGAAGCTTAAAGAAAAGGTGTGCTGATTCTGATGGCATGGTTCGATGGCCAGAATTTTGAGCCACTGCATAAGAGTTATGAGATATTGCTTAGGAATAGATAACAACAAAGTTTTCATATGAATTTGCATTGTAAGGATAAGTTTGTCCATAAGTTTTAAAATAAAAGAAAAGTTTTGATTTTATTTATTTTAAGTATCCTTACAAAGGCATTTGTGAAAAATTGTTGTTTATATGTTTCCATTGATAAGCAATATTGGAAGATGATTTTCATTCTTTCGTTTGTGGTAGTGTCATAATTTATCAAATAAGGAAAGATTCTCATCACCCAAGTTTCAGTTGGATAGAAACTTGGAATCATGCAAGTTGTATTGTGTGATGAATGAGATTTTTCATCTTTGGGAAATTAAGACTAAGACCTTGTTCACATGTATGTGTGAGTCAAGTGAAGGACTAAAGGATTGGGTACACTTGGTTGTGTGCTAGTCAGGTCCACCACAAAGGTTGATAAGATTATTCGTTATGATTTACTAAAGTTTAGTAAATATGGTTATGCTTACAAGTTTAAGTGTAATTCTGAAACATTGGAAAAGTTTCAATATATGGCAGAATGAATAAGAAGAATCAAATAAGGCAGAAAGATAAAAGTTCCTCTAATCTGAAGAGATGGAAGAGTACTTGAGTATCTTGTTTTATGATTATCTTAGTGATTATAAAAACATATCACAATTGATCCTCTAAGGACACCTTAGTGCATTTGTTGGCTAAGGAGAGGAATCGTGAATTGTGGAAATGGTTAAATCAAAAGATAAATCATACTTCATTCCAAAATAAAATCTTAGAGTCACACTCCAAGATTGAGCCTTGAGTGACATAATCTTAAGAAAGGTTTAAAACACTTGTCAAATGTAGAGTAAAATGTTTTCTTACTCTTGTACATTTGAAATTGGTAAGTTGTGATGTTTTGGATAAAACAAAGACCAGCTAAGGCCAATTGTGTGAAGTGTTTGTAAAAGAATCCGTACTATCTCTTGAATATTGGGAAAGAGAGTCTTATATGTCAAGAGGACAGTGGAAGTTTAAAAGATCCTGAAATAGTTTCAAGAACTAATCAAGAGTTTTGTTAATCACTAGCCCACGACTTGAGGTTTCTAACCTATCGTGTTGACATATTCTTATTTCTGTGTCTATTCCAGTTAAAAGTTGACTATGCTTGTGAGTTCTATGAGTTCTCAATTGTTTGCATAACAACCTGGAAGCAATGGTAGGCCCTTGTGCTGCCGGGTGGCAATAAATTAAGCTTGAACAAGTTCTGTCCATATGTGTTTGGATTTGCCACTAACCTTGTCTTGTGATTATGGTTATGACAAATTCACATATAGATAGGAACACTTACACCATAAAATCTAAGTGTCATAAAGTTCTCTCCGATTCATGAAAATGATGGTGAGGAAACTCTTTCACTAAGTAGATTTTAAGTAGATAGCAATTGTAAGAATGACAAAAGGTCTAAACATTATGATTACGACATCCCTCTTCATAATTTTTTAGACACACAAGTGAGCTATCTAAGGAAAGGTGTATGATTTTGATAAAGTCTTATCAAAGCAATTGCGTATCAGAAATCTGAACTTCGGTAAGAAAGTCAATAGAGTGTTGATTTCTAAAAGTCCAGCTGATCTCTAGATACATGTGAAAGCTAGTGGGAGCATAAGTGTTATGCTAGTAAGATAATAATCATTATGCTAGTGGGAGAATAATTATTATGTTAAGTGTTACAAGTTAGCAATATTAATTATAGAAAACAAAAGTTTCAATTCGCCTTGAAAAAGTTGTTTTGCTATAATTAAGGGAGAGGATTTTATACTTCATTCCAATTCTACAAGCTTAGATTAAGATTTTAATCTACTTTAGTCAAGGATATATAAGAATGTTATGTTGGAATGGTTCAACATAAGGAAATTCTATATATGTTGCATTCTCAAAATTCGATTATGATTACGGCATACCTCTTCATTGTTCGAATTATGAGAACATGGAAAATAAAAAAAAATTATAGCATGAATCGTGTCCCATATGCTTCGGATATAGGATCGATTGCATGTGTTATAATATTCATCCATTCTAAATTTTCCTAATGCTTAGGGCATTAAGAAGGGAAAAGGGATTAGAACTGGATATGACTAAAATGATTAAGCAATTGTTGAGAACAATCTGAGGTTTACCAAAGATTGGTTGCTCATGGATAATTAGAAGTATAGAGTAAGGACCATATTGACATATTTTGAAAAAGGCAACTCTTGTTTAGAAGTGATGGTCAAAATGGTAATATGGAATTGTTTCCATAGGTGGAAGTCATTCTTTGAATTTGTGTAAGATTAGAGAACTTAATGCAAGAAGGATGTTTAAAGGAATGTACTTTGAATTTGAGACTTCGTTTCCATAGAATTGATCTCCATTGGAAGTCTTTGTAATGTTTGTTGCCAAGTCTTTGTGACTTTTGGGTATAGTCATTACAAGAGGATCATTGCATATAAGTTTAGAATCTAACATATTACGGTAAATGACAAGAGGATTGGGATTGTGAAATGAGCATCATTGAAATATTGTCAATCGATCTGTTTCACAAGGAGAGGACCATATGTAAACAAAGTGTGCGTACTTGGAGTATGGCATAGATGTTGTTTGGACAAACATGGTGTGCATCCTTAGAGCATGGCATGACTATTGTTTCAATTCAAGTATTAAGTTGATTAATCGAAACATGAATAATGAGTAATCAATGTATTGCTTAGATAAAAGGTGTTTTTATTTACACTCAAAGTGTTGGGCCCATATAGGATTTGTATTATTCTTGTGTTTCACTTTGCATGTTTTGACTTCCAGAATAACTACGTCATTCTTCCCGAATGACTAAGTTATTCAAACCATCCACAGTCGGTCATATGTTGGAAGTACATATGAATCAATATTGTCATGAATTTGGCTTGTATGATTTGTCTAATGTGCATTAGACATAGCAATGGTTGCTGTAACATTCATGTTTACTCATAAGGCCTGAGTATTGGATTCAACCCACGCTCATTTGGATTCACTTCATGGATTCTATCACGAGTGAATCGTGAGACGATAATATCTTATATTCTTCAAACCTAGAGATATGAGTTGTTGACTATGAGGTGGTTATACATTGATTGCACGAAAACGCATTGGTAACTCGATGTTATAAAACGTGCCTTTGTGTATGATTCAACAAGTAATCAGTACAAGCATATGAGTCGAAGTTCATCCATTCCTTTTACCCTAAAAGGGATAAAAGCGATATATGTGGGCCCCTCGATGATTTAGTGATGACAAAACGTAAGTGCTCGGCCGGGCCTGGACTGATTTGATTTGTTCAATTAGTCAGTCGTCATAAATCGGAAATCGGGAAACAAAAAATGGACAGAGAGAATGATTATAATCCATGTCTCAGTCCATATGATATCTAGAATGGAGGAATATATGATCACTTATCTAATGGACGCGTCATTGATTTGTTCAGAGTTCGGCAACAATTTTTAAGAGCTACGATTGCTGGTCAGGTTATGAAGGCGTACTTGCAATAATAGTTATTAGACTTAACCAAGTGGGAGACTGTTGGATTAGTGTCTAAGTCCATAACTATATTTGGTACATTCTTGACCCGACCCGGCATGGTCCATTTGGGTTGCATGGCATCATGTATTTGGATAGACTAAAGTGAGAGAAATAACACTTAAGGTCTATTAATATATTATAAGTTCTAATATATTAATAAGATTATTTAATTAGTATTGATCAAGAATTAATCTAGAATTAATTAAGTGATCAAAAGAAGACTAATTAAATATATGGGTTGATTGTGTAAATCATCCATACTTATATAGTTGGCTAATGATCCATGGATTATCAAGTTGGGCTAAAACCCATAGGATGCTCCATGGTGTATTTGAACCCATGGATCCAAGGAAATGGAAAGCCATGACAATTAGGGTTTACCCTAAATGTAACAACTATATAAGCATCTTATTTTGTGCAAAAATCGTACACTATGAATGAAGTGAGGGCAAACCGATTTTAGAAGTGTTCTACTTTCTCTCAAGTTATTCCAAGTGTTCATGATGTTGTGTGAACCATTTGAGGTGTCACACTTGGGGCACTAGGCTCTTGAGCTCCATGGAATCAAGCACCAAACAAGAGGTATGTAATTCTACTAGAATTTATATTATGTGTACTTTATATTATGCTAGTTAGAACAATACCTTGGAAAATTGATATTTGCATGTATAATAGAAAAAACATAGATCCAAGGTATTTAGGGTTGCATGTACACCATAGGAGTGTTAGAATGCTCAAAACCCAACTGTACGGCCGTACACCCTTGTACGGCCGTTCACACCTCATAGGGTCGTAAACCCTCTTTGATACTTATTCTTGGCCTTAAACTTTCATTTAAACTATGCATGGGGTCTAGAACACTTCATTGATGCTAGTTAGGACCTTAAAAACACCTCAAACGCACACTTCTTCATGAGTGTACGGCCGTACACTCATGGGACGTACACCCATGGTCGTACTCCTCAGGGACCGTACACCCCTGGCCGTACACTCCCTCATTGAATCACATATGATTCTATTACTTAGTTTCAAGTGTTTCCAATTGCATAGGGTGTTTTCCTATCATATCTAGTTGTGATATACCCTAATTTGATGCATATATGTCCTATTACATGCTAAATAGGATCCGTTTGTGTTCAAGACTTCACTTGACGCTCAGCATCCCATAACGATCTTTCATTCAAACCACTCACTTCAGGTGAGTTCAGATCCCTACAATCAACCTTTAACTGTTTTAAATGCTTTAAGGGGGGGAATACAAGTTGAACAGAACTAAAGTTGTGTTAGTATAAACAATTGTATACTTGTCAATCATCTTATTTCAAACTCATTTCCAAACTACTTTTAAAACATTGTTAGATTTCATTGTAAAACTCTTTTAAACTCTTTTTCAAACTCTTTTACTTTCAAAACCATATTAATTTGTGTATGAGTGTATAAATATGCTTTAATGGACTTAGGACTATTGCTGATGACCTTGACTCATGTTCCTTGTTTGGTTGTGGGCTTAGGGTAGGATACACTAGTCCGACTGTCGATTAACTCATAGTTATACATGCTAAATACGTATATGAATATAAAATATTATCTTTAAAAGTATACTTAACTAAATTGTTCAAGCTGAACAATTGCTCATTTCTATAAGTTGAGAACAACTAAACATGCTAGTAAACTATAATTGGTATAGTTTAGAAATCATATACATATGCGTATACAAGAACAGGGAAGAACACAAACATGTACATATACATATACAAGAACGGGAAGGAATAAAAACATATACATATACAAGAGTAGGAAAGAACATATACATATACAGATATACATATATACAAGTACAGCAAGAACACGATAACTCGAATGTGAAATACTACTTTAGGATACGACAATACATTGTCGTATCATATTTATAACCAGAGTCTCCTAGAGGGAGAGCAGGCATTGTGTGTATAAATCTATACGGGACAGACACTCCCACACCCCGAATGCTAGCTACAGTCCCAGCCGGTAAGGCTAAGGGGTGACAAAATGTCACCTCACTAGTTTTGATGCCAAGGGTCGTCGTGTATTCAGCCGTCAATCAGTATGGTTACAACTACATCACATTTCAAATCTTTAATTAACCAAACTGGTTTCAAAGACAACAAAACTCCCCAATGCGTATAGTTCATTAAATACGACTAGGAGTTTTCATTCTCCCACTTCAATATACACCAGTGGTACTGTTGGGTTAAAACATATTATTTCCTAATGAAAGATAGTAATAAATGGGAAAAACATACTTTTATACAGATACAAAGTACTACTAAAATTTTCCATACTATCCAAGTACATATGCAAACATTACATTTTATACGAGAATAAACATGTAAACAGTCGGGTCTTGGGTTGAAGGCCAATTTTATTTATAAGCATGAAATATAGGATTTTCTGGGAAAACTTTACCAACTTTACAAGGTTTTTAATACAAACATTTTTAGATTTTATTTATTAAATGACATTAAACACTTATGAACTCACCAGCATTTTATGCTGATACTCTCTTTCAAAATAACTTGTATTCTCAGGGAACCAGTAGACAGGTACACCCACACGAATTTTGAAGGACGGAGTGGATTCCAGACTCTTCATCATTTTGTTTATATACATTTTTGTTGTCATTTAAACTTTACTAAAGAACACACATGTATTTAACTATTCTATTAATGCAATGGATGTTGTTGCTTGTTTTACTATTGTGCATTGTTATGATACTGTACATGACGTCTTCCACCCCTGAATGTTTTCGCCAATTCAGTTTGGGTGTGTGACATTTTCCTTTACTGGTTTTGATAAAAAAAAAAGGCTCAGGTGGAGGGATTTAAAAAGGTGAATTGGAGGGTCGGATGAGTTAGAGGCCAAATTCCTTTATTTTTTAGAGAGAGTCGGGGGTTGTTGACTCAGTATGTAGAGTCTTGGTTCTGACAATTGGTGGAGTGAGACAAAAAGTTTTGGAAGAAACACATAAGTCAAACTTTTCAATCCATCTGGGGGGCACAAAGATGTATATGGATCTGATGTTGAGTTATTGGTGGCCCTGTATGAAAAGGGAAATAGCTTGGTTTGTTGAGTGGTGTCTGACTTGCAGGAAAGTCAAGTATAAACATCAGAGACCCCACGAAAAGATGCAACCATTACCCATTCTTGTATGGAAGTGGGATGAGATTACCATGGATTTCATCACAAAACTGCCAAGGACGAGAAGTGTAGTTGACTCTATCTGGGTTTTTGTTGATAGATTGACCAAGAGTGTACATTTGATATCGATTGCCGAGAGTATATCCGCTGAGAAGTTAGTTGAGATCTACATTCGGGAGGTGGTGGTTCGGCATGGGGTGCCAGTTTTGGTGGTTTCGGACCGTGATGTTCGTTTCACCTCCAGGTTTTAGAGGAAGTTTCATTAGGAGTTGGGTACTTAGCTTCATTTTAGTACAGCATACCACCCTCAGGCCGACGGCCAGAGCTAGCAGATGATTCAGACGCTCGAAGATATGTTTCGGCCTTGTGTATTAGATTTTTGAGGCAGTTGGGATACTTACCTTTCAGTGGGAGAGTTCTCTTACTACAATAGTTATCATGCCAATATTGACCAACCACCTTTTGAGATGTTATATGGAAGGAGGTGCAGGACCCCGTTTTGCTGGGGGGGAGGTCATGAAGGGTTTCGAGCATTCAAACACTCTTAAGGTGTACATGCAACCCTAGAAACCTTGGATCTATGTTTTACTAAGATACTAGCAAATTTGATTTTCCAAGGTTCTTAACCTAACTAGCATGGCATGGGGAACTTTGAAACATAAAAGCTAGTAGGAGAACATACCTTTCTTGTTGCTTGGATTCCTTGAGAACATTCTGAGCCTAGCACCTCAAGTGTGATGCCTCAAATGTTTCACAGAACACCACAACTCTTGGAATAACTTTGAGAGAAGTCCACACTCAGTCAAAATTGGCTAGCCCTCTTGTTCTACACATAGTACCAACTTTGGTAGCCCATGGGGTCCTTTTATAGTTGTGTCACAAGTAGGGTTACACCATATAAACCCTAATTGACATGGCTTTTCATATTCCATGATCCATGGGCTTTAGACTCCATGGAGCATCCATGGAGCACCCTATTAGCCTAATCCAATAAACCATAGATCATTAGCCCACTATAAAAGAATGGATGATTTACACAATCATCCCCATATATTTAATTAGTCTCCTTTTTTTATCACCAAATTAATTCTAAATTAATTCTTGATCAAAACTAATTAAATAATATTATTAATATATTAGAACCTATAATATATTAATAAACCATAAGTTTCCTTTCTCTTATTTAGTCTATCCAAGTGTTGCAATGCCATGCAACCCAAATGGACCATGCCAACCAAGTCAAGTACATTCCAGAAATAGTTATGAACTTAGACACCTAATCCAACAGTCTCCCACTTGGATAAGTCTAATAACTATAACTGCAAGAATGACTTCAGGAACCGATCAGCAATCGTAGCTCTTTCAAAGTCTCGCGGAACTGAGATGATGATGATAAGCCATTTAAGATAAGTTGTCATATAATCCTCTGTTCTAGATATCATCCGGACAAATACATGGAACAATGTCGTACTTATTGTCCAGCAGTTTATTTCTGGATTTCCAATTTGTTTGACGTAAAACTTAATCGAACACATCAATTTAGTTCTGACCGGGCCCGGTACATAGGTCACAACAAAATCATCGAGGGCCCAGATAATGCTTTTAATGCAAGAAGGAACAGATAAACTGTGACAACCCAAAATTTTCATTTGTATAAACTCTACAGGCAAACACTTCAAATAGTAGCCAAATTCATTTCAGTACGTTTTTGGCCGGTTTTCAGTCCGTTTGGGTGTTTTTATTTTTATTCGTCAAACGAACAAATAAAAGGAAGTATACTTTAGAGGTTGTCGTGCATCACTTAAGTCTCAAAACTCCAAGAGTTCGGAGTTTACGGCCCCAAACATGGAGTTTACAACCGTAAACTCTAAAGAGTATAAATATGACACTTAGTCATTTTTGGCTCATTTTTCACTTCCTAACTCAAGAAAACCCACAATTCTCTCTCAAGTATCATATCACATTTCTTCCAATCTTCCAAAATGTAAGTGTTTCTTCCCTAGATTTGTTGATATAACACTTTATCTAGTGTTTATACATGATTTCATCCATGAAATCTTGTCTTTTTCATAGATCTTCAAGTGTTCTTAAAGAACACCAAGAACACACACTAGTGTTCTTGGCCTTTAAACACTCCTACGAGATTCCTATAAGTAAGTACACTCCTCCCATCTAGTTGTTTGCTTAGTATACTTGCTAAACCATTGGAAAACACCAAAAATCTCCAAGAACACATGTGTTTACGGTCAAGGGATATCCTTGAACTGTAAACACCATCAAGTGGTGTTTGAGTGCCACCAACACCTTCTAGGGATTGGATATTGGACTAGAACCTTGCATGCATGAACTAGAAACCCCAAATCACGAAATGGTTGGAGTGACCATGAGTTTACGACCGTAAACTCTAAAGGAGTGGTCCAAGGACCGTAAACTCCAAAGAAGGGTCATTTCTAGCCCTAGTCCCTTCCTAAGCCTTTGATACAAACCTAGAACACTTCCTTGAGGAGTATAAGACCTTAAAACACCCAATGATGCAAATTACCATGAGTTTACGGCCGTAAACTCATGGGGGAAATGGCCAAAAACCGTAAACTCATGTTTTGTTGCTAAATGGGAAGTAAACTCCAATGTGAGGCCATATTCTCCTTAGATGCAACCCTTTAGCACTCCTAGCACTTGAAGCAAAGTGTTTCCATGTATTAGGATGTCCTTACTTGATAAATTGGTTATTAAATGACTAATTGGATACATATATGTATCATTACATGTTAAATAGGATCCGTGTGTGTGCTCAAGCCCTCACTTGACACTTAGCATCCTATACCATCCATTCATCCGAATCACCCACTACAGGTGAGTTCATACCCCTTAATCAACCTTTGAAATGATTTTAAATGCTTTTATGGGGGGGAATACAAGTTGAACTGCTACGTTATTATGGGAATACAAGTTGAACTACTAAGTTATTATATCAATCACATGTGATTAATAACTGTCAAGCAAATAGATTTTTGCATGTTAAACTGTTTTATTCAGCCAAAGGTTTTCAATTACCATTTTCAAATCTCTAAGGCATACCCCCAAAATGAGACTGGTAGCTAAGCTCGACTCATCATGGAACGAACCATGTCTAACAAGGTTCGATTACGCCTCTCATCCACACCATTACGCTGTGGTGTTCTGGGAGGTGTCAACTGTGAGACAATCCCACATTCCTTAAGATAATCAAGGAACTCTGTACTAAGATACTCACCACCTAGATCAGATCGAAGCATCTTAATGTTCCTTCCCACCTGATTCTCCACTTCATGTTTAAACTCTTTGAACTTTTCAAAGGTTTCTGACTTATGCTTGGTTAAGTAGACATATCCATATATCTACTATAATCATCATTAAAAGTCACATAGAAGCGGTTAGCATCCCTTGTGGCGGTTATGAAGGGTCCATACACATCAGTATGTATGAGATCCAACAAACCCTCACCCCTAGCACAAGTACCAGTGAAGGGTGAGTTTGTCATTTTCCCAAGCAAACAAGATTCAGAACTATCATCCGACTTTAGGTCAAATGACTCCAAGACTCCATCCTTTTGGAGTTGTCCTATGGGTTTCTTGCTTACATGTCCAAGACGACAATGCCATAATGATGCTTTATCTAATCCAGTGGAAGAATCAATAGACAACACATTATTTCCTAGGTTACCTACAACCGACACAGTTTCTTATACACCATCACAAGGTAATTCTTTAAAATAAAGAACATTATTAAAGAAAGCATTAATACCACCACATTCATTAACAAACGAAAAGGTAAAACCTTGTTTGTACAAACCATGAAAGGAAATAATATTGCTCGCCATTTCAGACGAGTAACAACACTTATTCAAATCTAATGTTAACCCACTACTTAGCAACAAAGAATAAACTCCAATCCTGGTGACAGATGTAACTTTCCTATTCCCCACGATCAAGTTTATCTTTGCATGCTCCACATTCTCACTTCTTCTTAGTCCCTGCAAATCAGAACATATGTGAATACCTGCATGGTTGGGTTTCACTTTCCCATCCTTAGCATCTTACTGATACTTTGGTCGGTTTCGCTTCCAGTGCAACTTTTCATGGCAATAGAAGCATTCAGCCTCTTTAGGTTTGGCAGAAGGAGTGACAGATGCTCTTTTGTTTCCACTCGAAGAGGAGCCATCAAGGGACTTTCCCTTGGTACCCTTCGAAGAGCTCTTCCTCTTCTTCCCTTTATCTTGCCCAATTGCCAAGACAGGGGCCGCGGTAAGAGTACGAGTACTAACAACCGACTTACCTATAAGACCACTTTCCGCAGTCTTCAAAAGTCCTTGAAGTTTGCTGAGTGTAACTTCATCCTTGTTCATGTTATATGTCATCCGAAATTGATCATAACACGAAGGTAAGGAGTGCAAAATGATGTCAATTGCCAATTCCTCGGGGAAGTTCACATTCAATTTCAGCAAACGGTCCACATAACTTTGCATTTTCTGCATGTGGCCTGTGATGGGTTCACCATCCTTCATCCGAGTTGTTATCATGGAGGAGATGATGTCATACCTCTCTTGACGAGCACTTTGATGGTAGCGGTCAATCAAGTACTAGTGCATCTCAAAAGGGTAATAGTCGTCATAGGACTTTTGGAGCTCGGCTGTCATCATGGCGAACATGATACATGCCACTTTGGTGGCATCTCTCTCATGAGTCCGGAATTCAGCGATCTCCTTAGGAGTAGCAGACGACTCATCAAGTTCCCTAAGCTCCTTGTAGAGAACATATTCCTTGTCCTCGTAACGAGTGACCATCCTGATGTTCCGGATCCAATCCATAAAGTTGGAACCATCGAAGATGACTTTCCCACAAAGGTTTATGAGAGAGAAGGAGTCGGTAGCGTTTAAGCCAGAAGCAACATTGTTGGAAGACATCTGAAAAGAAGAAAGACAATTTTATATTGGATATAAGGATAGTCCTTAATAAGACACCTAAATGTAATATTAAGGCTAGGACCCAACACAATATTTTATAACTTAGAAGAGGGATGCCGTAATCCAAGCTATAAAATATTTGAAGGTAGGTGAATGACGATTCACCAATTTCCACCATGAAAAACGAAATAAATTATTAGGTTTTAATTGGTTTTGAAACTTCTAGATTCTTTTGAGATTCATTGAACTTTTCAATGGCATGTTTCAATCTCGAGTGTGCCCTTCAAGTTTTGTGACTGGGATGCCGTGGATCACAGAACAAGGTGTGAATTAAACATGCAAATTACTTGGTACTCTTAATGTTTATCTCCTAATCGATGTGCCGATTAACCACACATGCTCCACCGATCTATGATAAACCTTAAGCCACCCTTTGCCTACCTTGCTTAGTCCAGGTTAGTGTGCCGGTTAACCACACACGCTCCACTAACGACTTAAGCAAAGTTTAAAGTGTAATTTCATGGGTTAGCACCATATTCACATTTTTCCTAAAGTAACTAAGATTGGGAATTTATAAAAACATTTAGTTACTTTATAACCATCATACTTTTAATGAGGAGTTAAAGTCATTGTCCTACCCGTTCGACTAACGACCCTCCACCAGTCAAGGAAGCGGTGGGTGAGAGTGGACATCCATTAAGCTGCCATTTTATAGGCAACAACCTTATACCCCCCTTATAGACCGGCTTCGTGAATGAGGCCTACTAATGGTAAAACGACTTGATCTTATACATATATATATATATATATATATATATATATATATATATATATATATATATATATATATATATATATATATATATATATATATATATATATATATATATATATATATATATATATATATATATATATATATATATATATTAACTTATAATATTATAAAGTATAAGGGTTGAATTTTAACTTTTAAAATTCTAGGGGTTGGAACTAAAGTTTTCTAAAGTGACTTTACATGTTCCAAACCTTGAGGGCAAGGTTTGTAACTTTCAAAACTTTTCAACTTTCATAACTTTTCAACTTTCATAACTTATGAGTTAATGGTTTATTAAAATGAAGACTCTTCATTTTATGTAACTTATGTGTTTCTTTAATGGACTTTAAAAGAATGACTTTTGGTAATCCATATCTTGAGCATAAATTATGGATTCCATTAAAACACATCAAGATCAAGAATTAAACTAACAAACTATTTGCAAATAATTCATATGATCTTCTAAACTCATAAGTGTATGAACATTCATATCAACAATTTCAAGAATCATAAATAACACATACAAAACTTGAAATTTTGATAATAGCCATTGTAAATGGATTAGCATAACCATTACACCATCTAAAACAAGTTTTATAAGACCAAAACAGTTTAGGGTAATGTTTCTATTCCATTTCCCGCAGCAAAACTCGAAAATTTGCATTCAGGGCCTCCTACTCGTCGAGTACAAGAACCTACTCGACGAGTAGGATGAAATAACACTTGGACTCGTCGAGTCCCCCCATGGACTCGGCGAGTTCACTCAGCAGAATGCAGAAAACTTGAGTTTTTTCAACAATTTGCATCAAGTATCAAGAAAACAGGCCTAGACTCTGATATCAATGAAGGGTTTTGAGCATTCTAACACTCCTAAGGTGTACATGCAACCCTAGAAACATTGCATCTATGTTTTACTAAGATACATGCAAATTTGATTTTCCAAGTTCTTAACCTAACTAGCATGGCATGGGGAACTTTGAAACATAAAAGCTAGTAGGAGAACATACCTTTCTTGTTGCTTGGATACCTTGAGAACCTTTTGAGCCTAGCACCTCAAGTGTGATGCCTCAAATGTTTCACACAATACCACAACTCTTGGAATAACTTTGAGAGAAGTCCACCCTCACTCAAAATCGGCTAGCCCTCTTGTTCTACACATAGTACCGATTTTGGTAGCCCACGGGGTCCTATTATAGTTGTTTCACAAGTACGGTTACACCATGTAAACCCTAATTGACATTACTTTTCATATTCCATGATCCATGGGTTTTAGCCTCCATGGAGCATCCATGGAGCACCCTATGGATTTAGCCCAATCCAATAAACCATGGATCATTAGGCCACTATAAAAGAATGGATGATTTACACAATCAACCCTATATATTTAATTAGTCTCCTTTTTTATCACCAAATTAATTCTTGATCAAAACTAATTAAATAATATTATTAATATATTAGAACTTATAATATATTAATAAACCATAAGTGTCCTTTCTCTCATTTAGTCTATCCAAGTGTTGCAATGCCATGCAACCCAAATAAACCATAAGTGTACTTTCTCTCATTTAGTCAAGTACATTCCAGAAATAGTTATGAACTTAGACACCTAATCCAACAGGTCGGGCATCGGGTTATTGGGATTATTGAGGTGGTACTCAAGACCACGAAGTTGATTCAGCAGGTGCGCAATAGGTTGCGAGTCGCGAAAAGCCAACATAGGAATTATGCAGATCGACGACATTCAAACCTCAAATTTTAGGTGGGAGATTTTGTGACATCCCCATTTTCCACGGACAGAAAATACCGATTTTGTTTATGCTTGTTTGAAAATCATAATAACATTTTAAATAAAAGAGTTGCGGAATTTGTCCCAATACAAAAATATGATAAAGATTTATCAAAAGCAATTCCATAGAAATGTATTTCATTAAAAGAATCGGGATGTCATGTTCGATACAGATCATAAGCATAAACAGTACAACATAAGCCTTACTACATTATTTCGTATTTACAGGCCTATAATCCCTTATCTCTCATCCAAACATCTATGTTCATGTGCCACTTCCTGTAATACAAGAAACTGAGTGGGTCAGGCTTGGGAGCCTGGTGAGCACATAGGGTTTTCAACCCAAAATAAATAAGTATATTAACTTTATCAAACCAAACAAACCCGATTACCAGTTCCCGTTATCCTCATTTTATGTCCCTAAAACATCTAACACAAGGGACCTAGTCTGAGGAATTTCATCGGGGTGACAACACATGCTTTGGGGATTCCTCAGCAATTCATGTCAAATAAGGCAACCATGTAGGGGATGGAGTAATGCTGGTGAGCACACAGTTCAAATAAACACCTACACGTTGCGAGCCTGCTAGCGTTCCACTGGACTGTCTAGAATAGTTTGTGGTCGTCATCTATACTCTGCTAGATGACTGGATTATCAATAACATCTATAACGAGGCCTCTCATTATTTTATTTTGTCACACAGCAACTATTACATCTACCCATGTTTTACCCAACACATTTTGTAGATATAAAATATGTATACAGTTTAAATCACTTAAAACTTGTATAAAATCGTTCATCCAGCATAAATACCAAGTATACAGATAATATGCACATGTAGCACGTAATTTATACAAAATACTTCATATCTATGTGTAAGCTGAAAGTAACTATGCACTCACTTGATTAGGTGGTTACTTGGTACTCAGACATCACTTCGTTATCCCAAAACAATTTTTCCTTGACCAAAACCTAGTATCAATACCACTATGGTTTAGTTTTAACGTTAACCGCGACTAATTAATAGACTAGCTATTATTATTATTATATAAGCGTTAAACAACACTCTATATAAGTCATAATAATAGCCCAGATAATTATTTTAAGGTGCTAATAATATTACTATAATTAATTAGAAGCTATATTAAAAATTGCGTAGGCGTAGCTCACTTACAGCGGGTTTTTCTTAAAAACCGAGCTTTGCTCGGAGCAGCATTTCCGAACCGAAAGACCCTTTTTTCTCGGGACTCCGGGAGCCTCGGGGCTTCCTTCGGGTGCTAGGGGGTTTACCTAGGGTTTATGGGGGTTGGAATTGGTTAGAGAGAGAATGAATTAGAGAGAGAATGAATTTTGGTGTGAAAATCTGAGCAATCTCACAGCCCTTTTATAGGCGCCAGCCTCGGACGTACGTTGGGCGTAGTCCTTGGCTACGCGGGGCGTAACTTCGGATAAGGGTGCCAGCTTCGCACCAGCTGGCTCGCACATCGGACTCGGAAGGGATAAGACCAAAGGTACGTTGGGCGTACCCAACCTCGGACGCGGCGCGTATGCGAGGCAACGTGTCTCCATCCGAAGTGAAGCCTTGGGCAACAAGCAATGGCTCAGATGCGGCCACGTCATCACCTTTCTCGCAGATTTGCAATTTTCTTCTCGACTTCTAAAAATCATAATTTTCGCATACGAGCTCTGTTTTTGACGTTCTTTATATCAACGCGTAGACGAGAACGTATTCTACAACTTTTGTTTAGACTCCGTCGTCTAATTTTGAATTTATATTAAAAGTTATATTTTTAACAGGCCGGGACAGGATTGTTCCGTTAAAAATTCATAACTTCTTCATCCGACGTCCGTTTTCGTCTTTCTTTTTATCGTTATGCTACAATTAACGAGATCTTCGATTCTCGTTTAGGTTGTGTTGGCTAAAAACCGCTTGATCTAATATTCAAACTTCGGGTTGTACACTACTAAGCCGAAACTTCGAAAAATCATAACTTCCTCATACGAAGTCAAATTTGGGCGTTCTTTTTATGGACGCTCTCGGTTTAACGTTTTCTATGACTTTCGTTTAGATCGCTAAGGCTAAAATTCGCTCTATCGTAAATTCACTATTTACGCTTCCCGGTGCCGTGTCGGTTCCATCACGAAACTTCGACGGGTCATAACTCTTTGTTATAACTCGGATTTCGGCGTTGTTTATGTCCCTGGAATCCTTGTTTGGACCACTACAACTTTACGTAGAGATATCGGGTTTATCTCACACTTTAATTTTGAAGCTTATTTTTATTCTTTATTTATTACACATTTATAAATAAATAATAAGCATATAAATTCACATAATACTCAAATATTTCATCTTTATTACTTCAAAGAGAGTTACAATAGTTGACCTAGACTATTACATTGTCGAAAAATGCTTAGCCCCGAAACCCGGGCGTTACAATTCTCTCCCCCTTAGGAT
This sequence comes from Lactuca virosa, assembly GCF_052849685.1. Lineage (NCBI taxonomy): Eukaryota > Viridiplantae > Streptophyta > Magnoliopsida > Asterales > Asteraceae > Lactuca > Lactuca virosa. Next base: position 294,962,776 of record NC_136434.1, read on the forward strand.
GATTCCGCCCCGGAATTATGCGTCAGCAAACAGATACAGATAGCGACTCATCATGTCATCCCTTGTTTCCCAAGTGAGATTCAGCCCATTCGAATGTTTCCATTGGACTAGTACTAAGTCGACCATCTTGCGTCGTAACTTTTTAGTCTTAAGGTCAGCAATTGCCTCGGGCTCTTCAATCAACCTCTTGTTTTCATCCATTCTTAACTCTGAGTTTGGAATTATGTCGGGAACTTCTCCCGTGAACTTCCTCAAATAACACACATGGAAGGTATTATGAATACAATCTAGTTCTTCGGGTAATTCGAGTTGGTAAGCTTGGTTCCCAATCTTCTGAAGAACTTTAAACGGTCCAATAAACGTTGGACTCAAGTTTCCTCGTTTTCCGAATCTTATAAGTCCCTTCCACGGTGAAACATTAAGCAAAACTGAATCCCCAACTTCGAATGTCATCGGTCGTCTTTTCTTGTCATCATAGCTCTTCTGACGATCTTGAGTTGCTAACATTCTTTCCCTAATTACTTTTAGCTTTTCAGCAGTCTCATGGACTATCTCAGCGCCCATAAACTGCTTTTCTCCAGCCTCAAGCCAACAAGACGGCGTACGACACATCTGTCCGTACAAGGCTTGATAGGGTGCCATTTTGATGCTCGAGTGGAAACTATTGTTGTAGGAAAATTCTACCAGAGATAAGTGCTCGTCCCAGTTACCTTGGAACTCAAGGGTACATGCTCTCAGCATATCTTCAAGCATTTGAATCGTTCCTTCGCTCTGACCATCAGTCTGCGGATGGTAAGCTGTACTCAGACACAACTTCGTACCCAGTTCCTCTTCTAGACTCCTCCAAAACCTCGACGTGAAACGACTATCACGATCAGATACAATCGTTACAGGAACACCTTGAAGTCTTACCACTTCCTTCACGTAAGCATTTGGAAGTTTATCCATAGACCACCTTTCGTTGGCAGCTATGAAGTGTGCACTCTTAGTAAAACGATCTACGACTACCCAAATCATGTCGTGACCGTTCTTCGTCTTATGCAGTTTAGTCACATAATCCATGGTGATGTCTTCCCATTTACCCATGGGTACAGGTAAAGGTTCTAAACTCCCATACGGTTTCTGATGTTGTGCCTTAACTCTTGCACAAGTTACGCACTCGGCCACATACTTTGCAACATCGAGCTTCATCGTCGGCCACCAGTAGTAGGGTTTTAGGTCCCTGTACATTTTTGTACTACCGGGATGAATCGAGTAAATGGTTTTGTGCGCTTCTTCCATCAGAAGTTCTCTTATTCCTCCCGTCTTAGGTACCCAAATCCGATCTTGGAATACCTTCAGTCCTTGACTGTTTGTACCGAACACTATTGTTTTGCCCAAACGTTTTTCCTTTCGGTCATTCTTCTCTGAAGCTTCTTCTTGAGCTTTCCTGATACTTTCCACAATCATCGAGACAACTTCTATTCTCAACGCGCTTGGCCTTTTCCTTTCAAGGTTTACTTTCCGACTGAGACCATCAGCGACAACATTTTCTTTACCGGGGTGGTAAAGTATCTCACAGTCGTAGTCCTTGAGTAACTCTATCCAGCGTCATTGTCTCATGTTCAATTCTTTCTGATTAAAGAGATACTGGAGACTCTTATGATCAGTGAAAAGTTTGCACTTCCTGCCATACAGGTAATGCCTCCATATCTTTAGAGCAAAAACTACCGCTGCCAACTCCAAATCGTGAGTGAGGTAGTTCTTTTCATGCTCCTTCAATTGTCGAGACCGCGAAGTCTTCAACTCCATCGGGTAGAGAAAGAATCGGTGCTTCACATAATTTCTTCTTTAGCTTCTCGAATGCTTCTTCATGCTTCTCGCTCCATGTATAAGTAGCTCCTTTGTGGGTCAAAGCTGTCAATGGAGCAGCTATCGAAGAAAAGCCTTGGATAAATCGTCGGTAGTATCCAGCTAATCCCAGAAAGCTTCGAATCTCCGTGGGACTTTTTGGTCGTTCCTACTTCATCAGCGCTTCGATTTTTGCTGGGTCAACCATTATCCCTTCTTGGTTAACCACATGACCCAAGAATTGGACTTCTCGGATCCAAAAATCACATTTGGAGAACTTAGCGTAAAGCTTCTCCTTCTTCAAGACTTCCAACACTTCTCGTAGATGCTTACCATGCTCCTCCTGGTTTCTTGAGTAAATCAGAATGTCGTCTATGAACACTATTACGGATTTATCGAGGAATGGTTTACAAACTATGTTCATCAAATCCATGAATGCTGCTGGCGCATTGGTTAGTCCAAATGACATAACCAAGAATTCGTAGTGTCCATATCTCGTTCTAAATGCAGTCTTCTCAATATCCTGATCTCTCACCTTCAGCTGATGATATCCTGACCTAAGATCGATCTTTGAGAAATAGCTCGAACCTTGCAGCTGATCAAATAGGTCATTGATCCTTGGCAATGGATACTTGTTCATTACCGTTGCCTTGTTCAACTATCGATAGTCTATACACATTCTCATGCTACCGTCTTTCTTCTTCACGAATAGCACCGGAGCTCCCTAGGGTGATGAACTAGGTCGAATGAAACTGTTGTCCAACAACTCATGAAGTTGCGTCATAAGCTCCTTCATCTACGTCGGTGCTAATCGGTATGGTGCCTTTGCTATCAGTGTCGTTCCTGGTAACAAGTCTATATGAAACTCCACTTGTCTATCAGGTGGTAATCCAAGAAGATCTTCGGGAAAGACTTCCGGATAATCACACACCACTGGTACACTCTGCACCTCCTTCTTTTCCTTCTTAGCATCGATAACAAATGCCAAGTATGATGCACATCCCTTGGACAAACATTTCCTCGCTTTCATCAGGGAGATGATTCCAGAATGTATTATGCGTTTGTCCCCGTACACCACAAATGACTCCTTTCCAGGGGGATTTACCCTTACTATATTCTTTCGACATAATATCTTGGCATCGTTGGCGCTAAGCCAGTCCATTTCCAAAACGATGTCAAAACCGTTCAATTCTATGGGTAACAGCTCTTCGTGGAATTCGTTTCCCTTTAAGTCGATGACTATGTTCTTAATACGATCACTAATAGGTACAAACTTGCCACTGCCAACTTCTACAATCAGGGCATTATCAAGTTTTTCTACAGGCAATGCTAGTTTTCCACCAAATTTATGCGATACAAATGAGTAGTTGGCTCCGGAATCAAGCAGTATATTGGCAGGCAAACCATTTACAAGAAAGGTACCTGAAGCGACGTCTGCTGCCTCCTTCACAGCCTCGAGTGTCATCTGGAAGGCTCTCGCCTTCGGCTTCGGTGGAATGTTGGGTCTTGCCGCGTCTTTCTTCTTCGGGCAATCCTTAGCAATGTGCCCTTCTTCATAGCACTCGTAGCACACCCTCTTGTTGATGGTGCACTCATTGGCATAGTGCCCCGCTTTCCCACACTTGTAGCAGGTCACCTCCTCGCTACATTTCCCTGAGTGCTTCTTTTTGCACTTCTCGCACCATTTCTATTCATTTCCTCCTCCCCCGAACTTCTTTGAAGAGAACTTGCTCTTCTTATTGTTGGGTTTAGCAGACCCCTCGAACTTCCTCTTCTCGCAAACCTCAACCTTGTTGAAAGCTCTTCCCTTAATCATATCCTCCACATATTTGGCAGCCCAGATAGCTGCCTCCAGAGTATGTGCCTGACGTACCGGCACTGCATACTCCCATGGGAGTTCCTTGGCGTACTTGTCGATTTTTTGTTAGCTCATCCGGAACAAGACGCAAGGAAAACTCCATCTTTTCCGTGAAGTTGTTGTTGTATTCTTCAATTGACATACTTCCCTTCTTCAGGGTTAGGAACTGGTTCTCTAGCTCAAGTAAGTTTTGGGCTGAGCAGTACTTTCGTTTGAATTGCACCAAAAATTCTGCCCATGTTAGTTGCAGGGGCTCATTGGGGCTCAGGGTCTTCCCCAGGGTATTCCACCAACGCACAACGCCTCCTCGGAACTGACGTACTGCAAATGTGGTCTGAAAGAACCCCTTTCTAAACTTTCATATTTCTGAAAGACCCAAACTTTCATACTTGACAATTGTTACTCCAAAACATGCTACATGCATATTTATAAAACAATATTTTACATTGATAAAGTGATTACAAAAGATTGGATACAAACCGACTATGTTTTAATATTTTACATAACTACCCAGGATATTGTAATTTTATACAAACATAAACTGAAATACAAAAGTAATAGTAAAAACTATTCTACATCTTCCGATAGTATATAACTATATTGGGTGCTTATTGCCTGCAATATATTACAACATTGGGAGGGGTAAGCGATAACGCTTAGTGAGTTCGATAATAGATACAATATAACGGTATGCCATATATATACCAATATGTCAGAAGAAAATAGGAACAAGGAACAACAAAGGCATATGTGAATCATGTGACAAACTTTCCATATCAATCGATGATTTGATTCAAAGATATACAATCGATGAGACATAACAATTTCTGATTAAACAATTTGGTAGATTTCAAGTTTTTACGCCCCGCCTAACCTTCTGCCAATGCCATAGAATAGAAGTCATTCTCTTACGGAGACATGCTCTACATGGCCAGAGGTTACATACCAATACCCAAGTGATGATTATGTCATACACTTCAAGTCAGAGGTATAGCTCCGTTAGTATTCCATTAGTATACAAATCATGCTTTACTTAGCCAAAGGTATAAAACCATAACAATACGAGACATGCTCTACATGGCCAGAGGCTCAACGCCAATACCAGAAGTGATAAGAGACATGCTCTACATGATCAACAATATAAAATCAAAATAACTCAGGAAAGCATATAGCACATATAACACATAACATACAATTTTTCCTATATATTAAACTCACCTTGAAATAACCGGGGGTCAAAATAATAATTTGTGCAGCATTTCGGCTCTAAATATGACTTTATTCGTTGAAAACCGGGAGATTTATTGAAAAACCCGGCTCTGCAAATGTAGACCTTCAAACCGAAAAGATAAATTTATCGGGCTTCATGGGCACTTCGGGGCGTGTTTCGGGTGTTAAAAATGATATCGGGGCTTCGGGGGATGTCAAAATAATAAAAATATTAAAAAGGGGGTGAAAAATGGCTAATTTCCCCATTTTACTCGAGAGGGTTCGCAGCCCTCCTATTTATAGGGTGAGATCCGAAGTCATCGGCCGAGAGGGGTGAGTCAGCGAGGGCAGGTGGCATCAGAAGGCGAAGGCACGCGGTGACGTCGGATGCGAGACACGAAAGCAAGCTCGGACGCGGGGCACCTGGTGCGAGGCGCGTCAGACGCGCATTGGACAGCTGTTCGGATGAATCAGAAGGCAACGCGTCATCGGCTGGGTCTTCGGCACGGACACGTGGCGCGCATGACTCACCGAAATCGGCCTTATCCTTGCGAGGTTTCTCGGAAATTGTGCCTCGAACTTCTAAAATCCGTAACTTTCGCATACGGGCTCCGTTTTTGACGTTCTTTAAATCCACGCGTAGGCGGGAATATATGATGGGTTTCGAGCACTACATCAATCCTATGGTGTACATGCAAACCCTAATAGCTTTGGATCTAGTTTGTCTAATAAACAAGCAATTGATAATCCAAAGCCATAAACCCTAGATCTAATTCAACTATAACTGAAATTAGGGTTTAGATCTTACCTTTGATTGTTATATAGCAATAACAATCAATCCTTGGCTTCAGAAAGCTTAGTGCCTCAAGTGTTGCACCTCTAATGGAGTCACAAACATCACTAAGCAACTTGGATGAAGAGGGAGGAGAGAGGAGGCACCAAAAACGGCTGGAAACCCTAAAGGAAGTATTCACCACGTTTTTGGGGCCATAAGGGTTCCTTATATATGCTGGCTATTAGGGTTTACAGCTAGGAAACCCTAATCTGACTGCTTAAGCCCTAAGAAGCCCATAGACTCCCTCTTTAGAAGCCTTGGACGATTTCTAATGGGTTTCCCCAAAGAATTCATCCACTCCAACTTCTATGGAGTCCATTAGCCCATCTATGTAATTATCTTATAATTACACAATAAGTCCCTTAAGTTTAATTAATCTCTTTTAGCCACAAAATTAATTCTTAATTAATTCTTGACTAATATTAATTAAACAATATGATTTCTCCTTTAATATATTATTCTCATAATATATTAATAAATCATAATTAAACCTTTCTCTTCTTAATTCATCCTACATATTGCTATGGTGAAGGCAACCCAAAAGGCCCATGCTCACAATCGGGTCAAGTATATACCAAAATAGTTATGGACTAAGACACTAATCCAACAGTCTCCCACTTGGATAAGTGTAATAACTATTTTTCATAACTTCAGAACCTGATCAGCAATCGTAGCTTTCAAAAGCCGTTGTCAACTCTGATCTTATCAGATACGCGTGTCCTTTAGATAAGGGATCATATATTCCTCCATTCTACAAGATATCGTATAGACATGAGACATGGATTTAAATCATTCTCTCTGTCTATGTATTGTTTCCCGACATCTGATTTATGACGACTGACAACAGACTACAATTGAACACATCAACTTAGTCCCGGCTTGGCCAAGCGCTTAGGGTGTCATCACTAAATCATCGAGGGGCCCACAGATATCGCTTTTATCCCACTTTGGGTAAAAGGAATGGATAAACTTTGACTCAAATGCTTGCTTGCACCTACTAATCAAATCGCACGCAACAATAAGTTTTATAACACCAAGTTACTGGTGCGTTTACTTATCATCAATGTGCAACCGACCAGCAAATAACAACTAACACGTCTCGGTTTCAAGAATATACAATGTGATCGTCTCACTAATCACCCGTGATAAATCCATGAAGTGATTCAAGTGAGCGTGGGATTAATCCAATACTTTAATCTTATCAAAGCACTCATGAACTCTGCAGCAAACTTGTGTTATGTCTAAACAATTTAGACAATCTGCAAATAGATTCATGACAGTGTTCCTTCATACCTACTTCCAACGTATGACCGACTGTGGAGGTTCGAATAACCCAGTTATTCTGGAAGTCAAAACATGCAAAGTGAAACGCAATAATAATATTAATCCTATATGGCCCCAAAACTTTTGAGCGTAAATAAAACACTTTTATTTAAACACCATATTTATTACTCATTATTCATTGCTTACTGTTTCAAAAAATCAACTTATTACTCGAATTATAACCACAATTGTCCCATGCTCCAAGCATGCACAATTTGGTTTCCTATGGTCCATACTTTGTGAAATAGATCAATTGAAAAACCTTTCCAATAAAACTCATTTCACAATCCCCAATCCTTATTATTAGTATAAGAATACCAAATTGTTGCCACTTTTAGAATATGTCAGATTCTAACATTTTATGCAATGATTCTTTCGTAATGTCATAGCACAAAAGTCACCAAGACCCGGCTACTGAAATTACAAGGTATTCTATCGGAAATTGTTACAAGACAATTCCATAGACGTGAAGTCTCACATTCAAAGTACATTCCTTTGAACATCCTTCTCGCATAAAAGTTTCTAATCTAGACATATTTCTTAATATCCAACTCCCATTAATGGAAACACTTCCATATTTGCCATATGACAACTCATTCTTAATAGAATCTTATCTATTCATAATAATGTCAATATAGTCCATCCAGTACTATACTTCCAACTACTCACAAGCGACTAATCCTCAGTGAACCTCAGATCGTCCTTTGATAGTTGTTTAATTATTTTAGTCAAAACCGATTCTAGTCCTTTTTCCCTCTTAATGCCCTAGGCATTTGGAAAATTTTAGAATGGTCAAATATTATAGCATGTGCAATCGATCCTATACCCGAAGCGCATTGGACACGATGCACAATGTTTCACATAAAGACGTGATACTTTATCAGCCTTCTGCCATAATATTTTATGTGCCCTCTTCCCACAATTCGAACTATGAAGAGGGATGCCGTAATCATAATCGAATTTTGAGAATGCACTATGTATCCTTGACTAAATTTATTAAGGTTTCTCGATCTAAGCTTTAGAATTTTGAAATGAAGTATAATATTCTCTCCCTTAATTATAGCAAAATAACTTTTCAACCCTTGCAACTTTGCAAAGTGAATCTTTGTTTTCTATAATTAATATTGCTAACTTGCAATACTTACCATAATAATCATGCTCCCACTAACATGATGATTATTTTCTTACCAGCATAACACTTATGCTCCCACTAGCTTTGACATGTATTCAGAAAACAATTGAACTTCCAGAAAAACAATGCTTATTGAATTCCTTAAGTTTATATTTCTAATACCTAATGCTTTGATAAGCCTTTATCTAAGCTTTTTAAGCTCATACACCTTTCCTTAGATAGCTCACATGTGTGTCTAAACAATTCAAAATTTATGTTACTAAGCCCCAAATGTTCAGACCAATTGCCAAATCTCACAATTCGAACTATGAAAAGGGATGTCGTAATCATAATCGAAATTGAGAATACAATTTTCACAACTGCTATCTTCTTAAAATATCTCTTAGTGAAAGCATTTCCTCACAATCATTTTCATGAAGGAGGGAAACCTTGTGACACTTAGATTTCATGATGTATGTGTTCCTATCAATGTGAATTTGCCACAACCATAATCGTAAGACATGGTTCGCGACAAATCCAATCTCATATGGGCTGAACTCATTCAAACTCGATTCCTTGCCTCATGGTAGCACGAATGCCCACCATGTCTTCCAAGCAACTCACCCCTACATATCAATGTACTTTCCATTGATCAAGGTGCTTTGTTTTTATGCAATCAAATGAGAACTCATAGAACTCACATACATATTAAGCTTAATTGGAATGGCACAGAAACAAAATAATGTTAACACGATAGGTTATAAACCTCAAGTCGTGCGCTAGTGATGATTAACTAGGTTTACTCTTGATTTGTTCTTGAAACTTTTCAAGACCATTAAGACTCCCACTGACTCCTTGACATATAAGATTCTCTTGTCAAGAATTATTTCTTGAGAAAAAAATATTCAGGAGTTAGTGTAGCCTTTTGTCAAGTTTAACACTTCACACAATTGGTCCTGGTTGGTCTTTGTCTTATCCAAGACATCACAACTTACCAATTTCAAATGTGCAAGAATAAGAAAACTTTTCCAAATTCCACATTTGACGAGTGTTATAAACCTACTTAAGACTTGTCACTCATGTCAGAATCTTGAAGTAAGACTTGATTTTGGAACGAAGTATGATTGACTTATTGATTTAACTATTTCCATAATTCTCGATTCCTCTTCTTAGATATACAAATGCACTAAGACTCACTTAGAGGACCAGTTGAGATATGGTTCTTAATTATTAAGACTTATCATAAAACACAATAAAAGGTACTCTCCCTTCTTCTTAGAATGGAGAAACTTTTATCTTTCTGCCTACTTGATTCTTCTTATTCGTTCTCCTATTGACTGAAACTCTTTCAATCAACTCAGAATTATACTTAATCTTATAAGTATAACCATATTTACTAAACTTTAGTAAATCATGACGAATATCTTTATCACTCTTGTGGTGGACTTGATCAATGCACAACCTAGTGTACTCGATCTCCTAGTCCTTCTCTTGACACTTTGTCAAAAATAGTCTAATTTCCAAATATGAAGTTTCTCATTCATCACGCAACCTAGTTGTATGATTCCAAGTTTCTGTACAATTGAAACTTGGGCGATGAGAATCTTCCCTTATTTGGCAAATTCTCGACATTTCCACAAACAACATAATTAAGAATTAAACCCATTATTGCTAATAATAGAAACAATTAAACATCAAATTTTCATACACACCATTGCAAGGATAAATAAATAAGACAAAATCAAAATTTATTTTATTGCGGAAAAATTTGTCCTTACAATGCAATTCAACTGAAAAACTATGCTATTTCATATTTCTTATCATTCTATCCTAACTCTAGAGTAGCAGCTCAAAAAATCTGATCTTCGAATCCATGCGATCGAAATCCATTTCTTCATGATCAGATTCAGCATGCTTCATCCTTAAGTTTCCTTTCTTTTCTTCGATCCTGCAAAACATCAAAATGTAATCTTATCACATCATGTATCAAGAATCAAAAAATAGGAACTTACAGAGTTAGTTAGTGGATTTTACCTGAAGTAGAGCCATACGTCTTGACTCTCCCATCTCTTAGATCACTTAGGTAAACAGGGCAACTTCGTCTCCAATGCCCCTTCTCTTGGCAATAGAAGCAAATGGACTCTTTTGGAATGGCACAACTAACTATCTTAAAATTTACCTTTTCTGGATTTCCAATGTCACCATTTTCAATGTCCATTGAAGTTTGGGAGTTTGATTCACCAGAAAAATTTGCTTGATCAGCACGCTATAGCATTGCTGATTCACCAGCTATAAGCAAATAGGTGACATCAATGAGGGTCACATCGTGTTCCATCATATAGTACTCTCTTACGAACTCACTATATGATTCAGGAAGCGACTGAAGAACCCAGTCAACAGCCAACTCACCAGAAATCTCAACACCCAACATCCTTAACCTGTCAATGTGTGACTTTATCTCCAAGACGTGTGTACACACATGTTTCCCATCTTCGTGTTTACTTGCCAATAGGGCTTGAGTGAGCTTGAACTTTTCAAGCCTTTGAACTTGTGGTTTAGGGAGAATAATTGGAGGAGGTGGAGGAAGTGAAGCATGACTCTCATTTCCTTGATCGTATCGTGGAACGTCATTTTCATTTGGAAAGCTTGTTCCAAGGGACTTGGGAAGATCATTGTAAGATTTAAACATCTACAAAACGGGAGAAAAATCAAGTTAGTTGATAAGAATCCTTGATGTAACACCCAAATGAAACTAGTTGTAGAATATTTGAAGGTACGTAAATGACGATTTACCAATTTCCACCATGAAAAACAAAAAAAGTTTAAGTTTTAAATGAATTGAAAGTCCTAGATCTTTTGAGATTCATTGAACCTTTCAATGGCACGTTTAATCTCGATTATTCCCTTCAAGTTTGTGACTGGGATGCCGAGGATCACAAACAAGGTGTGAATAACCGTGCGAATCACGTGGTGCACTCAATGCCACTATCACCTAATCAATGTGTCGGTTAACCACACACGCTCCATTGATCTATGATAAACATCGAGCCACCCTTCACTACCAATGTCAACCCCAAATTAGTGTGCCGTTTAACCACACACGCTCCACTAACGTTTGACAGGGGTACGAAGTGTAATTCCATGGATTAGCATACAATTTCACATTTTGCCTAAAGTAATTATGATTTGGGAATTTGTAAAAGCATTTAGTTACTTTGTACTTCATTATACTTATAATGGAAGGTTTCGTCCTATCCTACCCGTTCGGCTAACGACCCTCCACTAGTCAAGAGTGCGGTGGGTAAGAGTGGATACCCATTCAATCGCCATTTTATAGGCAATTTCCTTAAACACCCCTTATAGAACAGCTTCGTGAATGAGGCCTACTAACGGTAAGATTGACTGTTTACTCATACATATATATATATATATATATATATATATATATATATATATAATATTAGACTTTTAATGTTATATATACTATAGGGTGTATTTTACACTTTTAAAATACTAGGTGGTCTAATTTAACAAATTATACTTTTAATTTAATTAAATGTAAACCAAAACTTTATGGGTTTATTAAATCTGTTTTAATTATACACCTTAATTAATTAATAAGACCATAAGGGTGTAATTTGAACTTTTTCAAAATACGAGGGTTTTAGAATTTAACATTTTAAAATTAATCTTTTAATCAACTTTTAAATTCCAAAAGTTGAGGACAAGTTTTGAACTTTTCAAAATATTAGGGTTTAGAATTTAAATATTTCAAAAATTAACTTTTAATCAAAAAATTTAAATTCCAAAACTTGAGGACAAGTTTTGAAATCTTTCAAAACATTAGGGATTTAACTATTCAAATTTCATAAACAAAACTTTTAAGTTTAAATTTAAACTATAAAACCTAAAGGGGAAAATTGAAACTTTTTCACAAGATAATTCAAATCTAAATTACAAATAATCAATCTTTATCTAATAAAACAAAAGATTATCTAAATTTTGACAATTATCTTCTATTTTGGCAAGGATAATCTCCAAATATTGATAAAAATCGGATTTTATTAATAAAAAATGTTTTAGGTAATTATCCACAGCGAAAACAGGTCAAAATCCCGAAATCAGCTCCATCTGACTCGCTGACTCGTCGAGTCAAGCTTGGACTCGTCGAGTTCACTATGGACTCGGCGAGTCAGCCAGTTGACTCGGCGAGTCAAGTCGAAAAACCTCAAAAATTTGATTTTTCAGCCAATTTTCAATCAAATAAGCATCAAATTCACTAACAAACAGCCCTAGGCTCTGATACAACTGATGGGTTTCGAGCACTACATCAATCCTATGGTGTACATGCAAACCCTAATAGCTTTGGATATAGTTTGTCTAATGAACATGCAATTCATAATCCAAAGTCATAAACCCTAGATCTAATTAAACTATAATTGAAATTATGGTTTAGATCTTACCTTTGATTGTTATATAGCAATAACAATCAATCATTGGCTTCAGAAAGCTTAGTGCCTCAAGTGTTGCACCTCTAATGGAGTCACAAACACCACTAAGCAACTTGGATGAAGAGGAGGAGAGAGGAGGCACCAAAAACGGCTGGAAACCCTAAAGGAAGTATTCACCACGTTTTTGGGGCCATAAGGGTTCCTTATATATGCTGGCTATTAGGGTTTACAGCTACGAAACCCTAATCTGACTGCTTAAGCCCTAAGCAGCCCATAGACTCCCTCTTTAGAAGCCTTGGATGATTTCTAATGGGTTTCCCCATAGAATTCGTCCACTCCAACTTCTATGGAGTCCATTAGCCTATCTATGTAATTATCTTATAATTAAACAATAAGTCCCTTACGTTTAATTAATCTCTTTTACCCAAAAAATTAATTCTTAATTAATTTTTGACTAATATTAATTAAACAATATGATTTCTCCTTTAATATATTATTCTCATAATATATTAATAAATCATAATTAAACCTTTCTCTTCTTAATTCATCCTACATATTGTTATGGTGAAGGCAAGCCAAAAGGACCATGCTCACAATCGGGTCAAGTATATACCAAAATAGTTATGGACTTAGACACTAATCCAACAATATATTCTACAACTTTCGTTTAGACTTCGTCGGCTAATTTTGACTTTATTTTTAATATTATGATTTTTAACAGACCGGGACTGGAAAATCCGTTAAAAATTCATAACTTCTTCATCCGACATCCGTTTTTGTCAGACTTTTTACTGTTATACTATTATTGACGTGATCTTCAATTCTCGTTTAGGTTGTGTCGGCTAAAAATCACTCGATCTAAAATTCGAGTTTTTAACTATCTACGAAGTCAGATTTTGACGTTCTTTTTATCGAACTTCTCAATTTAACGAATACTACGACTTTCATTTAGATCACTAAGGCTAAAAAGTAGTTTATCAAAAACTCATTTTTTACGTCATTCGGCGCCGTGCCGGTTTTGTCGTGAATCTTCGATTGGTCATAACTTCTTCGTTATAACTCGGATTTCGACGAGGTTTTCGCCTACATGTTTTTAACGAGATTATCTACAACTTTCAATAATAAAATTTTACTTATTTCAAATTTTCTATTTTCGCTAAATTTCACTATTTGGCTTTTAATTGGAATCTCATAAGACTTCCAATATTTTCTGAGTGATTCTAAATATAGTTTTACTTCAATTCTAGTAAAAACTATTCGTTAGAACTCAACACTCAATTTCACATAATATTTCATAATATTATTCTGTTTTATAATTTACAATACACGATTTCAAAACGTATATGTTACAAATACCTCCTCCTTTTGAGGATTTCATCCCCGAAATCATAACGATAAAAATAACTGGGAATATTTCGCTCTTATCTCATTATTATTTTCCTAATTATAATTTGGGCCTCGATGGTGTTTCCACTTGACGTGCACCAACTCCATGACATATGCACAAAGCATATCTTCTACCGTTTGAATTGTTCTTTCCGTCTGACCATCTCATTCTTCAATTCTCTGACTAAATTTTCGTCACTACATGACACATGGTTCTCTAAACCAATCACCTCACTTCGCATATCTATTTTAGTCGGACTCGATTCTTTACGACCATTAAGGTCTGAATGAAAATCATCTTCTTAGTCATCACCGAAACGAAGGTAATGACATACTCGAACAAAAACGGAATCGATTACTACCTTCTTGGTAACCTTGTGACTTTCCCTGATCCAAGTGTGAGTCGTGTGCTTCCAGTACTATAGGCCTCTACTACTATTCACATCTACTCATACTCGTCCCAAGTATTGTCTCGCAGTTTCCAAGTCACAATTCAAAATTACAAGGCAACTTATTACACATGAATGTGTTCAAACAAGTACATATGACAATTTCTCCTAGACTCAATTAGGGATTTCACATTTCTATCAAACATATCTTAGATTTCCTATACTCGCATTCTAAGATTCTTTTCATGCATATGCTCGATTTAGTATATCCTAATACTTTTTCATAGGTCGATAGAAATTTCACTTCCAATTCTTCATATAAATTCTTTCTCGGGTAGTGTCTACTTTGCAAGACACACTAGACCAGAATTTACTCTAGTATCGTGGAGACAAACGGTTTTTAACTACTTGCATCATCTTCTAACTCATGTAATGCACATTTGTTCATTTCATTATCCTTCCATGACATCGTCATTCCTGTATATGAGTAAGTCTTCTTCTCATGAGTGTATCTTTTAAGTCTACTTCATAGGAATCTATTATAGGAAATCTGTATTATAGTTGTATCTCAGCATGTTCTACTAGATTCAACTTGGTTCTCTGTCATTGCTAACTACAACATTTCTTCTCATACAATACTATAGGTGTATTTCTTCTTCAAGTAAGCATTCTACCTTACTTAAACAAGTAAGTTACTTAACCTTTTATTACAAAATGACTTAATTCACCATTCTAATCATGTATGTTACAGTTGGCTTAACACACAATGGAACTTCCATAAGGATGTGATAGAAGTCAATCATCACTCAGTATTATTAAATACTAAGTCTGAACATCTTGTATAGGGTTACTACTCGAACTACATACTACATCACAAAGTCTTGGCCTATTAAGTCTGAAAACTTCATTAGCCTTTCCTTTGATCTTCATTTAATTCTTCTAAATTTTGTACCACATTAATTTCAATACTGTCGAAGTATTTATCACCATCTTCGGTTCTTCTGACTCTATAAACAATCACTGTTTAAATCTGGATAATGGTCGAACAACTTCATGGATTTGTACCAACACATTTATCTTGCCCAAACGTGTTTCAAACGCACATCTTTCTTCCAAAGATGTTATTATATCATCAAACATACTTTAAATGTATAATACTGATGAGTTGAAAAACTCTTAGATCGATTAGATCTTTCAACAGGTTAAACAAAATAAGCAAAACAAACACAATAAGCAAGATATAGAATCAAATAATGCTTAATGATTCAAATGTAGTCACGCCTCAGCAGAGCTCGACAAAGAACTTCCACTGTAGAGGCGAGCTAGGGTTTGTAGTACAATGTTTGGAATAATAATCAAAGCGCTAATCATAAAGGCTGCATGCATGCACCTTAAATACTAAACCCTAAACAAAAACAATCACAGTTGGGCAGGCCCAACCGGATAGCAAAATTGGGCTAAGGACCGAGCCCATGACACAACACTTATTCAACCCAACAATCTCCCCCTTTGCGTCAAATGAGGCGAGAGATTATTTCTGTTGTGTAGCCTTCACTTTCTTCACAACCTTGAACAGCCGAGGAATGATAGCAAGAAGTGTCTGCCGAAATTGAATGTACCATCGTAGCATATCAGTAAACAACTTCTTGTCGGCTGCAGAATTGTGATCACAACGGTGAATGATCTCTAAAATATGCTCCAAGCAAGCTGTTGAGAACAGGTGCTTATCAATGAGAGCAAAGAGACATTTTTGACTTTCACCTCTAACAAACATCATCGTGTGAAATTTTGGGTCGATTTTACCCTTGACCATTGCGTTCACATTGCCAGTTCTTCCAATAGGTTTGATCGTTGGTCGCTTGTGAATGGCCGATGCGATTTCTTGATCCATCTTCGCTACTTCATGGATGTAGCAGAAAAGCATTCGCTTGATGTGGCCAATAATCGGCTGATACTCCTGAGGGTTGGACAGCAGAATATTGTTGAGGAGTATCCAGTCGTGAGGATTAAGGTTCGGTAGATCAGCTAGGGAAAAATTATGAACCGAGCTATCAGAGCCTCGGGTCACGTTAAACTTGACGTTGAGAAATTTTCCAGCTGAATAAGTCTTCAGTACCTTAACCGTAGTAATCTTCTGTGAGTTCCAGGTTAAATACTGTGGCTGAGCGAACTCCAGATAAAATTCCAACAGATCCTGATCCACCTTCGGGTTTGGAGAGGGAACTACAGCAGTTGAGTTGAAGCAATGAAAGATAAATGCCTTTCGTGTGATTGGCATATCGAATTGAGCGTCCTTTGAGTTCTCAAGACCAAACGAGATAACAGGTTCGAGCCAATGAGTACTCGGTTCATCTATAGCTTCTGTCTGGAGCAATTCAATGGTCCATTCTGGAAAAATAGACTTCTTTTTCTCCAAGAGCTCCTTTTCTTTGAGCTGCTTCTCTAATTCAACAGATTCCTTCTGAATCTTTTCCTCAAGCTCCTTATTTGTGAGCTTTGTTTTCTAAAAAGGGTTAGATGGATTTTCGCCCAAGATATCTTCAAAATCCTCATCATCATCATCATCATCTTCTCCAATCTTCTTATTTTTCTTATCCCTTTTGCTGACTGAACCTACATTATCCTTCGGTGCAGCTGTTGATTTGGGTTCGGGAGGAGGTTGAGTGTCATCCTTGTCAGCTTGAGTAACCTTTTCTCCCCCTTGTTTCGGCTTGACAGAAGTCACCGAAACACCCTCTATCCGACTCAAGATATCCAACGCTGGTCTGAGTTTTTCGGCTAAATGGCGTCTAATGGATATAGTCAGAATCGTGGGCTTCAAGAAGGTGTAACAAAATAGAGTGAACATTTCCTACAGAGCTGCGAATAACTTCTCTTTCAGACTTTAAATCATCTAGCTCTTTGTTGCAGAGCGAAGCTTGAGGTTTTGAATTTTTAGCTGAGAAGTACGTTTGTCAAGCTCATCCATAATTCGATTTTCAACAGCAAGTTTGGCTTCCAGCTGTGTCAACCGGTCATTGACATTATTATGAAGATTTTCGTTTACAGCTTCAATGGCCCGGCGAGCGACTTCAAGATTAGACCTTTCAACTTCAAGAGAACGCTTGAGAGTATCAACCGAAGCATTCACAGTCTGAGAGTTCTTTTGAGTAGCAGCTTGCAAAGAATCGATGAATAATTGAGCCTCAGAAATTAGTTTTTCGACTTTTACGGTCACGTCTTTGCATTCTTTTGTGGAAGCCTCAACGGGAAGCGAGGCGTTCTGACATTGAGAAGTAGAAGCGTCAATGGCTTTTGCCGCAGTAGTGAGAGAGGCATCATGTTCTTGAACAACTGAAAAGAACAAGGCCTTAAGAGCGGCTTCAGAGTAAGCACCAGTGGAGGAGGAAGAGAGTAGCTGATCAAGCTTATCAGTAACCATCTTCAGATGGCGCTTGGTGATAGGAGCATCGTCATCATCGTCACTTTTCACACGGTAGGGACTAAAGTAAGTGGAGTCGAACTCCAAGTCCTCACCGCCAAGAACGGTATTGGTTTCAGTGGATGGAGTAGGTGATGGAGGTTTAGTAGTAACAGGGGTTTCGGGAGCTGAAGAACGAGCCCCCATATCAGATATGTTGGTTTGAACTCCAGAAGTGGTGGTAGTAGTAGCCTCAGTGAAGATAGGTGCAGAAATGGGAATGGTAGTGGATGGTTGAGATGTGATGATAGGAAAAATAGGAGGGATGGAGACAGGAACAGAAACAGGTGGAGGTGAAGGTGCTTTGGAATGAACAGGTGCCTCGGGCATAGGTGAGCGAGGTGGTGTATCACCACGAACCGAACCTTCATCTTCTGAGCTTTCTCTTTCAGATTCACCGGGAGGAGGGGTGGGATGATTAGGAGGCACGTATTCCGAGTCAGAATCACTTGAGGATTGAAGAATCAGCCAGCGAGCAGGTTTCTTGCCTTTCTTTGGTTTTGGTTGAGAGGGTACTGCCTTCTCAGACTTTCACTTCCTAGGGGTTTGAACTTTGGAGACTTGACCCCCCTTATCCCCCTTTTTCACTTCTGCCCTCTTGTCTCGCTTTGCAGGTTTGTCTGCATCATCAATCGATTTTACCATGTCAGCAGTGACTTCCCTTGGACCGGAAGAGGGAAGCTTCTTGTATTCCTGAATAAGCTTGCTTGAAGGAGGCACAAAAGCGAACATCGACTCAAGAATGGACCCCACAAAATTAAACTTTGAAGGATGAGTAACGATGATATTGGTAGTGTGAAACGTAGCAATGGAAGAAAGCATTGAGTCCGCCATGATAGGAACATGGAAACGATCCATTGCCCACTGAGTAATAATAGTCCAGAAGCGAGCACAAGAGATTTCGGTGTGGCGAGATGAAGATGATAAACTCTGAATGAGTTGAAGCCATAAAACCATTCCATAATCCAGATTAAGACCGTGGTACACACCGTAAAGCAAAGTCATGAAGGACTTGCTTGCACCATCAGAGCCGGCACTCCGTTCAGAAAGCCCTTTGAACAGTAGAGTGAAGAAGCTATTCCATTGAGGAGGAAGGCAGGACTTTTTGAACTTAGTGATAGTGGTTAGGGTTTCAGTATACCCCATGTTGTAGAACATAGAGAAGAGCTGACCTGTGGCAATAGAGTCGGGATTAACCATGGAATCTTCATACGCAAGCCCAAGAAGAGTACAGAAACGATTCCTGGAGATCGAGGCCTTCTGATTAAGAATGTCGAAGAAGATTTTGTCTGCTCCCTTGTCATACGTTGCAGAGGAGTAGATTTGAGAGAGACAAGACATCGGCACGACTTCGACTGTGGTTAGGGCTTTAACGAGTGGGGAATATTTCAGGCATTCCACCACTTGATACATGTAGTTATCGTAAAGAAAAGGGGAGAGATCAGTCAGCAAGTTCTGATTGGGCTTGATGGCAAGAAGAGTGGAGTGTGTAGTAGTTTCTTGAACTGAGGATGACTCTGCCATTGATGAAGCTTGTCGAGCAAGAAGATGAACAGTAATAAATTGATCGCCTGCCTTTGCTCTAGAAGATTGAAGTGTGGTAAGGAACAGTCACACTGAAATCAGCCCTTATATACGATCTTGGAAAGAGAAAAATCAGAAGTTATGATTGCTTGAATCTTGGAAACGACTCCTGAAAAGGCGTGATTTGACAGCTTGCAACCCCGATAAAGTAGTGATGACGCAGGATGATGACCGATTCAAATTCTGGCGCCTTCCAACCTTATCCATAAATCAAATCACACGTTTAAACTTCCCGCTGAGTCAGCGGGTGAACCTCCAATAAAATTGCTAGTACCATAATAACCCAAAGACGTTACACCAACCCATCTCTTTTAATTTTGGAAACCATCTGCATTAATTCGCTAAGAACTGAACAAGACCTCTTTGTGAATATAGAATGTGTGTGCATAAGAGTGTAAAAGATAAAGAAATAAAGCAAACTTTTTGTGGGAATTTGTGATGTCTATTATGACATAAAGCAGTGGATCCCGGGCACGAATCTCTTCCTTCAAAGTCAAGAGAGACTTCAAAGTGTTTGTTTGGATTTCCGTTGAATTACGATCAAGTACTTGTTAAGAAGCATTGAAAGGCATCTTTTTAATTAAGGCTATTAAGGGTGGCTTTCGCTTCAATTCTTGATTTCGATACTTGATGTAAGACCGAAACAGAACGAAGTACTTGTGAGACCAATGTGGCCTGTTAAACAAGTAGGTAGGAAACATATTCAGTGACTTGATCATAAATGTGAGCAGGAAACCTCAAAAAAAAAATTAGATCCGTTTGGGAAGAAAAAGTCTTGGTGAAAAACAATTTCATAAGGATCGTGCAAAAAGAAAATTGAGATTTCATAAGGTGACATATAATAGCTAGAACGTTGAAGTGTTCACCGTTAATTCATTATGGGAGTTGGATTTTGGGTTTCACTTAATTCGTGGTGGATGAAAGTAAGATCATCAACACAGAAATTGTGTAACCATAAACCTCAATGGTTATTGCTGAGAGTCTGAAGGGTTACCAGATATGAAACGAACCGTGATGAAGAAAAATAAGGTGGTTAAGAGAACCGAATGTGCCACTGCCATAAAGGATTGACAAAGCAGAAAAACTCTTAACTCAATGTGAGAAGAGTAAGGCAGCTCATGATTAGAGTAAATATGACAGCCTGATTGGGAAGACAAGATTTGTATATATCAAGTCATTAAGGCTTTACTCAAAATCGATCGAGCCTTTGGTCAACATACAGCAGCATGCTTCTAGGGACACTTAGCTAGTACATAGATTAAGATTGATACCTGCCCCAGCTCCATCAGTGAGAGAAAGTAGTGTACAGAAAGTAAACAGAGAAAATTTTTGAAGTGATTAAAAAAAATATTTTTGTATTTTAGGAAATTTTCTGAAAAAGAATTAAAAACAGAAATAAAAATAATTTTGGATTTTATGAGATTTTCTGAAAAAGAATTAAAAACAAAAATAAAAATATTTTTGGATTTTATGAGATTTTCTGAAAAAGAATTAAAAACAGAAATAAAAATATTTTTGGATTTTATGAGATTTTCTGAAAAAGAATTAAAAACAAAAATAAAAATATTTTTGGATTTTATGAGATTTTCTGAAAAAGAATTAAAAACAGAAATAAAAATATTTTTGGATTTTAGAAGAATATAAAAGAAATACGTTAAGAAATATGTAAAGAAAGTTCTAAGAAAATAGTATACATACTATACAACCGAAACCATACGACAGAAATTAGAGGCGAAGTGAGACAGGTGAAACCGAACCCGAAATGGACCGAGCGTTCGCTCTATTTCGCTTGTAACTTTTATTGAAACACAGGAGATTTCGGTACGGATTCAGCTTCCATCATTCCTAAGCCATGCAATATTTTATTAAAACTTGCTTCAGGCAAGACCTTAGTGAAGATGTCAGCTAGTTGATCAGTGGTTCTTAAAAATGAATTTCAACATTACCGTCTTCCACATGATCTTTGATAAAATGATACCTCAGTGCTATGTGTTTCGTCTTTGAGTGTTGCACTGGGTTGTGACAAATCCTAATTGCACTTTCGGAATCACAATATAGTGGGATTTTCTTCATATTCAGGCCAAAGTCACGAAGTTGACTTTGTATCCAGATGACCTGAGATGTGCATGATACTGCGGCAATGTATTCTGCTTCGGCAGTGAAGAGAGAAACACATGTTTGTTTCTTAGATTGCCAACTTACGAGTTTGCCGTCCAAAAATTGACATCCTCCAGTGGTACTTTTCCGGTCTAGACCACATCCCCCAAGATCAGCATCTGAGAATGCTTGGACAAAGAATCCTGAGTTGGCCGGGTACCACAACCCGAGAGAAGTAGTTCGTTTTAGATACCGAAAGATGTTCTTTACTGCCAACAGATGTGGTTCACGAGGATTTGCTTGAAACCTGGCACAATAACAAACAGGAACATTATATCTGGCCGACTAGCAGTGAGATACATTAGAGATCCTATCATCTGACGATAAAGAGTCACGTCAACAGCTGGTTTGTCCAGAGAAGGTGTTAGCTTTGTGCCAAACGCCATAGGAACCTTCACTTTTGAATCTCCCAACATTCCAAACTTGGCAAGCAATGTCTTCGTGTAGGCCTCTTGATTAATGAAAATGCCTTCGGGTCCCTGTCTTATATTCAGACCAAGGAAAACGTTAATAGGACCCATTGAGCTCATTTCAAATTTAGTTTCCATCAGCTTCCTAAACTCAACAGTTAAGCTAGGATTTGTGGAGCCGAAGATGATGTCATAAACGTAAATTTGAACGATCATAAGGTGGTTACCCTCTTTCTTGCGAAAGAAGGTTGGGTCAACCAAACCTTGTTTAAATTTAGACATTTTCAAAAATATGGTAAGAGTTTCATACCAGGCCCGTGGAGCTTGTTTGAGACCATAGACAGCCTTGTCCAAGATGTAGCAGTGATCTGGATATTTTTCGTTCACAAAGCCCGATGGTTGTTCTACATACACAGTTTCTTCCAGTTCACCGTTTAAGAAGGCACACTTTACGTCCATTTGGAAGACTTCGAAGTTTTTGTGTGCCGCGTATGCAAGAAAAATGCGAACCGAGTCTAACCTCGGTACTGGAGCGAAGGTCTCTTCATAGTCTATGCCCTCCTCTTGACAGTAACCTTTTACAACCAACCTCGCCTTGTTGCGTATGACATTCCCTTCCTTATCCATTTTATTCCTGAATACCCATTTTAAACCAACCACTGAAGCATCTTTTGGTGTCGGAATCAGTCTCCACACTTTCTTTCGTTCAAACTCATTGAGTTCATCCTGCATTGCATGTACCCAATCAGAATGATCAAGTGCAGTCTTGACTGTCTTCGGTTCGACTTTTGAGACGAAAGAGTTAAACATGCAAAATTCTACTTTAGAGAAAAGTGTTGTTCGTTTCACTTTTAGTTGAGATCTTGTGAGAACTTTTTCCGAGGAATCACCAATAACTTGTGATTGAGGATGATCTTTGGTCCATTTGATGAGTGGAGGATAATTAGGATCGAATGAAGGATCCAGTTCAGCGTTCACTTCTACTTCAATCTCCGACTGAGTGTCATCATCGTTAATGTTCACATTCCCCCCTCGAGGGGTGATACTTCCTCTGTTGCAGGATTAGAATCTTTCACTTCGAAAGATGAGACTTCCTCAGTTTCAGGATCAAAATTTTCCACTTGGACTTGACTTTCGGTTGCAGAGTTCTCCCCCTCGAATGTTGAATCTTGATTGGGAAGATCAGACGAACCCTCCTCCTGAGCATGAGAGCAATCCTTTTGAGGTTGACTCGTGTCTGGCTTGTTGGTTACAACAGGCTGGTTTTCTTCCATATTCGCTGCAGCTTCATCGATTATCTTCTTCAAGTTATCTACCTTGTTGTCTGCAGCTTGAGATTCAGAGAGAATGGCCTTTTCGGGCTCATCAAACAGCAGCATGTATTGTTCAAATAGGTTCGAAATAGGTATTGTAACTTGACCAGAACTTGGAAATATGTCCCCCACAGAACCTTCGGTGGTTTTGAGTTTCTTGACGTAGTTATCGTCGAAGGTAACATAATAGGTCTCCTCGATTTTCTTTGAATGTTTGTTGAGAACCCTATATGCTTTTGAGGTTAAGGAGTAACCCAGAAAGATTCCTTCATCTGCTTTCACATCAAACTTATTTCGGTGCTCCTTTGAATTAAAGATGAAGCATCTTGAACCGAACACATGGAAAAACTTGACATTTGGCTTTCAGTTGTTTAAGATCTCATATGGAGTGATCGAAAAGCGTTTGTTGAGATAGGATCTGTTCTGCGTAAAGCATGCAGCAGCAATGGCATCAGCCCATAAATACAGAGCTAATGAAGCGAAGCTCAACATAGTTCGGGCTGCTTCACACAGAGATCGGTTTCGCCTTTCGACAATACCATTCTGTTATGGAGTATATGGAGCCGAGAAGTTGTGAGTAGTCCCTTTCTCTGCAAGAAACTCTTCAAATTCTTTATTCTTAAACTCCAATCCATTGTCACTTCTTATGTTACGAACGACCTTTCTTAGCTGGACTTCTATTTGCTTGATAAAGAGTTTAAGTTGAGGAGTGGCCTCCGATTTCTGCTTCAAAAAGAATACCCAGGTAAATCGAGAGAAGTCATCTACTACAACAAGTATATACTTGTTGCGACCAACACTTTCGATTGATGAAGGACCACATAGATCAACATGAAGTAATTCAAGTGGTTCAATAATTTTTGTGTTGATGCGAGAAGGATGACTCTGTCGACTTTGCTTTCCCATTTCACATGCAGCACACAGGTGTTCTTTATCGAATTTCAGAACAGGAAGACCTCGAACGTGATCCCCAAGTACCAGTTTGTTGATGTCTTTAAAATTCAGATGGGAAAGTCTTCGGTGCCATAGCTAGCTTTCGTTTGAATGAGCTTTTGACAGTAAGCAGATTGCCGGTTTTCCCCGTATGGGATTGAGATTCAGAGGGTACATCTCTCCTTTTCGCTTTGATTTGAGCAGAATATTGTTTGACTTCTTTTCAATAATCTCTGATCCCTCGTCGTCGAATGACACCTTTAGCCCAGTACCAACTACCAGTTGAGAAACACTGATAAGGTTGTGTTGCAAACCCTCAACATACGCCACTTTTCTTATCGAGAACTCGCCATTGGTAATCATACCATAACCTTTGATTGTGCCATAAGAGTTGTTACCATACTTGACACTTCCACCATTTGTAAGGGACCGAAACTCCCTCAGTTCTTCCCTTCTTCCTGTCATGTGACACGAGCAGCCACTGTCTATGTACCAATCATCGTCAAACTGCTCGTCACGTATAACCTGCAAAATTTAAGCAGATTTAGGAACCCAAAGTTTCTTGGGTCCTCGTGAGACTTTTATAGAGTAAGGAATTGTAAGCGAAACATCAACTAAAAAGGTTCTTTTTGTTAACGTTGTTTCATCTTTTCTTTTTAAGGTGAAAACTTTGATTTTATCTGATTTAAACACTTTAGGTGGTGTTGCCAAATATGTGTATTTTACGTTAGCATACTTTCGATCAACATCAGGCTTAATTGACGAATTCTTTGCATTTTCTTGACAAAGTTTTTCTTTTCCCTTTTGATCATTCTGTAAGTGATGGTTAGAACTGGGGAAATTAGATTTGGAAACGGAGTTCTCTTTTCGGATGTAGCTCTTTTGTGGGTGAGAGCCAAAATCACTTTCCCTTCGGTTCTTCTCGCTGATTAGTCTAGAACCGAAACCACCCTTTTGGTTTTTCTCCTCTTGAGAACCGAAACCTTGAGTTCGGTAGATATTCTTTGATGGACCAAAACTCTGTTTTCGGTTGGATTGATGATGAGGACTGAAACTCTCTTTTCGGTTAGGTTGGTTCTGAGGACCGAAACTCTTCTTCCGGTTAGATTGATTTTGAGAATCGAAACTCTGTCTTCGGTTGTTTGCTCCATGCTGAGTGTGAACGCTGGAGTTTTCTTTTCCTTCTTCCTTTTGTTTAGACGGTTTTTCATAGCGAACGTAGTTGGGATTTTGAGATCGCCAGAACTGCTTCCTTTCAGTGAGGTTTTTCTTGTACCTCACATTCCTTTGATTCTTTCGTTCTTTCACCTGTTTTGGATTTCTATGAATGTTAGCCTTTTTCTTAGATTTTTCAACAAATGCTTCGCTCTTAAGTGAAGAGGTTTCGCTAGTCACTATGACTTGTTCGTCTGAAGGCATTTTGGCACCACATGTACTAGGTTCATCAAAACGAGAAGGATCATTAAGTGGTTCTACCACATACCTTCCTTTTACTCTCCACGATGTTTTCTGTGACATATCTATTGTTTCATCGGCATTATCAATAGGTGCTGACCAGAAATATTGATCACATCCTTCAGCATTATCTTCTGCTACTATTGCCGTTAGTTCGACTGTTTGTTGCTGAGTAACTCCATTAACTTTGTACACCTGATTTGGAGTCGTTTGGACCTTTTGATACTCTACTGCCTTTTCTTTAAGGACTTTGGTCTTGTCTTTGGAGAAACGAGCGAACTCAACCGAATTTTCAGAAATAAGATTTTTGTTAGTTTCGGGTTCGCTTTTGACAAATTCTGAACAGTCAACCCCATCTTCCACAGAAATGACACTCATATCATCATCCTCATCGAATTCAGAAGTATTTTCAACATCAATTTTATTTTCTGAACTCAACTTACCATTCAACGAGTCAAATTTCTGTACAGTTTCGGTTTGGATTTTCAATTTGTCATTTTCATCCAAGAAATTTTTGAGCATGTCCTTATGGTCTTTGGACTTTATGAAGGACTCTATTTTGTCAAGACCAATTCTGTAAGCAGGAGAAATATCCTCAGAAGAAACAACATTTTCGCAATCATATGCATCGGCATCGATTTCATCCTCCTTTAACTCAAGGAAGGGTAAAATCATACGATGTATCTTCTTCCCTATTTGACAATCGAGATGTAATTGAGTAATATTGGTATATAAATGCTTAGCTATTAAACAAAAAACATTTCTTTGTTTTAAAAGCTTCAAATTATCTCTTTGCAAATAAATTGTTTCGTCCCTAGATCTAATTAACTCTTTCTCCTTCTGCTCAATCCACATTCGCCTCTCCTCACTCTTCGATGACACCCTGCTGATTTGATCAGTTAAGTTAGAGTTTGTGACGCGAGTTTGAGTTAAACTTCCACTTAGACTAGAAAATTTGGATTTTAATCCATTGAGTTCCTTTTCATAGTTGGTGATAGGGATTTTTAGAGAGATAAGAATAGATTGTACCTTCTGGATCAACTCGTTGCATTCGTTGATCTGCTGACTGACAGGTTTCCGTGCAAAACAGCGGTCTTCTCTCTCCTTATCTTCATCATGTCCCCCTTCAGTGGTATAGCCTTGCATGTGTGACACTCCAGAAGTCACCATCAAACACCTTCCTGCAGTATTCTCTTCCTTCACCAACAGAGCCCTGCCATGAGTCGGCTTCCTCACTTCTTCGTCCTCTGAATCAGTCGAACAAACTTCAACACCTCCAAATTCATCATCAGCAACATTTCCCTGCATAATGAGAGCATTCAGAGTGTTGTTAGATCTTGCTTTCTTCTTCCTGATTTCCTCCAAACGCCTTGTGAGGTTCGCTTCCTCGTCCTCATCCTCGTTCTTCTCATTCATCTTTCTCAGCATGCAGTCTTTAGCGAAGTGATTTTTACCTCCACAGCAGTAACAGGTAAAGCCAGAGTCACCTCCAAGTTTCGCTTCCTTCTTTGGTTCTTCCGTCTGAGAAACACTTTTCGGTTCCTCCTTTGCTTTCTCCGAGCTGTAACTGCCTTGCCAGTTTCGGTTCTTGTTTGTTGAGAACCTTCTCTTGATGAACTTCTTGGGATTTGACACCATCAGAGCATAGTCTTCACTTGTTAGATCATATTCAGATAGATCTAAATATTCTTCTTCCTCAGCAGTGTTCTTACCTTTTAAGATTAGGGCTAAGGATCCCATGCTAGAAACCACATTCGTTTCTTTAGTCAAGGCATTCTCATGCGACTTCAGTATCCCCACCAGTTTTGCAAGAGACTAACTTTTGAACTGTTCATGAGCCTTCACTGTTGACACTACAGCCATCCATTCCGATCTAAGGCCATTCACGAATGTTACCTTTTGTTTAATGACCATCCTTTCGATCCCATGCTTGATCATCTTACTTAAGAGATGATTGAAGCGATCGAAGGTTTGAACAAGCTTCTCTTCAGGCTTCTGCTTGAAATCACCAAATTCTGAGAGCAACAGTGTTTGGATTGAATGCTCAAGATCTTCATCTGTAGAGTATAATTCCTTCAACCTGACCCATATTTCTTTTGCTGTCGTGCAAGAGCTTACCAACCGAAACCTGTCTGACTGTAATGCAAACCTTATCATCCTTAAAGCTTTGATATTGCATTGAAACTTTTCCTTTTCATCTTGAGGTATATCTTTCACGTCACTGATGAGTTGATTATATTCCTTTTGAGTTTTGACAACTCTTGAGGTACTTGCATGAACGAATGGACCGACGGTGATCGCCTCCCAGATCAAGTATCCATTATCTTCCGAGCCAATCACGTAATCTTCAAAGTGATGTGCCCAGACCTCATAATCTTGAGTGTATAAAATCGGAATCATTGTCGTCGATCCTATGCTGTTTGAGATGTTGATTGGGTTTGACTAAGAATCGTCCATGGATGTGTCGATGTTTGTTTAAATACCTGATTAAGATCATACTTGTAAATAATGTTGGGGTAAGATCGAATATTTAAAGAACCACGTCAATAGCAGATGACGGCTCTAGTAATATCAATCTAAGCGGAAAACCCTAAGATCTTCTTCAACAAAAGAGATGTGTATGAATTACACAGTCTCCTGCTCTGATACCAATTGATGAGTTGAAAAACTCTTAGATCGATTAGATCTTTCAACAGGTTAAACAAAATAAGCAAAACAAACACAATAAGCAAGATATAGAATCAAATAATGCTTAATGATTCAAATGTAGTCACGCCTCAGCAGAGCTCGACAAAGAACTTCCACTGTAGAGGCGAGCTAGGGTTTGTAGTACAATGTCTGGAATAATAATCCAAGCGCTAATCATAAAGGTTGCATGCATGCACCTTAAATACTAAACCCTAAACAAAAACAATCACAGTTGGACAGGCCCAACCGGATAGCAAAACTGGGCTAAGGACCGAGCCCATGACGCAACACTTATTCAACCCAACAAATACCACTCTATTGGTATTAATACACTATTTACGATAACACTTCATATTTATTATTTTACGATATCCCGTGATCGTTTATTTATAAACTTATCGATGTCAACTATTATAAGTCTCTTTATCACTTCGAAAAGTTTCATGTAAATTCTATTACATAAATTTTTAGAATTCTGAACATAAAATTTTCTAAATCAAGGTCGGCAACAGACCTTAAAGTTTCTCAAATAATAGCAATATAGGTATGAAACCTAAAGCATGCTACATTTACTTATCATTTAACACTTAATAGAATATCAGGCATATCTCCTTTTAATATTCTAGTGCTTGTCCCCATTAGGTATTCAACCTAAAGTATACTAGATACATATCGTATCATCTTCACTTAACAATCCATGTTTAAATCTAGAAATTCTCAAAATTCCTAGTTCACATAAACTAATTCTCTGAAAATTTTGAAGTAACTTAATATATTAGAATACTAGGGTTTATCACTACCCAATACCCCACTTAAGTATTTCCTATGGTTTGTATCCATATATTTACAATGATTCAGTTCATATATTGAACTTCCAATAGTTTAAGTCTAAATACCAATCTGTGGTATTTAGTTCACTTAAACCACTGCTCTGATACCATGTTTAAAAGAAACCCTTTCTAAACTTTCATATTTCTGAAAGACCCAAACTTTCATACTTGACAATTGTTACTCCAAAACATGCTACATGCATATTTATAAAACAATATTTTACATTGATAAAGTGATTACAAAAAGATTGGATACAAACCGACTATGTTTAAATATTTTACATAACTACCCAGGATATTGTAATTTTATACAAACATAAACTGAAATACAAAAGTAATAGTAAAAACTATTCTACATCTTCCGACAGTATATAACTATACTGGGTGCGTATTGCCTGCAATATATTAAAACATTGGGAGGGGTAAGCGATAACGCTTAGTAAGTTCAATAATAGATACAATATAACGTTATGCCATATATATACCAATATGGCAGAAGCAAATAGGAACAAGGAACAACGAAGGCATATGTGAATCATGTGACAAACTTTCCATATCAATCGATGATTTGATTCAAAGATATACAATCGATGAGACATAACAATTTCTGATTAAACAATTTGGTAGATTTCAGGTTTTTACGCCCCGTCTAACCTTCTGCCAATGCCATAGAATAGAAGTCATTCTCTTACGGAGACATGCTCTAGATGGCCAAATGTTACATACCAATACCCAAGTGATGATTATGTCATACACTTCAAGTCATAGGTATAGCTCCGTTAGTATTCCGTTAGTATACAAATCATGCTTTACATAGCCAAAGGTATAAAACCATAATAATACGAGACATGCTCTACATGGCCAGAGGCTCAAAGCCAATACCAGAAGTGATACGAGACATGCTCTACATGATCAACAATATAAAATCAAAATAACTCAGGAAAGCATATAGCACATATAACACATAACATACAATTTTTCCTATATATTAAACTCACCTTGAAATAACCGGGGGTCAAAATAATAATTTGCGCAACATTTCGGCTCTAAATATGACTTTATTCGTTGAAAACTAAGAGATTTATTGAAAAACCCGGCTCTGCAAATGTAGAGCTTCAAACCGAAAAGATAAATTTATCGGGCTTCACGGGCACTTCGGGGCGTGTTTCGGGTGTTAAAAATGATATCGGGGCTTCGGGGGATGTCAAAATAATAAAAATATTAAAAAAGGGTGAAAAATGACTAATTTCCCCATTTTACTCGGGAGGGTTCACAACCCTCCTATTTATAGGGTGAGATCCGAAGTCATCGGCCGAGAGGGGTGAGTCAGCGAGGGCAGGTTGCATCAGAAGGCGAAGGCACGCGACGACGTCGGATGCGAGACACGGAAGCAAGGTCGGACGCGGGGCACCTGGTGCGAGGTGCGTCGGACGCGCATTGGACCGCTGTTCGGACGAATCAGAAGGTGACACATCATCGGCTGGGTCTTCGGCTCGGACATGTGGCGCGCATGACTCACCGAAATCGGCCTTATCCTTGCGAGGCTTCTCGGAAATTGTGCCCCGAACTTCTAAAATCCGTAACTTTCGCATACGTTCTCCGTTTTTGATGTTCTTTAAATACACGCGTAGGCGGGAATATATTCTACAACTTTCGTTTAGACTTCGTCGGCTAATTTTGACTTTATTTTTAATATTATTATTTTTAACAGACCGGGACTGGAAAATCCGTTAAAAATTCATAACTTCTTCATCCGACATCCGTTTTCGTCAGACTTTTTACCGTTGTCCTACTATTGACGAGATCTTCAATTCTCGTTTAGGTTGTGTCGGCTAAAAATCACTCGATCTAAAATTCGAGTTTTTAGCTGTCTACTACTAAGCTGAAACTTAGAAAAATCATAACTTCCTCATACGAAGTCAGATTTTGGCGTTCTTTTTATCGAACTTCTCGATTTAACGAATACTACGACTTTAATATAGATCACTAAGGCTAAAAGTAGTTTATCAAAAAACTCACTTTTTACGTCATTCGGCGCCGTGCCGGCTTTGTCGCGAATCTTCGATTGGTCATAACTTCTTTGTTATAACTCGGATTTCGACGAGGTTTTCGCCTACATGTTTCTAACGAGATTATCTACAAATTTCAATAATAAAATTTTACTTATTTCAAATTTTCTATTTTCGCTAAATTTCACTATTTGGCTTTTAGTTGGAATCTCATAAGACTTCCAATATTTTCTGAGTGATTCTAAACATAGTTTTACTTCAATTCTAGTAAAAACTATCCGTTAGACCTCAACACTCAATTTCACTTAATATTTCATAATATTATTCTCTTTTATACTTTACAATAAACGATTTAAAAACGTGTATGTTACATGGTTTGTAGTTTGCCTCTGCAACCACACGTCATGAAAGCTAACTCGATTTTCGAGATCCAATCCATGACCCCGATCGGATCTTCCTTTCCAATGAAAGTCGATGGCTTGCAAGTCAGAAAATCCTTGTACTTGCATCCATTCCTCTCGTCTCCATCATCCTGGTTGTTTTGTCGAACTATTGGTGGGTTGGCTTGACCAACGGTCCCACTGTAGTTCCCCTCCTCAGACTGCCCTTCGTTCAACTCGGGCTATTCGATTGGTATGGTAGCTTCCTCTCGATTTTGTTGGAGCAAACGTCTGGTTTCTTCCATTTGACGATCCAACATCATCTGGATCATTGCTTGCACTCCGGCCATCGTTATTGGCTCAGCAGCGGCTACCATAACCGGTATTTTTGTTCAATCACTGGAGGTTGGTTTCTGTTCACATTTGCATTCCCGACTCCACTGCGGGTTCTTGCCATTTTGATCTATACACCGAATAAGGTGAATTTAGATCTTTATTTAGGATAGACGTTTAAACCGTCCTTATTCCTTCGAAACGTTTACATGTTAGTTCTAATATCGTAGTCATACCTTTAGAATCCTAAACATATAAGGTTTCCAGATACGGTCGGCAATAGACCATAGATCCAAACAAATAACAGCATATCAAGCAGAAAGCATTTAGCACATAAAAGCATTTTAGGCATAATTCCTAAAATAAGCTAGTGCTCACACCTCACAATCATCGCTTAGCATTCTAAGTTTAAGTCTAGAAATCCTACAAATTCCTAGTTCGCTTAAACTAATGCTCTGATACCAACTGTGACATCCCCATTTTCCACGGCCAGAAAAGACCGATTTGTTCATGCTTGTTTGAAAATCCGAGTAACATTTTAAATAAAAGAGTTGCGGAATTTGTCCCAATACAAAAATATGATAAAGATTTATCAAAATCATTTCCATAGAAATGTATTTCATTAAAAGACTCGGGATGTCATGTTCGATACAGATCATAAGCATAAACAGTACAACATAAGCCTTACTACATTATTTCGTATTTACAGGCCTCTAATCCCTTATCTCTCATCCAAACATCTATGCTCATGTGCCACTTCCTGTAATACAAGAAACTGAGTGGGTCAGGCTTGGGAGCCTGGTGAGCACATAGGGTTTTCAACCCATAATAACTAAGTTTATTAACTTTATCAAACCAAACAAACCCGATTACCCGTTCCCGTTATCCTCACTTTACGTCCCTAAAACATCTAGCACAAGGGACCTAGTCTAAGGACTTTCATCGGGGTGACAACACATGCTTTGGGGATTCCTCAGCAATTCATGTCAAATAAGGCAACCATGTAGGGGATGGAGTACTGTTGGTGATCACACAGTTCAAATAAACACCTACAGGTTGCGAGCCTGCAAGCGTTCCACTAGACTGTCTAGAATAGTCTGTAGTCGTCATCTATACTCCGCTAGATGACTGGATCATCAATAACATCTATAACGAGCCTCTCATTATTTTATTTTGTCACACAGCAACTATTACATCTACCCATGTTTTACCTAACACATTTTGTAGATATAAAATACATATACAAATTAAATCACTTAAAACTTGTATAAAATCGTTCATCCAGCATAGATAGTAAGTATACAGATAATATGCACATGTAGCACGTAATTTATATAAAATACTTCATATCTATGTGTAAGCTGAAAGTAACTATGCGCTCACTTGATTAGATGGTTACTCGGTACTCGGACAGCACTTCGTTCTCCCAAAACAATTTTTCCTTGACCAAAACCTAGTATCAATACCACTATGGTTTAGTTTTAACGTTACCCGCGACTAATTAATAGTCTAGCTATTATTATTATTATATAAGCGTTAAACAACACTCTATATAACTCATAATAATAGCCCAAATAATTATTTTAAGGTCCTAATAATGTTACTATAATTAATTAGAAACTATATTAAAAATTGCGTAGTCGTTGCTCATTTACAACGGGTTTTTCATAAAAACCGGGTTTTGCTCGGAGCAGAGTTTCCGAACCGAAAGACCCTTTTTTCTTGGGACTCCGGGAGCCTCGGGGCTTCCTTCGGGTGCTAAGGGGTTTCCCTAGGGTTTATGGGGGTTGGAATGGGTTAGATAGAGAAAGAAGTTAGAGAGAGAATGAATTTTGGTGTGAAAATCCGAGCAATCTCGCAGCCCTTTTATAGGCGCCAGCCTCGGACGTACGCTGGGCATAGTCCTTGGCTACGCGGGGCGTAACTTCGGATAAGGGTGCCAGCTTCGCACCAGTTGGCTCGCACATCGGACTTGGAAGGGATAAGGCCAAAGGTATGTTGGGCGTACCCAACCTCGGACGCGGTGCGTATGCGAGGCGACGTGTCTCCATCCGAAGCGAAGCCTTGCGCAACAAGCAACGGCTCAGATGCGGCCACGTCATCACCTTTCTCGCAGATTCGCAATTCTGCTTCCCGACTTCTAAAAGTCATAACTTTCGCATACGAGCTCCGTTTTCGACGTTCTTTATATCCACGCGTAGGCGAGAACGTATTCTACAACTTTTGTTTAGACTCCGTCGGCTAATTTTGAATTTATTTTAAAAGTTATATTAACAAGCCGGGACAGGATTGGTCCGTTAAAAATTCATAACTTCTTCATCCGATGTCCATGTTCGTCTGTCTTTTTATTGTTATGATACTATTAACGAGATCTTTGATTCTCGTTTAGGTTGTGTCGGCTAAAAACCGCTCGATCTAATATTCGAACTTCGGGCTCTACACTGCTAAGCCGAAACTTCGAAAAATCATAACTTCCTCATAGAAAGTTAGATTTGGGCGTTCTTTTTATGGACGCTCTCGGTTTAACGTTTTCTAAGAATTTTGTTTAGATTGCTAAGGATAAAATTCGCTCTATCGTAAATTCACTATTTACGCTTCCCGGTGTCATGCCGGTTCCATCACGAAACTTCAACGGGTCATAACTTCTTCGTTATAACTCGGATTTCGGCGTTGTTTATATCCCTGGAATCCTTGTTTCGACCACTACAACGTTATGTAGACATATCGGGTTTATCCCACACTTTAATTTTGACGCTTATTTTTATTCTTTATGTATTACACATTTATAAATAAACAATAAGCATATAAATTCACATAATTCACATAATACTCAAATATTTCATCTTTCTTACTTCAAATAGAGTTACAATAGTTGACCTAGACTATTACATTGTATAAAAATGCTTAGCCCCGAAACCCGGGCGTTACAGATTTGGTGCTTCTGAACGCGTCATCTTAGAGAGTTGTCATCCGATTTAGGAAGCGGGGAAAGCTGGGCCCCACGTTCATTGGTCCCTTCAAGATTTTCGTGCGGGTAGGCAAGGTTGCATAGTTGCTAGATTTTCCTGATGAGCTCAGCCAAATCCACAACTCCTTTCATGTTTCTCAGCTTCGGAAGTGTGTGGCCAATGAGTCCGCAATTGTACCTTTGCATGACATTCAGGTTGATGATCGCCTGAATTATATGGAGGGACCGGTGGCGATCTTGGATCGAAAGACGAAGGATCTGCGCAACAAAGAAGTGTCTCTGGTCAAGGTCCAGTGGCAGCATCAAAGGGGTTCCGAATAGGCGTGAGTGCCTAAGGTGGAGATGCGAGAGCAATACCTTGATTTATTCGCGGCAGCAGACTTCAAGGACGAAGTGTATTTCAAGTGGGGGAAATTTGTAACATCTTGATTTCCAAGTATTTCGTTTGTCACCTTCAGTTGGTCTTGTTTTGCAAAGTTCGTCCCGAATGGCAGTTTCTTAATTTTTGTGGAATGGCATGCGTACGTTGGGCATACGTCTCGTACGATGGGCGTACATCTCGTACATTTGGGCATACGCGGCCAGGGTGCCAACCCAAAGTTTTAGGATTTGTACCCTATTTAAGCATCATAATAACTTTCCCTTCCTTAGCTCCAACCTCCATTCTTCCTTGACCTGATTTCAAAACCCTAAAGTGCGTGAGTGTATTTTAAGGCTCGGAGAGTCCTTTTGGTGCCATTTTGGTACTCTTGGTGGTGAAGGAAGAGCTTTGAATTTGTAGTGTTTCACTCAAGGCCTTAGATCTAGCATCTACACTCCCTTGTGCACCTCCTGGTGGTATTTTCTTCGACATATTATAGGGTGTGTTAAGTCATAAAAATATGATCTTCGACATTATTTTCTTCCCATGCATGATATAGGTTGTCTTGATGGGTCAAGAAGCTAGGTTTTCTGATGGTAAGGTCTTATTAGCCATAGAAAACCATAAAGTTGGAAACTTTGTGGTTAAGAACACCTTTTAGGGTCTAGATATGGATTTTGGACGTAACTTCTTAAGGATTAAGCAATTAACGGGTTGAGTTGGAGACAAATGCATACACTGGGCATACCAAAAGGTACGGTGCGCGTACGTGGTCAACCCTTCGTTGTTTTGTCAAAGGTGCAGTACACCCCACATACGAGTTGAATACACCAAACGTACTAACCGAGTTGACCCGGTTGACTTTGTCTTGGATTTTAAGCAAGATTTGACCTAGGGGCATTATGGGTATTTTGATCTGTATTTTGAGATTTGGTCATTGTACTTATCAAAGTGACTGGTAGAGTTGATTTTGGGGAAACATGCTTTTTTAGTTTTCGCATCTCTCTTTAAGGTGAATTGTCTTACTGTATCCATGGGTTGAAGGCACCAATGTTGGCCTATTATTGTGTTATTAGGATTATAGTTGTTATGTGGCTTATATGAGTTTACAAGATGGATTGAAATATACCCCAGGGCGGGGCCCACCGTTTTATGCTTGTGTTGAAATAGACCCCAAGACGGGGTCCACTATTGTATGATCGGGTTGAAAGATACCCGAGGGCGAGGCCCCAGGTCAGGGCCCATATTTGTTGATTGGGTTGAAACACACCCTAGGACAAGGCCCCTAGATGCGGTCCATATATATATATATATATATATATATATATATATATATATATATATATATATATATATATATATATATATATATATATATATATATATATATATATATATATATATATATATATCAGGATGGGTACATCCCCAGGGTTAAGCCCAGTTGTTTGATATGGTATGTGCTACTTTGGGGAAATCACTAAACTTTGTGCTTATATTTTACATCTATGGTTTCAGGTACTTCCAGTTCGAAAGGGAAGGACCCGACATGATAGTACATCATCCTCCCCACATGATTTCTGCAATTTGAATAATTGTACTCTACTTTTTTGAATATTATGATTTGGATTGGTTTCTGAAGCAATTGATGAATGATTTCATAGATTTCCAATGAAAAATTTTATTACTATTTTTGGGTTGTTAGATAATGTATCTTGTTATATATTGATTATTTGCAAATTCTATTAATTGGGTATGGTCGTTATTACCTTCTTATATTATCTTGGGAAATGAGTACTACACTTTTCAAAGTCACTATCCATAATCAACATAGTTTTTAGTTGTATTTCATATTATATGAGTTCTTTACTCCATATTGGTCATTAATGTAACACCCAAAAATTCAAGCCGATTTAAAACTTTTTAAAACATTTCAAATCATTAAAATCATTACAACTTTGTTTTCAAAATGTATAATATCAGAGCTTTCCCAGAAGCATAAACAAATCATGAGGAGCTGTACGATCACGCCTTCGCCTTGCCACGATCCCCTGATCTACCTGAAACAATAAAATGAAACTGTAAGCCCGAGAGCTTAGTGAGTTCCCCCAAACTACCAACGTCATACAAATATCATATAACAAATACAGAACAATATGCGTAAAGAGCCTTCAGCCTGACTGGACCGTCTCATAGGGCCTACAGCCTATGTGGACCGCTCCCGAGCCTTCGGCATGACTGGACCGCCTTATAGGGCCTACAACCTATCCGGGCCGCTCATCAGGTATGTTGGCCTTCAGCACAAAGCAGGACCGCGTCAACCCAACCCCCGATGAAACAAGCATGTGCTTATAAATATCATACGCTAGCTCATATCATATAACAGTCAACTGATCTAAAAAATCACTAATCATAACAACATCCAAATAGTCGGGATACAGACGTAATCGGTCACTAACATAGCTTCATCCTATAACCAGGGCACTGACCTAACTAGGTCACTAAGCGTAAGCATAACACCATCCTAACTACCAGAAAGTAATAAACATATCATGCCATAAACCAGATACACGCACATAGAGGGTCGGCCTTGGTGCCTTAGACCCTGTTGAAATAGTGAGGATAACTCACCTCACAAGTAGCTCGGAAGGTAGCGTCAAACTCTTCCAAAAGTAGCTCCAACTCCAACACCTATATTCACAAATCTCCTTTGCTATCAATATTCAATTTACCAAAATACCCTCAGAAGTCAACTGGTCAACCCTTGGCCAAGGTCAAAGTCAACTATCAAGGTCAACAATCCATGTTGATCTCAACTCGTCGAGTACCCTCAGCTACTCGCCGAGTTCTTGACGTAACTCGCCAACTCACCGAGTCACTCGAGTGACTCGTCGAGTTTCTAGTGTCAGTGGACGCAAACCCCTTGGACAACTCGTCGAGTTTTCCCCCTTACAACTCGTCGCGTTCATACATGTCCAAATGTTGGGAAAACTCTAGCCGACTCACCGAGTCATTCAACTGACTTGCCGAGTTCAAGGCAATCTTCATTGGACTCGCCGAGTTGTTCATCCAACTAGTCGAGTACAGGACTATCTTCATGAGGATCGTCGAGTTGACTATGTGACTCGCCGAGTCTCTTCAGACCTTCACCCATACAGGTACTTTTTAAGCCATGCAGCGGCTCCATATTGTAGATCCAACCTTCCAAGGCCTGATTATCACGTAAAGTTGCAGACTTTACGTGCATGCAAAGTTTTAAGGCCCTTAAATGACAAAACTAAGCTTGCAATGAAGTCTCATACTTGAGGGAAGGCTCATACTAGGCAAGGCTGATAACTTTATGGATCTAGAGGCCAAAGGGAGTCCAGATCTGAAGTTACAACTTCAGATCTTAGCTCAAACATAAGAAGCCTTTCATAAAACCCATCCAAAAGAGGTTAAAAGAGAGATGAGCCAAAGAAGCAGCTTAATACCTTCCAGAGAGTGGCAACTGATGAATCTCTTAGTTCCCCACGAGTTCCTAGCCTTGATTTCCTTGCTTCCCCAAGTGTTTCCTCCTCCAAGCTTGAACACACCAAAAGAACACACACACACTCGATTTAGGGTTTGAGAGTGACAAGAAGTAGTAAAGGGGAGGCTGGGGGAGGCCAATGATCCTTTAAATAGGGTGCAATACCCCGAAATTGAGGGTTTCATCTGCCAGCTCCTACTCGTCGAGTTTCTTCTTGGACTCGACGAGTAGGTCACTAAAATACGTGGACCAACCCGCTGCTACTCGACGAGTAGGGCAACCAACTTGTCGAGTAGACCTCGAATACAAAGAATTTCTTATTTAAATCAATACCTGAGAAACGGGGCGTTATAATTCTCCCCCACTTGAACTAGACTTCGTCCTCGAAGTCTGCCGTGGCGAATAGTTCCGGATAGTGCTCCAGCATCTCTATCTCTGGCTCCCACGTCTACTCGGACCCCCTATGATGCTCCCACTGTACCTTCACCAAACGTATCTCCTTGTTCCTCAGAACTTTCGCCTTCCTCTCCAATATGGCCACATGCCTCTCCACATAATTCAGGCGTTCATCGACCTGAATATCATCTAGTGACACCACTGCCTCCTGATCCATAATGCACTATTGCAACTGCGAAACGTGGAAAGTGTTGTGGATCTGACTAAGCTCCTCCGGTAGCTCTAGCTTGTAAGCCACCTTGCCAACCCTGGCAATGACCTTGAACGACCCAATGTAACGGGGACCTAATTTCCCCCTCTTCCTGAAGCGAATCACACCCTTCCATGATGATACCTTTAGGAGAACCATATCCCCCACCTAAAACTCTAACTCAGATCGACGTCTGTCGGCGTAACTCTTCTGCCGACTCAGAGGGGTCTGCAATCGCTACCTAATCTGCTGAATTTTCTCAGTAGTCTGCAAGACTACTTCCGTTCATCCCATCACCCTATGTACAACATCAACCCAACAAACTGGTGTGCGACATATCCGTCCATATAACATCTCGAAAGGCGGGGCGCCAATGCTGGAATGATAGCTGTTGTTGTAGGCGAACTCCACAAGCGGTAGGTGGGAATCCCAGCTCCCACCAAAGTCAATGACACACGCCCTCAACATATCCTCGAGGGTTTGAATAGTCCGCTCGCTCTGACCATCATTCTGCGGATGGAATGCTGTGCTGAAGTGCAACCGCTTGCCCAGTTCCTCGTGGAACTTCTGCCAGAAACAGGAGGTAAATCTAACATCCCGGTCGGAGACAATGGAGACCAGAACCCCGTGGCGAGCCACGATCTCGCGGATATATATGTCGGCCAACTTCTCGGCCGACAAACTCTCCCGAATAGCAAAGAAATGGGCACTCTTGGTCAATCGATCCACGATGACCCATATAGCTTAAAATCCCCTCGCCGTCCTCGGCAACTTGGTAATGAAGTCCATCATGATATGTTCCCATTTCCACATGGGAATCTCTAGAGGCTGCATCTTTCCATGTGGCCTCTGGTGTTTGGCCTTGACCATCCTGCAGGTCAAGCACCTCTCGACATACCAAGCGATTTCTCGCTTCATACATGGCCACCAGTAACTCAAACTCAGATCTCTATACATCTTAGTGGCCCCTGGGTGAATAGAAAAATGAGACTTATGAGCCTCCTCCATGACCGTCTGCCTGACCCCACCAGACATCGGAACCCATACCCGACTGCACCGGGTCAATAATCCTTGGCTATCCTGCACAAACCAGGTGTTCTCACCCTTGATCCTCTCCAACTTCCAGTTCTCCGGTCGCATGCCCTCAACCTGAGCATCTCTGATCAAACTCACAAGCGGAGAATCCACCGCTATCCTCATACATATCGCTGGGGTGGAAGACCCATCTAACTTGCGGCTTAAAGCATCCACAACCACATTCGCTTTACCAGGGTGGTAAAGGATCTAGCAATCGTAGTCCTTGACTACATCCAGCCACCTGCGCTGCCTCATGTTCAGGTTCGGATGATCGATGATATGTCTCAAGCTCTTGTGATCCGTGTAAATGGTACAACGGACCCCATAAAGGTAATGTCTCCATATCTTGAGGGCGAACACCACCGCTCCTAGCTCCAGATCATGAGTAGGATATCTCGTCTCATGCGGCTTCAGTTGCCGCGACGCGTAGGCTATCACCCGTCCTCTCTGCATAAGGACTACCCCCAAACCTGTGATGGATGCATCACAGAATACTATAAAATCCTCCACACCCTCTGGGAGTTTCAAAACTGGGGCCTTAAACAAACGCTGACGGAGGGTCTCAAAAGCCCTCTGCTGCTTAGGGCCCCAACGGAAATCCACCCCCTTCCTCGTTAGACGAGTGAGGGGTACCGCAATCTTGGAGAAATCTCGAATAAATCTCTGGTACTAACCGGCTAAACCCAGAAAACTCCTAATATCCGAGGGAGATCACGGCACCTCCCACTGCATGACTGCCTCGATCTTGGCCGGGTCGACCAAAATCCCTTCCTGGTTAACGAGATGTCCCAGAAACCGGACCTCTCGTAACCAAAACTCCAACTTCGATAATTTAGCATACAACCGTTCTCGTCTTAGAACTTCCAACAACTCCCTAAGTTGCTCCTCATACTGCTCACGGGTCTTGGAATACACCAAGATATCATCTATAAACATAATGACCGAGCGATCAAGCATCGGTCTGCCGACCCGATTCATCAGGTCCATGGCGCGTTGGTGAGCCCAAACGGCATCACCACGAACTCGTAATAACCATAAAGAGTCCGAAACGCGGTCTTCTCTACTTCCTCCTCTCTAACCCGGACCTGATGATACCCCGACCTCAAATCTATCTTGGAGAACCAAGATGCACCCTGCAACTGATCGAAAAGGTCATCTATCCTCGGCAGTGGATAACGGTTTTTCATCGTTAACTTGTTTAACTCCCGGTAATCATTGCACATCCAGTACGATCCATCCTTCTACCTTACGAAGAGGGTCGGTGCTCCCCATGGAGAGCTGCTAGGTCGAATGAACTGCTTTCCCAGCAGTTCATGTAGCTGTGACGACAGCTCCCGCATCTCTGGTGGTGCCAATCGGTAAGGCGCCTTAGCGATAGGGGCCGCACCTGGAACTAGGTCGATCCTGAACTCGACCTGCCTCTCCGGAGGTACTCCGGGTAACTCCTCCGGGAACACATCAGTAAACTCTCTAACCACTGGGACCTCTAAAACTAAAGTCTGATCCCTGTCCCGCGTATCCATCACATATGCCAAATAACCCGCACACCCGTGCTGAATACACTGCCATGCCCTAGCGGCTGAACAAAACCCTGATCCCACTCTGGTGCCCTCACCATATACAACCAGTTCTCCCCCACTTGGGGTTCGAACTACCACTCGCTGAACCTCACAGTCAATCATAGCACCGAATCGACTGAGCCAATCCATGCCTACAATCACGCAAACCTCCCCATGGGGATCAGAATCAAATCTATCGGAAAGGACACCCCGAAAATCTCCAATTCACACCCTCGATAAAACCGAAGAAGCAGAAACCTCGTGTTCGTTGGCGATAGAGACTCGCAACGGACACTCTAACTCGCCCACTGGCACACTGAACTACCTACTAAATAACTGAGATACGAAGGACCGACTCGCCCCCGAGTCAAATCAAACCAAATAAGGCAAAGAGTTCACTAAAAACGTACCTAATCATAGGTACAACAGATAAGCATAATATATTTCTAATAAATGAAATAAAGGAGAGAAAAATACCAGCAATCATATGTGGTGCTGCCCTGGCCACCTCTACGGTCAACTGGAAAGCACGGCCCTGAGCCTTTGGAGGCTCTGTCTTGACTAGCCTCCCATCCTGCATTCTCAATGGAGCCGGCGCTGGAGCCTACGCCGGCCTGGCTGTGAGCGGTGGACAGTTGGTCTTCACATGACCAACCTGAAGACAGTGATAGCATAACCTCATATTCGATGCAGGGGCTGTCTGGCGACAATCCCTAGCAGAGTGTCCCTCCTTTCCACACTTGTGGCACCCACTACCCGTCCGACAAACCCTGGGATGACTCTTGTCGCACTAGCCACAAGTGCGGCTCTGTTGGCCAACGATCCTAGCATCAGCGGTCTTAGACCGCTTAGGCGCCGGCTACGACTGCGCCGGGGCCTTCCGTTGCTCCCTCATCTGCAGCTCAATCTCCAACTCACACCGCCTAGCACCCTCTTGCAACTCTAAAAGAGTATCACATCGCTGGGTAGACACAAACTGACCGATGTCAGTCTTGAGCATGCTCAGATAACGAGTCATCTGGGCCTGCTCAGAAGCAAACACCGGGCAGAACATCACCTTCTCTGTGAACATGCGGGTGAATGTAACGGGCACGGAACATGTCCCGGAACTTCTCCCAAGTAACAACAGCTCTCTGATCATCAGTGTACGTCCTGG
The DNA here is from genome assembly GCF_052849685.1 of Lactuca virosa. Taxonomy (NCBI): domain Eukaryota; kingdom Viridiplantae; phylum Streptophyta; class Magnoliopsida; order Asterales; family Asteraceae; genus Lactuca; species Lactuca virosa. Next base: position 295,005,998 of record NC_136434.1, read on the forward strand.
TCGCAAGTCTCCACCAGTCCTTGGCCCCCGACCTTAGCAGGTTCAGAGCACACCTGACCTTCTGGTCAGTAGGACACGAGCAGGTGAAGAAAAACCCCTCCACATCTGAGATCCACCTCATAGCCTTGATGGGATCCTGCGTCCCATCAAAAGTAGGGGGCTTCGTGTTAACGAAGTCCCAGTACTGGAAGCCCATACCAACTCCTCCCCCTGTCGCGGATACAGCTAATGCAGCTGCTGTGGCAGCTGTCTCTGCAAGGGCTGCGTAGCGCTCATCAAAGTACTCCACCATGGCGATCTTAATCGACCCGAACATCTCCGGCAGCTGTTCCCATAATGCAGCAGCAACCTCATCATGCAGGATCTCTCGAATCTTGGCATCCAACTCCTCTGTACCCATCTGCACCACTGGCTCAGGTGTTGTTGGCCCCACCTGGTCTCTGTCTCCTGATCCTGATCCCGAATCGGATCCAGCCACAAAGTGTCTCGTCATCACCATTCTGAAACATGCCACAAGATATCAGATAATCCACATAAGTAACTGGGAGCCAACTCCCGACTAACCCTAGGGGTTGTGACTTCCTTGATACGCGTATGGGTCCTATGCTTTCAGTAGCACGGGCCCATACTACCTTCCACACCTACCCATATTTGTCTCAAGTATCACCACAACGTCCTAACTATATTCATAATCTAGCAAGCGCTCAATCCTCACTCCTAGAGAAATACTAGATATCTCATAACTGGCCTCTCGGCCTCACACAACCCACCCATCCATGAAACTTCCACCAACCCCGCAGCACTAGTGTATGCTAGCCATACATAATGTTGGACCCTATATACTTTCGAATATCCAATCCTACCCTAAGTCCCAATCACTATGAAGAGAACATAAGGCTAAATCAAACATTCTCAGGCCATAAGATCTTAATTATGTACGGTCGTGATGCATACACTAAGCAACTACAATAATGATGTCAATTTCATATAAGGAAAACCCTTGGCTATCAGGCATCATACAATTAGACAATTCTATCATGCAATTCCTGAAGATCCCTAGCCTAGTACTAGCATGTTGTTCTAATCACATTGCAACATCAAATAACTGTATGGTAGTTTGGGATCTACTTACTGGCTCCGACTGATCGTACACTCTGCATCCTCCTTTACTTATTTTGAAAACCTTTTGAAAAATCATTTTTTTGAAAATCCTTTCCTTGATTTGGGACTGGAGTTACACAAGTGTTCCTCCAATTCACTCAAACGAAGGCTTTGATACCAACTTGTAACACCAAAAAATTCAAGCCGATTTAAAACTTTTAAAAACATTTCAAATCATTAAAATTATTACAACTTTGTTTTCAAAATGTATAATATTAGAGTTTTACCAGAAGCATAAACAAATCATGAGGAGTTGTACGATCACGCCTTCGCCTTGCCACGATCTCCTGATGTACCTGAAACAATAAACTGAAACTGTAAGCCCGAGAGCTTAGTGAGTTCCCCCAAAATACCAACGCCATACAAATATCATATAACAAATACAGAACAGTATGCATAAAGAGCCTTCAGCCTAACTGGACCGCCTCACAGGGCCTACAGCCTATCTGGACCGCTCCTGAGCCTTCGGCATGACTGGACCGCCTCGCAGGGGCTACAGTCTATCCGGACCGCTCACCGGGTATGTTGGCCTTTAGCACAAAGCAGGACCGCCTCAACCCAACCCCCGATCAAACAAACATGTGTTCATAAATATCATACGCTAGCTCATATCATATAACAGTCAACCGATCTAACAGATCACTAATCATAACAACATCCCAATAGTCGGGATACAGACCTAACCGGTCACTAACATAGCGTCATCCTATAACCAGGGCACTGACCTAACCAGGTCACTAAGCGTAAGCATAACACCATCCTAACTACCAGAATGTAATAAACATATCATGCCATAAACCAGATATACGTACATAGAGGGTCGACCTTGGTGCCTTAGACCTTGTTGATATAGTGAGGATAACTCACCTCGCAAGTAGCTCGGAAGGTAGCGTCAAACTCTTCCAAAAGTAGCTCCAACTCCAACACCTATATTCACAAATGTCCTTCGCTATCAATATTCAATTTACCAAAATACCCTCAGAAGTCAACAGGTCAACCCTTGGCCAAGGTAAAAGTCAACTATCAAGGTCAACAGTCCATCTTGACCTCAACTCGTCGAGTACCCTCAGCTACTCGCCGAGTTCCTGACATAACTCGCCAACTCGCCGAGTCACTTGAGTGACTCGTCGAGTTTCTAGTGTCAGTGGGCGCAAACCCCTTGGCCAACTCGTCGGGGTTTCCCTCTTACAACTCGTTGTGTTCATATGTGTCCAAAGGTTGTGAAAACCCTAGCCGACTCGCCGAGTCATTCGACTGACTCGCCGAGTTCAAGGCAATCTTCATTGGACTCACCGAGTTGTTCATCTAACTCGTCGAGTACAGGACTATCTTCATGAGGCTCGTCGAGTTTACTATGCGACTCGCCGAGTCTCTTCAGACCTTCACCCATACAGGTACTTTTTAAGCCATGCAACGGCTCCATATTGTAGATCCAACCTTCCAAGGCCTGATTATCACGTAAAGTTGCAAACTTTACGTGCATGCAAAGCTTTAAGGCCCTTAAATGACAAAACTAAGCTTGCAATGAAGTCTCATACTTGAGGGAAGGCTCATACTAGGAAGGCTGATAACTTTATGGATCTAGAGGCCAAAGGGAGTCTAGATCTGAAGTTACAACTTCAGATCTTAGCTCAAACATAAAAAGCCTTTCATAAAACCCATCCAAAAGAGGTTAAAAGAGAGATGAGCCAAAGAAGCACCTTAATACCTTCCAGAGAGTGACAACCGATGAATCTCTTAGTTCCCCACGAGTTCCTAGCCTTGATTTCCTTGCTTACCCAAGTGTTTCCTCCTCCAAAATTCCTCCTCCAAGCTTGAACACCCCAAAAGAACACACACACACACACACACACACTAGATTTATGGTTTGAGAGGGACAAGAAGCAGTAAAGGGGAGGCTGGGGGAGGCCAATGATCCTTTAAATAGGGTGCAATACCCGAAAATTTAGGGTTTCATCTGCCAGCTCCTACTCGTCGAGTTCCTTCTTGGACTCGACGAGTAGGTCACTAAAATACGTGGACCAACCCGCTGCTACTCGACGAGTAGGGCGACCAACTCGTCGAGTAGACCTTGGAATTAAAGAATTTCTTATTTAAATCAATACCTGAGAGTCGGGGCGTTACAATTAATCTCATTATATAGCACATAGGCATCAAAGCATACATATTAGTTTATTACTTGTAGTTTTAAACTATATCAGTTGTTAATTTCAGTAATTAGCCTGAACATATCCGAATTTCACCATATACATTGTTTAAGTACAAACCTGAAATTTTAAAGGAACCATACCACTAAATTGAATGCCTTAATTTAATCTATATAACCTATCAAATAATTCTCTATCAAGGTTTGCAAAATGGTTCCTTTCTGTATCAATGAATTCATATTCTGAATTTTTAGGACGAGAACATTGAAGGACTATGTTCTTTTTCTATTGATTTGCCACATCGATTACTTTTTGATGAAATCTGTGAGTTTTTCATGATTGAAAATAATGTGACGGAAGGTTTTTACCGTTTTAATAAAACAATGTGTATTGTGCATTTAATGTTAAGAAACCATGTGAAAAAACATATGCATCAATACAATGCATATGTAAAGTGAAAATTATTCATTTGTTAGATGCATAGAAATTATCTTTGTACTGTAAAAGTTTATTTTACAAAAAAAAAAAAATTGTATGTTCATTACAATAAAAAGAATGATTCTCATTAATATGTGATCCAATCTTTGTAGTTAAATATTATGCTAGATGTGAAATGCAAATTGAATCTAAAATATCATTTGATGTTTCAAATTGTCTAGCTCAAATTTTGAATATTGGAGAAATAAAACTATGCATCTTTTCGATACATAGAATTTATCTTTGTACCATAAAAAGATTTTTTTATATGAAAATCGGATGTATAAAACAATCGACAAAGAGGATATAAACAATTACTAGGAATAAAATTTAATAATTAACTTCAATCATCTAAATTAAAATTTTGAATATAATCAATTTTTAACTCAATCTGTATAATCCCCTGTCCAGTAGAAGTGAGTCAATCAACATATATAATTGAAAACATCTTTGATATTTATTTCGGTTTGTAAGTATCTTTACTAGCTTTCGTTCATATCTCTTTAATTGAAAATTCATTGTCTTCCAGAAATGTAATTGATCATATTGTTGATGTTCGATCCAAAATATGTAAATTGTTACGTTTGATAATAAAAATCGTATACGATTGAATTCTCAATGAATCAGAAGACTGTTACGGTCAATTTTTTTTATGAAATCGTAAATGAGTTGAATCCGAAAGATATTATTAGGTTTGTTGGTTCGCTTTTGTAATTAGAATTCGTTGTTGATCTTTCATATATATATATATATATATATATATATATATATATATATATATATATATATATATATATATATATATATATATATAAAAGTTCAATTGAGAAAATAAAAAATGTTGAGAATGAGGGAATCATTCTCAGCCACTCATTTATTTTTTGCCGCAAAAGTCTCCGTTGTACCAGCATAAATTGATAAGGAATATACATGTGTTTCCAACAAAACATGTTTCCTTAAACTATTTTAATCATTACCTTAATATATACAAAAACATAGTTTTTTTTTCGTTTTTTTAATTTTTAAGAAGCTATTTTTATCGAAAAATGATTCTAACTTTAACAAAATTCATGATTTTTTATTCTCTACAAATAGACATATATATTGATATACTTTTTAGATAAAATATTTTTTTTTTTATATTTTCAGCTATCGTTATTCATAAGTGAATAAAAATGCATCAGATTTTTGCTACAGTACATTCGTTATTCACTTATTAATAAAAATATATAATTAATTTTTTTTACAGTTTAAGTATCATTTATACTACTTATTCATATATGAATAACAAATTAACTGTAACAAAAATATGATAAATGTTTTATTCATATATGAATATAAAATATGACGACAACTACCACACGTTTTATTCATATATAAATATAATATATGACGAAAGATGATGTAAAAAATATATTTTAAATAAGAAAACTTTATTATGTGTCATATTCATATATGAACGATACTTAAACTATAAAAGTCTGATCATGTTTTTATTCACTTATGAATAACGAAAGCTGAAACTCTAAAAAAAATAAATTTTTTATTTTATCTTAAAACTATATCAATATCGATGTCTATTTATAGAGAATAAAAAATTATGAATTTTGATATATTTAAAATAATTTTTCGATAAAAATGGCTTTTTAAAAATAAAAAAACAAAAAAAGAGTGTTTTTTTGTGTATATTAAGGTAATGATTAGTATAGTTTAAGGAAACATGTTTGGTTAGAAAACACATATTTATCCATTATCCATTTCCGCCGGTACGTCTATGTGTTTTGCGGCAAAATAAGTGTGTGGCTGAGAATGCTTTCCTCTTTCTCAACTTTTTTTTTCTCAATTGAACTCTCATATATATATATATATATATATATATATATATATATATATATATATATATATATATATATATATATTAGCCTCTAAATTTTAATTTAGATCGATTGTACTTTCAATAAACTGGATAGACTTCGAATACAAACAGTATACTAGTCGAATATATACCTTGATTTTTAGTATCAATCTCAAGATAGAATATCTATTATGCTCCTCAAATTTAAATCCGAATATACTTACTTTAAAGCATATAGGTAGACCTTTACAAGTTGAACACACACTCTCCACACTTACTTTAAAAAATATAGGTAGACCTTTACAAGTTGAACACACGCTCTACAAAATTATAAACAAAAAATTCATATTTTGTTATTAAAATAATAATTTTCGGTTTTTTTATTAATATGCAGATTTTTTTAATTTTTTTAGAAAATATGAATTTCCTTTTTAAAAAAAAATTGGAAAATAATATATTTTTTAGAAAAACTGCAGTTTTTTTTATAACCAATAAATTTTTAAAGATCAGTAAATTTTAAAAAATAAAATATAATAAACTAGAATATTTAATGAAAAAAACTATAGTTTTTTTAAACAAAAAAATCAACATTTTAGGTGTATATATGCATATTTTTTCAAATGCATATCTGCATATTTCATATACTATAATATCCCTAAGTAAACTGTAAAAAACTAAATTTTATTTACTAATATATAAACATAATACTACAAGTATTTTATTCGATACAAAACAAAATATAAAAAAATGCTACAAAGATTCAAAGTGTTGTCATTTTTTCCTGTCAAGATTTCCACTCTTTCTTCAATTTATCAATTTTCACCTCTTAAATATTTTTCGCAAATTCTATCAAATCTACAAGAAAATTAAAAAAAAAATGAATAATGCAAGAACACTCACAAATATGCAAATGTATATATCATGTAAGATTCACATATGATTATATAATGAGATAGTCGCATGTGATTGTTTCTTTTAACATTCAAATTTGAAATTCGCAAGAAAAATTTTAAAAATAATTAACGAAGAACTCTCACACAAAATGCAGATGTGCATATAGATGTAATCCATATGCGATTCACTTGTGATTTACATGTGAATTACATGCGATTCATATGTAAATCACATATAATTCATATGGGATTCACTTGTGATATACATGTGATTATAGATGATTAAATGTGAATCACATGTGAATCACAGGAAATTTATAAGTGATTCACTTGTGATTTATATGAGAACTACATGTAATTCATGTGTGAATTACATTTAAATCACATGTAATTCACTTGTGATTTACATGTGACTTACTACATAACTGATATTATAGTAGGTAAGATAGACAAAACAACAGAATAGTATATCTACATTATTTATTAACAAATAATAATAAATGAAGACCTGGTTGTAGAGTCCAATGTGATACAAAACTACAACTTATGTCACATTTATGCATATAATAGGAATGTGAAAGAAAAGGAGCATAAAAAATTCAGCAAGTCAAATAAATACTTCATGAAATTCAATAAGAAGATTATTATTGACAAGATATTTCTTCACTAATACGGCAGCAATGCACCCTGATACAGTTGCAATTATGGCTTTCCTCCATTCATGGTCCTATATATCAAAAAATAATAGTTTTCAAAGTATAATTTATTTTTTGTGATATTTTTTTGTCATATTGATGAACCAAAGAGAATGAGTAGGCTCTTTTTCTGATATGCTGACCACTTTTACGAAAACAAAATCGCACTAATACTACTTACAAGTAGAATAAAAGAGTTTAGTCCTCCTGGCAGAATTATAGAAGAAACAAGAGGAGAACAATATAATCGTTTCTCTGATTTCTTACATTATAAATGAAGATTTCATCCACTTGAATTGGTATGAAAATTACTACCTTATATAACTAGGGAATTTGGCACATTGATATCAAAGTTACCAACCAAAAGCAAGTAGAACTATCAATGTAACACCCGGTTTTGAAAAGTACTTCGGTTGTGGGTTCGGAGGCCCAGGGCATAAGCGATTCGGTCTTTTATGGGGTCTCGGGTTTATCCAGAAGGTTTTAGCTTGGGAGTCTGGCTAGGAGCATAGAGCTTCCCGCCACCTTTTGATGGATATCAAGGAATCAGACTTAGAATGAAGGAGTTATGGCATTTTGAAGTTATTGTCAATTTTAGCCCCAAATGGGTTTTGTGACAAGGCAGCCCATGCATGCAAGGAATGCATCTGTGTGTTTACCTGAGTACGCCCAGCGTATGTTGGGTTATGCCCAGCGTATAAGGATTCATGGTCGCGGGTGCGGAGAGGCGTACGCCCAACATACGAGAAGTACGCCCAGCGTACGCTCAGTGTCCCTAAACCCTAATTTTTAGGGTTGGCTCACTATTTAAAGCACCTTAAGTCCGAGGGGGTGCGCCTCCCTTTCATTCTCAGATCCTTAAACCCTAATTTCGAGTGGTAGCTTTATCCAAGAGTGTTGTGAGCTTTGTAGGTGCATTTTTGGATGGTTTGTGGTGCACTTCAAGAAGTTGGAACTTGTTGCAAAGATGGGAATCAAGGAGGAGCTTGTGGATCTATCATTTGGGACTCATTCTCAGCTTGACGAAGGTATAAAACTTTGACCTTGATCTTTCATCTCTTGGATCTACCATTGTGAGTTTTAGTTCATTTTGGTCCTAAGGATGGAACTTTATGGTTGAAATCCGATTCTTAGGCTTTCACTTGCCACTCTTGGTGTTAGATGAGTCCCTAAGGCAGAAAGTTGCCATCTTGGAGGTCTTTATGGGTTCATGCATGAGTTAAGATCATTTCCATGGAAGTAGTTTATCATTTTTGTAGTTTGAGCTTATGTGGGTCATGCAAAGACATCAAGTAAGTAACTTTACGGTTTTAGACGTTGAAGAGGACTTGGATATGTGATTGTAGCTTATGGATCTTAGTATTAAGCACTTAATGGGAAAATGACTTAACAGGGGAGTACGCTGAGCGTACATGCAGGTATGCCCAGCGTACACACCATTTGGCTAGTACGCTTAGCGTACAAGGGAGTACGCCCCGCGTACTCATCAGTATTGGGCTTGGAGTGTTTTGGGCCTTAGTGGACCATCAAAAATCAGACGTTTTGGGCCAGGAATATGTTTGGGCTTAAGGTAAGGCCCATTAGAGGGATTGGGCCTAATTTGGAAAATTAGGCCATTAGTGGGCTTGGAAAGCCTACCTAGTGTTGGGCTTTTGTTTTGGGTTTGGGCCTAAGTTTGGATTGTACTGGGCCAGGGGTAGAATGGTTATTTTACCCCATGCATGGATTAAGGATTATGGTATGGGACCCAATATCTAATTGGGTATATTGTTTGGTAGTGACAGCTCGGGAAGCTGGCGGGGCAGCAACTAAGGAATTCATGCGGGAAGCTTCTACAGTGCGAGGTGAGTCTTCTCACCATACCAATGGGTCTAAGGCACCAAGGCCAGCCCATTTTATGATAGTTGGTATAGTTGTTGTGTACAGATGTGTGACTTGAATTTGTGGTATTATGCGGTAGAGATAGCCTTTGTGGCTAACGGTAGAGATAGCCTTTGGGGCTAACGGTAGAGATAGCCTTTAGGGCTGTGACAACCCGAAATTTCTATTCTGTACAACCATTCACTTCAATAGAAGTCAGAACAGTTTCTGCTAACTTTCAAGCTTTCTGGAGTAAGTTTGAGTGTTTAGAAGTTAGTACTTCAGGAGATAACAGGAGAGAGGATTCCTTAGGGTTTATTATGCAACAATAATATTCCAAAACTCCAAGAGTTTGGAGTTTACAGTCTAAACAAAGGTGTTTACCGCCGTAAACCCTAAAAGGGGGCATAAATATGACACTTAGTCATTATTTACCACTTTTCACATTGTCAAGATCCAAAACCCATTTCTCTCTCAAGTATCATCCGACTTTTCTTCAAGATCTTCAACTTTGTAAGTGTTTCTATCCCTAAAAAGTTGATATCTTACTTAATCTAGTGATCTTACATGATTCCATCCGTGAAATCATTCCAAAAGTGTAGATCTTCAAGTTTCACCAAGAACACCAAGAACACACACTAGTGTTCTTGGACTTTTAGCATCTTTTCAAGCTTCTACCTAGTAAGTACTTCTATCCTAGAGTATTATAAGACTTGTTACACTTCTAATCATCAAGAAAACACCCAAGAAACACAAGATCAAAGGTGTTTACGGTCCAAGATGTTCTTGGACCGTAAACCCTATCAAAAGGGCCAAAGTGGCCCTAGTCCCTTACCAAGCCTTGGAAACTAGCCTAGACCCCTTCCTTGATGTGCTTAGTACTTAAAAACATCAAAAGACCATAAACCATTTGGGTTTACGACCGTAAACCCAAGGAGAAATGGTCGAAGGACCGTAAACTCCCTAAAGGAGTGAAATGGTGCCCTAATCTCTTCCTAAGGCTTAAACATGAAGTAGGAATGCTTCTTATGATCTTTATGGCTTCAAAACACAAAATGGTCAAGTACCATGAGTTTACGGCCGTAAACACATGGGTTTACGACCGTAAACTCAATGAGTTATGGTCACCAAACCGTAAACTCCAAGGGAGTTTACCCTTGAACCCTAAACTTAATAGCAATCTTCTACAACACTTAGATGTAATCCTTAGTACTTGTAACACTTAAATAAAGTGTAAATCATGTCCTAGGATGTCTTAACATGGTTAATTAGTTGTTTAAATGACTAATTGGATACATATATGTGTGATTATATGTTAACTAGGATCTTTGTGTGTGTACAAGTCTTCACTTGACACCTAGCATCCTATCCATTCTGTTCATCCAAACCACTCACTACAGGTGAGTTCATACCCCTTAATCAATCTTTTAAACGATTTTAAATGCTTTCATGGGGGGGGGAATACAAGTAGAAAACAGGAAGTTATAGAATCAATCACATGTGATTTATAACTGTGTTTTCAAACAACTAATTTCACATACTTCAAAATGTGATAAATACAACGTTTTTCAGTTATTTTTACTTTGTTATCAACAAATTACTTTTGAATTATTTTATAAACTGACATCAAGTCATTATTATTTATTGTTCAAAACTCTTAAATGTTTTACAAAACCTATTTCAATTTACTGTTAAAAACCATATGTATACACTTATGTTTCATGTATATATGTATTGATATGAGAGCTTTCACTCTTTCTTTAGTTCCAACACTCTTGAGTAGCAAGTGTGTATAAACCTACTTGGACATTCAATTTACATTCCAGTAAACTATTATAGGTATAGTTTAGGGGATACAAATTACTATTCCTATTACAAGGAATTACACAAGAGTCAGTTCATTCATGAGTCTATACTACTATATGAAGAGATACTATTACATGTTATCCAGAGAGAAATACTATATCTATACAGAGAGAAATACTATATATATACTATACGGGACTGACCATCCTACACCTGGCTGCTAGCTACAGCGGGACCTGTTCATCGACGGATGTTCTCGGTTGTATTGTTCGGCGAGTTTCCACGCCGTGATTATCCTAAGGCAAAAGGATACGATTTCAATGATTATATAATTTTCCCTATTACTTTTATTTTGTGACACATTCACATAAACGATGAGGTAGACTATATTTTTATAACAATAGTTGTACAGGGAAAAATCTTCATTGATACAGAAATGCAAACCTTCAAAGCATTCGGGTCTTGGTAGAAGACTACTTTTTATACTAGTAGGAAATATGGGATTTTTTAGGGTTTTCACACTTATACTAAATGTTTCATTAAAGATTTACAAGTCTTTCATAACAGCTTTTCGAATCAATGACACCATAATACTTATGAATTCACCAGCTTTATGCTGATCTACACTTTCAAAATAACTTGTATTCTCAGGTCACCAGTAGACAGGTACGATGACCAGGGTTTTGAGAAGACGGAGCACAGACAAGACTCGTCTTTATTTTGTTTACATATTTTGGTGTCTTATTACAATGAAAGAACACTCATCTATTAAAACTTTACTTTTAATGCAATGGATGATGTTGTTGCTTGTTTACTACTTTGCACTATTATGATACTTACATGACGTCCTCCACCCCTGAACGTTTCCGCCGTTCTTGGTTTTGGGGTGTGAGATATTGGTATCAGAGCTTTGTTTATAGTGAATTGAGTATATCAACCCATAAAAGATATACTAACTATAAATACAATGGGATTAAAATACTCTGACCAAGAGTTTATACTTTTAAATAATAAAATATTTAATTAAGTATACATGCCTGCATTTTTACTAAAATCAATGTCACAACGACAAAAACAAAAGTATTATGATTATTGAATATCACAAGTAAGCTCGGGGATATATGGTCAGTCCTGGGAGTGGCATAGCCTGATCAACTATGCTGGTCCGAGGAGTGATTAGCATATGCCCAAGAATGGTTGTGATATGGCAACAAGTCTAAAAACTTACCAACATTACCACAATGAAATACCATAGGGGTATTTGGTCTTACTATAATTACCTATCTGAGAACTAAAAGGTCTTTATCAGTAGGTCAATAGTTGCTGAGTGGATACACTAAGGTTATATGCACCTAGGACGTCATAGACTTAGAATCTGTGAATCTTTGCTTTACTTCTTGTTCCTTGTTTGGTTGTGGACTTAGAGTTAGGGTCACTTATTCGAAGGTCTATCCTGTCCTGAGTACATATAACTGGTATGCACTAAACAAGTATTGAAGTAACTGATAAAGCTCATCTTATAATTATCTTAGTTAGTATGTCTATTAATTTCTTCTTATATCCCTTTTCTCGCGTAGATATCATGGCTGGGTTCCATCCCCACAACGATCCGTACTACCCTAAGCACGCCAATGCTGGATGGCTCGGAGAAGAGCCAGAGAATGATCACCCAATTCCTTTGGATGATCACGAAGCTGAAGGCTTTTCTGATAGTTGTGACTCAGAACCAGAAGTCAACAATCTACCCCCAGCTTCTCATCACCCAAACCCTCGCCCAGCATTTCAAGGACCCACACCTCTGTGGGCCACAAACTTGAATAGATGGAGTCAGGAATAGAGTCAACCCATCCCCTACAATGGAGACAGAAGCTTCTACAACCTCACTGAGGGAGGTTCAGCTGATAGGGTCCAACCCATGATGGTTCGTAGGATTTCCCGGAACACCGAACAGGGTCGAGCCGCTATCGACCGAGTCATGGAGATTGACACCAACTCTGGCGTTAACACAGTCCGCATTCGCCAACTAGAGTCTGCTCATGAAAGGACTCTGGTCCATAATGAAGCTCTGCAGAGAGAACTTGCTGGAACCCAAGCTGAAGCCATGGAACTTCGAGCTCAGCAAGTAAGATCTGACAGGCGTGTGAGGGACATAGAATGCCTTCTGTCGGAATTAAGAACTCACTCTAGTAGTTCTCGTCGCCGATAGAATCTCATCGAATTCTCTTTTGGATATAACCTAGTTATGTAAAACTCTGGTCTAATTTCCTATCTTTGTAAATCTTAGACCTATTAGGTCTTGATTAGGTCGTAGTCCTGTCAAAATTTTCCCATCTTGGTTGATGTAAGGCCTCCTACTAGGCCATTTTTCCCGAACTTGTTACATCTGTAATTCCAGTAATATTGACAGGTACCTAATCTCATGGGTATTATTATCCGAATGCTATCATCTGTTAGTTCTAGATCTACATTCAATCGTGTTGTTGGGCTATGAAGAGTTAGTCCATGAGTCATTTTCATCAACTTTCCTATTAAATTCTTATCAATGTCTTCATCTTTCTAAACTTATAGTTAAAAGATGCCTCCTCGTAGAAATCTGAGGCGTAACAATAATAACGAAACACCGATACCACCACCTCCACCACCTCCTCAGTTCGACGCTGCTATGTTCCAAGCAGCTGTCACGGCGGCCGTAGCGACTGCCATGTCACATATCAATACTCCTGTCCCTAGTGGATCAGGAATTGGTGCACTTATTTCTAACCATGGCGAGAGCCATGGGCACCCCCGAGAATGCACTTACAAAGATTTCACGAATGCCAAACCCAAAAATTTCAATGGAACTGGAGGGGTTATGATCTTAAGGCAGTGGATCGAAAAGACAGAAGCAGTCTTTGAAATCTGCGCCTGCCCAGAGAACAATAAGGTCAAGTTTGCTACTTGTACCTTTTCTGACAAGGCTTTAACTTGGTGGAATGGCCACGTTAAGTCACTGACCCTAATAGTGGCAAATTCGATAAGCTAGGAGAACTTGAAGGCCATGCTGATGAGAGAGTACTGTCCACGAGGGGAAATTCAAAAACTCGAGCAGGAACTATGGGGTCTTGTAATGGTTGGTTCTGACATATCAACCTATACTAATAGATTCTGTGATCTGGCAATTCTTTGCCCTGATATGGTTGTTGTAGAGAGCAAGAAAATAGAGAGATATATTTGGGGACTATCGCCCCAGATCCAGTCAAGTGTGTTAGCATCAAGGCATGTTACTTTTGACAGCACTAAAGAGCTGGCACAATCTCTTATAGATCACGGGAACTACCAGAACCCAGCGATTTCTACACCCGAGCAAAAAAAGGGAAACAACAACAACAACAAGAAAAAGGGGTGGAACAAGAGGAAAAGCGGGACTTCGCAAGAATCCTCAAAGAGACAACAACTAGTTACAATCAATGTTGCCACGATAACTCTTGTTGTCCTTGCTAATCCCTTACCAGCTAAGCCTTATGTCGGTAATCTTCATAAGTGCAACAAATGCACCTTCCATCACAACGGACCTTGCCGGGAAATGCAGTGCACTAACTGCAACAGAAGGGGGCATACTGCCCGTTTCTGCAAGACTCCACCAAGGCCGACCGCTCAAGTTCCTAACGCCGGTGTGGGCCAAGCTTGCTACGGTTGTGGCGAAGTGGGCCACTACAAGAGGAACTACCCTAAGGCAGGGATAGCTGGCGGAGTAGGAAGAGTTCTGGCCATAGGCCACGAGGAAGCCGTAGCTGATCCTACAATAGTTACTGGTACGTTTCTCCTCGATAACTCTTATGCATGCATACTTTTCAACAGTGGAGCGGAGAAAAGCTTCATAAACCATAAATTTGCACACTTGCTTAAACAAAAACCACGTGCACTAGATAAATCTTTCAGTGTAGAAATGGCAAACAGGAAAACGGAAAGTACTAACTGCACATACGTAGGTTGTACTCTAACTTTAGATGGCCATACTTTCAAGATAGACCTCATGCCGGTCCCAATTAAAAGTTTCGACGTCATTAGCGGCATGGATTGGTTGAGTCTTCATCACGCCGACATCTTGTGCTTTGAAAAAGCAGTTCGTCTTAACCTTCCTAACAGCGAAACACTAGTTATCTACGACAACAAACCTAGTACGAACCTTCGCATCATTTCGTTCATACAAGCTCAGAAGTGCTTGCGAAAGGAATATCATGCATTCCTCGCACACATCATCGATACGAGTCAAGAAGTGAAAGATATTCAGAACATCCCAGAAGTACGCGACTTTCTCGACATCTTTCCAGAAGAACTTCCAGGATTACCACCACAACGCCAAGTCGAGTTCAGAATCGACTTAGTGCCAGGGGCTACTCCAGTAGCCAAATCTCCATATCGTCTGGCACCAGCGGAGATGCAGGAACTTTCCAGTCAGCTTAATGAACTTCTCCAGAAGGGATTCATTAGGCCAAGCTTCTCACCATGGGGAGCACCGTTCTTGTTCGTCAAGAAGAAAGACGGATTGTTTCGTATGTGCATCGACTACAGGGAACTCAACAAGTTTACCATTAAAAATCGTTATCCCTTACCCCACATTGATGATTATTTGATCAACTTCAAGGAGCCAACTACTTCTCGAAGATAGATCTACGATCCGGGTACCACCAACTACGAGTGTTAGAGGAGGATGTTCCCAAGACAGCCTTCCGAACTCGTTATAGGCACTACGAATTCGTAGTGATGCCATTCGGATTAACTAACGCGCCCGCAGTATTCATGGATTTAATGAATAGGGTGTGTCGTCCTTACTTGGATCAGTTCGTCATCGTCTTCATCGATGAGATACTCATCTACTCTCGTAGTAAGGAGGAACATAGTCAACATCTTCGTCAAGTCTTAGAAACATTACGATCGGAGAAGCTCTATGCGAAGTACTCCAAGTACGAATTTTGGATTCGAAAAGTGAAATTCTTGGGCCACGTAGTTAGTGAAGAGGGAATTCACGTGGACCCTTCCAAAATCAAAGCCATTGAGAGCTGGTCAGCACCGAAGACACCTACATAAATTCGTCAATTTCTAGGTCTCGCTGGCTACTATTGCAGGTTCATTCAGAACTTCTCCCGCATTGCGAAACCTCTTACAACACTGACCTAGAAGGGTATGGCCCTTGACTGGGAAGAGAAGCAAGAGAGAGCGTTCCAAACGCTCAAGCGAGCCTTGTGCACCGCACCAATACTATCCCTCCCCGAAGGGATAAAAGACTTCGTTGTCTATTGCGATGCTTCAAATCAAGGGCTCGGCTGTGTTCTGATGCAACGAGGTAAGGTCATCGCCTATGCCTCCAGACAGCTGAACACACACGAGGTCAACTACACCACCCACGATCTTGAGCTAGGAGCAGTTGTGTTTGCTCTGAAGATCTGGAGACACTACCTGTATGGTACAAAAAGTACTATCTTTACAGACCACAAAAGCCTACAACATATATTCTACCAGAAGGAGCTCAACATGCGACAACGACGGTGGGTCGAGCTACACAGTGATTACAAATATGAAATTCGTTATCATCCAGGTAAGGCCAATGTAGTTGCCGACGACCTAAGTCGGAAAGAATACTCTGGTCGTAGAGTCAAATCTTTGACTCTAACTATCCATTCACACTTGTCCACGCAAATTAAGGAGGCTCAGCTCGACGCTTCGAAACATGAAAATGTGACGAGTGAATCCCTGAGAGGGATGGATAAGAATTTGGAAGTCAAGGGTGGCAGAGCCTTATACCTCATGGATCGTATCTGGACACCGAAACACGGTGGCTCCAGAGACTTGGTCATGACCGAGGCACACAACACTCGTTATTCCATCCACCCAGGTTCAGATAAGATGTATCTGGATTTTAAAAAGCTATACTGGTGGCCTAACATGAAAGCAGAGATTGCTACCTTCGTAGGTAAATGCCTTACTTGCGCAAAGGTCAAGGTCGAATACCAAAAACCCTCCGGTCTTCTACAACAACCAGAGATACCGGAATGGAAGTGGGAGCGGATCACTATGGACTTCATAACCAAGTTGCCCAAGACAACGGGTGGACTTGATACCATATGGGTCATCGTCGCCAGATTGACCAAGTCTGCACACTTCCTGCCTATCAAAGAATCAGACAAAATGAAGAAACTTATAAGAACCTACATTCGGGAGATTGTACGACTGCACGGTGTTCCCATATCCATTATCTCGGACAGAGATAGCAGATTCACTTTGAGGTTCTGGCAGTCGCTACAAAGTTCCCTAGGAACTAGGCTGGACATGAGTACAACCTACCATCCACAGACCGACGGACAAAGTGAGAGAACTATCCAAACCTTGGAGGGTATGTTGCGAGCCTGTGTGATTGACTTTGGGAAGGCATGGGATACTCATTTACCCCTTGTCGAATTTTCCTACAACAACAGTTATCACACGAGCATAAAGGCTGCTCCATTCGAAGCCCTCTATGGCCGAAAGTGTAGATCCCCTCTGTGCTGGGCTGAGGTGGGAGATACCCAGTTAGCTAAAGTACGAGTTCCTGAAAGCACTCTCACGGGTCTGGAGATGATTCGGGAAACGACAGAGAAGATCGTTCAGATTCGTGAACGATTGAAAGCCTCTAGAGACCGACAGAAAAGCTATGCTGATAAGCGAAGGAAACCGTTGGAATTCCAGGTGGGCGACCGTGTTCTATTGAAGGTCTCACCCTGGAAGGGCTTCATACGCTTCGGAAAGTGTGGAAAGCTAAATCCAAGGTACATAGGGCCTTTCGAGATTCTCGAAAGAATCGGCCCTGTAGCTTACAAACTTAACTTACCGCGCGAACTCAGTAACGTACATTCTACTTTCCACGTCACGAACTTGAAAAAGTGTCTGTCCGACTAGACTCTTGTAATCCCACTCGACGAGATCGAGATCAACGAGAGCCTCAACTTCGTGGAAGAACCAGTAGAGATCATGGACCGGGAGGTCAAGCAAACGAAACAAAGCCGCATCCCGATAGTGAAGGTTCGCTGGAACGCCAAGTGAGGACCTGAATTCACTTGGGAGCGAGAGGATCAGATGAAACTGAAATATCCTCGTCTTTTTACTTAGTTATTTGTAACTACTTATTTGCTTAAACTCTATTTTCGGGACGAAATTCCTTCTAACGGGGGGATGATGTGACAACCCGAAATTTCTATTCTGTACAACCATTCACTTCAATAGAAGTCAGAACAGTTTCTGCTAACTTTCAAGCTTTCTGGAGTAAGTTTGAGTGTTTAGAAGTTAGTACTTCAGGAGATAACAGGAGAGAGGATGCCCTAGGGTTTATTGTGCAACAATAATATTCCAAAACTCCAAGAGTTTGGAGTTTACGGCCTAAACAAAGGTGTTTACGGCCGTAAACCCAAAAAGGGGGTATAAATATGACACTTAGTCATAATTTACCACTTTTCACATTTTCAAGATCCAAAACCCATTTCTCTCTCAAGTATCATCCGACTTTTGTTCAAGATCTTCAACTTTGTAAGTGTTTCTATCCCTAAAAAGTTTATATCTTACTTAATCTAGTGATCTTACATGATTCCATCCGTGAAATCATTCCAAAAGTGTAGATCTTCAAGTTTCACCAAGAACACCAAGAACACACACTAGTGTTCTTGGACTTTTAGCACCTTTTCAAGCTTCTACCTAGTAAGTACTTCTATCCTAGAGTATTATAAGACTTGTTACACTTCTAATCATCAAGAAAACACCCAAGAAACACAAGATCAAAGGTGTTTACGGTCCAAGATGTTCTTGGACCGTAAACCCTATCAAAGGGGCCAAAGTGGCCCTAGTCCCTTACCAAGCCTTGGAAACTAGCCTAGACCCCTTCCTTGATCGTAAACTCCCTAAAGGAGTGAAATGGTGCCCTAATCTCTTCCTAAGGCTTAAACATGAAGTAGGAATGCTTCTTATGATCTTTATGGCTTCAAAACACAAAATGGTCAAGTACCATGAGTTTACAGCCGTAAACTCATGGGTTTACCGACCGTAAACTCCAAGGGAGTTTACCCTTGAACCCTAAACTCAATAGCAATGTTCTACAACATTTAGATGCAATCCTTAGTACTTGTAACACTTAAATAAAGTGTAAATCATGTCCTAGGATGTCTTAACATGGTTAATTAGTTGTTTAAATGACTAATTGGATACATATATGTGTGATTATATGTTAACTAGGATCTTTGTGTGTGTACAAGTCTTCACTTGACACCTAGCATCCTATCCATTCCGTTCATCCAAACCACTCACTATAGGTGAGTTCCTACCCCTTAATCAATCTTTTAAACGATTTTAAATGCTTTCATGGGGGGAGAATACAAGTAGAAAATAGGAAGTTATAGAATCAATCACATGTGATTTATAACTGTGTTTTCAAACAACTGATTTCACATACTTCAAAATGTGATAAATACAATGTTTTCAGTTATTTTTACTTTGTTATCAACAAATTACTTTTGAATTATTTTATAAACTGACATCAAGTCATTATTATTTATTGTTCAAAACTCTTAAATGTTTTACAAAACCTATTTCAGTTTACTGTTAAAAACCATATCTATACACTTATGTTTCATGTATATATGTATTGATATGAGAGCTTTCATTCTTTCTTCTGTTCCAACACTCTTGAGTAGCAAGGGTGTATAAACCTACTTGGACATTTAATTTACATTCCAGTAAACTATTATAGGTATAGTTTAGGGGATACAAATTACTATTCCTATTACAAGGAATTACATAAGAGTCAGTTCATTCATGAGTCTATACTACTATATGAAAAGATACTATTACATCTTATCCAGAGAGAAATACTATATCTATACAGAGAGAAATACTATATATATACTATACGGGACTGACCATCCTACACCTGGCTGCTAGCTACAGCGGGACCTGTTCATCGACGGATGTTCTCGGTTGTATTGTTCGGCGAGTTTCCACGCCGTGATTATCCTAAGGCAAAAGGATACGATTTCAATGATTATATAATTTTCCCTATTACTTTTATTTTGTGACACATTCACATAAACGATGAGGTAGACTATATTTTTATAACAATAGTTGTACAGGGAAAAATCTTCATTGATACAGAAATGCAAACCTTCAAAGCATTCGGGTCTTGGTAGAAGACTACTTTTTATACTAGTAGGAAATATGGGATTTTTTAGGGTTTTCACACTTATACTAAATGTTTCATTAAAGATTTACAAGTCTTTCATAACAGCTTTTCGAATCAATGACACCATAATACTTATGAATTCACCAACTTTATGCTGATCTACACTTTCAAAATAACTTGTATTCTCAGGTCACCAGTAGACATGTACGATGACCAGGGTTTTGAGAAGACGGTGCACAGACAAGACTCATCTTTATTTTGTTTACATATTTTGGTGTCTTATTACAATGAAGGAACACTCATGTATTAAAAATTTACTTTTAATGCAATGGATGATGTTGTTGCTTGTTTACTACTTTGCAATGTTATGATACTTACATGACGTCCTCCACCCCTGAACGTTTCCGCCGTTCTTGGTTTTGGGGTGTGACAGGGGCTAACGGTAGAGATAGCCTTTGGGGTTATGGTAGAGATAGCTTGATAGCTAATTGATATGTGATACGTGGTAGAGGTAGTTTTTATAGCTAATGGATATATGATATGTGGTAGATGTAGCTTTTGTAGCTAATTGATATGTATTATGTGGTAGAGGTAGCTTTTATAGCTAATTGATATGTGGTATGCGGCAAAGATATCTTTTATGGCTAATACGATATGCGTTAAGTGGATTGTGTGTGGGGTATGCTCTGGGGGACTCACTAAGCTTTGTGCTTATGGTTTACAGTTTTGGTTTCAGGTATCAACGTTTTGGGAAAAGAAGAGCTCGGATTGATCGCAGTGCACACACCTATAATTTCCGCAATGAATGATTTTGGGATGAACTCTGATAAATGTTTTACTTAACGATGATTTGAAATGTTCTTAATAAATGGTATTAATGTTTTAGCTATATTAAAAATGAAGTTTTTACCCTTGTTTTTTGGGTCGTTACAAGTTGGTATCAGAGCTTTAGTTTGAGGGATTCGGATATACTTTCGGGTGTGTCTGAACTCAGACTGAGGATCAGTAAAGCTTTTAAAAAAAATGTTTTAAGTAAAGAATTTCTAAGAGAAGAAAGGGTATGGTGCATGCAATCAGCCGAACTCGAGTAAGTTTCCCCAGAATAGCCACATTTGTTATATGTTATGATTTGATTATGAATCTGTGAATCGCATGCTAGTTAGGGCTAGGGAGATTCCTGTATATGTTGTATGATCTGGTAGACTTGCATGCTAGTGCTGAGTCAACAATAGGTTGGCCTGATATGTGGTGATTGTAGCCATGAGGATATTGGATGTCATGATGGAATGAGAATGATAATTGGTATTTGTAACTGCAATGTGTATGTTTTGAAAATTGTATACGGTTAGGATCTTATAGCCTTAGAATAGCTGATTTGACCTTATTACCTGTGGTCTTAGGGTAGAGTCTATTATTCGACAGTCTATTAGATCCTGTTCTGTGTATAATTTGCATGCATAAGGAAAACGACAGCGAGGATGGATGGATGTGGACAGCATGGGTTGGGGTATGTAGGCCGAATGTTCTATGATAGTTTGTGAGTCAGAGATTGCCCTAGGGTGAGCCTAGGATGAGATTAGTGACAGGAGTCATCTGATTGTGAATTGTATGTATATATAGAATTGTTTGATTGGAATATGTTGGTTAGTTTTCCGTTGTCCGAATGCTGCTTGCTTTGTGCTTTGTGGGACTTCTAGCAATGTGAGCTAGCTACTAAGTGAATATACTAGGTCACATGTGGCACATGCTGGATGATCTCAGAGTGATGGATTTGGCCCTATTGCGTAGTTCTTGTTTGAGGCTAACCGTTCTAGGATTGAGTCTGTTACTCGAAATATTATATGATCTCTGTTGCATGTGGCTATATTCATAAGGTAGCTAGAAATATTACATTACTGGAAATCTTCCAGCAGCTGAGGACTGGGTGGGTTGGGAAACTAGGGGGAGCCTAGGACGTGCTTCGGTGGATATTGTGTTGCTGTTTAGCGGATATTTGGTGCAAGAGTGGAGTAGGTGACTTAGAGGATTCAGGACGATTACTGAGGAAAGTATGGATAGGTGTGGAAGGTAGTATTGGGCCCGTACTACTGAAAGCACAGGATCCATACTCGAACCGGTGAGAGTCTTGGAGAATCTGAGAAGCTTAAGGGAAGGAGAATTCTTGATTATGCCTTGATTGTAGGGATAGCTGCTTTACAGAACGAGGATGAGCACGCATGGGTAGGACCAGGGTTTGGTCCCAGCTCTGGTGGTGAGGCAGTTAGTGGATGGACTGCCACGATTTCGAGTTTGGCTTGTACCAGGCGGCAAGGATTGTGCGGTCCATTGCACATTCGGGATCGGAAACCAAGTCTCAGGAATAGTTTATACCCGGTTTAGAGTAGAGGTTACTCCAGCTACTGTAGTTCAGCCGTTGGCGATTGAGCTAGTAAGTGGATCAGGGTGTGAGACCCTGAATGATATGGATCACAGAGTCGAGGACGGAAGATTGATTAGGAGTACCTCAATGAGAGAGGTTCAGGTCAGGTGAATTCATTGGAGGGTCTCTATCACACCCCAAAACCAGAACAACAGAAACGTTCAGGGGAGAAGGACGTCATGTATAGTATCACAACAATGTATAGTAGTAAACAAGCAACAATATCATCCATTGCATTAATAATATAATTTAATACAAGTGTGTTCTGTGAAGTTTAATAGACATCAAAAATATTAATTAAAATAAAAGATGAGTCTTGAACGAGGTCCATCTTCTCAAAACCTGGCACCGGTACCTGTCTACTGGTGACCTGAGAATACAAGTTATTTTGAAAGAGTTGATCAGCTTTAAAGCTGGTGAGATCATAAGTATTTTAGTGTCATTGTTTGTAAGTACTTGATGTATAAGTTTGTAAATGTTTGTAAATGTTTGAATCTCCTAGAAAATCCTATATTTTCTACTAAACGTAGCCTTCTACCGAGGCATCAACTGTCCTGTATGTTTGTTTCTTGTAAAAGTGTGTATTTTCCCAAGTATGACTATCATTAACCAAAAACATAGTTTTACATTATTGTTCATTGTGTGAAGATCACAAAGCGAATGCAATGGGAAATAATAAAGTACTGTAGTGTTGTATTAAGTAAGTACTGTTGTACTAATTACATTAAACCAAAATGTTATTTAAAGTAACATGTGATATGCCTGTACGATACTACCGACTATAAACACGACGATGAAAGACGTCGGAAGAAATGACATTTGGCACCCGTAGACTTGCAAGTCCCACTGTAGCGAGCAGCAAGGTGTAGGATAGTCAATCCAGTATAGATCTATACACAAATTCAACGCTCCCCATTTAAGGAGATTCTGGATACAAAACGAGCCATGACAGGTGATGCCATCCCCTGTTACGTGGCTCACATAACCGTTGTAATGTTCTTGTATATGTATTGTATGTACTAGCTGTATTGTATGTTCTCTCTGTCTAGTGTGTATGTATGTTCTCTCTGTATGTTATCGTTTGTTTCTCGTTATAGTATTCTCTATCTGTATGTTATGTTTGTTTCACATCATAGTATGTGTTGACTCATGTATGAACTGACTCATTATATGTTTCACTGTTCTAGTAATAGTATTGTAACTTCCTAAACTATACCTATTATAGTTTACTAGTAATGTTGTTTGTATGAATGAACAAGTTTGTATACCTTTGCTACCCAAAGGTATTGAAATGAAATAAGGAACTTTTATATCTATATACATATACATGATATATAACTAGGATTCAAACGATCTTCGGACAAACAACTGATACCCTAAGTCCACAACCAAACAAGGAACAGGAGGTAAGGTAAGCTATCAGTCCTAAGTCCTTTCAATCCTACTTATATAACTATATCTATATAGATACACATTTAACAAAGTATACGTTTAAAAGAGTTTATTAAAAGTATTTAACATGTAAAAGTATTTGATAACCATTTGAAGTAGTTTTGTTTGATAAAACAGCTAATTGAATAAAAAATCCTTTGTTGGATAGTTATTAATCACATGCGATTGATATAATAACTATAATATTTCAACTTGTATCCCCCCATATATGCATTCAAAATCATTTAAAAGATACATTAAGGGGTATGAACTCACCTGCAGTGAGTAACTCGAATGAAAGTTCGATATAGGATTGTTGGGTGTCAATTGGAGTCCTGAGCACAAACGAATCCTATTTAACATATAATTACACATATATGAATACATTTAATGTATATATCCACTAATGGTGATAGGGACACACCTTAAGACATAGAAACACTTAGCATTAAGTGTTACCAAGACCTATGGTTGCACCTAAGGGGTGTATGGCCCTATATTGGAGTGTAAGGCCACAAAACCATGGGTTTTGTGTGTGTGCGGCCAGAGTGTGCAGCCAAGTGTGTGTGCGGTCGCACACTCACTATGAAGTGTGACAAAAACGTGTTTCCAAGCCTTAGGAATGTTCTAGGGAAGGTGTTTTGACCATTGGCTAGCCGGAATGGAAGTCTGTTGCTATATTGGACCCTTAAAAGGGTGTGTGCGGTTACACATGGTGTGTGCGGCCATGTGTGTGCTGCCATGGAGTGTGCGGTCGCACACTCTGAGGAGAAATGGTCAAAAACATGCTTTTGAGGTTGTATCTTGTATCCTTTAAGTGTGTTTGATCGTTGGCTAGCATACTAGTTGAGTTTGGGGCCTTAAAGCACCAAATTAAGGGGTGTACGGCCACATGAATGTGTGCGACCGCACACTCCTTACCGATCAAGTTCTGGACGTTTTCTATGGTTCAAATCTAGCAAAGAACATGTAGGAGTAGGATACGTACAATGTATAAGTGTATGGGAGTGTTTGGAGCTCAAGAACTTAGTAGGTGTTCTTGGTGTTCTTGATGAACACTTGAAGATCTAAACAAAAGGAGTAATTTCATGGATGAAATCATGTGTTGTTACTTAGAAAGTGTATTGAATCAACTTAACATAAGGAGAAACACTTACCACGTGAAGATCTATAAGAAATTTCGGATGATAGTTGAGAGAGAAGTGTGTTCTTGGATGAGGAGTGTGAAAAGTGTCTAAGGAAGGATGAGTTCAACCATATACATTCGTGTGTGCTGCCAGGAGGGTGTGTGTGACCGCACACCCAAGTGTGCGGCCGTACACTCCTAATGTGGGAGTGTTTGGCCACTTTTTTTGTATGGTGAACTTGCGGAACACAATTCCAAACTTCTAACTTGCATCAACTAGGTTTAGAACACCCAAATGACCCAAAACAAAGCTAGAAACTAATAAAAATGAGTCTAACTTTAGTTGATGTTAGAACAAAGTTCTTTTAGGATCGTTAGATTCTATGCAAGCAAACAATTAAGAACGTAATCAAAAACACAAGAATGGCATTGAATATGTCGAATGATTAATACTTCAACACCTCAGAAGAGCTCAATTAAGAACTTCAACTGTAGAGGTGTTTAGGGTTACAAAACAATGAACATAATTATCAACAAACTCTAACGCATACATGCATGCATATTTATAGTATAACCCTATTAGACAATCACGGATGGACAGGCCCAATCCGGATACAAAACATAAAGACCATGACGCAACACAATTAAACTCAACAATCTCCCCCTTTGCGTCAATGGAACCGAAAGCTCAATTCGGTTGAGCTGCAGAAGACTTCTTTATTGTTTTGAACACCTTCGGAATGATAGCCAACAAATGATGACGGAACGTTATGTACCACCGAAGCATGTCCGTGAAGTTCTTTTTGTCTGCTTCTGAGTTCTGCTTGCATCGATGAATAATGTTGATGATGTGCTCTAAGCAGTAGTTGAAAATAAATGTTTATCAACAAGAGCGAATAAAAATTTGTGAGCTTCGCCTTTTGTAAACATCACAGTAAGATGTGTTGAATCTATTTGCCCCATCTTCATCTTATTCACATCTCCTGGTTTCGGTGTTGGCTTGATGGACGGTTTCTTATTCATCACTTTTGCTATCTCTTGATCCATAGCTGCAACCTCATGGATGTAAGAAGCCAACATCCTCTTCAAGTGCTCCAATATCGACTCATATTCCCTCGGATTTGTGAGCAGAATATTGAATAATAAAATCCAATCATGAGGATTTAGATTTGGAAGGTTTGCTAGGGAAATAATCGACACCGAGTTTGCAGAGCCTCCTGTGATTTTAAAATTGACATTTATAAACCTCCCAGCAGACGTAGGTTTCAATACCTTGACAATGATTATCTTCTGTGCGCTCCATGTCAAGTACTGCGGTTGTCCATACTTCAGATAGAAATCAATAAGCTCTCGGTTAACCTTTGGATGAGGAAAAGGAACCTCAGCAGTCGAATCAAAGCAGTGAAACGTGAATGCCTTTCGAGTTATCGACATGTCGAACTGTGAGTCCTTAGAATTGTCACAGTCAAACGAAGCAACAGGTTCCAACCAATAAACACTTGGAAACTTTATAGCTTGATTGATAAGTGCCTCTTTTGTCCATAAGGGAAACAAGGCCTTCTTGCAGTTCAAGGCATCTTCTTCTTCCTTGTTTCTCCTTTCCCTCTCCTCTGATTCCCTTGCAACCTTCAAGGTTTCATCAAGCTCTTTATCTCACTTCTTTCGCTTAAGAGCCTCAGCAATAGTTTCACCAGATTCGTTAATGCTATCATCATCAATCTCCTTTTGCTTTTCTTGACGACCAGAACCTGAAGCTACATTATCCTTTAGTTCGGTTGTAACTTTGACCTTCGGTTGAGCAGTTTCGGTTTCAGTCTTAACCTTCAGTTGAGGAGCACCCTCTCCCCCTTGTTTTGGAGCAACGAATTTCTCCGAAACACCCTTCATCTCGTGTAACAATGCAAGGGCAGGAAGAAGTTTTGTTGTAAGATGATTCCGAATGGTCAAAGTGAGGATAGGATCATGAGCACCAAGAATGTTGGTGAGCATATCCTTCACATCCCCTGCACTGCTGTGAAAAACAGCTCTTTCGGTCTTCAACAAAGAAATTTCTTTTTCTGCTTGGGCGAGCTGCACTTTCTGTACTTCAACCATGGATGTTTGGCGAGCAAGTTCTTCCTTCAGAGCACTTTCTTTTGCCAAATCAGTGTGAAGAGATGCAAGTCGAGAATTCACCGAACTGATAAGTGAAGAGTTCTCGGCTTGGATAGAGGAACGCACAGCCTCAAACTTTGTTTGCTATTCTTGAAGAGACTTGGAGAAAGAATCCACAGAAGCATTCACATTTGCTGCATTCGTATCAGCATGCCCTTTTAGCGACTCAAGAAAGATCTGAGTACTATGAAGAATTTCATTAATATCAGTGGTGGCCTTTTGGCAAGAGGAGGTAGAATCATTAACAACTTTGGTGGATTTTTCAATTGACTCCGTATATTGTTCAAGAGCAGTGTCCAAAAAGGCTTTAAGCACAACACCACTATAGGACTTGCTGTCTTCAATCAATTTATCCAACTTCTCATGACTGCTCTGCAAGTGTTGGCTGGTGATAGGAGCATCATCATCCTCATCAGTAGGGAGCCGATAGGGACTGAAGTAGGTAGAGTCATACTCGTCACTAGCACCACCGAGAGTGGTACCGGAATCGGTTGAATGGGAGGGTGAAAGAGGTTTAGTGATGACTGGAGGTTCGGTTTCAGTAGTTGCCCCCGTATCAGATACGTTGACTCCTACCGTCGGTTCAGGAATAGTAGTAGTGATGGATTGGGGAATTATAGGAGGTGGTAAAGGAGTGGTGGAAATAGGAATGGAAGAAACTGGTGGTGGTGGTGATGGAAAAGAAGTTGTTGTTTGTGATGTGGTAGGTGGAGGAATAGGAGCAACCGAAACTGGAACTGTCTGTTTCGGTGATGATAGTGGGGTTGGAAGCTTGTTGTGAGGAGATTCGGTTGGAGTAGGAGATCGGGGAGGAGTGTTACCTCTCGGTGATTCATGATGAATTTCCTCTTCTTCACCTTCCTCGTCATTTTCTGAGCTAGGAGGAGTGGGACTCTTGGACCTTTTTGCCATCTTTTTAATCTTCTTCGGTTTAGAAGAATCCCCTGTATCAGACTTTCACTTCTTGGACTTGGAAGTCTTAGACTTATCATCCTCTTTTGGCTCTTTCTTGGTAGAAATCCGTTTACCTCGGTTACTCGGCTTGTCAACAGCATCTAGGGCAGCCTGCTGTTCAGGAGATAGGACTCTCGGTTCCTTGGGATGAAGTTTTCGATAATCAGCCATGAGTTTACTTTCGACTGTAACACATCTATACATTGTCTCAGGGATAGAGCCAATGTGAGGAAACTTCTTAGGATCAAAAATTATGATTTTCTTCGTGTGAAACGTAGCAATAGACGCAAGTAGAGCATCCTTCATCACCGGAATGTCCAAAGAATTTATCGCCCTTCTGGTAATGAGAGTCCAGAATCATGCACATGAGATTTCAGAATGCCTCTTGGTAGTGTTGAGGCTTTGCACCACTTGAGACCAGATGATCTTCCCATAATCAAGATTGAGACCATTGTAAAGGCCGTAGAGAAGGGTTAGGAAAGCCTTGCTGGTGCCATCAGATCCAGCACTTCTCTCCACCAAACTCTTGATGAGAAGAGTAAGCAGTCCATTCCATGGGGATGGTAGGCAGGACTTCTTAACCTTCGTTATTGTTGTAAGCACGTCTGTGTATCCCATTTCGTACAACATCGAGAAAAGCTGAGTAGTGGTGATGAAATCGGGTGAAATCACAGATGAATCCACAACGAGGTGCAATAAAGAACAAAATCTCCCTTTTGAAATAGAAGCCTTTTTAGAATGGATTAGAAAGTAGATTCTTTCCTTGTTCTTGTTATATGAGGCAGTAGAGTAAACTTGTGATAGAAGGGACATCGGAACAGCTTCCACCTGTGTTAGGGCTAGAACCAGTGGATAATACTTCAAACACTCAACCACCTGCAGCATATACGAATCCTACAGAAACGGATTGACTTCAATAATCATGTTCTGATTGGGCTTGATCGAAAGCAATGTGGACGAAGCAGTCTGATCGTGAACGGATGAAGAAGTCGCCATTGTTGATCGAAGGAAGAAGATGAACAGTTTGAAACTTGCCTTGTAATTTTGAGAGAATTGGTTGCTGGTAAAAGACAAATAAAACAAGAAACCCTTTATATACCGTTGCTAGGAGAGAGAAAAATCATCATGATAATGACGCGGTCACTAAAACGTCGCCAGAAAAAGCGCGATGTGACAGGTTGGTTACTCCCAGGTATACGTCAGCACGCGTGGGTATTGAGACCGTTCAAATTCACGCGCCCAAATTCATATCCTCAATCGTCGTTTGAAATTCAGTTGCGCTCCAAGATGTAGAATTACCCCTGTTTCGCCAAAAGATAAACAGAAATCGAACCAACAGCAACCAGAATGTTGGAAAATTAAAATTTTCGTGCAATAGAGTGACAAAAGATAAAGAAATAAAGCAAATGTGTATTGGATGTGAGTGATGTCTCATTATAAGACAGAAAGCAGAGGATTCAGGGCAAGAATCACTTCCTTCAAAGTTAAGAGAGACTTGAAGTGCTTGTGTGGGTTCCCGTGAAATAACGATCAAATGTTTGTAGAGAAACATTGAAAGGCTTCTTTTTAAGTCATAGGCTTAAGGTGGCTTATCTTCAACCGAACGTCGATGCTTAACATAAGACCGAACATTGGAAGAAGTACTTGTGAGACCGATGTGGTCTGTTGAACAAGTAGGTAGGATATCTTTTATAATGACTAAAGAAGATATAGAAATCTCAAAAACAAAAAGAAACTGGATCTTTATGGGAAGAAAAAGCCTTGGTGTTAGACAAATTCATAAAAGATCACTCAAAAATAAAAATGAGATTTCATTCGGTAACCAGTAACATCTTGAATATGACAATTCACCGTCAATTCGTTGTTGGTGTTGGATTGTGGGTTTCACTCAGTACGTGGTATACATATCCAAGATCATAAACACAAATTTTGTGCAACCATAAACCTCAGTGGTAAAGACTGAGAGTCTCAAGGGTTACAGTTGGTGAACCGAAAGTTGATGGAGAAAGTAAGGAGGGTGGTTAAGGAACCGAAAGTACCTTCTGCTATAAGGACGTGACTAAGCAGAAAAACTCTTAACTCATATGAGAAGAGTAAGGTAGCTCTAGACTGAGTTGATCTGAACAGCCTGATTGGGAAGAAACGATAGGTAGAGATCGAATCATTAAGGCCTTGCTCTAAGTCATAAAGGCTTTGGTCAACATGCAGCAGCATGCTTCTAGGGACCCTTAACTAGTTCTTGTCGAAATGATTATACCTGTCTTAGCTCCAAATTCTGTTGCACTGATACACTTGTGACCTAATGAAAGGAAGAAACAAACAAACAAACAAACACACCACACAAAAATATTTTTGAAGTTTTGAAATTTTCTGAAAAATAATAAAAACAGAAAAAGAAAATATTTTTGGATTTTTGAAGTTTTCTGAAAAATAACAAAAACAGAAAAAGAAAATATTTTTGGATTTTTGAAGTTTTCTAAAGTGTACAACCGAAACCTTATCTTAAAAGAATGAAGCGAAATAGACCGAGCGATTGGTTCATTTCGGTTCCTTAAAATTCCAGAGCCGAAATAGACCGAGCTGTCGGTTCATTTCGGTTCCTGAAAATTATAGAGCCGAAATAGACCGAGCGGTCGGTTCATTTCGGTTCCCGATAATTATTGAGCCGAAATAGACCGAGCGTTCGCTCCATTTCGCTTGTCTAATTTTTAGTAAGAGATTTGAGGATTCGGTACCGACTCCGCTTCCATCATTCCCAAGCCTTGCAGAATTTTATTGAAACTCGCTTCAGGTAAGGCTTTAGTGAAAATGTCAGCCAATTGATCACAGGATCGAACAAAATGCACTTCCACGTTCCCATCTTCTACGCGTTCCCATCTTCTAAATGTCAGCCAGTTGATGAAATGATATCTAAGTGCAATGTGCTTAGTCTTTGAGTGTTGTACTGGATTGTGACATATCCTTATTGCACTTTCTGAGTCACAATAGAGAGGAATCTTCTTCATACTCAGTCCATAATCTCTTAGTTGACTTTGAATCCATATAACTTGAGAAGTACAGGATGCTGCAGCTATATACTCAGCTTCAGCTGTTGAGAGTGATACATAGGTTTGCTTCTTGGACTGCCAGCTAACAAGTTTTCCGTCAAGAAATTGGCATCCGCCTGTAGTGCTCTTTCGGTCCAGACCACATATTCCAAGATCAGCATCAGAAAATGCTTGAATAAAGAATCCAGATCTAGCAGGATACCAGAGACCGAGAGATGAGGTTCGCTTCAGGTAACGAAAAATATTTTTCACTGCCACCATGTGAGGTTCTCTTGGATTACCTTGAAACCTGGCACAATAACAAACAGAAAACATAATGTCCGATCTACTAGCTGTTAGATACATTAGGGACCCTATCATTTGTCGATATAATGTTCTGTCAACAGCAGGTTTTTCCAGAGAAGGTGTTAACTTAGTGCCAAACGCCATAGGAACCTTCACTTTTGAGTCTCCTGTCATGCCAAATTTTGTTAGCAGGGTCTTTGTGTACGCCTCCTGGTTGATAAAGATACCTTCTGGTCCCTGTCTAATATTCAAACCAAGGAAAAAATTAATCGGACCCATTGCGCTCATTTCAAATTTAGTCTCCATCAACTTCCTGAATTCAGCCGTTAGGCTAGGATTCGTGGAGCCGAAGATGATGTCATCGACATAAATTTGAACTAACATTAGATGTTCGCCTTCTTTCTTTCGGAAGAAGGTTGGGTCAACCGAACCTTGCTTAAATTTCGACATTTTCAGAAAGCGAGTTAAAGTTTCATACCAGGCTCTCGGTGCTTGCTTTAAACCATAGACAGCTTTATCCAACACATAGCAATGATCAGGGAATTTCTCGTTCACAAACCCGGGAGGTTGTTCAACATACACTGTTTCTTCTAGTTCTCCATTCAATAAAGCGCATTTGACATCCATTTGGAAAACTTCAAAGTTTTTATGAGCAGCATATGCCAGGAAGATTCTAACTGATTCCAACCTAGCTACTAGAGCGAAGGTTTCCTCATAATCTATCCCCTCCTCTTAGCAATATCCTTTCACCACCAACCGAGCCTTGTTGCGAATGACATTCCCCTCTTTATCTAACTTATTTCTAAAGACCCATTTTAAGCCGACCACTGAAGCATCCTTTGGTGTGGGAATCAGCCTCCAAACTCGGTTGCGTTCAAACTCCTGGAGCTCATCTTTCATTGCTTGAAGCCAATCAGAATGATTAAGTGCAACATTTACTATTTTCGGCTCGACCTTGGAGATAAACGAATTAAACATACATAATTCAACTTTAGAGAATAATGCAGTTTGTTTCGCTTTCAACTGTGAACGAGTGAGAACTTTCTCAGATGATTCACCAATAATTTGAGCTTTGGGATGGTGCTTGGTCCATTTGACTAACGGAGGATAATTTGGGTCATATGATGGATTCAATTCAGCATTTACTTCCTCTTCCAATTCTGATTGATCACCATCGCCTTCGTCAGTTGCATTCTCTTTCTCCCCCTTGACTGGCGAAGTGTAACCTGTGGCCGCATCAGAGTTTGCATCCTCTGTGGGAGTTGGATTCTCCCCCTCAATTGGACTACTATTGGGTGGGTTTGGAGCAATATTTTCCCCCTCGCCTGGACCTTTATGAGTTGGGGACGGTATTGGATTCTCCCGCTCGAAAGATACTTCGGTTGTCTTTGGTGCTGAAGAACTCTCCCCCTTGAATATTGAGCCGTTGATGGGAGAGTCAGTTGAGGATTGAACGCCTATTGTTTTAGGAGGTTCACTTTCCATTTCTTTGGCAGCTTCATCTATGATCTTTTTGAGATTATCAATTTTGTTATCGGCTACTTTCGCCTCTGAGTGTGCCGCTTTCTCTGGTTCATCGAATAACCGAATGTACTCTGCAAACAAGTTGGATATTGGAACCGAGACCTGTCCAGATTCCGGAAATATTTCATCTAAGTCACTTGCACTCCTTTGCACTTTGTTCATGTAGTTATCGTCAAAGGTGACATAATATGTTTCTTCAATTCGTTTGGAGCGTTTGTTCAACACTCTGTAGGCTTTTGAAGTGAGTGAATAACCAAGAAAAATTCCTTCATCTACTTCGACGTCAAACTTGTTTCGGTTCTTCTTTGAATTAAAGATGAAGCACCTTCAACCGAACACATGGAAAAATTTAACGTTGGGCTTTCGATTGTTTATGATCTCGTATGGAGTGATTGAGAATCTCTTGTTGAGCAAAGATCGGTTCTGAGTGTAGCATGCGGCTGCAACTGCATCAGCCCAGAAGTATAACAGAAGAGAAGCGAAACTGAGCATGGTTCTGGCTGCCTCACACAAAGAACGGTTTCGTCTTTCAACAATCCCATTCTGTTGTGGTGTATAAGGGGCCGAAAAATTATGAGTTATCCCCTTGTCAGCCAGAAAGTCCTCAAAATCGTTATTCTTGAATTCCAGACCGTTGTCACTTCTGATATTCCTCACCGTCTTTCTCAGCTGCACTTCCACTTGCTTGATAAATGTCTTCAACTTGGGAGTTGCATCTGATTTCTGCTTAAGAAATAAAACCCAGGTGAAGCGAGAAAAATCATCTACAATAACAAGAATGTACTTACTACTACCGATGCTCTCGATAGCCGAAGGTCCACATAAGTCAATGTGTAATAGTTCAAGAGCTTCAACAATCTTTGTATTAATTCGTGTAGGGTGGCTCTTTCTGCTTTGTTTGCCCATCTCACATGCAGCACACAGATGTTCCTTGTCAAACTTGAGAAGAGGGAGGCCTCGAACATGATCACCAAGCACCAACTTATTAATGTCTTTGAAGTTCAGGTGCGATAGACGTCGATGCCACAACCAGCTTTCATCAGTGTTCGCCTTTGACAGCAGACATATTGCTGGTTTTCCTCGTATTGGGTTGAGATTTAAAGGATACATTTCTCCTCAGTTCTTCCTTCCTTCCTGTCATGTGACGTGAGCAGCCACTGTCTATATACCATTCATCATCGAATTGCTCGTCACTGATTACCTGCAAATTTAAGCAGATTTAGGAACCCAAAGTTTCTTGGGTCCTGGTGAGTCTTTCACAGAAAAAGAAAGTACAGAAGAAATATCAACTAAATATGTTCTTTTTACTAGTGTGGTTTGATCTTTTCTTTTAATGGTATACACCTTGATTTTTGTTTTATCTTGTTTAATTTTTGGTGCATTAGTTGGTGTCTTGTTAGATGGTTTGGGACTTTTCTTTTGAATCCTAGGGTTAGATGACTTTTTCTTATTATGGTACTCAGATTTTGATTCGAGCTTTCCCTTTCCTTTGATGTCCTTCATTGAATTTGTTTTGCTATGGGAGTTAGAAGGACCGAAACTAGACTTGGGACCAAAACTTGACTTGGGACCGAAACTTGACTTTCGGTTCTGAGAGCCAATGTGGGGACCGAAACTCGACCTTCGGTTTGGTACGCTAGTTTGGGAACCGAAAGTAGATGTTCGGTTCTGACATTTGGAATAGTAGGAATTTCGGCTGAAATTTTCTTTTCCTTTCAGTTTTTACTTTCCTTTATCCGTTGATTCTTTCTTAGGAGGAACGTAATTAGGATTTTTGGATTCCCAGTGACGTTTTCGCTCATTCAGATTCCTTGCGTATCTTTGATTTCTTAAGAGTTTCTGTTCAGCTAACTCCTTCTGTGATTTGTGGATATTGAAGCTAGCCTTTGGCTTCTCCTTTTTACTTTCGGTTGTATTTGTTGGAACAGTTGGTTCTGTCATCGGTTCTTCAGGGATTTCTTTAGTTCCACTTGTGCTTGGTTTGTCGAAACTTGAGGGTTTGTTGATGGGTTCAGCAACATATCTTCCTTTAACCCTCCATGAAGTTTGCTCAGATAAGCCTACGGTTTCGTCTGCGTTGTCAATAGGGGCAGACCAGAAATAATCGTCACATCCTTCAGCATTGTCTTTGTCGACCAAGATCTTTAATTCTGCCGTTTGTTTAGCAGTGACCCCTGTAACTGCATATACTTGATTCGGCACAGTTTGAACCTTTTGATAGACCATACTTTTTCCTTGAGTTTTTGTGGCATTTCTTTCGATAAGCGAGCGAATTCAACTAAATTTTCAGAAATTAGGGGTTTCTCATTCTCGGTTTCACTCTTCATGAACTCAGAGCAATCAACTTCGTGTTCTACTGAGATTTCACTCATCTCACTTTCCTCATCAAATTCAGACGTATTATCTAAGTTCATTTTTTTTCTGAAGTTAATTTGGCATTTGACGAGTCAAAGGATTGAATAGTTTCAGACTTAATTTTTAACCTATCATTTTCATCTAAAATATTCTTGAGCATACATTTGTGTTCCTTAGAATCTATGAAGGTTTCTATTTTGTCCAATCCTATTTTGTAAGACATGGATGTCTCTTCTGATGATACTACTGATTCACATTCTGCTATGACCTCATCCTCCTTAAATTCAAGGAAGGGTAACATCATCTTATGAATCTTCTTTCCTATCTCACAACTTAAATGCAATTGAGCAATATTAAAGTATAAACGCTTAGCAATTAAACAAAAAACATTCCTTTGTTTTAAAAACTTTAAATTGTCTCTTTGCAAATAAATAATTTCATCCCTAGCCCTAATTAACTCCGCCTCCTTCAGCTCAATCCACATCCTTCTCTCCTCACTTTTTGAAGACACCCTGCTGAGTTGGTCAGTTAGGTTAGAATTCGCTAAGCGAGTTTGGATGAGACTACTACTTAAGTTAGAAAATTTAAATTTTAATTCATTTAATTCTTCTTCGTAATTTGTTATTGGAACTTTAAGTGATTCAAGGATGGATTGTACCTTTTTGATCAACCGATCGCAGTCGTTGATCTTCTCACCCATAGGCTTGGCCACAAAACACTTGTCCTCAGTCAGGTTCGGTTCCTCACTAGCGCTTTCGGTTGATCAACCAGCTGTGACAATTAAACACCTTCCAGCCGAAGCTACTTCCTTTGCCACATAAGCCGTTCCATGAGTGGGCTTCCTCACCTCTTCATCTTCAGAGTCGGTTGACCAAACTTCAACGCCACCGAACTCATCTTTATCGGTATTTTCCTGCATAATTAAGGCATTCATAGAACTATTAGTAGCCTTCTTTTTCTTGATCTCTTCCAACTTGCGCATATAGTACGCCTCATCATCTTCACCATCTCTTTTCTCAGCCATTTTCCTTAGCATGCAGTCTTTGGCAAATTGGTTCTTGCCGTGACAGTAGTTGCAGTCGAACCCAAAGTCTCCTGCAAGTTTGCTCTCCTTCTTGTCTTCATCCTTTTGAGAAGAGACCTTCGCTTCGTCCTTTACCTTCTCAGAACTGTAACTTCCCTGCCAGTTTCAGTTCTTGTTGACAGGAAATTTTCTTCGTGCAAACTTCTTTGGATTGGTGACCATCATAGCATACTCTTCGCTTGTAAGATCACACTCAGACATATCAGACTCTTCTTCTGCTTCTGCAATGCTTTTTCCTTTGGAGACAAGCGCTAACGATCCCACACCCGAAACTACCTTCGCTTCTTTGGTGACTACACTCTCATGGGACTTAAGTATTCCCACAAGTTTCGCTAGTGAGTAAGATTTAAACTGTTCATGCGCTTTCACGGTTAAAACCACAGCCATCCATTTTGGTCTCAGACCGTTCATGAAGGTCACCTTCTGCTCGATCAACTTTCTTTCTATTCCATGCTTGATCATCTTACTTAGGAGATGATTGAACCGATCGAAAGTTTGTATGAGTTTTTCTTCTGGTTTTTGTTCGAAAACTCCAAATTCTGACAGCAGCAAGGTTTAAATGGAGTGTTCCAGATCTTCATTAGTTGAATAAAGTTCCTTCAACCTATCCCAGATTTCTTTGGCCGTCGTGCATGATCCAACCAATCGAAAAGTGTCAGATTGCAAGGCGAATCTGATCATTCTCATGGCCTTCACGTTACACATCAATTTGTCTTTCTTATCCTGTGTCATCTTCTCTACATCGGCCACAAGCTTGTTATATTCCTTTTGGGACTTAACTGTCGTGTTCGTTCCTGAATGATCAAACGGCCCAAGTGTGATAGCTTCCCAGATGAGATAGCCATTATCTTCAGATCCAACCACGTAGTCCTCAAAGTGATGCGCCCATACGTCATAGTCTTGAGTGTAGAGTATGGGTATCCTGGTTGTTGATCCAATGCTGTTTGAGATGTTGATGGGATTTGTTTGCGAATCTTCGTGAGACATGGTGAGCTGCTAGAATCAAACCTGTAAACTTGGGATTAGGGTTTTATCTGAAACAGAGTTGCCGTCGATACGAAGAAGACGACTTCTATTTATACGATAAAAGCGGAAACCCTAAAGAATTCTGAATACAGAAGGAATATGTATTGATCACACAGTCTCCTGCTCTGATACCAATTGTTAGAACAAAGTTCTTTTAGGATCGTTAGATTCTATGCAAGCAAACAATTAAGAACGTAATCAAGAACACAAGAATGGCTTTGAATATGTCGAATGATTATTACTTCAACACCTCATAAGAGCTCGATTAAGAACTTCAACTGTAGAGGTGTTTAGGGTTACAAAACAATGAACGTAATTATCAACAAACTCTAACACATACATGCATGCATATTTATAGTATAACCCTATTAGATAATCACGGATGGACAGGCCCAATCCGGATACAAAACATAAAGCCCATGATGCAACACAATTAAACTCAACAGTTTATTTGAATAATAGCACTTAGATGGAAATTTCGGGTTGTCACAGTCTCGGGCGGAGTCCCAAGAGTTTGGACCATCCTTTGAGAGGCCAACAGGGTCGGATCCAGTGCAGCGCTTGCAGAAACTGCACGTCGGAGTTTCGTTCCGAGGGTTTGGATTGTCATTGGGATCAGAATGAGGTATTTCACCATGTTCTCAGGGTGGTCAAGGTAACCCAGGAGGAGGTGGTCAGGATTCCTCCAGATGCTGGCGGATATGCTATCGTCAGCCATTTCTGGTGGATATCGGGTATTTGTATCGCTTGGGAATTGTGATGAGTTAGATCTCGGGGTCGGTTTTATGATATTGTATGGGTTAGCAAGGCTTGTCAGATGCCATTCAGCATGTCGAGGAATCTTTTAGAGATCTTCAGATAGATGTATCTCGCGGAATGGATTTTGCCTGTACCGTGATTGCTCCGAGTCGTTGTCGGGAATCCTATTGATTTGGAAGGGTTATTCAGGGTGTGCAAGCTTTGGTAAGCACCGGTCGTCAGCAACTTGAACATTGGAACGTAATGAGGATTGGGAATCCTTCAGTTTTCGTGTGCCGAGCAGACTTAGTTGGATCTAAGTGGGGGAGAACCGTCCAGGTATCCAGGACAGAAGCAAGGGTGAAACTGTTGTAAGACTACGGGGGAGTCGTAGTATTCACAAGCATTAGAGAGTTTTGTAAGACTGTGGGGGTGCCGTAGCGTTCACAGACTCTTTCAGGTGATTTGGACTAGGGAAGGCTAGTTCGCAGGGTTGTGGGGGAGCCACATCTTTGTTAGGATCAGGAGAAGATGTGTTTGACCAATCAGTTACTCGGGGGCGAGCTCGGGTGGTTATGGGAATTCAGGTTGGAACTGGTAGAGACTGTTGAGCCAAGGGTTGGGTCTTGAGATAAAGGATCATGTGGATGAGTAGTGCATGTTTCTGTAGGGCTACGGCTGGGTAGCCCTATTATTGGATCTGATAAGAACCTGGAGGTTAAACCGGGTGCAAGACTGGAAGTCTCAGGGAATCGGTTAAGGGTATTTATTAATCGGTCGAGTAATGGATGATGGGAAGTTATGGAGCTTTACGCAAATGCCGATTCGAGGATCTCTGGATAGGAGCGAAGTAACAATTCAGATTTTTATAGGATTCCGAATCGGAATTCGTATAGGATTTTGTTTCAGTGAGATGGGATGTGGGGCATCTATATGCCAAGGGCATCGAGGGCAGAATTCCAGGGTGGTGAATGGGTTGGTATTGATGGTAGCTTAAGCCATTGTGATGTGCCTCTGGTAGCTCTATCCGTAATAGAGGCACGACATTTCGGAATCAGGAAACGGCATGTCGAAATTAACCGGGTATGATGTAAGACTACAGCTATTCTGGTAGCATTCACCCTTTTTGCGTCGGATTCAGTGGCGACAGGTTGTCAGTCTATCTTGATCGGATGGATCAAATGGATTAAAGGAGATAGGGCAGTTATGGTTAGACGAGGTATCCTTCATAGGTCGCAGGGGACTGCTGAGTGTGTTTTGGCTCAGCAATCGGGTAGGTGTACGGTGTTCCAGACAGTTGGCAGACAGGTTGGGACAAGGGAGGTCCCTGATTATTCTTCAGGAAAAAAGCCATGTGGCAGCAAGAGGAGTAGGAGCGACATCAGTGATTTGGGGTATGTGTGTGGAATTGCTTGTTATTCGGTAGTCGTAGTTGATCGGTGATTTTGTTCTTTAGGAAGCCTCAAGGTATTACGAGTGGGAAGTATTCTATCTAGGCTGGCTTCTTGTGAAATCAGTTCGATGATGATTCGATGTGGGCAGTTGTCAGGGAGTCAGACCATCTCGAAACCTCAGATTTCGGATGAAGCAGGTGTGATCAGGTTGCAAGGAATTCGTTCATCTTCGGGTTCTAGAACCCTACGAGGGTTGGTTTCGGTTGCCTTGGAAAGGCTAGGGTATGCTCGGGGCTGTGGCCATGAGGCCTTAGTTAGTTGGCGTGAGGATTATATGGAATGATTTTGAGGACGAAATCTAATTTAAGTGGGGGAAAGTGACCAGATTTTGAAAAGTACTTCGGTTGCGGGTTCAGAGGCCAAGGCATAAGCGATTCGGTCTTTTATGGGGTCTCAGATTTATCCGAAAGGTTTTATGTAACACCTGGTTTAAGTTGGAAAGGATTTATGCATGGACTCGGCGACTTGGGAGGTCAAATCGTCGAGTAGGGACGTGAGATCATGAAACGCGGAACGAGACCGACTCGACGAGTCCGAGCTGTTTAAAGAAAACCCTAATTGT
The DNA here is from genome assembly GCF_052849685.1 of Lactuca virosa. Classification (NCBI taxonomy): domain Eukaryota; kingdom Viridiplantae; phylum Streptophyta; class Magnoliopsida; order Asterales; family Asteraceae; genus Lactuca; species Lactuca virosa. The sequence goes on from NC_136434.1 coordinate 295,046,229, forward strand.
GGGGTTTACCCGCTATATAGCCTCCCTTAGCCTCCATTAGCACCTTAGAAGAACATTTACGGTAGCCTCCCTTAGCACCTTAGAAGAACGTTTACGGCCGCACACCTTCTTGTGAGTGAAGTAAGTTCAATTGGGAGGTTATCCTTGAGATTTTGGGAGGGATTCCAAGCTTGGAGAAGAAGTATCAAGGGGAAAACAATAGATGTAGCATCTAGTTCGTCTTATGCATTGATTTGAGGTATCAATTTGTTACCTTAAGCATAAATTCTATTTGAGAGTTGTGACCAACTTTGAGGAAATGGAAGCAAGCCTAGATCTGGACCTATCACAAGGATATGGTTCTAGATCTGGACCTTCATAGGTCCGAATTATCATAAAGTTGCACCTTTTAGTGAACTCATTCCCTTCCCATGAATGGAACCTTGTTTGAAGGTTAGTTTTGGGTGTTATGACCATGTGAGGCTATGCATGCACGTAAAGTTTGCAACTTTACGTGATATCTGCAATAAGATATGATGGATCTAAAGTTTGGGAGCTTAATTCCCACTGGAAAGCACCGTAATCATGATGAACTCTGGGGGACTCGACGAGTCGTGCAAGTGACTCGACGAGTCGAGAGGGTTTTCTGATGTTCGGCCAAGAGTGTACGGCCAAGAGTGTACGACCAAGGGTGTTCGGCCAAGGGTTTACGGTCAGAGGTGTATGGCCGTACACACCAAGGAACTCGACGAGTCCCTCGGGTGACTCGGCGAGTCAGAGAGTCAGGCAGGGAACCTGACGGGTGATTGATTGTACTCGACGAGTCAAGGTCAATATGGACTGTTGACCATGACTATAGGCTTTGACCTTGACCAGGGTTGACCCTGGAGGTAATTATAGGACTATGGTGAGATATTTACTCATTGATTATAAACAGTTTGGGAAGAGCAGCACAGGCATACCAGAATCCAGTTTGTCAGTTCAGCCTTTGAGAGGTGAGTCTTCTCATCATATCAATGGGTCTAAGGCACCAAGGCCGGCCCATTTTATGAGATACGGTTATTGATTGAATGTGCGATATGGTAGTATGTTATTGGCATGAGAGACCACGTGGGGGTTCCCGTGGCTTTTGTTGTAAGACCTCGGAGAGTTTCTATGGCATCCTAAATTATTTGCTTGTATATTTTGTATAATGTTTTGTATGGTAGGAAGACCTTGTGGGGGTTCCCAAGGCAGGAAGACCATGTGGGGGTTCCCATGGCAGAAAAAGACCAAGTGGGGGTTCCCGTTGCATTTCGTATAAGACCCGGGAGGGTTTCCAGGGCTTCCCTATTTGTCGAAGGCATGAATTGTGTGAATTATGTAGCATATGACTAAGTCGATAGGTGTTATGTGGTTTACGTGGGAGATATGCTCTGGGGGACTGAATAAGCTTTCAGCTTACCATTTGTGGATTTGTTTCAGGTACATCGGAGTCCAAGGGTAAAGGCAATGCGTGATGATGCGGCGTGCACTCTATCTCTCTTCTCCAAACTGTTTTGGGGGACACTCTGATGTTTGAAAATAATAACGATGTAATGTTGACGGTTTTGGAAACGATTACTGGAATCTTTATGTTTTTATGAAAATGGTTGATTATTTAAAAATGAAAATTTTCTTTCTAAAATTTGGGTCGTTACAAGTTCGTATCATAGCCTTGGTTTGAGGGATTCGGGCATACCCTCGGGTTTTTCAGGACTCAAACTAAGGAAAGGGTAAATTTGTTTTCAAAAATAACACAAAAAGCTTTTGAAAGAAGGAAAAGATGAGAGTGCAACGCGCGTGATCAGCCAAGCCAAGTAAATATATCCCTAATAATCTAGTCATGCTAATTTCATATTCGAACTTGGATGATCGTATGGAATTTGCTATGTGTATGTTTTTAAAATTATATACGGTTAGGAGCTTATAACCTTAGAATGATTGATTTGGACTTATTTCCTGTTCCTTGTCTGGTTGTGGTCCTAGGGTAGAATCTTTTATTCGAAAGTCTATTTGATCCTCTTCTGTGTATAATTTGCATGAATAAAGGCAAGCTGTTATGATTGGTCTGTTTGATGTGGGTAGAGAAAATCTTAGAACAGTCTAGGATTTGAGTTATGCGGTGGTTGGTAGAATGCGGTTTATTTGGGACAAATTGGAGGTATCAGGTCGAGCCTTGGGGAAAGGTACGGGTAGGTGTGGAAGGTAGTATTGGGCCCATACTACTGAAAGCACAGGACATGGACCCGAACCAATGTTAGATCTGACAACTTCAAGGAGGACCGGTGTGGAGAGATCCGTTTTATGGAAATCCTAATAATTATAACTTATGACATTCCAGTTCAGCATGGTAGTGACACGTTTCGGGGCAGGAGGATCAGGATCGGGATCTGGATCTGGATCCGGGAATGGATCGAGTGACACCACAGACGGCATAGATGAGAGGCTGCGCGAGCTTATTACAGCAGAGGTTACCAGGGGCATCCTTGACGGTACCCCAGTCTTTTTTGGGACGGTCAAGTAGGGCATAATGGAGATCATGGAGGAGAGACTCAGATCATTAAGGACTGAGATTTTTGCGGGCTAGTTGGGAGCCCGAACTCCCTCGTTCCGGGAGTTCAAGGCGTGTGGGGCGCCAGAGTTTTTCGGGGTCAGCGACCCCATTGTCAGTCGACGCTGGGTGGCGGATATCGAAAACGCCCAACGCATGAGTTCTTTCCCGGATGTGTCAAAGGTTGGGTTTGCTTCGTGCATTCTGAGAGACAGGGCCCGGGATTAGTGGGGCGAGGTTACTAAACAGGTGGGACCAGCCGGAGTGGCTGAGATGTCAAGGGCCGAGTTTGTCCGGCGATTCGATTTGGAGTTTGCACGACCCGTTGAGGTGTAACGTGTAGTCGATAGTTTCATGATTTCCAGCAGACCACTGAGATTGTGGCAGAAATCACCGCCAAGTTTCAGGAATGAGCTTTATTGATTCCACAATACGCTACTGATGAGGAAATTAGGCGGACCCGATATCATTCCATGTTGAGGGACGATATTCGGGAGTTTGTGAGCTTTACGGGATGTAAGACCCTAAATGAAATGGTGGAGAAGGCCCGGGAACAGGAAATAGAGCTGGAATCCCGCACGAAGCGAAAGCCTGAGCAGGCTCAGGTAGCAGTAGGGCATGCTAAGAAGCGCAAAACCTTGGATACCTCTAGTAAGGGCCAACAGGGTCGTGGCCGGTGTGCCAAGTGTGGGAGATCTCATGGGGGAGCTTGTCGGGGGTCAAACTCGGTGTGTTATACATGCGGTCAACCGGGCCACGTAAGCAGGGACTGCCCCAATAAGGGCCTGATATGTTTCCATTGCAATCAAACTGGCCATAAAAAGGCCGACTGTCTGAGGTTGCAGGGAGGAGGGGGAGCAGTGGCGGCGCCCGCGCCCGCCACAATGAGGATTATTGATGGTCGCCCTGCTAAGGCGGAAGCTCCAGCAATGAGGAGCCGTGCATTTCAGATGACTACCGAGGAGGCACGGGCAGCGCTAGACGTTGTGGCTGGTACGTGATTATTCTTCCCTGCTCTATGTATCTGTTTTGCTTATGTGTATTATATGCTTGTATAGGGACCTTTTTGGTCGATGGTATGTCTGCTCATGTCTTGTTTGATTCGGGTGCAACCCGATCGTTCGTATCTCTTGCGCTTACCAAGAAGTTCCGGGAAGCGCCGGAAACTTTGGATTCCCCGCTCGAAGTGGAGATTGCGGATGACCGCACCGTTAGTGTTGCGAGGGTGTATTGGGACTGTGTCCTGAATGTGCTTGGTGAGAGATTTCGTGTCAACCTAGTCCCGATACCGTTGCGAGGGCTGAAAGTGATTATCGGAATGGATTGCTGAGGGGCCAACGGGGCCATGATTGACTGTGAGAATCAGTAGGTGAGGGTTCGAACCCCAAGTGGGGGAGAACTGGTGATACATGGTGATATGGTATCACAGGGACCGACCCTTTGTTTGACTGCAAGGGCTAGGAGGTTCCTGCAGCAGGGTTGTACGGGATTTCTGGCATATATCTCGGATACAAGGGTAGAGATCAAGAAGGATGTAGGAAGTGTGCCCGTTGTTCAGGACTTCCGGGATGTTTTCCCCGAAGAGTTATCGGGGGTGCCTCCAAAGAGGCAGGTGGAATTTCGCATAGATTTGGTGTCGGGTGCTGCTCCGATAGCAAAGGCACGATATCGGCTGGAACCACCAGAGATGCAAGAGTTATCTACATAGCTTCAGGAGTTGTTAGACCGTGGGTTCATTCGTCTGAGTAGTTCCCCGTGGGGAGCACCAATCCTTTTCATGAAGAATAAGGATTGATCCCACAGGATGTGTATCGATTATAGAGAGCTAAACAAACTAACGGTGAAGAACCGTTATCCGTTGCCAAGGATCGATGATTTGTTCGATCAACTGTAGGGTGCGTCTTGGTTTTCCAAGATTGATCTTCGACCGGGATAGCATCAGATGAGGATTCGGGATGAGGATATACCGAAGACGGTTTTCAGGACTCGGTATGGGCATTATGAGTTTGTAGTGATGTCGTTTGGGCTCTCCAATGCCCCAGCAGCGTTCATGGACCTTATGAATAGGGTATGTAGACCGATGCGGGATCGGTCGGTGATCGTTTTCATTGATGATATCTTGGTCTATTCTAAGACCAGGGAGCAGCACGAACAACACTTAAAGGAGGTGCTGGAGACCCTAAGGGCGGAGAAGTTTTATGCTAAGTTCTCCAAGTGTGATTTCTGGATGCGAGGGGTACAATTCTAGGGGCATATCATCAATCAGGAGGGTATTTCGGTAGATCCAGTCAAGGTTGAGGCTGTGATGAGGTGGGAAGTACCAAAAAATGCATCAGAGATTCGTAGCTTCTTGGGTTTAGCAGGTTATTATCGGAGATTTATTCAAGATTTTTCCAGATTGATGTGCCATTGTGTCACACCCCGGCCGTCGGCGGAAACACCGGGCAATGTAACGTCATTTCTCGTATCATAGTTATCAACTTCCTGAAAACACATGCAATTTAAAATACGTCAACATAAAGTTGATGAGTTCACAGGTTTTGACTCCATAAAATCATACATTTTTCAAGTTCAAAAGTATAGTTTTGAAAGTATCATTTTGACTCTCCAACGTTTATTATATATATCCTAGGTATAAAATTTTACTTACCAAAAAAGTAGTTTACTTATAAGTCTCATATACTATGAATATAAGTGTTTGTAATTCCATACAAACGAAAGTTTCTACGTATAAACCTTATTTCAATTCTATACGAGTAAAAGCACTACGTATAAATCTATTTCAATTCTATACGAGTAAGTGTGTTAGGTATAATTATCTACTTAATATACAAGTAGTATACCTACCAGTTTCTTGTACCTAGAGTATAAGTGTTTGGGAAATTTATACTTAACATTAATACTTGTATAACGGCAAAGTATAATGCTTTTAACAATTTGCTACCATGAGTCCGTAACCGCGGCTATATGACTAGTTTCAAACCTCTGCTTGATGCTACAAGTTTTGCATCTTGAGATAAGTTCCACACGCCTCATCAACTTCGGAACAATAAACAAACAAAAGGACAGTTCGTCACTCGCACACGGTTTTGTTGTAGCTAGCAACCACGAGTGGGGTTGTCAACCCGTATCTTATTCATACACGACTTCCTCGCTCACACGGGATTAACGGTTACAGGTCAGAGGATTTTCCCTAAGATTTCCAATCTTAGTTGATGAATACAATAGCTCATGTAGACTTGTCGAGTTCCGTTAGTTCTAGTAGTAAAATCATATTCGTGTCTAAAACCCTAAGTTATTAGACTATGCTTTTAACTTTACTCCGAATATTTATAATACTTAGGTAGTACAACAGCTATAATTTGAATTAAAACCAAGTTTTATCTTGACATAAAACCAATAATAACAACATATAACGTTCCAAGTTTTATCTTGACATAAAACTATCAATAACAATATATAACATACTAAGTTTTATCTTGACATAAAACTAACAATAACAACATATAACATACCAAGTTTTGTCTTGACATAAAACCAATAATAGCAACATACTTTATAACTTAACATATAGAACTTCCAAATATAACTTCGGAACTATATCGCATACAAAATATATATAGAATCCTAAGTATAACTCAAGATCTACATTAATATACTACTATAACAATAATAGGCTAACAACTTTACGATAGTTGTATACTTTCAAATATGAAATAACTATATCCTGGTTATTATAACTATCTACGTTGATACTAATATACTAGCATATAGACATAATAATAACTTATATATAATATTAGCATGCGTTTTCCCCCGAAATATTAGAAAGCGGGGCCGTCAAACTCACCTTAATAGCGTGATTTTATGTAATCTAAGAAGAAACGGTCAGCGGTAAGAGCTCGTCGGGGCTCGAGATGCAAGAGGGCTTCAGCAAAGGAGAGAGGAGAAAGAAGTTCAGGTGTAAGAATGGTTGGGGTTGATCTTGCTATTTATAGTAAGATTTTTGGCCCTCACGACGTGAAAAACTCATTGTTCACGTCGTGAGTTTGGATCTTATCTCTTCGTAGACTTGCCATCCGTCTTCTAGCTTCCGAAGGTGGCAAAATGAATCCTCACGTCGTGAAAAACTCCTTGTTCACGTCGGGAGTTCGGATCTTATCCCCTCGCAGTCTCGTCACACCTTCTAGATCCGAAATATGGCGGTTTGACTCCTCACGTCGTGAGTTTTTATGCTCACGTCGTGAGTTCAGTCAAATTAGGGTTTCTGACAGCGACCTCTTCGGAAGGCCATAACTTTTGCGTACGAACTCCGTTTTTGATGTTCTTTATATCCACGCTTAGTTTTTTACGAGCACTACAACTCTCTTTTAGACTCCAATAGCTATTTCTAAGTCTATTTTAAATTCATCTTATTATATAAATTTATAGTGTTCGGTGTATCATAACTTCTTCACGCGAAGTCAGATTCAGACGTTCTCTACATTTTTGGAATCGTATGGATGTATACTTTGAGTTGTATTATAAAAGTTCATACTTGTATTAGAATTTATTATGAATTACATAGTAAGTTTTTCACATTACTATTTTAACAAAATCACATTACATGATTGGCATAATCACATGTGATTGTTATTGACCTATTTTGACTACTGTTACATTCTCCCCCCGTCGATAAAATTTTGTCCTGAAATTTAATTTATACCAGATTCCACTGCACGGTCATGGATAGCTTCCCTGCTTCCTGTTACGAATGCCCTGCCACAGCCTAACTTCCTTGACTCCTTAACTTTGGACATTCCTTCTTGATATGTCCAATTTCACCACACTCAAAACACGCTCTTCCTCCATCATAGCCTGTTCCAGTGTTTGTTCCTTGATTTTATGTTGTAAGTGTTTTGCTCCTGCATAAATTGGCGGTGTGTCCCTTTTTCTTGCAGTGAGTGCATATAAAGCAGTTACCTAGATGGTGACGGCTACACTGAGTGCATTTTGGGAGTTTTCCTTCATACCGTCGTGGTTGTGTGGGTATTGTTGTTGTGGCTGCATAATTAGTTGCCATCTCCTGTCTCTCCTCAGATTATTGTATGGGATTCTTCCGATTAAATTTGCGCTTGTTCGTTCCAGATTCGGGAGACTCAGCTATAAATCCCACTTGGATTTCTGTGTTGGTTAGCTGATGAGCTATACGCTTTGCACTGTCGTATGTTGTAGGCTTTGATGCGATCACCATTCCTTTGATTTGTGATGCTAGACCCCAGATATATCACTCAATCTTCTTATATTCGAGGGTTACAAGAGCTGGACACATCACCGCAAGATCATTAAATCTAGCAGTATAAGCATTTATCTCGGAACCCTTCATTGTTAGGTTCCACAGCTCCTGTTCCAGATTTTTAATTTCCTCTCTTGGACAATACTCCTCTACTAGCATCCTCTTCATCTCTTCCCATTTCATGGAATTGGCAGCATCAATACCCATTGTATTCACATGGTTGTTCCACCAGGTAAGTGCTGCATCAGCGAAGGTACACGCAGCAAATCGTACCTTACATTCGTCTGGACAGAAGCTTATTTGAAATACTGATTCTGCCTTTTCAACCCACCGGGTCAGGCTAACAACCCCTTCCGTTCCATGGAAGCTCTTAAGTTTGCAATTCATAAAATCCTTGTAGGTACACATTCTGGCGGTCCCTACATTCCCTTCGTTTCTAACTCCTCCTCTTGTGACATTAGCAAGAGCTGCAGCGATTCTATGAGCTATGATTTCTTTAAGTTCTGCTGAACTTATTGGAGGGTTTGTTTCTGGTGGTGGTGGTTGCGGTTGTTGTTGTTGTGGTTCTGGTCGTTGGTTAGCGTTTAGCCGAGCGCTACTTCTTCTAGGCATTTTGTATAGTTCCTATACATTTTAGATCACCAAGTGTTTAGTCTATCAAATAATACTCCCAATTTAAATAGTTCATATGATCTGATCATAATAAAATATAGTTGTACACCTACACCTAGTTGTGATAAGATCTATGCACATATGAACTTTAGTTGGAATATCTGATCTAAATCCTTGAGATCAAAAACATTACGGGTATTTAGGTGTATTATCATCGCGGGTCTGAGTCTTCATATATGACTCTATATTTATTATTTGTTGTATTCATGCTCTATTAATTATTGTTCGTTACTTCAGGTCTAGCTGATAAGGCACCGGCCAATCAGCACAGTCGAAGGGCAGGATCATTTTAGCATATAGCCGTTCTGAAAATCCAGCAACCCAAATCGACATGTCTATCCTTGTCACCGCTCCCGTAAGTAGTCCTTCAGTAGAATAATTAATAATACTTTATATTTGTAGGCTAAGTGATATACCAAAACCTAACAGAGTAAGCCCTAAACTATAGTCGTGCTTTCCTAAGAAAGTACTAATTCACTATTGTTAATAGCTCTGATACCAATCCGTCACACCCCAGCCGTCGGCGAAAACACCGGGCAGTGTAACGTCATTTCTCGTATCATAGTTATCAACTTCCTGAAAACACATGCAATTTAAAATACGTCAACATAAAGTTGGTGAGTTCACAGGTTTTGACTCCATAAAATAATACATTTTTCAAGTTCAAAAGTATAGTTTTGAAAGTATCATTTTGACTCTCCAACGTTTATTATATATATCCTAGGTATAAAATTTTACTTACCAAATAAGTAGTTTACTTAGAAGTCTCATATACTGTAACGTCCGAAAAATACCAGCTAAAAATTTCATTTTAAAATTAGGTTAATACATAAAAACATCGTTACAAAACATTCATAATATTAATTTATGTCTGAAAACCGGTAACATCTTAGTAAAATATTCAGAGTACATCCCAGAAAATCCATAGTGCGGAAACAAGAGTGTGTGTGATATGCCGCTACCGCGCCAGCTCCTTTCCCCTAGCTGAAGAGATACCTGAAAACAAAACTATAAAACGTAAGCACGAAGCTTAGTGAGTTCCCCCATAATGCCACATACCATGCAATCATATAATGAGTAACTAAGGGATACGGGCTTCGCCCACACTCATAGAGATACGGGCCTCGCCCACACTCTGCTATCCATGGAGATACGGGCCTCGCCCACACTCCGCTAATAAACCATAACATACGAGTATCACACAGACAACAAGTATAAGCAATTCTATCATACTGGCATATAACACAATCAAACTCAGCTATGAGATACGGGCTCCGCCCACACTCTGATACTAACATATCGTCTATACGGGCCGGCCTTGGTGCCTTAGACCCGTCCCTACTGGAAGGAAACTCACCTCGAGAGTAGCTGCCGAAAACCTGCTCAGACTACGCCTGGCTGCCGCACCGATAATCCCCCCCCCCGGCTGGTTAGGTGCTTCTCCTAGGGTAGATTTCGGATCTACCACACTTCCTTGCACCCTCCAACTTCCTCCTTCTTCTCTTAAGCTTCAAACTTCCTTCACCAAGCTAAAATCACTCACAAGGATCAAAATGGGCTAGGGTTTCGCTCTCCAGTTCTTCTGGAAGAGAATGGGACGAAATGGGTGTTTTAGAATGGGTAAAATAGGGTGCAATGTCTGAAAATAGAGTTTCATCCAGACAGGTGGACTCGCCGAGTCCATGCATCGACTCGCCGAGTTCACCGCTCAAATCCCGTGTCCACCCTGCTGCTACTCGACGAGTCGGGACGCAGACTCGCCGAGTTCGTGCCAAAATTAAGATAAAAACTTAAATGAAATCATACCATGAACCCGGTGTTACATATACTATGAATATAAGTGTTTGTAATTCCATACAAATGAAAGTTGCTACGTATAAACCTTATTTCAATTCTATACGAGTAAAAGCGCTACGTATAAATCTATTTCAATTCTATACGAGTAAGTGTGTTAGGTATAATTATCTACTTAATATACAAGTAGTATACCTACCAGTTTCTTGTACCTAGAGTATAAGTGTTTGGGAAACTTATACTTAACATTAATACTTGTATAACGACAAAGTATAATGCTTCTAACAATTTGCTACCATGAGTCTGTAACCGCGGCTATATGACTAGTTTCAAACCTCTGCTTGATGCTACAAGTTTCGCATCTTGAGATAAGTTCCACACGCTTCATCAACGTCGGAACAATAAACAAACAAAAGGAGAGTTCGTCACTCGCACACGGTTTTGTTGTAGCTAGCAACCACGAGTGGGGTTGTCAACCCGTATCTTATTCATACACGACTTCCTCGCTCACACGGGATTAACGGTTACAGGTCAGAGGATTTTCCCTAAGATTTCCAAACTTAGTTGATGAATACAATAGCTCATGTAGACTTGTCGAGTTCCGTTAGTTCTAGTAGTAAAATCATATTCGTCTTTAAAACCCTAAGTTATTAGACTATGCTTTTAACATTACTCCTAATATTTATAATACTTAGGTAGTACAACAGCTATAATTTGAATTAAAACCAAGTTTTATCTTGACATAAAACCAATAATAACAACATATAACGTTCCAAGTTTTATCTTTACATAAAACTATCAATAACAATATATAACATACTAAGTTTTATCTAGACATAAAACTAACAATAACAACATATAACATACCAAGTTTCATCTTGACATAAAACCAATAATAGCAACATACTTTATAACTTAACATATAGAACTTCCGAATATAACTTCGGAACTATATCGCACACAAAATATATATAGAATCCTAAGTATAACTCAAGATCTACATTAATATACTACTATAACAATAACATGCTAACAACTTTACGATAGTTGTATACTTTCAAATATGAAATAACTATATCCTGGTTATTATAACTATGTACGCTGATACTAATATACTATCATATAGACATAATAATAACTTATATATAATATTAGCATGCGTTTTCCCCCGAAATATTAGAAAGTGGGGCCGTGAAACTCACCTTAATAGCGTGATTTTATGTAATCTAAGAAGAAACGGTCAGCGGTACGAGCTCGTCGGGGCTCGGGATGCAAGAGGGCTTCAGCAAAGGAGAGAGGAGAAAGAAGTTCAGGTGTAAGAATGGCTGGGGTTGATCTTGCTATTTATAGAAAGATTTTTGGCCCTCACGACGTGAAAAACTCATTGTTCACGTCGTGAGTTTGGATCTTATCTCTTCGTAGACTTGCCATCCGTCTTCTAGCTTCCGAAGGTGGCAAAATGACTCCTCACGTCGTGAAAAACTCCTTGTTCACGTCGTGAGTTTGGATCTTATCCCCTCACAGCCTCGTCACACCTTCTAGATCCGAAATATGGCGGTTTGACTCCTCACGTCGTGAGTTCAGTCAAATTAGGGTTTCTGACAGCGACCTCTTCGGAAGGCCATAACTTTTGCGTACGAACTCCGTTTTTGACGTTCTTTATATCCACACGTAGTTATTTACGAGCACTACAACTCTCTTTTAGACTCCAATAGCTAATTCTAAGTTTATTTTAAATTCATCTTATTATAGAAATTTATAGTGTTTGGAGTATCATAACTTCTTCACGCGAAGTCAGATTCAGACGTTCTCTACATTTTTGGAATCGTATGGATGTATACTTTGAGTTGTATCATAAAAGTTCATACTTATATTAGAATTTATTATGAATTACATAGTAAGTTTTTCACATTACTATTTTAACAAAATCACATTACATGATTGGCATAATTACATGTGATTGTTATTGACCTATTTTGACTATTGTTACATTCTCCCCCGTCGATAAAATTTCGTCCCGAAATTTAATTTATACCAGATTCCACTGCACGGTTATGGATAGCTTCCCTGCTTCCTGTTACGAATGCCCTGCCACAGCCTAACTTCCTTGACTCCTTAACTTTAGACATTCCTTCTTGATATGTCAAATTTCACCACACTCAAAACACGCTCTTCCTCCATCATAGCATGTTCCAGTGTTTGTTCCTTGATTTTCTGTTGTAAGTGTTTTGCTCCTGCAGAAATTGGCGGTGTGTCCCTTTTTCTTACAGTGAGTGCATATAAAGCAGTTACCTAGATGGTGACGGCTACACTGAGTGCATTTTGGGAGTTTTCCTTCATACCATCGTGGTTGTGTGGGTATTGTTGTTGTGGCTGCATAACTAGTTGCCATATCTTGTCTCTCCTCAAATTATTGTATGGGATTCTTCCCATTAAATTTGCGCTTGTTCGTTCTAGATTCGGGAGACTCAGCTATAAATCCCACTTGGATTTCTGTGCTGGTTAGCTGATGAGCTATACGCTTTGCACTGTCGTATGTTGTAGGCTTTGATGTGATCACCATTCCTTTGATTTGTGATGCTAGACCCCAGATATATCGCTCAATCTTCTTATATTCGGGGGTTACAAGAGCTGGACACATCACCGCAAGATCATTAAATCTAGCAGTATAAGCATTTATCTCGGAACCCTTCATTGTTAGGTTCCACAGCTCCTGTTCCAGATTTTGTATTTCTTCTCTTGGACAATACTCCTCTACTAGCATCCTCTTCATCTCTTCCCATTTCATGGAATTGGCAGCATCAATACCCATTGTATTCACATGGTTGTTCCACCATGTAAGTGCTGCATCAGCGAAGGTACACGCAGCAAATCGTACCTTACATTCGTCTGGACAGAAGCATATTTGAAATACTAATTCTGCCTTTTCAATCCACCGGGTCAGGCTAACAACCCCTTCCGTTCCATGGAAGCTCGTAGGTTTGCAATTCATAAAATCCTTGTAGGTACACATTCTGGTGGTCCCTACATTCCCTTCGTTTCTAACTCCTCCTCTTGTGACATTAGCAAGAGCTGCAGCGATTCTCTGAGCTATGATTTCTTCAAGTTCTGCTGAGCTTATTGGAGGGTTTGTTTCTGGTGGTGGTGGTTGCGGTTGTTGTTGTTGTTGTTGTGGTTCTGGTCGTTGGTTAACGTTTAGCCGAGGGCTACTTCTTCTAGGCATTTTGTTTAGTTCCTATACATTTTGGATCACCAAGTGTTTAGTCTATCAAATATTACACCCAATTTAAATAGTTCATATGATCTGATCATAATAAAATATAGTTGTACACCTACACCTAGTTGTGATAAGATCTATGCACATATGAACTTTAGTTGGAATATCTGATCTAAATCCTTGAGATCAAAAACATTCCGGGTATTTAGGTGTATTATCATCGCGGGTCTGAGTCTTCATATATGACTCTATATTTATTATTTCTTGTATTCATGCTCTATTAATTATTGTTCGTTACTTCAGGTCTAGCTGATAAGGCACCGGCCAGTCAGCACAGTCGAAGGGCAAGATCATTTTAGCATATAGCCGTTCTGAAAATCCTGCAACCCAAATCGACATGTCTATCCTTGTCACCGCTCCCGTAAGTAGTCCTTCAGTAGAATAATTAATAATACTTTATATTTGTAGGCTAAGGGATATACCAAAACCTAACAGAGTAAGCCCTAAACTATAGTCGTGCTTTCCTAACAAAGTACTAATTCACTATAGTTAATAGCTCTGATACCAATCTGTCACACCCCGGCCGTCGGCGAAAACACCGGGCAGTGTAACGTCATTTCTCGTATCATACTTATCAACTTCCTAAAAGCACATGCAATTTAAAATACGTCAACATAAAGTTGGTGAGTTCACAGGTTTTGACTCCATAAAATAATACATTTTTCAAGTTCAAAAGTATAGTTTTGAAAGTATCATTTTGACTCTCCAACGTTTATTATATATATCCTAGGTATAAAATTTTACTTACCAAATAAGTACTTTACTTATAAGTCTCATATACTATGAATATAAATGTTTGTAATTCCATACAAACGAAAGTTGCTACGTATAAACCTTATTTTAATTCTATACGAGTAAAAGCGCTACGTATAAATCTATTTCAATTCTATACGAGTAAGTGTGTTAGGTATAATTATCTACTTAATATACAAGTAATATACCTACCAGTTTCTTGTACCTAGAGTATAAGGGTTTGGGAAACTTATACTTAACATTAATACTTGTATAACGACAAAGTATAATGCTTCTAACAATTTGCTACCATGAGTCTGTAACCGCGGCTATATGACTAGTTTCAAACCTCTGCTTGAAGCTACAAGTTTCGCATCTTGAGATAAGTTCCACACGCTTCATCAATGTCGGAACAATAAACAAACAAAAGGAGAGTTCGTCACTCGCACACGGTTTTTTTGTAGCTAGCAACCACGAGTGGGGTTGTCAACCGTATCTTATTCATACACGACTTCCTCGCTCACACGGGATTAACGGTTACAGGTCAGAGGATTTTCCCTAAGATTTCCACTCTTAGTTGATGAATACAATAGCTCATGTAGACTTGTCGAGTTCCGTTAGTTCTAGTAGTAAAATCATATTCGTGTCTAAAACTCTAAGTTATTAGACTATGCTTTTAACATTACTCCTAATATTTATAATACTTACGTAGTACAACCGCTATAATTAGAATTAAAACCACGTTTTATCTTGACATAAAACCAATAATAACAACATATAACGTTCCAAGTTTTATCTTGACATAAAACTATCAATAACAATATATAACATACTAAGTTTTATCTTGACATAAAACTAACAATAACAACATATAACATACCAAGTTTTATCTTGACATAAAACCAATAATAGCAACATACTTTATAACTTAACATATAGAACTTCTGAATATAACTTCGGAACTATATCGCACACAAAATATATATAGAATCCTAAGTATAACTCAAGATCTACATTAATATACTACTATAACAATAACATGCTAACAATGTTACGATAGTTGTATACTTTCAAATATGAAATAACTATATCCCAGTTATTATAACTATCTACGTTGATACTAATATACTATCATATAGACATAATAATAACGTATATATAATATTTAGCATGCGTTTTCCCCCGAAATATTAGAAAGTGGGACCGTGAAACTCACCTTAATAGCGTGATTTTATGTAATCTAAGCAGAAACGGTCAGCGGTACGAGCTCGTTGGGGCTCGGGATGCAAGAGGGCTTCAGCAAAGGAGAGAGGAGAAAGAAGTTCAGGTGTAAGAATGGCTGGGGTCGATCTTGCTATTTATAGTAAGATTTTTGGCCCTCACGACATGAAAAACTCATTGTTCACGTCGTGAGTTTGGATCTTATCCCCTCACAGCCTCGTCACACCTTCTAGATCCGAAATATGGCGGTTTGACTCCTCACGTCGTGAGTTCAGTCATTTTAGGGTTTCTGACAGCGACATCTTCGGAAGGCCATAACTTTTGCATACAAACTCCGTTTTTGACGTTCTTTATATCCACGCGTAGGTATTTACGAGCACTAAAACTCTCTTTTAGACTCCAATAGCTAAGTCTAAGTCTATTTTAAATTCATATTATTATAGAAATTTATAGTGTTCGGTTTATCATAACTTCTTCACGCGAAGTCAGATTCAGACGTTCTTTACATTTTTGGAATCGTATGGACGTATACTTTGAGTTGTATCATAAAAGTTCATACTTGTATTAGAATTTATTACGAATTACATAGTAAGTTTATCACATTACTATTTTAACAAAGTCACATTACATGATTGGCATAATCACATGTGATTGTTATTGACCTATTTTGACTACTGTTATAGATTGACGCGACTAACCAAGAAGAATGTGACGTTTCAGTGGGGTACGAATCAACAATTCGCCTTCGAAACCTTGAGGCGTAAATTATGCGAGGCTCCAATCCTTGTTTTACCAGAGGGATTAGATGATCTGGTAGTGTACTGTGACGCATCAATTTTAGGGTTTGGTGCGGTACTGATGCAAAGAGGGCACGTGATAGGATATGCCTCGCGACAACTGAAGCCTCATGAGGCGAATTACCCCACTCACGATCTGGAACTGGAGGCAGTGGTGTTTTCCCTCAATATTTGGAGGTATTACTTGTATGGAGTGTGGTGCACCATTTACACCGACCACAAGAGTCTGAATTATCTGATGGACCAACAGAACCTCAACATGCGACAGAGAAGGTGGTTGGACGTGCTAAAGGACTATGATTGCGAGATTCTATACCACCCAGGGAAGGCCAACATAGTGGCCGACGCTTTGAGCCGTAAGACGACAAGTTCCCCGATTGGGCTTAAGTTGAGGGGGTAAAGAAAGAGAATTGGAAGTTAGAAAGGATCTGAGGGCAGTATCCCTTGTTTTTTAAGGATAGTCGAGGCCTATTGACGCAATGTCGTCGGGTGTGGGTACCGACGACTGGGGGAGTGATACAAAAGATACTTGAGGAAGCGCATAGGTCAGGTTCTCTATACATCCTGGAGCTACAAAAATATATAGGGACTTGAGGCTAAGTTATTGGTGGCCATGCATGAAGCGGGAAATTGCATGGTTTGTAGAGCGGTGCTTGACATGCAGGAAGGTAAAGGCCGAGCATCAACGACCTCATGGTAAGGTCCAGCCGCTACCCATTCCCATGTGGAAGTGGGAGGAGATCACGATGGACTTCATTAAGAAGTTGCTAAGGACGTCGAGGGGTGTGGATGTCATATGGGTGATTGTGGATAGACTAACGAAGAGTGCGCATTTCATTCCGTTATCAGAAAGTGTATCTGCTGAGAAGCTAGCGGAAATTTACGTATGTAAGGTAGTGGCTAGACATGGGGTTCCTATGTCAGTAGTCTCTGATCATGATGTTCGGTTCACATCCAGGTTCTGGAAGAAATTCCACGAGGAGTTGGGCACTCAACTACATTTTAGCATGGCATACCACCCCCAGACCGATAGTCAGATTGAGAGAACGATCCAGACACTGGAAGATATGCTGCGGGCATACGTGTTGGATTTTGGAGGGAGTTGGGATACGTATCTCCCACTGGCAGAGTTTTCATACAATAACAGTTATCATGCCAGCATCGATCGAGCTCCATTTGAGATGTTATATGGTCGGAGGTGTAGGACCTGAAGTAGTGCTCAAGACTACTAGGTTGATTCAGAAGGTGCGCGACCGGTTGTGGGTCGCGCAGAGTCGTCAGAAAAGCTACGCCGACCGACGACGATCAGATATTGAGTTTCAGGTGGGGGATTTCGTGTTGCTGAAAGTGTCGCCGTGGAAAAGGATCATCAAGTTTCGGAAGAGAGGCAAGCTAGAGCCTCGGTATATAGGCCCGTTCAGGATCACTGGCCGAGTGGGAAAAGTGGCATATCGCTTGGATCTGCCAGAGGAGCTTTGCCAGATTCACAACACGTTCCATGTGTTGCAACTTCGGAAGTGTGTCACAGACGAGGCTGCAGTTGTCTCATTGGGAGATATCTAGGTGGATGGGAGCTTGAACTACATCGAAAAGCCCGTTCCTATCTTAGATAGGAAGACGAAGGCTCTTCGGAATAAGGAATTAATACTGGTGAAAGTGCAATGGCAACATCGGAAGGGCTCCGAATGGACTTGGGAGCCGGAAGAGGAGATGCGAGAGCATTACCTAGAATTGTTTGGGTTACCAAACTTCGAGGATGAAGTCTAGTTCAAGTGGGGGAGACTTGTAACACCTGGATTAAGTTGGAAAGGATTTATGCATGGACTCGGCGAGTTGGGAGGTCAACTCGTCGAGTAGGGACGTGAGATCATGAAACGCGGAACGAGACCGACTCGGCGAGTCGACGTCCGATACGGCGAGTCCGAGTTGTTTAAAGAAAACCCTAATTTGAGGGTTTCCCCCTATATAAACATCATTATCCGCCCCAGTAGTCTCCCAGTAGTCTCCCTTGCCAGCTTAGAAGAACGTTTACGGCCGCACACCCTTTGTGTGTGTACAAGTCTTCACTTGACACCTAGCATCCTATCCATTCCGTTCATCCAAACCACTCACTATAGGTGAGTTCCTACCCCTTAATCAATCTTTTAAACGATTTTAAATGCTTTCATGGGGGGAGAATACAAGTAGAAAACAGGAAGTTATAGAATCAATCACATGTGATTTATAACTGTGTTTTCAAACAACTGATTTCACATACTTCAAAATGTGATAAATACAATGTTTTCAGTTATTTTTACTTTGTTATCAACAAATTACTTTTGAATTATTTTATAAACTGACATCAAGTCATTATTATTTATTGTTCAAAACTCTTAAATGTTTTACAAAACCTATTTCAGTTTACTGTTAAAAACCATATCTATACACTTATGTTTCATGTATATATGTATTGATATGAGAGCTTTCATTCTTTCTTCTGTTCCAACACTCTTGAGTAGCAAGGGTGTATAAACCTACTTGGACATTTAATTTACATTCCAGTAAACTATTATAGGTATAGTTTAGGGGATACAAATTACTATTCCTATTACAAGGAATTACATAAGAGTCAGTTCATTCATGAGTCTATACTACTATATGAAAAGATACTATTACATCTTATCCAGAGAGAAATACTATATCTATACAGAGAGAAATACTATATATATACTATACGGGACTGACCATCCTACACCTGGCTGCTAGCTACAGCGGGACCTGTTCATCGACGGATGTTCTCGGTTGTATTGTTCGGCGAGTTTCCACGCCGTGATTATCCTAAGGCAAAAGGATACGATTTCAATGATTATACTTTTATTTTGTGACACATTCACATAAACGATGAGGTAGACTATATTTTTATAACAATAGTTGTACAGGGAAAAATCTTCATTGATACAGAAATGCAAACCTTCAAAGCATTCGGGTCTTGGTAGAAGACTACTTTTTATACTAGTAGGAAATATGGGATTTTTTAGGGTTTTCACACTTATACTAAATGTTTCATTAAAGATTTACAAGTCTTTCATAACAGCTTTTCGAATCAATGACACCATAATACTTATGAATTCACCAACTTTATGCTGATCTACACTTTCAAAATAACTTGTATTCTCAGGTCACCAGTAGACATGTACGATGACCAGGGTTTTGAGAAGACGGTGCACAGACAAGACTCATCTTTATTTTGTTTACATATTTTGGTGTCTTATTACAATGAAGGAACACTCATGTATTAAAAATTTACTTTTAATGCAATGGATGATGTTGTTGCTTGTTTACTACTTTGCAATGTTATGATACTTACATGACGTCCTCCACCCCTGAACGTTTCCGCCGTTCTTGGTTTTGGGGTGTGACAGGGGCTAACGGTAGAGATAGCCTTTGGGGTTATGGTAGAGATAGCTTGATAGCTAATTGATATGTGATACGTGGTAGAGGTAGTTTTTATAGCTAATGGATATATGATATGTGGTAGATGTAGCTTTTGTAGCTAATTGATATGTATTATGTGGTAGAGGTAGCTTTTATAGCTAATTGATATGTGGTATGCGGCAAAGATATCTTTTATGGCTAATACGATATGCGTTAAGTGGATTGTGTGTGGGGTATGCTCTGGGGGACTCACTAAGCTTTGTGCTTATGGTTTACAGTTTTGGTTTCAGGTATCAACGTTTTGGGAAAAGAAGAGCTCGGATTGATCGCAGTGCACACACCTATAATTTCCGCAATGAATGATTTTGGGATGAACTCTGATAAATGTTTTACTTAACGATGATTTGAAATGTTCTTAATAAATGGTATTAATGTTTTAGCTATATTAAAAATGAAGTTTTTACCCTTGTTTTTTGGGTCGTTACAAGTTGGTATCAGAGCTTTAGTTTGAGGGATTCGGATATACTTTCGGGTGTGTCTGAACTCAGACTGAGGATCAGTAAAGCTTTTAAAAAAAATGTTTTAAGTAAAGAATTTCTAAGAGAAGAAAGGGTATGGTGCATGCAATCAGCCGAACTCGAGTAAGTTTCCCCAGAATAGCCACATTTGTTATATGTTATGATTTGATTATGAATCTGTGAATCGCATGCTAGTTAGGGCTAGGGAGATTCCTGTATATGTTGTATGATCTGGTAGACTTGCATGCTAGTGCTGAGTCAACAATAGGTTGGCCTGATATGTGGTGATTGTAGCCATGAGGATATTGGATGTCATGATGGAATGAGAATGATAATTGGTATTTGTAACTGCAATGTGTATGTTTTGAAAATTGTATACGGTTAGGATCTTATAGCCTTAGAATAGCTGATTTGACCTTATTACCTGTGGTCTTAGGGTAGAGTCTATTATTCGACAGTCTATTAGATCCTGTTCTGTGTATAATTTACATGCATAAGGAAAACGACAGCGAGGATGGATGGATGTGGACAGCATGGGTTGGGGTATGTAGGCCGAATGTTCTATGATAGTTTGTGAGTCAGAGATTGCCCTAGGGTGAGCCTAGGATGAGATTAGTGACAGGAGTCATCTGATTGTGAATTGTATGTATATATAGAATTGTTTGATTGGAATATGTTGGTTAGTTTTCCGTTGTCCGAATGCTGCTTGCTTTGTGCTTTGTGGGACTTCTAGCAATGTGAGCTAGCTACTAAGTGAATATACTAGGTCACATGTGGCACATGCTGGATGATCTCAGAGTGATGGATTTGGCCCTATTGCGTAGTTCTTGTTTGAGGCTAACCGTTCTAGGATTGAGTCTGTTACTCGAAATATTATATGATCTCTGTTGCATGTGGCTATATTCATAAGGTAGCTAGAAATATTACATTACTGGAAATCTTCCAGCAGCTGAGGACTGGGTGGGTTGGGAAACTAGGGGGAGCCTAGGACGTGCTTCGGTGGATATTGTGTTGCTGTTTAGCGGATATTTGGTGCAAGAGTGGAGTAGGTGACTTAGAGGATTCAGGACGATTACTGAGGAAAGTATGGATAGGTGTGGAAGGTAGTATTGGGCCCGTACTACTGAAAGCACAGGATCCATACTCGAACCGGTGAGAGTCTTGGAGAATCTGAGAAGCTTAAGGGAAGGAGAATTCTTGATTATGCCTTGATTGTAGGGATAGCTGCTTTACAGAACGAGGATGAGCACGCATGGGTAGGACCAGGGTTTGGTCCCAGCTCTGGTGGTGAGGCAGTTAGTGGATGGACTGCCACGATTTCGACTTTGGCTTGTACCAGGCGGCAAGGATTGTGCGGTCCATTGCACATTCGGGATCGGAAACCAAGTCTCAGGAATAGTTTATACCCGGTTTAGAGTAGAGGTTACTCCAGCTACTGTAGTTCAGCCGTTGGCGATTGAGCTAGTAAGTGGATCAGGGTGTGAGACCCTGAATGATATGGATCACAGAGTCGAGGACGGAAGATTGATTAGGAGTACCTCAATGAGAGAGGTTCAGGTCAGGTGAATTCATTGGAGGGTCTCTGTCACACCCCAAAACCAGAACAACAGAAACGTTCAGGGGAGAAGGACGTCATGTATAGTATCACAACAATGTATAGTAGTAAACAAGCAACAATATCATCCATTGCATTAATAATATAATTTAATACAAGTGTGTTCTGTGAAGTTTAATAGACATCAAAAATATTAATTAAAATAAAAGATGAGTCTTGAATGAGGTCCATCTTCTCAAAACCTGGCACCGGTACCTGTCTACTGGTGACCTGAGAATACAAGTTATTTTGAAAGAGTTGATCAGCTTTAAAGCTGGTGAGATCATAAGTATTTTAGTGTCATTGTTTGTAAGTACTTGATGTATAAGTTTGTAAATGTTTGTAAACGTTTGAATCTCCTAGAAAATCCTATATTTTCTACTAAACGTAGCCTTCTACCGAGGCATCAACTGTCCTGTATGTTTGTTTCTTGTAAAAGTGTGTATTTTCCCAAGTATGACTATCATTAACCAAAAACATAGTTTTACATTATTGTTCATTGTGTGAAGATCACAAAGCGAATGCAATGGGAAATAATAAAGTACTGTAGTGTTGTATTAAGTAAGTACTGTTGTACTAATTACATTAAACCAAAATGTTATTTAAAGTAACATGTGATATGCCTGTACGATACTACCGACTATAAACACGACGATGAAAGACGTCGGAAGAAATGACATTTGGCACCCGTAGACTTGCAAGTCCCACTGTAGCGAGCAGCAAGGTGTAGGATAGTCAATCCAGTATAGATCTATACACAAATTCAACGCTCCCCATTTAAGGAGATTCTGGATACAAAACGAGCCATGACAGGTGATGCCATCCCCTGTTACGTGGCTCACATAACCGTTGTAATGTTCTTGTATATGTATTGTATGTACTAGCTGTATTGTATGTTCTCTCTGTCTAGTGTGTATGTATGTTCTCTCTGTATGTTATCGTTTGTTTCTCGTTATAGTATTCTCTATCTGTATGTTATGTTTGTTTCACATCATAGTATGTGTTGACTCATGTATGAACTGACTCATTATATGTTTCACTGTTCTAGTAATAGTATTGTAACTTCCTAAACTATACCTATTATAGTTTAATAGTAATGTTGTTTGTATGAATGAACAAGTTTGTATACCTTTGCTACCCAAAGGTATTGAAATGAAATAAGGAACTTTTATATCTATATACATATACATGATATATAACTAGGATTCAAACGATCTTCGGACAAACAACTGATACCCTAAGTCCACAACCAAACAAGGAACAGGAGGTAAGGTAAGCTATCAGTCCTAAGTCCTTTCAATCCTACTTATATAACTATATCTATATAGATACACATTTAACAAAGTATACGTTTAAAAGAGTTTATTAAAAGTATTTAACATGTAAAAGTATTTGATAACCATTTGAAGTAGTTTTGTTTGATAAAACAGCTAATTGAATAAAAAATCCTTTGTTGGATAGTTATTAATCACATGCGATTGATATAATAACTATAATATTTCAACTTGTATCCCCCCATATATGCATTCAAAATCATTTAAAAGATACATTAAGGGGTATGAACTCACCTGCAGTGAGTAACTCGAATGAAAGTTCGATATAGGATTGTTGGGTGTCAATTGGAGTCCTGAGCACAAACGAATCCTATTTAACATATAATTACACATATATGAATACATTTAATGTATATATCCACTAATGGTGATAGGGACACACCTTAAGACATAGAAACACTTAGCATTAAGTGTTACCAAGACCTATGGTTGCACCTAAGGGGTGTATGGCCCTATATTGGAGTGTAAGGCCACAAAACCATGGGTTTTGTGTGTGTGCGGCCAGAGTGTGCAGCCAAGTGTGTGTGCGGTCGCACACTCACTATGAAGTGTGACAAAAACGTGTTTCCAAGCCTTAGGAATGTTCTAGGGAAGGTGTTTTGACCATTGGCTAGCCGGAATGGAAGTCTGTTGCTATATTGGACCCTTAAAAGGGTGTGTGCGGTTACACATGGTGTGTGCGGCCATGTGTGTGCTGCCATGGAGTGTGCGGTCGCACACTCTGAGGAGAAATGGTCAAAAACATGCTTTTGAGGTTGTATCTTGTATCCTTTAAGTGTGTTTGATCGTTGGCTAGCATACTAGTTGAGTTTGGGGCCTTAAAGCACCAAATTAAGGGGTGTACGGCCACATGAATGTGTGCGACCGCACACTCCTTACCGATCAAGTTCTGGACGTTTTCTATGGTTCAAATCTAGCAAAGAACATGTAGGAGTAGGATACGTACAATGTATAAGTGTATGGGAGTGTTTGGAGCTCAAGAACTTAGTAGGTGTTCTTGGTGTTCTTGATGAACACTTGAAGATCTAAACAAAAGGAGTAATTTCATGGATGAAATCATGTGTTGTTACTTAGAAAGTGTATTGAATCAACTTAACATAAGGAGAAACACTTACCACGTGAAGATCTATAAGAAATTTCGGATGATAGTTGAGAGAGAAGTGTGTTCTTGGATGAGGAGTGTGAAAAGTGTCTAAGGAAGGATGAGTTCAACCATATACATTCGTGTGTGCTGCCAGGAGGGTGTGTGTGACCGCACACCCAAGTGTGCGGCCGTACACTCCTAATGTGGGAGTGTTTGGCCACTTTTTTTGTATGGTGAACTTGCGGAACACAATTCCAAACTTCTAACTTGCATCAACTAGGTTTAGAACACCCAAATGACCCAAAACAAAGCTAGAAACTAATAAAAATGAGTCTAACTTTAGTTGATGTTAGAACAAAGTTCTTTTAGGATCGTTAGATTCTATGCAAGCAAACAATTAAGAACGTAATCAAGAACACAAGAATGGCATTGAATATGTCGAATGATTAATACTTCAACACCTCAGAAGAGCTCAATTAAGAACTTCAACTGTAGAGGTGTTTAGGGTTACAAAACAATGAACATAATTATCAACAAACTCTAACGCATACATGCATGCATATTTATAGTATAACCCTATTAGACAATCACGGATGGACAGGCCCAATCCGGATACAAAACATAAAGACCATGACGCAACACAATTAAACTCAACAATCTCCCCCTTTGCGTCAATGGAACCGAAAGCTCAATTCGGTTGAGCTGCAGAAGACTTCTTTATTGTTTTGAACACCTTCGGAATGATAGCCAACAAATGATGACGGAACGTTATGTACCACCGAAGCATGTCCGTGAAGTTCTTTTTGTCTGCTTCTGAGTTCTGCTTGCATCGATGAATAATGTTGATGATGTGCTCTAAGCAGTAGTTGAAAATAAATGTTTATCAACAAGAGCGAATAAAAATTTGTGAGCTTCGCCTTTTGTAAACATCACAGTAAGATGTGTTGAATCTATTTGCCCCATCTTCATCTTATTCACATCTCCTGGTTTCGGTGTTGGCTTGATGGACGGTTTCTTATTCATCACTTTTGCTATCTCTTGATCCATAGCTGCAACCTCATGGATGTAAGAAGCCAACATCCTCTTCAAGTGCTCCAATATCGACTCATATTCCCTCGGATTTGTGAGCAGAATATTGAATAATAAAATCCAATCATGAGGATTTAGATTTGGAAGGTTTGATAGGGAAATAATCGACACCGAGTTTGCAGAGCCTCCTGTGATTTTAAAATTGACATTTATAAACCTCCCAGCAGACGTAGGTTTCAATACCTTGACAATGATTATCTTCTGTGCGCTCCATGTCAAGTACTGCGGTTGTCCATACTTCAGATAGAAATCAATAAGCTCTCGGTTAACCTTTGGATGAGGAAAAGGAACCTCAGCAGTCGAATCAAAGCAGTGAAACGTGAATGCCTTTCGAGTTATCGACATGTCGAACTGTGAGTCCTTAGAATTGTCACAGTCAAACGAAGCAACAGGTTCCAACCAATAAACACTTGGAAACTTTATAGCTTGATTGATAAGTGCCTCTTTTGTCCATAAGGGAAACAAGGCCTTCTTGCAGTTCAAGGCATCTTCTTCTTCCTTGTTTCTCCTTTCCCTCTCCTCTGATTCCCTTGCAACCTTCAAGGTTTCATCAAGCTCTTTATCTCACTTCTTTCGCTTAAGAGCCTCAGCAATAGTTTCACCAGATTCGTTAATGCTATCATCATCAATCTCCTTTTGCTTTTCTTGACGACCAGAACCTGAAGCTACATTATCCTTTAGTTCGGTTGTAACTTTGACCTTCGGTTGAGCAGTTTCGGTTTCAGTCTTAACCTTCGGTTGAGGAGCACCCTCTCCCCCTTGTTTTGGAGCAACGAATTTCTCCGAAACACCCTTCATCTCGTGTAACAATGCAAGGGCAGGAAGAAGTTTTGTTGTAAGATGATTCCGAATGGTCAAAGTGAGGATAGGATCATGAGCACCAAGAATGTTGGTGAGCATATCCTTCACATCCCCTGCACTGCTGTGAAAAACAGCTCTTTCGGTCTTCAACAAAGAAATTTCTTTTTCTGCTTGGGCGAGCTGCACTTTCTGTACTTCAACCATGGATGTTTGGCGAGCAAGTTCTTCCTTCAGAGCACTTTCTTTTGCCAAATCAGTGTGAAGAGATGCAAGTCGAGAATTCACCGAACTGATAAGTGAAGAGTTCTCGGCTTGGATAGAGGAACGCACAGCCTCAAACTTTGTTTGCTATTCTTGAAGAGACTTGGAGAAAGAATCCACAGAAGCATTCACCTTTGCTGCATTCGTATCAGCATGCCCTTTTAGCGACTCAAGAAAGATCTGAGTACTATGAAGAATTTCATTAATATCAGTGGTGGCCTTTTGGCAAGAGGAGGTAGAATCATTAACAACTTTGGTGGATTTTTCAATTGACTCCGTATATTGTTCAAGAGCAGTGTCCAAAAAGGCTTTAAGCACAACACCACTATAGGACTTGCTGTCTTCAATCAATTTATCCAACTTCTCATGACTGCTCTGCAAGTGTTGGCTGGTGATAGGAGCATCATCATCCTCATCAGTAGGGAGCCGATAGGGACTGAAGTAGGTAGAGTCATACTCGTCACTAGCACCACCGAGAGTGGTACCGGAATCGGTTGAATGGGAGGGTGAAAGAGGTTTAGTGATGACTGGAGGTTCGGTTTCAGTAGTTGCCCCCGTATCAGATACGTTGACTCCTACCGTCGGTTCAGGAATAGTAGTAGTGATGGATTGGGGAATTATAGGAGGTGGTAAAGGAGTGGTGGAAATAGGAATGGAAGAAACTGGTGGTGGTGGTGATGGAAAAGAAGTTGTTGTTTGTGATGTGGTAGGTGGAGGAATAGGAGCAACCGAAACTGGAACTGTCTGTTTCGGTGATGATAGTGGGGTTGGAAGCTTGTTGTGAGGAGATTCGGTTGGAGTAGGAGATCGGGGAGGAGTGTTACCTCTCGGTGATTCATGATGAATTTCCTCTTCTTCACCTTCCTCGTCATTTTCTGAGCTAGGAGGAGTGGGACTCTTGGACCTTTTTGCCATCTTTTTAATCTTCTTCGGTTTAGAAGAATCCCCTGTATCAGACTTTCACTTCTTGGACTTGGAAGTCTTAGACTTATCATCCTCTTTTGGCTCTTTCTTGGTAGAAATCCGTTTACCTCGGTTACTCGGCTTGTCAACAGCATCTAGGGCAGCCTGCTGTTCAGGAGATAGGACTCTCGGTTCCTTGGGATGAAGTTTTCGATAATCAGCCATGAGTTTACTTTCGACTGTAACACATCTATACATTGTCTCAGGGATAGAGCCAATGTGAGGAAACTTCTTAGGATCAAAAATTATGATTTTCTTCGTGTGAAACGTAGCAATAGACGCAAGTAGAGCATCCTTCATCACCGGAATGTCCAAAGAATTTATCGCCCTTCTGGTAATGAGAGTCCAGAATCATGCACATGAGATTTCAGAATGCCTCTTGGTAGTGTTGAGGCTTTGCACCACTTGAGACCAGATGATCTTCCCATAATCAAGATTGAGACCATTGTAAAGGCCGTAGAGAAGGGTTAGGAAAGCCTTGCTGGTGCCATCAGATCCAGCACTTCTCTCCACCAAACTCTTGATGAGAAGAGTAAGCAGTCCATTCCATGGGGATGGTAGGCAGGACTTCTTAACCTTCGTTATTGTTGTAAGCACGTCTGTGTATCCCATTTCGTACAACATCGAGAAAAGCTGAGTAGTGGTGATGAAATCGGGTGAAATCACAGATGAATCCACAACGAGGTGCAATAAAGAACAAAATCTCCCTTTTGAAATAGAAGCCTTTTTAGAATGGATTAGAAAGTAGATTCTTTCCTTGTTCTTGTTATATGAGGCAGTAGAGTAAACTTGTGATAGAAGGGACATCGGAACAGCTTCCACCTGTGTTAGGGCTAGAACCAGTGGATAATACTTCAAACACTCAACCACCTGCAGCATATACGAATCCTACAGAAACGGATTGACTTCAATAATCATGTTCTGATTGGGCTTGATCGAAAGCAATGTGGACGAAGCAGTCTGATCGTGAACGGATGAAGAAGTCGCCATTGTTGATCGAAGGAAGAAGATGAACAGTTTGAAACTTGCCTTGTAATTTTGAGAGAATTGGTTGCTGGTAAAAGACAAATAAAACAAGAAACCCTTTATATACCGTTGCTAGGAGAGAGAAAAATCATCATGATAATGACGCGGTCACTAAAACGTCGCCAGAAAAAGCGCGATGTGACAGGTTGGTTACTCCCAGGTATACGTCAGCACGCGTGGGTATTGAGACCGTTCAAATTCACGCGCCCAAATTCATATCCTCAATCGTCGTTTGAAATTCAGTTGCGCTCCAAGATGTAGAATTACCCCTGTTTCGCCAAAAGATAAACAGAAATCGAACCAACAGCAACCAGAATGTTGGAAAATTAAAATTTTCGTGCAATAGAGTGACAAAAGATAAAGAAATAAAGCAAATGTGTATTGGATGTGAGTGATGTCTCATTATAAGACAGAAAGCAGAGGATTCAGGGCAAGAATCACTTCCTTCAAAGTCAAGAGAGACTTGAAGTGCTTGTATGGGTTCCCGTGAAATAACGATCAAATGTTTGTAGAGAAACATTGAAAGGCTTCTTTTTAAGTCATAGGCTTAAGGTGGCTTATCTTCAACCGAACGTCGATGCTTAACATAAGACCGAACATTGGAAGAAGTACTTGTGAGACCGATGTGGTCTGTTGAACAAGTAGGTAGGATATCTTTTATAATGACTAAAGAAGATATAGAAATCTCAAAAACAAAAAGAAACTGGATCTTTATGGGAAGAAAAAGCCTTGGTGTTAGACAAATTCATAAAAGATCACTCAAAAATAAAAATGAGATTTCATTCGGTAACCAGTAACATCTTGAATATGACAATTCACCGTCAATTCGTTGTTGGTGTTGGATTGTGGGTTTCACTCAGTACGTGGTATACATATCCAAGATCATAAACACAAATTTTGTGCAACCATAAACCTCAGTGGTAAAGACTGAGAGTCTCAAGGGTTACAGTTGGTGAACCGAAAGTTGATGGAGAAAGTAAGGAGGGTGGTTAAGGAACCGAAAGTACCTTCTGCTATAAGGACGTGACTAAGCAGAAAAACTCTTAACTCATATGAGAAGAGTAAGGTAGCTCTAGACTGAGTTGATCTGAACAGCCTGATTGGGAAGAAACGATAGGTAGAGATCGAATCATTAAGGCCTTGCTCTAAGTCATAAAGGCTTTGGTCAACATGCAGCAGCATGCTTCTAGGGACCCTTAACTAGTTCTTGTCGAAATGATTATACCTGTCTTAGCTCCAAATTCTGTTGCACTGATACACTTGTGACCTAATGAAAGGAAGAAACAAACAAACAAACAAACACACCACACAAAAATATTTTTGAAGTTTTGAAATTTTCTGAAAAATAATAAAAACAGAAAAAGAAAATATTTTTGGATTTTTGAAGTTTTCTGAAAAATAACAAAAACAGAAAAAGAAAATATTTTTGGATTTTTGAAGTTTTCTAAAGTGTACAACCGAAACCTTATCTTAAAAGAATGAAGCGAAATAGACCGAGCGATTGGTTCATTTCGGTTCCTTAAAATTCCAGAGCCGAAATAGACCGAGCTGTCGGTTCATTTCGGTTCCTGAAAATTATAGAGCCGAAATAGACCGAGCGGTCGGTTCATTTCGGTTCCCGATAATTATTGAGCCGAAATAGACCGAGCGTTCGCTCCATTTCGCTTGTCTAATTTTTAGTAAGAGATTTGAGGATTCGGTACCGACTCCGCTTCCATCATTCCCAAGCCTTGCAGAATTTTATTGAAACTCGCTTCAGGTAAGGCTTTAGTGAAAATGTCAGCCAATTGATCACAGGATCGAACAAAATGCACTTCCACGTTCCCATCTTCTACGCGTTCCCATCTTCTAAATGTCAGCCAGTTGATGAAATGATATCTAAGTGCAATGTGCTTAGTCTTTGAGTGTTGTACTGGATTGTGACATATCCTTATTGCACTTTCTGAGTCACAATAGAGAGGAATCTTCTTCATACTCAGTCCATAATCTCTTAGTTGACTTTGAATCCATATAACTTGAGAAGTACAGGATGCTGCAGCTATATACTCAGCTTCAGCTGTTGAGAGTGATACATAGGTTTGCTTCTTGGACTGCCAGCTAACAAGTTTTCCGTCAAGAAATTGGCATCCGCCTGTAGTGCTCTTTCGGTCCAGACCACATATTCCAAGATCAGCATCAGAAAATGCTTGAATAAAGAATCCAGATCTAGCAGGATACCAGAGACCGAGAGATGAGGTTCGCTTCAGGTAACGAAAAATATTTTTCACTACCACCATGTGAGGTTCTCTTGGATTACCTTGAAACCTGGCACAATAACAAACAGAAAACATAATGTCCGATCTACTAGCTGTTAGATACATTAGGGACCCTATCATTTGTCGATATAATGTTCTGTCAACAGCAGGTTTTTCCAGAGAAGGTGTTAACTTAGTGCCAAACGCCATAGGAACCTTCACTTTTGAGTCTCCTGTCATGCCAAATTTTGTTAGCAGGGTCTTTGTGTACGCCTCCTGGTTGATAAAGATACCTTCTGGTCCCTGTCTAATATTCAAACCAAGGAAAAAATTAATCGGACCCATTGCGCTCATTTCAAATTTAGTCTCCATCAACTTCCTGAATTCAGCCGTTAGGCTAGGATTCGTGGAGCCGAAGATGATGTCATCGACATAAATTTGAACTAACATTAGATGTTCGCCTTCTTTCTTTCGGAAGAAGGTTGGGTCAACCGAACCTTGCTTAAATTTCGACATTTTCAGAAAGCGAGTTAAAGTTTCATACCAGGCTCTCGGTGCTTGCTTTAAACCATAGACAGCTTTATCCAACACATAGCAATGATCAGGGAATTTCTCGTTCACAAACCCGGGAGGTTGTTCAACATACACTGTTTCTTCTAGTTCTCCATTCAATAAAGCGCATTTGACATCCATTTGGAAAACTTCAAAGTTTTTATGAGCAGCATATGCCAGGAAGATTCTAACTGATTCCAACCTAGCTACTAGAGCGAAGGTTTCCTCATAATCTATCCCCTCCTCTTAGCAATATCCTTTCACCACCAACCGAGCCTTGTTGCGAATGACATTCCCCTCTTTATCTAACTTATTTCTAAAGACCCATTTTAAGCCGACCACTGAAGCATCCTTTGGTGTGGGAATCAGCCTCCAAACTCGGTTGCGTTCAAACTCCTGGAGCTCATCTTTCATTGCTTGAACCCAATCAGAATGATTAAGTGCAACATTTACTATTTTCGGCTCGACCTTGGAGATAAACGAATTAAACATACATAATTCAACTTTAGAGAATAATGCAGTTTGTTTCGCTTTCAACTGTGAACGAGTGAGAACTTTCTCAGATGATTCACCAATAATTTGAGCTTTGGGATGGTGCTTGGTCCATTTGACTAACGGAGGATAATTTGGGTCATATGATGGATTCAATTCAGCATTTACTTCCTCTTCCAATTCTGATTGATCACCATCGCCTTCGTCAGTTGCATTCTCTTTCTCCCCCTTGACTGGCGAAGTGTAACCTGTGGCCGCATCAGAGTTTGCATCCTCTGTGGGAGTTGGATTCTCCCCCTCGATTGGACTACTATTGGGTGGGTTTGGAGCAATATTTTCCCCCTCGCCTGGACCTTTATGAGTTGGGGACGGTATTGGATTCTCCCGCTCGAAAGATACTTCGGTTGTCTTTGGTGCTGAAGAACTCTCCCCCTTGAATATTGAGCCGTTGATGGGAGAGTCAGTTGAGGATTGAACGCCTATTGTTTTAGGAGGTTCACTTTCCATTTCTTTGGCAGCTTCATCTATGATCTTTTTGAGATTATCAATTTTGTTATCGGCTACTTTCGCCTCTGAGTGTGCCGCTTTCTCTGGTTCATCGAATAACCGAATGTACTCTGCAAACAAGTTGGATATTGGAACCGAGACCTGTCCAGATTCCGGAAATATTTCATCTAAGTCACTTGCACTCCTTTGCACTTTGTTCATGTAGTTATCGTCAAAGGTGACATAATATGTTTCTTCAATTCGTTTGGAGCGTTTGTTCAACACTCTGTAGGCTTTTGAAGTGAGTGAATAACCAAGAAAAATTCCTTCATCTACTTCGACGTCAAACTTGTTTCGGTTCTTCTTTGAATTAAAGATGAAGCACCTTCAACCGAACACATGGAAAAATTTAACGTTGGGCTTTCGATTGTTTATGATCTCGTATGGAGTGATTGAGAATCTCTTGTTGAGCAAAGATCGGTTCTGAGTGTAGCATGCGGCTGCAACTGCATCAGCCCAGAAGTATAACAGAAGAGAAGCGAAACTGAGCATGGTTCTGGCTGCCTCACACAAAGAACGGTTTCGTCTTTCAACAATCCCATTCTGTTGTGGTGTATAAGGGGCCGAAAAATTATGAGTTATCCCCTTGTCAGCCAGAAAGTCCTCAAAATCGTTATTCTTGAATTCCAGACCGTTGTCACTTCTGATATTCCTCACCGTCTTTCTCAGCTGCACTTCCACTTGCTTGATAAATGTCTTCAACTTGGGAGTTGCATCTGATTTCTGCTTAAGAAATAAAACCCAGGTGAAGCGAGAAAAATCATCTACAATAACAAGAATGTACTTACTACTACCGATGCTCTCGATAGCCGAAGGTCCACATAAGTCAATGTGTAATAGTTCAAGAGCTTCAACAATCTTTGTATTAATTCGTGTAGGGTGGCTCTTTCTGCTTTGTTTGCCCATCTCACATGCAGCACACAGATGTTCCTTGTCAAACTTGAGAAGAGGGAGGCCTCGAACATGATCACCAAGCACCAACTTATTAATGTCTTTGAAGTTCAGGTGCGATAGACGTCGATGCCACAACCAGCTTTCATCAGTGTTCGCCTTTGACAGCAGACATATTGCTGGTTTTCCTCGTATTGGGTTGAGATTTAAAGGATACATTTCTCCTCAGTTCTTCCTTCCTTCCTGTCATGTGACGTGAGCAGCCACTGTCTATATACCATTCATCATCGAATTGCTCGTCACTGATTACCTGCAAATTTAAGCAGATTTAGGAACCCAAAGTTTCTTGGGTCCTGGTGAGTCTTTCACAGAAAAAGAAAGTACAGAAGAAATATCAACTAAATATGTTCTTTTTACTAGTGTGGTTTGATCTTTTCTTTTAATGGTATACACCTTGATTTTTGTTTTATCTTGTTTAATTTTTGGTGCATTAGTTGGTGTCTTGTTAGATGGTTTGGGACTTTTCTTTTGAATCCTAGGGTTAGATGACTTTTTCTTATTATGGTACTCAGATTTTGATTCGAGCTTTCCCTTTCCTTTGATGTCCTTCATTGAATTTGTTTTGCTATGGGAGTTAGAAGGACCGAAACTAGACTTGGGACCAAAACTTGACTTGGGACCGAAACTTGACTTTCGGTTCTGAGAGCCAATGTGGGGACCGAAACTCGACCTTCGGTTTGGTACGCTAGTTTGGGAACCGAAAGTAGATGTTCGGTTCTGACATTTGGAATAGTAGGAATTTCGGCTGAAATTTTCTTTTCCTTTCAGTTTTTACTTTCCTTTATCCGTTGATTCTTTCTTAGGAGGAACGTAATTAGGATTTTTGGATTCCCAGTGACGTTTTCGCTCATTCAGATTCCTTGCGTATCTTTGATTTCTTAAGAGTTTCTGTTCAGCTAACTCCTTCTGTGATTTGTGGATATTGAAGCTAGCCTTTGGCTTCTCCTTTTTACTTTCGGTTGTATTTGTTGGAACAGTTGGTTCTGTCATCGGTTCTTCAGGGATTTCTTTAGTTCCACTTGTGCTTGGTTTGTCGAAACTTGAGGGTTTGTTGATGGGTTCAGCAACATATCTTCCTTTAACCCTCCATGAAGTTTGCTCAGATAAGCCTACGGTTTCGTCTGCGTTGTCAATAGGGGCAGACCAGAAATAATCGTCACATCCTTCAGCATTGTCTTTGTCGACCAAGATCTTTAATTCTGCCGTTTGTTTAGCAGTGACCCCTGTAACTGCATATACTTGATTCGGCACAGTTTGAACCTTTTGATAGACCATACTTTTTCCTTGAGTTTTTGTGGCATTTCTTTCGATAAGCGAGCGAATTCAACTAAATTTTCAGAAATTAGGGGTTTCTCATTCTCGGTTTCACTCTTCATGAACTCAGAGCAATCAACTTCGTGTTCTACTGAGATTTCACTCATCTCACTTTCCTCATCAAATTCAGACGTATTATCTAAGTTCATTTTTTTTCTGAAGTTAATTTGGCATTTGACGAGTCAAAGGATTGAATAGTTTCAGACTTAATTTTTAACCTATCATTTTCATCTAAAATATTCTTGAGCATACATTTGTGTTCCTTAGAATCTATGAAGGTTTCTATTTTGTCCAATCCTATTTTGTAAGACATGGATGTCTCTTCTGATGATACTACTGATTCACATTCTGCTATGACCTCATCCTCCTTAAATTCAAGGAAGGGTAACATCATCTTATGAATCTTCTTTCCTATCTCACAACTTAAATGCAATTGAGCAATATTAAAGTATAAACGCTTAGCAATTAAACAAAAAACATTCCTTTGTTTTAAAAACTTTAAATTGTCTCTTTGCAAATAAATAATTTCATCCCTAGCCCTAATTAACTCCGCCTCCTTCAGCTCAATCCACATCCTTCTCTCCTCACTTTTTGAAGACACCCTGCTGAGTTGGTCAGTTAGGTTAGAATTCGCTAAGCGAGTTTGGATGAGACTACTACTTAAGTTAGAAAATTTAAATTTTAATTCATTTAATTCTTCTTCGTAATTTGTTATTGGAACTTTAAGTGATTCAAGGATGGATTGTACCTTTTTGATCAACCGATCGCAGTCGTTGATCTTCTCACCCATAGGCTTGGCCACAAAACACTTGTCCTCAGTCAGGTTCGGTTCCTCACTAGCGCTTTCGGTTGATCAACCAGCTGTGACAATTAAACACCTTCCAGCCGAAGCTACTTCCTTTGCCACATAAGCCGTTCCATGAGTGGGCTTCCTCACCTCTTCATCTTCAGAGTCGGTTGACCAAACTTCAACGCCACCGAACTCATCTTTATCGGTATTTTCCTGCATAATTAAGGCATTCATAGAACTATTAGTAGCCTTCTTTTTCTTGATCTCTTCCAACTTGCGCATATAGTACGCCTCATCATCTTCACCATCTCTTTTCTCAGCCATTTTCCTTAGCATGCAGTCTTTGGCAAATTGGTTCTTGCCGTGACAGTAGTTGCAGTCGAACCCAAAGTCTCCTGCAAGTTTGCTCTCCTTCTTGTCTTCATCCTTTTGAGAAGAGACCTTCGCTTCGTCCTTTACCTTCTCAGAACTGTAACTTCCCTGCCAGTTTCAGTTCTTGTTGACAGGAAATTTTCTTCGTGCAAACTTCTTTGGATTGGTGACCATCATAGCATACTCTTCGCTTGTAAGATCACACTCAGACATATCAGACTCTTCTTCTGCTTCTGCAATGCTTTTTCCTTTGGAGACAAGCGCTAACGATCCCACACCCGAAACTACCTTCGCTTCTTTGGTGACTACACTCTCATGGGACTTAAGTATTCCCACAAGTTTCGCTAGTGAGTAAGATTTAAACTGTTCATGCGCTTTCACGGTTAAAACCACAGCCATCCATTTTGGTCTCAGACCGTTCATGAAGGTCACCTTCTGCTCGATCAACTTTCTTTCTATTCCATGCTTGATCATCTTACTTAGGAGATGATTGAACCGATCGAAAGTTTGTATGAGTTTTTCTTCTGGTTTTTGTTCGAAAACTCCAAATTCTGACAGCAGCAAGGTTTAAATGGAGTGTTCCAGATCTTCATTAGTTGAATAAAGTTCCTTCAACCTATCCCAGATTTCTTTGGCCGTCGTGCATGATCCAACCAATCGAAAAGTGTCAGATTGCAAGGCGAATCTGATCATTCTCATGGCCTTCACGTTACACATCAATTTGTCTTTCTTATCCTGTGTCATCTTCTCTACATCGGCCACAAGCTTGTTATATTCCTTTTGGGACTTAACTGTCGTGTTCGTTCCTGAATGATCAAACGGCCCAAGTGTGATAGCTTCCCAGATGAGATAGCCATTATCTTCAGATCCAACCACGTAGTCCTCAAAGTGATGCGCCCATACGTCATAGTCTTGAGTGTAGAGTATGGGTATCCTGGTTGTTGATCCAATGCTGTTTGAGATGTTGATGGGATTTGTTTGCGAATCTTCGTGAGACATGGTGAGCTGCTAGAATCAAACCTGTAAACTTGGGATTAGGGTTTTATCTGAAACAGAGTTGCCGTCGATACGAAGAAGACGACTTCTATTTATACGATAAAAGCGGAAACCCTAAAGAATTCTGAATACAGAAGGAATATGTATTGATCACACAGTCTCCTGCTCTGATACCAATTGTTAGAACAAAGTTCTTTTAGGATCGTTAGATTCTATGCAAGCAAACAATTAAGAACGTAATCAAGAACACAAGAATGGCTTTGAATATGTCGAATGATTATTACTTCAACACCTCATAAGAGCTCGATTAAGAACTTCAACTGTAGAGGTGTTTAGGGTTACAAAACAATGAACGTAATTATCAACAAACTCTAACACATACATGCATGCATATTTATAGTATAACCCTATTAGATAATCACGGATGGACAGGCCCAATCCGGATACAAAACATAAAGCCCATGATGCAACACAATTAAACTCAACAGTTTATTTGAATAATAGCACTTAGATGGAAATTTCGGGTTGTCACAGTCTCGGGCGGAGTCCCAAGAGTTTGGACCATCCTTTGAGAGGCCAACAGGGTCGGATCCAGTGCAGCGCTTGCAGAAACTGCACGTCGGAGTTTCGTTCCGAGGGTTTGGATTGTCATTGGGATCAGAATGAGGTATTTCACCATGTTCTCAGGGTGGTCAAGGTAACCCAGGAGGAGGTGGTCAGGATTCCTCCAGATGCTGGCGGATATGCTATCGTCAGCCATTTCTGGTGGATATCGGGTATTTGTATCGCTTGGGAATTGTGATGAGTTAGATCTCGGGGTCGGTTTTATGATATTGTATGGGTTAGCAAGGCTTGTCAGATGCCATTCAGCATGTCGAGGAATCTTTTAGAGATCTTCAGATAGATGTATCTCGCGGAATGGATTTTGCCTGTACCGTGATTGCTCCGAGTCGTTGTCGGGAATCCTATTGATTTGGAAGGGTTATTCAGGGTGTGCAAGCTTTGGTAAGCACCGGTCGTCAGCAACTTGAACATTGGAACGTAATGAGGATTGGGAATCCTTCAGTTTTCGTGTGCCGAGCAGACTTAGTTGGATCTAAGTGGGGGAGAACCGTCCAGGTATCCAGGACAGAAGCAAGGGTGAAACTGTTGTAAGACTACGGGGGAGTCGTAGTATTCACAAGCATTAGAGAGTTTTGTAAGACTGTGGGGGTGCCGTAGCGTTCACAGACTCTTTCAGGTGATTTGGACTAGGGAAGGCTAGTTCGCAGGGTTGTGGGGGAGCCACATCTTTGTTAGGATCAGGAGAAGATGTGTTTGACCAATCAGTTACTCGGGGGCGAGCCCGGGTGGTTATGGGAATTCAGGTTGGAACTGGTAGAGACTGTTGAGCCAAGGGTTGGGTCTTGAGATAAAGGATCATGTGGATGAGTAGTGCATGTTTCTGTAGGGCTACGGCTGGGTAGCCCTATTATTGGATCTGATAAGAACCTGGAGGTTAAACCGGGTGCAAGACTGGAAGTCTCAGGGAATCGGTTAAGGGTATTTATTAATCGGTCGAGTAATGGATGATGGGAAGTTATGGAGCTTTACGCAAATGCCGATTCGAGGATCTCTGGATAGGAGCGAAGTAACAATTCAGATTTTTATAGGATTCCGAATTGGAATTCGTATAGGATTTTGTTTCAGTGAGATGGGATGTGGGGCATCTATATGCCAAGGGCATCGAGGGCAGAATTCCAGGGTGGTGAATGGGTTGGTATTGATGGTAGCTTAAGCCATTGTGATGTGCCTCTGGTAGCTCTATCCGTAATAGAGGCACGACATTTCGGAATCAGGAAACGGCATGTCGAAATTAACCGGGTATGATGTAAGACTACAGCTATTCTGGTAGCATTCACCCTTTTTGCGTCGGATTCAGTGGCGACAGGTTGTCAGTCTATCTTGATCGGATGGATCAAATGGATTAAAGGAGATAGGGCAGTTATGGTTAGACGAGGTATCCTTCATAGGTCGCAGGGGACTGCTGAGTGTGTTTTGGCTCAGCAATCGGGTAGGTGTACGGTGTTCCGGACAGTTGGCAGACAGGTTGGGACAAGGGAGGTCCCTGATTATTCTTCAGGAAAAAAGCCATGTGGCAGCAAGAGGAGTAGGAGCGACATCAGTGATTTGGGGTATGTGTGTGGAATTGCTTGTTATTCGGTAGTCGTAGTTGATCGGTGATTTTGTTCTTTAGGAAGCCTCAAGGTATTACGAGTGGGAAGTATTCTATCTAGGCTGGCTTCTTGTGAAATCAGTTCGATGATGATTCGATGTGGGCAGTTGTCAGGGAGTCAGACCATCTCGAAACCTCAGATTTCGGATGAAGCAGGTGTGATCAGGTTGCAAGGAATTCGTTCATCTTCGGGTTCTAGAACCCTACGAGGGTTGGTTTCGGTTGCCTTGGAAAGGCTAGGGTATGCTCGGGGCTGTGGCCATGAGGCCTTAGTTAGTTGGCGTGAGGATTATATGGAATGATTTTGAGGACGAAATCTAATTTAAGTGGGGGAAAGTGACCAGATTTTGAAAAGTACTTCGGTTGCGGGTTCAGAGGCCAAGGCATAAGCGATTCGGTCTTTTATGGGGTCTCAGATTTATCCGAAAGGTTTTATGTAACACCTGGTTTAAGTTGGAAAGGATTTATGCATGGACTCGGCGACTTGGGAGGTCAAATCGTCGAGTAGGGACGTGAGATCATGAAACGCGGAACGAGACCGACTCGACGAGTCCGAGCTGTTTAAAGAAAACCCTAATTGTGGGGTTTACCCGCTATATAGCCTCCCTTAGCCTCCATTAGCACCTTAGAAGAACATTTACGGTAGCCTCCCTTAGCACCTTAGAAGAACGTTTACGGCCGCACACCTTCTTGTGAGTGAAGTAAGTTCAATTGGGAGGTTATCCTTGAGATTTTGGGAGGGATTCCAAGCTTGGAGAAGAAGTATCAAGGGGAAAACAATAGATGTAGCATCTAGTTCGTCTTATGCATTGATTTGAGGTATCAATTTGTTACCTTAAGCATAAATTCTATTTGAGAGTTGTGACCAACTTTGAGGAAATGGAAGCAAGCCTAGATCTGGACCTATCACAAGGATATGGTTCTAGATCTGGACCTTCATAGGTCCGAATTATCATAAAGTTGCACCTTTTAGTGAACTCATTCCCTTCCCATGAATGGAACCTTGTTTGAAGGTTAGTTTTGGGTGTTATGACCATGTGAGGCTATGCATGCACGTAAAGTTTGCAACTTTACGTGATATCTGCAATAAGATATGATGGATCTAAAGTTTGGGAGCTTAATTCCCACTGGAAAGCACCGTAATCATGATGAACTCTGGGGGACTCGACGAGTCGTGCAAGTGACTCGACGAGTCGAGAGGGTTTTCTGATGTTCGGCCAAGAGTGTACGGCCAAGAGTGTACGACCAAGGGTGTTCGGCCAAGGGTTTACGGTCAGAGGTGTATGGCCGTACACACCAAGGAACTCGACGAGTCCCTCGGGTGACTCGGCGAGTCAGAGAGTCAGGCAGGGAACCTGACGGGTGATTGATTGTACTCGACGAGTCAAGGTCAATATGGACTGTTAACCATGACTATAGGCTTTGACCTTGACCAGGGTTGACCCTGGAGGTAATTATAGGACTATGGTGAGATATTTACTCATTGATTATAAACAGTTTGGGAAGAGCAGCACAGGCATACCAGAATCCAGTTTGTCAGTTCAGCCTTTGAGAGGTGAGTCTTCTCATCATATCAATGGGTCTAAGGCACCAAGGCCGGCCCATTTTATGAGATACGGTTATTGATTGAATGTGCGATATGGTAGTATGTTATTGGCATGAGAGACCACGTGGGGGTTCCCGTGGCTTTTGTTGTAAGACCTCGGAGAGTTTCTATGGCATCCTAAATTATTTGCTTGTATATTTTGTATAATGTTTTGTATGGTAGGAAGACCTTGTGGGGGTTCCCAAGGCAGGAAGACCATGTGGGGGTTCCCATGGCAGAAAAAGACCAAGTGGGGGTTCCCGTTGCATTTCGTATAAGACCCGGGAGGGTTTCCAGGGCTTCCCTATTTGTCGAAGGCATGAATTGTGTGAATTATGTAGCATATGACTAAGTCGATAGGTGTTATGTGGTTTACGTGGGAGATATGCTCTGGGGGACTGAATAAGCTTTCAGCTTACCATTTGTGGATTTGTTTCAGGTACATCGGAGTCCAAGGGTAAAGGCAATGCGTGATGATGCGGCGTGCACTCTATCTCTCTTCTCCAAACTGTTTTGGGGGACACTCTGATGTTTGAAAATAATAACGATGTAATGTTGACGGTTTTGGAAACGATTACTGGAATCTTTATGTTTTTATGAAAATGGTTGATTATTTAAAAATGAAAATTTTCTTTCTAAAATTTGGGTCGTTACAAGTTCGTATCATAGCCTTGGTTTGAGGGATTCGGGCATACCCTCGGGTTTTTCAGGACTCAAACTAAGGAAAGGGTAAATTTGTTTTCAAAAATAACACAAAAAGCTTTTGAAAGAAGGAAAAGATGAGAGTGCAACGCGCGTGATCAGCCAAGCCAAGTAAATATATCCCTAATAATCTAGTCATGCTAATTTCATATTCGAACTTGGATGATCGTATGGAATTTGCTATGTGTATGTTTTTAAAATTATATACGGTTAGGAGCTTATAACCTTAGAATGATTGATTTGGACTTATTTCCTGTTCCTTGTCTGGTTGTGGTCCTAGGGTAGAATCTTTTATTCGAAAGTCTATTTGATCCTCTTCTGTGTATAATTTGCATGAATAAAGGCAAGCTGTTATGATTGGTCTGTTTGATGTGGGTAGAGAAAATCTTAGAACAGTCTAGGATTTGAGTTATGCGGTGGTTGGTAGAATGCGGTTTATTTGGGACAAATTGGAGGTATCAGGTCGAGCCTTGGGGAAAGGTACGGGTAGGTGTGGAAGGTAGTATTGGGCCCATACTACTGAAAGCACAGGACATGGACCCGAACCAATGTTAGATCTGACAACTTCAAGGAGGACCGGTGTGGAGAGATCCGTTTTATGGAAATCCTAATAATTATAACTTATGACATTCCAGTTCAGCATGGTAGTGACACGTTTCGGGGCAGGAGGATCAGGATCGGGATCTGGATCTGGATCCGGGAATGGATCGAGTGACACCACAGACGGCATAGATGAGAGGCTGCGCGAGCTTATTACAGCAGAGGTTACCAGGGGCATCCTTGACGGTACCCCAGTCTTTTTTGGGACGGTCAAGTAGGGCATAATGGAGATCATGGAGGAGAGACTCAGATCATTAAGGACTGAGATTTTTGCGGGCTAGTTGGGAGCCCGAACTCCCTCGTTCCGGGAGTTCAAGGCGTGTGGGGCGCCAGAGTTTTTCGGGGTCAGCGACCCCATTGTCAGTCGACGCTGGGTGGCGGATATCGAAAACGCCCAACGCATGAGTTCTTTCCCGGATGTGTCAAAGGTTGGGTTTGCTTCGTGCATTCTGAGAGACAGGGCCCGGGATTAGTGGGGCGAGGTTACTAAACAGGTGGGACCAGCCGGAGTGGCTGAGATGTCAAGGGCCGAGTTTGTCCGGCGATTCGATTTGGAGTTTGCACGACCCGTTGAGGTGTAACGTGTAGTCGATAGTTTCATGATTTCCAGCAGACCACTGAGACTGTGGCAGAAATCACCGCCAAGTTTCAGGAATGAGCTTTATTGATTCCACAATACGCTACTGATGAGGAAATTAGGCGGACCCGATATCATTCCATGTTGAGGGACGATATTCGGGAGTTTGTGAGCTTTACGGGATGTAAGACCCTAAATGAAATGGTGGAGAAGGCCCGGGAACAGGAAATAGAGCTGGAATCCCGCACGAAGCGGAAGCCTGAGCAGGCTCAGGTAGCAGTAGGGCATGCTAAGAAGCGCAAAACCTTGGATACCTCTAGTAAGGGCCAACAGGGTCGTGGCCGGTGTGCCAAGTGTGGGAGATCTCATGGGGGAGCTTGTCGGGGGTCAAACTCGGTGTGTTATACATGCGGTCAACCGGGCCACGTAAGCAGGGACTGCCCCAATAAGGGCCTGATATGTTTCCATTGCAATCAAACTGGCCATAAAAAGGCCGACTGTCTGAGGTTGCAGGGAGGAGGGGGAGCAGTGGCGGCGCCCGCGCCCGCCACAATGAGGATTATTGATGGTCGCCCTGCTAAGGCGGAAGCTCCAGCAATGAGGAGCCGTGCATTTCAGATGACTACCGAGGAGGCACGGGCAGCGCTAGACGTTGTGGCTGGTACGTGATTATTCTTCCCTGCTCTATGTATCTGTTTTGCTTATGTGTATTATATGCTTGTATAGGGACCTTTTTGGTCGATGGTATGTCTGCTCATGTCTTGTTTGATTCGGGTGCAACCCGATCGTTCGTATCTCTTGCGCTTACCAAGAAGTTCCGGGAAGCGCCGGAAACTTTGGATTCCCCGCTCGAAGTGGAGATTGCGGATGACCGCACCGCTAGTGTTGCGAGGGTGTATTGGGACTGTGTCCTGAATGTGCTTGGTGAGAGATTTCGTGTCAACCTAGTCCCGATACCGTTGCGAGGGCTGAAAGTGATTATCGGAATGGATTGCTGAGGGGCCAACGGGGCCATGATTGACTGTGAGAATCAGTAGGTGAGGGTTCGAACCCCAAGTGGGGGAGAACTGGTGATACATGGTGATATGGTATCACAGGGACCGACCCTTTGTTTGACTGCAAGGGCTAGGAGGTTCCTGCAGCAGGGTTGTACGGGATTTCTGGCATATATCTCGGATACAAGGGTAGAGATCAAGAAGGATGTAGGAAGTGTGCCCGTTGTTCAGGACTTCCG
Organism: Lactuca virosa; assembly: GCF_052849685.1. Taxonomy (NCBI): domain Eukaryota; kingdom Viridiplantae; phylum Streptophyta; class Magnoliopsida; order Asterales; family Asteraceae; genus Lactuca; species Lactuca virosa. The sequence goes on from NC_136434.1 coordinate 295,089,792, forward strand.
GGATGTTTTCCCCGAAGAGTTATCGGGGGTGCCTCCAAAGAGGCAGGTGGAATTTCGCATAGATTTGGTGTCGGGTGCTGCTCCGATAGCAAAGGCACGATATCGGCTGGAACCACCAGAGATGCAAGAGTTATCTACATAGCTTCAGGAGTTGTTAGACCGTGGGTTCATTCGTCTGAGTAGTTCCCCGTGGGGAGCACCAATCCTTTTCATGAAGAATAAGGATTGATCCCACAGGATGTGTATCGATTATAGAGAGCTAAACAAACTAACGGTGAAGAACCTTTATCCGTTGCCAAGGATCGATGATTTGTTCGATCAACTGTAGGGTGCGTCTTGGTTTTCCAAGATTGATCTTCGACCGGGATAGCATCAGATGAGGATTCGGGATGAGGATATACCGAAGACGGTTTTCAGGACTCGGTATGGGCATTATGAGTTTGTAGTGATGTCGTTTGGGCTCTCCAATGCCCCAGCAGCGTTCATGGACCTTATGAATAGGGCATGTAGACCGATGCGGGATCGGTCGGTGATCGTTTTCATTGATGATATCTTGGTCTATTCTAAGACCAGGGAGCAGCACGAACAACACTTAAAGGAGGTGCTGGAGACCCTAAGGGCGGAGAAGTTTTATGCCAAGTTCTCCAAGTGTGATTTCTGGATGCGAGGGGTACAATTCTAGGGGCATATCATCAATCAGGAGGGTATTTCGGTAGATCCAGTCAAGGTTGAGGCTGTGATGAGGTGGGAAGTACCAAAAAATGCATCAGAGATTCGTAGCTTCTTGGGTTTAGCAGGTTATTATCGGAGATTTATTCAAGATTTTTCCAGATTGATGTGCCATTGTGTCACACCCCGGCCGTCGGCGGAAACACCGGGCAATGTAACGTCATTTCTCGTATCATAGTTATCAACTTCCTGAAAACACATGCAATTTAAAATACGTCAACATAAAGTTGATGAGTTCACAGGTTTTGACTCCATAAAATCATACATTTTTCAAGTTCAAAAGTATAGTTTTGAAAGTATCATTTTGACTCTCCAACGTTTATTATATATATCCTAGGTATAAAATTTTACTTACCAAAAAAGTAGTTTACTTATAAGTCTCATATACTATGAATATAAGTGTTTGTAATTCCATACAAACGAAAGTTTCTACGTATAAACCTTATTTCAATTCTATACGAGTAAAAGCACTACGTATAAATCTATTTCAATTCTATACGAGTAAGTGTGTTAGGTATAATTATCTACTTAATATACAAGTAGTATACCTACCAGTTTCTTGTACCTAGAGTATAAGTGTTTGGGAAATTTATACTTAACATTAATACTTGTATAACGGCAAAGTATAATGCTTTTAACAATTTGCTACCATGAGTCCGTAACCGCGGCTATATGACTAGTTTCAAACCTCTGCTTGATGCTACAAGTTTTGCATCTTGAGATAAGTTCCACACGCCTCATCAACTTCGGAACAATAAACAAACAAAAGGACAGTTCGTCACTCGCACACGGTTTTGTTGTAGCTAGCAACCACGAGTGGGGTTGTCAACCCGTATCTTATTCATACACGACTTCCTCGCTCACACGGGATTAACGGTTACAGGTCAGAGGATTTTCCCTAAGATTTCCAATCTTAGTTGATGAATACAATAGCTCATGTAGACTTGTCGAGTTCCGTTAGTTCTAGTAGTAAAATCATATTCGTGTCTAAAACCCTAAGTTATTAGACTATGCTTTTAACTTTACTCCGAATATTTATAATACTTAGGTAGTACAACAGCTATAATTTGAATTAAAACCAAGTTTTATCTTGACATAAAACCAATAATAACAACATATAACGTTCCAAGTTTTATCTTGACATAAAACTATCAATAACAATATATAACATACTAAGTTTTATCTTGACATAAAACTAACAATAACAACATATAACATACCAAGTTTTGTCTTGACATAAAACCAATAATAGCAACATACTTTATAACTTAACATATAGAACTTCCAAATATAACTTCGGAACTATATCGCACACAAAATATATATAGAATCCTAAGTATAACTCAAGATCTACATTAATATACTACTATAACAATAATAGGCTAACAACTTTACGATAGTTGTATACTTTCAAATATGAAATAACTATATCCTGGTTATTATAACTATCTACGTTGATACTAATATACTAGCATATAGACATAATAATAACTTATATATAATATTAGCATGCGTTTTCCCCCGAAATATTAGAAAGCGGGGCCGTGAAACTCACCTTAATAGCGTGATTTTATGTAATCTAAGAAGAAACGGTCAGCGGTAAGAGCTCGTCGGGGCTCGAGATGCAAGAGGGCTTCAGCAAAGGAGAGAGGAGAAAGAAGTTCAGGTGTAAGAATGGTTGGGGTTGATCTTGCTATTTATAGTAAGATTTTTGGCCCTCACGACGTGAAAAACTCATTGTTCACGTCGTGAGTTTGGATCTTATCTCTTCGTAGACTTGCCATCCGTCTTCTAGCTTCCGAAGGTGGCAAAATAAATCCTCACGTCGTGAAAAACTCCTTGTTCACGTCGGGAGTTCGGATCTTATCCCCTCGCAGTCTCGTCACACCTTCTAGATCCGAAATATGGCGGTTTGACTCCTCACGTCGTGAGTTTTTATGCTCACGTCGTGAGTTCAGTCAAATTAGGGTTTCTGACAGCGACCTCTTCGGAAGGCCATAACTTTTGCGTACGAACTCCGTTTTTGATGTTCTTTATATCCACGCTTAGTTTTTTACGAGCACTACAACTCTCTTTTAGACTCCAATAGCTATTTCTAAGTCTATTTTAAATTCATCTTATTATATAAATTTATAGTGTTCGGTGTATCATAACTTCTTCACGCGAAGTCAGATTCAGACGTTCTCTACATTTTTGGAATCGTATGGATGTATACTTTGAGTTGTATTATAAAAGTTCATACTTGTATTAGAATTTATTATGAATTACATAGTAAGTTTTTCACATTACTATTTTAACAAAATCACATTACATGATTGGCATAATCACATGTGATTGTTATTGACCTATTTTGACTACTGTTACATTCTCCCCCCGTCGATAAAATTTTGTCCTGAAATTTAATTTATACCAGATTCCACTGCACGGTCATGGATAGCTTCCCTGCTTCCTGTTACGAATGCCCTGCCACAGCCTAACTTCCTTGACTCCTTAACTTTGGACATTCCTTCTTGATATGTCCAATTTCACCACACTCAAAACACGCTCTTCCTCCATCATAGCCTGTTCCAGTGTTTGTTCCTTGATTTTATGTTGTAAGTGTTTTGCTCCTGCATAAATTGGCGGTGTGTCCCTTTTTCTTGCAGTGAGTGCATATAAAGCAGTTACCTAGATGGTGACGGCTACACTGAGTGCATTTTGGGAGTTTTCCTTCATACCGTCGTGGTTGTGTAGGTATTGTTGTTGTGGCTGCATAATTAGTTGCCATCTCCTGTCTCTCCTCAGATTATTGTATGGGATTCTTCCGATTAAATTTGCGCTTGTTCGTTCCAGATTCGGGAGACTCAGCTATAAATCCCACTTGGATTTCTGTGTTGGTTAGCTGATGAGCTATACGCTTTGCACTGTCGTATGTTGTAGGCTTTGATGCGATCACCATTCCTTTGATTTGTGATGCTAGACCCCAGATATATCACTCAATCTTCTTATATTCGGGGGTTACAAGAGCTGGACACATCACCGCAAGATCATTAAATCTAGCAGTATAAGCATTTATCTCGGAACCCTTCATTGTTAGGTTCCACAGCTCCTGTTCCAAATTTTTAATTTCCTCTCTTGGACAATACTCCTCTACTAGCATCCTCTTCATCTCTTCCCATTTCATGGAATTGGCAGCATCAATACCCATTGTATTCACATGGTTGTTCCACCAGGTAAGTGCTGCATCAGCGAAGGTACACGCAGCAAATCGTACCTTACATTCGTCTGGACAGAAGCTTATTTGAAATACTGATTCTGCCTTTTCAATCCACCGGGTCAGGCTAACAACCCCTTCCGTTCCATGGAAGCTCTTAAGTTTGCAATTCATAAAATCCTTGTAGGTACACATTCTGGCGGTCCCTACATTCCCTTCGTTTCTAACTCCTCCTCTTGTGACATTAGCAAGAGCTGCAGCGATTCTATGAGCTATGATTTCTTTAAGTTCTGCTGAACTTATTGGAGGGTTTGTTTCTGGTGGTGGTGGTTGCGGTTGTTGTTGTTGTGGTTCTGGTCGTTGGTTAGCGTTTAGCCGAGCGCTACTTCTTCTAGGCATTTTGTATAGTTCCTATACATTTTAGATCACCAAGTGTTTAGTCTATCAAATAATACTCCCAATTTAAATAGTTCATATGATCTGATCATAATAAAATATAGTTGTACACCTACACCTAGTTGTGATAAGATCTATGCACATATGAACTTTAGTTGGAATATCTGATCTAAATCCTTGAGATCAAAAACATTACGGGTATTTAGGTGTATTATCATCGCGGGTCTGAGTCTTCATATATGAATCTATATTTATTATTTGTTGTATTCATGCTCTATTAATTATTGTTCGTTACTTCAGGTCTAGCTGATAAGGCACCGGCCAATCAGCACAGTCGAAGGGCAGGATCATTTTAGCATATAGCCGTTCTGAAAATCCAGCAACCCAAATCGACATGTCTATCCTTGTCACCGCTCCCGTAAGTAGTCCTTCAGTAGAATAATTAATAATACTTTATATTTGTAGGCTAAGTGATATACCAAAACCTAACAGAGTAAGCCCTAAACTATAGTCGTGCTTTCCTAAGAAAGTACTAATTCACTATTGTTAATAGCTCTGATACCAATCCGTCACACCCCAGCCGTCGGCGAAAACACCGGGCAGTGTAACGTCATTTCTCGTATCATAGTTATCAACTTCCTGAAAACACATGCAATTTAAAATACGTCAACATAAAGTTGGTGAGTTCACAGGTTTTGACTCCATAAAATAATACATTTTTCAAGTTCAAAAGTATAGTTTTGAAAGTATCATTTTGACTCTCCAACGTTTATTATATATATCCTAGGTATAAAATTTTACTTACCAAATAAGTAGTTTACTTAGAAGTCTCATATACTGTAACGTCCGAAAAATACCAGCTAAAAATTTCATTTTAAAATTAGGTTAATACATAAAAACATCGTTACAAAACATTCATAATATTAATTTATGTCTGAAAACCGGTAACATCTTAGTAAAATATTCAGAGTACATCCCAGAAAATCCATAGTGCGGAAACAAGAGTGTGTGTGATATGCCGCTACCGCGCCAGCTCCTTTCCCCTAGCTGAAGAGATACCTGAAAACAAAACTATAAAACGTAAGCACGAAGCTTAGTGAGTTCCCCCATAATGCCACATACCATGCAATCATATAATGAGTAACTAAGGGATACGGGCTTCGCCCACACTCATAGAGATACGGGCCTCGCCCACACTCTGCTATCCATGGAGATACGGGCCTCGCCCACACTCCGCTAATAAACCATAACATACAAGTATCACACAGACAACAAGTATAAGCAATTCTATCATACTGGCATATAACACAATCAAACTCAGCTATGAGATACGGGCTCCGCCCACACTCTGATACTAACATATCGTCTATACGGGCCGGCCTTGGTGCCTTAGACCCGTCCCTACTGGAAGGAAACTCACCTCGAGAGTAGCTGCCGAAAACCTGCTCAGACTACGCCTGGCTGCCGCACCGATAATCCCCCCCCCCCCGGCTGGTTAGGTGCTTCTCCTAGGGTAGATTTCGGATCTACCACACTTCCTTGCACCCTCCAACTTCCTCCTTCTTCTCTTAAGCTTCAAACTTCCTTCACCAAGCTAAAATCACTCACAAGGATCAAAATGGGCTAGGGTTTCGCTCTCCAGTTCTTCTGGAAGAGAATGGGACGAAATGGGTGTTTTAGAATGGGTAAAATAGGGTGCAATGTCTGAAAATAGAGTTTCATCCAGACAGGTGGACTCGCCGAGTCCATGCATCGACTCGCCGAGTTCACCGCTCAAATCCCGTGTCCACCCTGCTGCTACTCGACGAGTCGGGACGCAGACTCGCCGAGTTCGTGGCAAAATTAAGATAAAAACTTAAATGAAATCATACCATGAACCCGGTGTTACATATACTATGAATATAAGTGTTTGTAATTCCATACAAATGAAAGTTGCTACGTATAAACCTTATTTCAATTCTATACGAGTAAAAGCGCTACGTATAAATCTATTTCAATTCTATACGAGTAAGTGTGTTAGGTATAATTATCTACTTAATATACAAGTAGTATACCTACCAGTTTCTTGTACCTAGAGTATAAGTGTTTGGGAAACTTATACTTAACATTAATACTTGTATAACGACAAAGTATAATGCTTCTAACAATTTGCTACCATGAGTCTGTAACCGCGGCTATATGACTAGTTTCAAACCTCTGCTTGATGCTACAAGTTTCGCATCTTGAGAGAAGTTCCACACGCTTCATCAACGTCGGAACAATAAACAAACAAAAGGAGAGTTCGTCACTCGCACACGGTTTTGTTGTAGCTAGCAACCACGAGTGGGGTTGTCAACCCGTATCTTATTCATACACGACTTCCTCGCTCACACGGGATTAACGGTTACAGGTCAGAGGATTTTCCCTAAGATTTCCAAACTTAGTTGATGAATACAATAGCTCATGTAGACTTGTCGAGTTCCGTTAGTTCTAGTAGTAAAATCATATTCGTCTTTAAAACCCTAAGTTATTAGACTATGCTTTTAACATTACTCCTAATATTTATAATACTTAGGTAGTACAACAGCTATAATTTGAATTAAAACCAAGTTTTATCTTGACATAAAACCAATAATAACAACATATAACGTTCCAAGTTTTATCTTTACATAAAACTATCAATAACAATATATAACATACTAAGTTTTATCTAGACATAAAACTAACAATAACAACATATAACATACCAAGTTTCATCTTGACATAAAACCAATAATAGCAACATACTTTATAACTTAACATATAGAACTTCCGAATATAACTTCGGAACTATATCGCACACAAAATATATATAGAATCCTAAGTATAACTCAAGATCTACATTAATATACTACTATAACAATAACATGCTAACAACTTTACGATAGTTGTATACTTTCAAATATGAAATAACTATATCCTGGTTATTATAACTATGTACGCTGATACTAATATACTATCATATAGACATAATAATAACTTATATATAATATTAGCATGCGTTTCCCCCCGAAATATTAGAAAGTGGGGCCGTGAAACTCACCTTAATAGCGTGATTTTATGTAATCTAAGAAGAAACGGTCAGCGGTACGAGCTCGTCGGGGCTCGGGATGCAAGAGGGCTTCAGCAAAGGAGAGAGGAGAAAGAAGTTCAGGTGTAAGAATGGCTGGGGTTGATCTTGTTATTTATAGAAAGATTTTTGGCCCTCACGACGTGAAAAACTCATTGTTCACGTCGTGAGTTTGGATCTTATCTCTTCGTAGACTTGCCATCCGTCTTCTAGCTTCCGAAGGTGGCAAAATGACTCCTCACGTCGTGAAAAACTCCTTGTTCACGTCGTGAGTTTGGATCTTATCCCCTCACAGCCTCGTCACACCTTCTAGATCCGAAATATGGTGGTTTGACTCCTCACGTCGTGAGTTCAGTCAAATTAGGGTTTCTGACAGCGACCTCTTCGGAAGGCCATAACTTTTGCGTACGAACTCCGTTTTTGACGTTCTTTATATCCACACGTAGTTATTTACGAGCACTACAACTCTCTTTTAGACTCCAATAGCTAATTCTAAGTTTATTTTAAATTCATCTTATTATAGAAATTTATAGTGTTTGGAGTATCATAACTTCTTCACGCGAAGTCAGATTCAGACGTTCTCTACATTTTTGGAATCGTATGGATGTATACTTTGAGTTGTATCATAAAAGTTCATACTTATATTAGAATTTATTATGAATTACATAGTAAGTTTTTCACATTACTATTTTAACAAAATCACATTACATGATTGGCATAATTACATGTGATTGTTATTGACCTATTTTGACTATTGTTACATTCTCCCCCGTCGATAAAATTTCGTCCCGAAATTTAATTTATACCAGATTCCACTGCACGGTTATGGATAGCTTCCCTGCTTCCTGTTACGAATGCCCTGCCACAGCCTAACTTCCTTGACTCCTTAACTTTAGACATTCCTTCTTGATATGTCCAATTTCACCACACTCAAAACACGCTCTTCCTCCATCATAGCATGTTCCAGTGTTTGTTCCTTGATTTTCTGTTGTAAGTGTTTTGCTCCTGCAGAAATTGGCGGTGTGTCCCTTTTTCTTACAGTGAGTGCATATAAAGCAGTTACCTAGATGGTGACGGCTACACTGAGTGCATTTTGGGAGTTTTCCTTCATACCATCGTGGTTGTGTGGGTATTGTTGTTGTGGCTGCATAACTAGTTGCCATATCTTGTCTCTCCTCAAATTATTGTATGGGATTCTTCCCATTAAATTTGCGCTTGTTCGTTCTAGATTCGGGAGACTCAGCTATAAATCCCACTTGGATTTCTGTGCTGGTTAGCTGATGAGCTATACGCTTTGCACTGTCGTATGTTGTAGGCTTTGATGTGATCACCATTCCTTTGATTTGTGATGCTAGACCCCAGATATATCGCTCAATCTTCTTATATTCGGGGGTTACAAGAGCTGGACACATCACCGCAAGATCATTAAATCTAGCAGTATAAGCATTTATCTCGGAACCCTTCATTGTTAGGTTCCACAGCTCCTGTTCCAGATTTTGTATTTCTTCTCTTGGACAATACTCCTCTACTAGCATCCTCTTCATCTCTTCCCATTTCATGGAATTGGCAGCATCAATACCCATTGTATTCACATGGTTGTTCCACCATGTAAGTGCTGCATCAGCGAAGGTACACGCAGCAAATCGTACCTTACATTCGTCTGGACAGAAGCATATTTGAAATACTAATTCTGCCTTTTCAATCCACCGGGTCAGGCTAACAACCCCTTCCGTTCCATGGAAGCTCGTAGGTTTGCAATTCATAAAATCCTTGTAGGTACACATTCTGGTGGTCCCTACATTCCCTTCGTTTCTAACTCCTCCTCTTGTGACATTAGCAAGAGCTGCAGCGATTCTCTGAGCTATGATTTCTTCAAGTTCTGCTGAGCTTATTGGAGGGTTTGTTTCTGGTGGTGGTGGTTGCGGTTGTTGTTGTTGTTGTTGTGGTTCTGGTCGTTGGTTAACGTTTAGCCGAGGGCTACTTCTTCTAGGCATTTTGTTTAGTTCCTATACATTTTGGATCACCAAGTGTTTAGTCTATCAAATATTACACCCAATTTAAATAGTTCATATGATCTGATCATAATAAAATATAGTTGTACACCTACACCTAGTTGTGATAAGATCTATGCACATATGAACTTTAGTTGGAATATCTGATCTAAATCCTTGAGATCAAAAACATTCCGGGTATTTAGGTGTATTATCATCGCGGGTCTGAGTCTTCATATATGACTCTATATTTATTATTTCTTGTATTCATGCTCTATTAATTATTGTTCGTTACTTCAGGTCTAGCTGATAAGGCACCGGCCAGTCAGCACAGTCGAAGGGCAAGATCATTTTAGCATATAGCCGTTCTGAAAATCCTGCAACCCAAATCGACATGTCTATCCTTGTCACCGCTCCCGTAAGTAGTCCTTCAGTAGAATAATTAATAATACTTTATATTTGTAGGCTAAGGGATATACCAAAACCTAACAGAGTAAGCCCTAAACTATAGTCGTGCTTTCCTAACAAAGTACTAATTCACTATAGTTAATAGCTCTGATACCAATCTGTCACACCCCGGCCGTCGGCGAAAACACCGGGCAGTGTAACGTCATTTCTCGTATCATACTTATCAACTTCCTAAAAGCACATGCAATTTAAAATACGTCAACATAAAGTTGGTGAGTTCACAGGTTTTGACTCCATAAAATAATACATTTTTCAAGTTCAAAAGTATAGTTTTGAAAGTATCATTTTGACTCTCCAACGTTTATTATATATATCCTAGGTATAAAATTTTACTTACCAAATAAGTACTTTACTTATAAGTCTCATATACTATGAATATAAATGTTTGTAATTCCATACAAACGAAAGTTGCTACGTATAAACCTTATTTTAATTCTATACGAGTAAAAGCGCTACGTATAAATCTATTTCAATTCTATACGAGTAAGTGTGTTAGGTATAATTATCTACTTAATATACAAGTAATATACCTACCAGTTTCTTGTACCTAGAGTATAAGGGTTTGGGAAACTTATACTTAACATTAATACTTGTATAACGACAAAGTATAATGCTTCTAACAATTTGCTACCATGAGTCTGTAACCGCGGCTATATGACTAGTTTCAAACCTCTGCTTGAAGCTACAAGTTTCGCATCTTGAGATAAGTTCCACACGCTTCATCAATGTCGGAACAATAAACAAACAAAAGGAGAGTTCGTCACTCGCACACGGTTTTTTTGTAGCTAGCAACCACGAGTGGGGTTGTCAACCGTATCTTATTCATACACGACTTCCTCGCTCACACGGGATTAACGGTTACAGGTCAGAGGATTTTCCCTAAGATTTCCACTCTTAGTTGATGAATACAATAGCTCATGTAGACTTGTCGAGTTCCGTTAGTTCTAGTAGTAAAATCATATTCGTGTCTAAAACTCTAAGTTATTAGACTATGCTTTTAACATTACTCCTAATATTTATAATACTTACGTAGTACAACCGCTATAATTAGAATTAAAACCACGTTTTATCTTGACATAAAACCAATAATAACAACATATAACGTTCCAAGTTTTATCTTGACATAAAACTATCAATAACAATATATAACATACTAAGTTTTATCTTGACATAAAACTAACAATAACAACATATAACATACCAAGTTTTATCTTGACATAAAACCAATAATAGCAACATACTTTATAACTTAACATATAGAACTTCTGAATATAACTTCGGAACTATATCGCACACAAAATATATATAGAATCCTAAGTATAACTCAAGATCTACATTAATATACTACTATAACAATAACATGCTAACAATGTTACGATAGTTGTATACTTTCAAATATGAAATAACTATATCCCAGTTATTATAACTATCTACGTTGATACTAATATACTATCATATAGACATAATAATAACGTATATATAATATTTAGCATGCGTTTTCCCCCGAAATATTAGAAAGTGGGACCGTGAAACTCACCTTAATAGCGTGATTTTATGTAATCTAAGCAGAAACGGTCAGCGGTACGAGCTCGTTGGGGCTCGGGATGCAAGAGGGCTTCAGCAAAGGAGAGAGGAGAAAGAAGTTCAGGTGTAAGAATGGCTGGGGTCGATCTTGCTATTTATAGTAAGATTTTTGGCCCTCACGACATGAAAAACTCATTGTTCACGTCGTGAGTTTGGATCTTATCCCCTCACAGCCTCGTCACACCTTCTAGATCCGAAATATGGCGGTTTGACTCCTCACGTCGTGAGTTCAGTCATTTTAGGGTTTCTGACAGCGACATCTTCGGAAGGCCATAACTTTTGCATACAAACTTCGTTTTTGACGTTCTTTATATCCACGCGTAGGTATTTACGAGCACTAAAACTCTCTTTTAGACTCCAATAGCTAAGTCTAAGTCTATTTTAAATTCATATTATTATAGAAATTTATAGTGTTCGGTTTATCATAACTTCTTCACGCGAAGTCAGATTCAGACGTTCTTTACATTTTTGGAATCGTATGGACGTATACTTTGAGTTGTATCATAAAAGTTCATACTTGTATTAGAATTTATTACGAATTACATAGTAAGTTTATCACATTACTATTTTAACAAAGTCACATTACATGATTGGCATAATCACATGTGATTGTTATTGACCTATTTTGACTACTGTTATAGATTGACGCGACTAACCAAGAAGAATGTGACGTTTCAGTGGGGTACGAATCAACAATTCGCCTTCGAAACCTTGAGGCGTAAATTATGCGAGGCTCCAATCCTTGTTTTACCAGAGGGATTAGATGATCTGGTAGTGTACTGTGACGCATCAATTTTAGGGTTTGGTGCGGTACTGATGCAAAGAGGGCACGTGATAGGATATGCCTCGCGACAACTGAAGCCTCATGAGGCGAATTACCCCACTCACGATCTGGAACTGGAGGCAGTGGTGTTTTCCCTCAATATTTGGAGGTATTACTTGTATGGAGTGTGGTGCACCATTTACACCGACCACAAGAGTCTGAATTATCTGATGGACCAACAGAACCTCAACATGCGACAGAGAAGGTGGTTGGACGTGCTAAAGGACTATGATTGCGAGATTCTATACCACCCAGGGAAGGCCAACATAGTGGCCGACGCTTTGAGCCGTAAGACGACAAGTTCCCCGATTGGGCTTAAGTTGAGGGGGTAAAGAAAGAGAATTGGAAGTTAGAAAGGATCTGAGGGCAGTATCCCTTGTTTTTTAAGGATAGTCGAGGCCTATTGACGCAATGTCGTCGGGTGTGGGTACCGACGACTGGGGGAGTGATACAAAAGATACTTGAGGAAGCGCATAGGTCAGGTTCTCTATACATCCTGGAGCTACAAAAATATATAGGGACTTGAGGCTAAGTTATTGGTGGCCATGCATGAAGCGGGAAATTGCATGGTTTGTAGAGCGGTGCTTGACATGCAGGAAGGTAAAGGCCGAGCATCAACGGCCTCATGGTAAGGTCCAGCCGCTACCCATTCCCATGTGGAAGTGGGAGGAGATCACGATGGACTTCATTAAGAAGTTGCTAAGGACGTCGAGGGGTGTGGATGTCATATGGGTAATTGTGGATAGACTAACGAAGAGTGCGCATTTCATTCCGTTATCAGAAAGTGAATCTGCTGAGAAGCTAGCGGAAATTTACGTATGTAAGGTAGTGGCTAGACATGGGGTTCCTATGTCAGTAGTCTCTGATCATGATGTTCGGTTCACATCCAGGTTCTGGAAGAAATTCCACGAGGAGTTGGGCACTCAACTACATTTTAGCATGGCATACCACCCCCAGACCGATAGTCAGATTGAGAGAACGATCCAGACACTGGAAGATATGCTGCGGGCATACGTGTTGGATTTTGGAGGGAGTTGGGATACGTATCTCCCACTGGCAGAGTTTTCATACAATAACAGTTATCATGCCAGCATCGATCGAGCTCCATTTGAGATGTTATATGGTCGGAGGTGTAGGACCTGAAGTAGTGCTCAAGACTACTAGGTTGATTCAGAAGGTGCGCGACCGGTTGTGGGTCGCGCAGAGTCGTCAGAAAAGCTACGCCGACCGACGACGATCAGATATTGAGTTTCAGGTGGGGGATTTCGTGTTGCTGAAAGTGTCGCCGTGGAAAAGGATCATCAAGTTTCGGAAGAGAGGCAAGCTAGAGCCTCGGTATATAGGCCCGTTCAGGATCACTGGCCGAGTGGGAAAAGTGGCATATCGCTTGGATCTGCCAGAGGAGCTTTGCCTGATTCACAACACGTTCCATGTGTTGCAACTTCGGAAGTGTGTCACAGACGAGGCTGCAGTTGTCTCATTGGGAGATATCTAGGTGGATGGGAGCTTGAACTACATCGAAAAGCCCGTTCCTATCTTAGATAGGAAGACGAAGGCTCTTCGGAATAAGGAATTAATACTGGTGAAAGTGCAATGGCAACATCGGAAGGGCTCCGAATGGACTTGGGAGCCGGAAGAGGAGATGCGAGAGCATTACCTAGAATTGTTTGGGTTACCAAACTTCGAGGATGAAGTCTAGTTCAAGTGGGGGAGACTTGTAACACCTGGATTAAGTTGGAAAGGATTTATGCATGGACTCGGCGAGTTGGGAGGTCAACTCGTCGAGTAGGGACGTGAGATCATGAAACGCGGAACGAGACCGACTCGGCGAGTCGACGTCCGATACGGCGAGTCCGAGTTGTTTAAAGAAAACCCTAATTTGAGGGTTTCCCCCTATATAAACATCATTATCCGCCCCAGTAGTCTCCCTTGCCACCTTAGAAGAACGTTTACGGCCGCACACCCTCTTGTGAGTGAAGTAAGTTCAATTGGGAGCTTATCCTTTAGATTTTGGGAGGGATTCCAAGCTTGGAGAAGAAGTATCAAGGGGAAAACACTAGATCTAGCATCTAGTTCGTGTTAGGCATTGATTTGAGGTATGAATCTGTTACCTTAAGCATAAATTCTATTTGAGAGTTGTGACCAACTTTGAGGAAATGGAAGCAAGCCTAGATCTGGACCTATCATAATGATATGGTTCCAGATCTGGACCTTCATTGGTCCCAATTATCATAAAGTTGCACCTTTTAGTGAACTCTTTCCCTTCCCATGCATGTAACCTGTTTGAAGGTTAGTTTTTGGTGTTATGACCATGTGAGGCTATGCATGCACGTATAGTTTGCAACTTTACGTGATATCTGCAATAGGAGATGATGGATCTAAAGTTTGGGACCTTAAGTCCCACTGGAAAGGATCGTAATCATGATGAACTCTGGGGGACTCGACGAGTCGTGCAAGTGAGTCGGCGAGTCGAGAGGGTTTTCTCGTGTTCGGCCAAGAGTGTACGGCCAAGAGTGTATGGCCAAGAGTGTACGGCCAAGAGTGTACGGCCAAGAGTGTATGGCCAAGGGTGTTCGGCCAAGGATTTACGGTCAGAGGTGTACGGACGTACACACCAAGGAACTCGACGACTCCCTCGGGTGACTCGGCGAGTCGGAGAGTCAGGCAGGGAACCCAATGAGTGATTGATTATACTCGACGAGTCAAGGTCAATATGGACTGTTTACCTTGACTATAGACTTTGACCTTGACCAGGGTTGACCCTGGGGGTATGTATGGGACTATGCTAAGATATCTACTCATTGATTATAAACAGTTTGGGAAGAGTAGCACAGGCATACCCGAATCCAGTTTTTCAGTTCAGCCTTTGAGAGGTGAGTCTTCTCACCATATGAATGGGTCTAAGGCACCAAGTCCGGCCCATTTTATGAGATACGGTTAGTGATTGAATGTGCGATATGGTAGTATGTTATTGGCATGAAAGACCACGTGGGGGTTCCCATGGCTTTTGGTGTAAGACCTTGGAGGGTTTCCATGGCATCCTAAATTATTTGTTTGTATAGTTTGTATTATGTTTTGTATGGTAGGAAGACCTTGTGGGGGTTCCCAAGGCAGGAAGACCATGTGGGGGTTCCCATGGTATAAAAAGACCACGTGGGGGTTTCCGTGGAATTTGGTATAAGACCCGGGAGGGTTTCTAGGGCTTCCCTATTTGTCGAAGGCATGGCTTTGTGACTTATGTAGCATATGAGTAAGTCGATAGGTGTTATGTGGTTTACGTGTGGGATATGCTCTAGGGAACTCACGAAGCTTTCAACTTACCGTTTGTGGATTTGTTTCAGGTACATCGGAGTCCAAGGGTAAAGGCAAGGTGTGATGTTGCGGTGTGCACTCTATCTCTCTTTTCCAACCTGTTTTGGGGGACACTCTGATGTTTGAAAATAATAACGATGTAATGTTGACGGTTTTGGAAACGATTAATGGAATCTTTATGCTTTTATGAAAATGGTTGATTATTTAAAAATGAAAAATTTCTTTCTAAAATTTGGGTCATTTCATTTTAGGCTTGGGAGTGTGGCTAGGAGTGTAGGGCTTCCGCCACCTTTTCCGGGATATCAAGTTCGTCGGAAACGGACTTAGAATGAAGGAGTTATGGCATTTTAAAGTTATTGTCAATTTTAGCCCCTAATGGATTTTTGTGACAAGGCAGCCCATGCATGCAAGGAATGCATGTGTTTGTTTAGCTGGGTACGCCCAGCGTAAGTTGGGTTACGCCTAGCGTATAAGGGTATATTGTTGCGGGTGCGGAGAGGCGTACGCCCATCGTACGAGAACTACGCCCATCGTAAGCTCAAAGTCCCTAAACCTTAATTTTTAGGGTTAACTCATTATTTAAAGCACCTTAAGTCCGAGGGGGTGCGCCTCCCTTTCATTCTCAGAGCCTTAAAACCTAATTTCGAGTGGTAGCTTCATCCAAGAATGTTGTGAGCTTTGTGGGTGCATTTTTGGGTGGTTTGTGGTGAATTTCAAGAAGTTGGAACTAGTTGCAAAGATGGGAATCAAGGAGGAGCTTGTGGATCTAGCATTTGGGACTCATTCTCAACTTGATGAAGCTATAAAGCTTTGATCTTGATCTTTCATCTCTTAGATCAACCATTGTGAGTTTTAGTTCATTTTGGTCCCAAGGATGGAACTTTATGGATGAAATCCGATTCTTAGGCTTTGAGTTGCCACTCTCAGTGTTAGATGACTCCCTAAGGCAGAAAGTTGCCATCTTGGAGGTCTTTATGGGTTCATGCATGAGTTAAGACCGTTTCCATGGAAGTAGTTTATCATTTTTGGAGTTTGAGCTTATATGGGTCATGCAAAGCCATCAAGTGAGCAACATTATGGTTTTAGACGTTGAAGAGGACTTGGATCTGTGATTGTAGCTTCTGGATCTGAGTATTAAGCCCTTAATGGGAAAATGGCTTAACAGGGGAGTACACTGAGCGTACATGCAGGTATGCACAACATACACACCATTTGGATAGTACGCTTAGCATACAAGGGAGTACGCCCCGCGTACTCATCAGTATTGGGTTTGGAGTGGTTTGGGCCTCGGATTGGGCCAGGCAGTGGACTTTGGACGTTTGGCCTTAGTGGACCATCAGAAGTCAGATGTTTTGGGCCAGGAATATGTTTGGGCTTAAGGTAAGTCCCATTAGAGGGGTTGGTCCCAATTTGGCAAATTGGGCCATTAGTAGACCACTATTGGGCTTGGAAAGAATACCTAGTGTTGCGCTTTTGTTTTGGGTTTGGGCCTAAGTTTGGATCGTACTGGGCCAAGGGTAGAATGGTCATTTTACCCTATTCATGGATTAAGGATTATGGTATGGGACCCAATTGCTAATTGGGTATATTGATTGGTAGTGACAGCTCGAGAAGCTGGCGGGGCAGCAACTAAGGAATTCATGCGGGAATCTTCTGCAATGCGAGGTGAGTCTTCTCACCATACCAAATGGGTCTAAGGCACCAAGGCCGGCCCATTTTATGATAGTTGGTATACTTGTTGTGTAGAGGTGTGTGACTTGAATATGTGGTAATATGCGGTAGAGATAGCCTATGTGGCTAATGACAGAGATAGCCTTTATGGCTAACGGTAGAGATAGCCTTTGGGACTAATGGTAGAGATAGCCTTTAGGGCTAACGGTAGAGATAACCTTTGGGGCTGACGGTAGAGATAGCCTTTATGGCTAATGGTAAAGATAGCTTGATAGCTAATTGATATGTGATACGTGGTAGAGGTAGCTTTTATAGCTAATGGATATGTGATATGTGGTAGAGGTAGCTTTTGTAGCTAATTGATTTGTATTATGTGGTAGAGGTAGCTTTTATAGCGAATTGATATGTGGTATGCGGTAGAGATAGCTTTTATGGCTAATATGATATATGTTATGTGAATTGTGTGTGGGGTATGCTCTGGGGGACTCACTAAGCTTTGTGCTTACGGTTTACACTTTTGGTTTCAGGTATCAACGTTTTGGGAAAAGAAGAGATCGGATTGATCGCAGTGCACACACCTATGATTTCCGCAATGAATGATTTTGGGATGAACTCTAATAAATGTTTTACTTAACGATGATTTGAAATGTTCGAAATAAATGGTATTAATGTTGTAGCTATATTAAAAATGAAATTTTTACCCTTGATTTTTGGGTCGTTACAATCAACATATTCTTAAGTGGCAGATTATTTCTATGTCAGTTACTAGTTACTAGTTTTGCACCTTTGCACGTGTTTTTATCTAGTGTGCTCTGCAGATTATCACCCTTCAACTAGTTTCTGACCAAGAATGGCATGGATAGTTTAAGATGTGTTTTAGTATATGTATGCATCACACAACTTAATTTCTTTTATGCTTAGTATTAGTTTGTTTCTTTTATGTCCATTTGTTTCGTCAGTACCAAACACTCATAGACCAAAAATTTCATATATTTCTTTCCGTTACAACATAACACTTTCTATTTATTTTTTGTATGAATATGGATATATATAAGGTTGAATTGGTCTTTATTAAATTAAATTACATGAACGTCTCCTGCAATAAACACTCCTTCCGTTGAAGTCTTTGTATTGGGATATTTTTTGTTGTGTCAATTGTATAGTTTGCTAGTGTAGTCCATTTTGTAATGGGTTGGGCCTGTCCACCCGATTATTAATGATTATAGGGTTAGACTATATATAGTGCATGTATGCACCGTATTAGGGTATCGATTGTATTTTCCCTACATTGCCTTCACAGTGAAGTTCTTCATCGAACTCTTCTAAGGCATTGGTTTTTAATCATTAAGGACATCTTCGAACATTTGTTTTTGTTGTTTTGATTCATCTTTCTATTCTGAATCTATCGATCTATTCTTCATTTTTTTAAGAATTTGTATCAGAGCAGGAGATTGTGTAAACCATACACAATTCTTTTGTGGAGTGTTATTAGGGTTTTCCACTTTTATTAGATTTGTTCTTGCCGTCTTTATCTTTTCATCGATTGTAGATGTTGAATCTTGATCCTTACTTTTCCCTAAACTCGATTGTAGTTTTACACATCTGATTCTTTATAGGTTTAAGTGAATTAACAACATGCAGCCTGAAGATCCACACACTCTTTCCTTCAATCTTTCTAGCAGCATCGGATCTACAGCATGAATCCTAATTATCTTCCCACATGATTATGAGGTTTGGGCATTACACTTCGAGGACTACGTTCTAGGTCTTGAAGACCATGGTACCTTGATACGGGAAGCAATGACCATGCAGACGTTCACTCATACTGATACAAAGAGGATCATTAAGACTCAAGTCGAATACAATAATCTTCTTGTCGAAGTTAAATACATTCCTCAAGACGAAAAAGACAAGTTCATAAACAATGTCAAGGCAATGAGAATAATCCCGTTCGAACTTCCTCCATAAACGTTTCGTCTGGTGAATTCTTGTGATACATTGAAGGAGATTTGGAATAGGCTCAAAGAAATCTATTCAATTGATGCATATCTTGAGCATTTTATTCAGACATTACTACTTTCGGAGTTTGGCGCCTTTGTTCAGAAGCCAGAGGAAAAGCTTGATCAAACGTTCAATTGTTACAACCATATTTTAAGCAAGATGGTAAAACAAAAAATAAGACGTTAATTAATAGAACAAAAGGTCACGTTTATGAACGGTTTGAGGTCCGAATGGATAGTTGTGGTGTCAACTGTTAAAGCTCATGAACAGTTTAAAAATTACACCTTAGCGAAGCTAGTGGGAATTCTTAGGTCCCACAAGGATGAAGTGACAAAGGAAGGGAAGGTGGTTTCTGGAAGGGGATCTTTCGCCCTAGTTGCGAAGGGCAAGAAGGTTGTAGAAGAAGAAGATTCAGATTCTGGTCTCTCTGATTGTGAACTTACAAAAGAAGAATACGCTCTAATGGTGTCAAATCCGAAAATTTTTGCGAAAAAGAACTTTGGACGCTTCAAAAATAGGAACTGGAAAGGGAATTACGTTTCTAAAAAGGCAAAGGATGAAAGCTTCAACAACTCGCAAAAGGATGATGTGAAAAAAGAAAACAAGTTGATTGGAGCTTATCACTATGACTGCAATTATTGTCATGGCAAGAATCATTTGGCAAAGGAGTTTATGTTTAAAAGAGTGAGTGAGAAGAAAGACGAAGAAGATAAGGATGAAGCTTACTATCTTCGGAAGATAGAGGAGCTTAGGAAAAAGAAAAGTGTTGATAATGCTAATCCTGCTTTGATTGTGCAGGAAGGTGATGACGAGTTCGGAAGAGTTGAAGTATGGTCCACTGATTCGGAGGATGAAGAAGTTCGCAGACCCACGCATGGTGAGTGCTTCGTTGTGAAGGTTGTGGTCCCTGGGTACGAGGGGAAGTGCATGATGGTTCGCAATGACGTTTTGGAGCAAAGAGGATATGCCACTGATGGCGGCAAGGCTTTGGACAACTACTTCCCTGTGAAACATGTCTCTGAGCAGATCAACGAATGTGATAAATTAATCAGCAAGGTACATTCTATTCTCGAATCTCTTAATATTCATGTCTCTCGATATGATACTGAATTATATGATTTAAAATTTATAGTCTTTAGTTTCAGTGATAGCTTAAAAAGAAGCCGTTTAAGTAATTCTAACTTAACTTATCAACTCAACAGGGTTACGAACAAAAGTGAAGAGAGACGGATGTGGATTGAGAAGTTGGAGTTAGAGTTGTCTAGGTCTAGGGATGATCTGTTTATTCGCAACGAGACAATTTATGGCTTTTGAAACAACGAAACATTTTCTGTTTGATTGCTAAAAATCTTTATTTCAATATCACTCACCTCCATCTTGATTGTGAAATAGAGAAGAATACACATAAAATGATTTCGCCATTTCTCAAATTGAAAGAGGACGAAATTAATGCAGACTGCTACAAATGCGAATCCATTGTCTCCTCTGATGATGTCTATGATACTTACAGAGTTGGACTGGACAAAATTGAAGCTTACATACAGTCCACAGAACATAAAGACATGTTGAAACAAATTTTGAGTGAAAAAGATAAAGAGCAAATTAAATCTGATACTGTACAAAAATTTGACTCATTATGAACTAAACTGAGTTCAGAAAAATACTCTTAATGTTGAAAATGTATCTAAATTTGATGATGAAAGTGACATGAGTGAGATTTATATGGAGGATGAGGTTGATTGTTCAAAATTTGTAAAAAGTGAACCTGAACCTATGAAAAATTTGATTTCTAAAAATTCAGTTGAGTATGTTCGCATTTCTGAAGATAAAGGTTCAAAAGTTTTAAAAGAAAAGGAAAAAGTTTTTTCCAAAGTTCAAACTGTTCTGAATCAGGTTTTCGTAACTTCTGGACTGAATAAAAATCAGACCTTGGAATTATCGTCCCTCATAGAAGAGGACGATCTTGATGGGTGCGACGAATACTTTTGGTTTGTTCCATTGACAATGCAGGTGAAACCAGAGGTCTTTCTGAGATGACCTCTTAGAAAACGAAGGGAAGATATGTGGCAGAACCACTGAACAAGGTTAACTCATGTTACGAGAAAGGAAGTAAGAGTGGAACCAAAATATTCCAACTAATATGTCATCCGAACAGACTGAAACTCCTGTTAGAAATCGAAACCTAGGGCTAGTTGTCATAAGTCTACTGAGGAGTTTGTTGCTCAAAAACGTCAACGAAATGCTAGATATCAGAAATACCTAAAAAAAGAAAGCATTTATGGAAATCCAAAAATTCAAATTTTTTTAATCAAGAAAGATCTATAAATCCGAATGTGAAAGTCTCCTTAAATTTGAATCCTACAAGGTTTCAAAACCCCAGTCTTCGTTTCCACAGGTTTCAAAACCAAAAGTTTTTCAAAAATCATCGTTCTCAAAACAAACGAAACCTCTGGAAAAGACTAAGCTTAATCTTTCTCCAAAAACTAACATTTCAAAATTTGCCAACACATTGAAAGATGTTAAGGGCAAAGGAAAAGTTGTTTCGGAATCTAAAATTCCCTTCCAGAAGTCCGAAACACATATGAAAAAGGAGGAAAAGAAGATTGAGAAAAAAGTTGTCAAACAACAAATTAAGGCTAAATAAAGAAAAATGTCGTTTAAAGAAAATAATCCTAATGATAATAGGATTGTTGTTTTCAAAATCACAAAAGGAGAGAATTCCACATTGATTAAGCGATCTTACTTGGTTGACGAAGTGATAACTTTTCATGTTTCTATGAAAGCCTCATGTGGACCCAAACAACTTTGGGTTCCAAAATCTCTTTGATTTTTGTAGGTAATTTGTGGCGAACAATTCGACTTAGAATGGTATATTGATAGTGGTTGTTCACATCACATGACGGGTAGGAGAGAAGGACTGAGGGAATTCAGATCATTGAAGGATGGAGGACGAGGCAAATTCGAAAATAATTCAATAGGGGAAATCAAGGGATACGGCATGATTACGAATGGAGATTTTCCATTCAGAAGGTAGCCTATGTGGAAGGCCTGCAACATAACCTGATAAGTGTATCTCAATTGCTTGTAGGTACTAGTCTGAAACTGTCATTCGATGATGAGGGATCTGAAATAATAGAGAAGAAGTCCAAAATAGTGCTTCTAAAGTTCAAGCGAAAAGGTGAAATGTATCTATTGAATCTGAACCCTATTAAAGGAAAGCCTGCCATTTGCCTTCTTACAAAAGCATCTTCGGATGACAGTTGGTTATGGCACCGAAGGCTCTCGCATCTCAACTTCAAGGACCTCAATAAACTTGTTATTGAAAATCATGTTCGAGGACTTCCACTTCTGATGTTTGGGAAGAAACATATTTGTGCCACTTGCGAGCTTGGAAAGCAGAGTCGGAAGAGTCATTCGACAATCATCAACACCAAAGTGATCGAGCCACTTGAACTGTCTCATATAGATCTTTGTGGTCCTTCGGCCATCGAATGCATTGGTGGTAACAAATACATTCTAGTGATTGTTGATGATTTTTCTAGATTTACATGGGTTTATTTTCTCAAACATAAATCAGAAGCCACTTCTAAGCTTAAGGACTTTAACAAGGAGATGGAGCTTCAACTGCGAAAGCTAGTTCGTAACGTTCGCATCGATAATGGATCTTAGTTCAAAAACCAATTGTTTGAAGAATTCCTGACAGAAAAGGGAGTTGCTCATAATTTCTCTGCTCCTTACACTCCTCAGCAAAACAGAGTTGTTGAAAGATGAAACTGGTCTCTATGCGAAACTACGAGGACAATGTTATCTTTTGCGAACTTGCTGGTGTACTTCTGGGCTGAGGCTATCAGAACAACTTAGGGATGAGCATATGGACCGGGGAACCGGCCGGAACCTGTACCAGAACCGGAACCCGATGGGAACCCGTTGGAACCGGTCGGGCCGGGACCGGGACATTATTGTTGTGGATTTTTGGAACCAGAAACCGTTAGGAACCGGAACCGATATAACCAGAATTGGTAGAACCGGCAAAAACCGGTAGAACCGGCAAAAACCGGAACCGTATGATGCTATTTTTCGAGGACTGGTTCCAACATTTGAAGACACGACAAGAACCGGTAGGAACTGGGAACTGGTAGAACCGGAACCGGTAGAACCGTCGGGCCGGTTCGGTTCTTGATTTTGGCCGAAGCCGGTTCCCGGGTCGGGTCCGGTTCCGACCGGTTCGGTCCTTTTGCTCATCCCTAGAACAGCTTGTTTTACTCAAAATCGATCTCTCATCAATAAACGATTCTCAATCACTCCTTATGAGATTCTAAATAAATGAAAACCTAACGTTAAGTTCTTTCATGTCTTTGGTTCCGAGTATTTTATCTTCAACTCTAAAGAGAAAAGGAACAAGTTTGGAATGAAAGCAGACGAAGGGATCTTCTTGGGGTATTCTATGACTTTGAAGGCATATAGGGTTCTAAAAAAGTCGAAAAAGACAGAAGAAACCTATTATGTCACATTGGATGACAACTATTTGAAGAAGTATTAGAAGGTAGACAGTCAATCAGAGGAGATTTTTCCTATGACAAATCCGATGTTGATTCCTCTTTCAAATCTTTAAGAGGAATTCGTGAATCTATTTGACGAGCCAAAGAAGGCAATCTTTTCGGAATCTATAGAAGAAGGTAACAAGGAAGACGAGTTAAAGAAGATCATTGATGATGTTGTGAATGATCTAGGAACCAATTCAGGGGGAGGATTCCACTTCAACCTCCACACCACTTTAGAAGGAGCATTTAACTCCTCAAGATAGGTATGAAAGTCCAATCCAGAGGGAGAATCCAGTTCCGAAAGATGAACCGCATCCATCATTCAAGGGGGAGAATGAGACTGAGAATAATGATTCAGATGCTCAGTCGGAATTCGAAGATGTGAATGCAGAATTGGATCCATTCTACGATCCAAACTATCCTCTTTTGACCAAAAGGACCAAGGATCATCCCAAAACAAAAGTGATTGGAGCAGCTTCTTTCGGTGTTCTTACGAGAGCTCAACAAAAATCGACTCAAACTGCATTATTTTCTAAAATCGAATGTTGCATGTTCAATTCGTTTATCTCCAAAATTGACCCTAAAAATGTTAAAATTGCTCTTGATCATTCTGATTGAGTGCAAGCAATGCAGGAGGAGCTCAACGAGTTTGAGCACAACAAGGTTTGGAGACTGATTCCAACTCTGAAGGATGCATCGGTTGTAGGTCTCAAATGGGTGTTCTGGAATAAGCTTGACAAAGAAGGGAATGTGATACGAAACAAGGCTTAGTTAGTCATAAAAGGGTATTTTCAAGAAGAATGCATAGACTATCAAGAAACATTTGCACCGGAAGCAAGGTTGGAGTCTGTTCGCTTCTCCCTGGCATATGCAGCTCACAAGATCTTTGAAGTCTATCAGATGGACGTCAAGTGTGCCTTTCTGAATACTGAACTAGAATAAATAATCTATGTGGGACAACCACCCGGGTTCGTAAACGAGGAATATCCGAACCACTGCTATATTATGGATAAGGTTGTGTACGGTCTGAAGCAAGCTCCACGAGCATGGTATGAAACTCTCACTAGATTCTTACAACAATCTAAGTTCAAACAAGGCTCGGTCGACCCAACCTTCTTTCATAAGAAAAATGATGACCATTTGATGATCGTCCAGATCTATGTTGATGATATCATTTTCGGATCTACTAATCGTAGATTAACTTTTGAGTTCCGAAAATTGATGGAAACTAAGTTTGAGATGAGCTCAATGGGTCCGATTAACATTTTTCTTGGTTTGAATATTAGACAGAGTCAATAGGGTATATTAATCAACCAGGAAGCTTATACGAAGACTTTACTTGTGAAGTTCAGATTGGTGGGTGATTCAAAGGTGAATGTTCCAATGGAATTCAGAACAAAGCTTACACCGTCATTGGACAAACCAACATCTGTTATGACTCTCTATCGACAAATGATAAGTTCATTGATGTATCTAACCGCTATTCATCCAGACATTATGTTTTCTATTTGCTATTGTGCTAGGTTTCAGCCAAATCCTCGCGAGCCCCACATTACTATCTTCAGATACCTTAAACGAACAACCTCGCTCGGAATATGGTACCCTTCTAGCTTAGGGCTCTTTGTACAAGCATTATCTGATGCTGATCTTGGAGGTTGCGGTCTTGATCGAAAAAGTACAACTGGAGGATGTCAATTTCTTGATGGCAAACTCATCAGTTGACAATCTAAGAAACAAACTTGCGTCTCCCTACCGACTAATGAAGCTGAGTATATCGCAGCTACTTCGTGTACCTCCCAAGTCATATGGATTCAAAGTCAACTAAGGGACTATGGTATTAATATGAAAAGAAACCCTTTATATTGCGATTCCGAATGTGAAATTCTGTGACAACCATCAAAATTCGAGTCGGTTCTAGATTTGACTAAACTTAGGTGCACATATAGGCACGACAAATACTAGACTTAGTAACTAGATGCTAATTTATAACCTACTAAAAAACTAGGAAACAATTATAAACGATGGACAGTGTACTTAGATTTCACAATGATATGTAAATTCTACAACTATTTAACTGTAGTGACTATACATATTCGGGTCGCTCTTTGACTCGAGCACCTTTTCATGAATCATATACACACATCATGCACTTGACCTAGTAGTAGAAATTAGGTCCGAGTCTCGTAGGAGCTTAAGTTAAAGTTGAAAACGATGACTGCATACTTGGTTCCTCCATTTCACTTGAATCTCGGAATCACTACATAGAACTTACAAACTCCTCAAAACCCTAAAATAGTTTCTAACTTGAATAAGAGTTATGAAACTCTAAAATAGTTTGAAGTCTCAAAATTTAATAAATTTTGATATCTAAAGACTTACAAACTCCTCAAAACCCTAAAAAGCCCTAAAAACTCCAATTTATAAATTTTAACACCCAAAATTCCATAAAATTTGTTATGAACCACATAATATCCATTTAATATAACTAAATTCAGGAAAAATGAAATTCAGGAAAATAAAATTTTAAGTCATTAACATTCACCTTTAATTTAGAAGTCAAAAATCAAGGTTTCATGAATAAAAAGTAGGTTAGGGTGTATATTTTATAAAAATTTTAATAATTTTATAAAAGAATGGAATTTTTTTATAAAAGTAGGTTAGGGTATTATACCTTAAATATTTCGGACCTCTCTCCTCTCTCTCTCTTACTTGAAAACCCTAATACTCTATTTCACCAAAAATATAAATCATTTCTCCTTTTCTCCACACTTCATTTCTCTCTCACACTCTCACACACATTTTCTCTCTTCCTCCCCCTAAGAACCACAAAATTTTCCAGAAAACAAACCCAAGAACACTCCTCAAACTTGAAATCTTCATCATATTGTGGTGTTCTTGAAGGTAAAATCAATTTCTACTTCACTATTCCTTCAAGTTTTACTATTTCTTCTTCTCCATAAACAATTTTCTTTGAGATTATTCACATGCATGTTCATAACCACGATTTTTATGATTATGGTGATATTATTTCACCCAAAAACCAACATGCATGTGATGATATTCAATCTTAGAGGCTTGATCATCAAAGTTTGTTGTTAAAAAGCATTCAAATGGGTTCATAAAGGATTTATTCCCAAATAAATATCTAAAACTTATTTTCTGATCAAATCCGATTTTTCCCAGAATTCCATCAACAAAATGAGATGTTCTACAAATTTTCAGAAAATAATTCAGTTTGCTCGAGTTATTATAATTATTGCAATAAATCCTAGGTAAATTTGTGGATGACCCCTAAAGTGAATGATGACATTTCAGTGAGTTTCATCGGTTTTTGTTACTGTTTGCTATGGTTTTGAATTTTCTTTTTGTTTAATTCAAATAAATCATAAACCCACTTTACGTAATGTGAAAAGGCTATATACAGATTTTCGCAGATTCTACCTACTGTGGAGTACTCAGAAAAATATTTTCAGAATTTTTCATAATGAATTCCTATTTTTCTCCGATTTTTGTATTTATAATGGACTAATAATGAGAAAAATAGTTTTGCTCATCCAAAATTCATGAAAATTTTCACAAAGACCTTAAATGATATTAGAACTCTAAATAAAAATTTTGATGATTTTTCTATTCAGTATAGTATTTTTCTCCTATTTTCTAAGATTAAATACACTTAAATCCACAAAATCGGATTCCAGTAGATAAAAACCACCTTTGGTATTTTTCCCAGATTATCTACACTGTAGATGGAGTTTACAAAATTTTTGGTAATTTACTTTAACTATTTGGTAATTATTCATCATTTAATGATTATTCAAGAGCATAAAACAAAGAAAAATAGCACAACTAATTAAAAAATATATTTTATATTTTTCACAGCTTCTATATGTGTAATAACAGTGTTACAAAAAGTTTGGGAAATTTTGTGAACTGTTTTATATTTATTTCAGTTTTTATTAGAATAAATGTACAAAAATCATAAAAATGGGTTAAAAAGTTCAGAAATCCATTTTTAGATTATTCCCAGCTTAAGTATGTTCAATGGCAGTATTATAAAAAGTTTGAGAATTTTTATCATCTGGATACTATTTTTCACGAATTTATATTGTTATGAAGGCTTAAAAATTTAGAAAAATAGTTAATCACATCAAACATTTAAGGGAAAATTTATGGAAGACATATACTGTGTTTGGAATGAAAATGAAAAGTTTGACAATTTTTGGAAACAGTTTGATAATATTTTGGATTTTTAGGAGCTTAAAACACCTTTAAATGTGTTGAAATACCCTCAATTAATATTATAAAAATCTGGAAATTAATATCCAAAAATTGTCTTAATCACATGAGTTATACATTTTCACCATTTCAGAAAAATGTTTGTAACTTATCAATATTAAATTTTGACACAATATTGGCATAATTCTATTGTAGTAATAAGTATATTAGCATTAGATTTCGACTAGAGACTGACTAGCGTATATCATTATTGTAGGATTTGTAGTGGTACAAGTGGAACTTAGATCATGGCATCATTTGCATCATCTCAATGCATTGTGAGTATTCACGACTCCCCTATTTCCGGTTTTTTGAAATGTTTTCGGGTGGAAAAGCATGTCCTAAACTATTTATGTTCATTGTATTTATTTGACTCGTATAAACTTGGTTGCTATATTTTGCATATTGTGAGTATTCACATCCCCTATTTTACGTTTTTTAATGTTTTGGGGTGGAAAGCATGCTACAATTTCTATGAACATTATTTTATGAACTTGTGCTATGAACTATATGATATGAACTTTGTTGTATGAACCTTGTATTATGAACTTGTACTTTGAATTTGGTGTTATGAACTTGTATGATTAAGTCCTCGGAGAACCGATACAACCTATTAACTCATATTCGAGCCGATGGTCTTATGGATAGAGCTATTTGGGGTCGACAGCCCCCACTCGCCCGGAACCGCGAGTGCATATTTCCATGAACTGACATCATGGGAACCATGGACATGATGGAATGGGGCAAGAACAGTCATTAGGCTTGGGTTGTGAACTCATGAATGGAAAGTTGATGCACATACGAATCTTATATCGTATTTTAGTAATGAAACTTGTATACTCATTTTAGCAACGAAACTTATATATTCCTTTTAGTAACGAACTTTGTTTCTCATTATAGCAATGAACTTTTATTATTGGAAACTTATATACTTGATTTAGCAATAAAATTGTTTGCTCCTTGTAACAACGAACTTGTTTGCTCATTGTAGCAACGAAACTTGTTTACTCGTTTTAGAAACAGACTTTATTTCCCATGAGAATATGAACGTTGCATCTCATTTGGGCAACATACTTTATCTCTCATGATGACAACGAACTTTGTTTATGGAAACTTATTTACTCATTTTTGGAATATATTTTCATTTGTGGAAACTCTTATCAGAACTTTGAGTTCAATTCATGAAACTATTATATATATATATATATATATATATATATATATATATATATATATATATATATATATATATATATATATATATATCTGTGAGTACTCACCAACTATTTTTATAGTTGACGCTCGTTTTAAATGCTTTTTCAGGAATCATCGAGTAAGTGGCACTTAGGGTCACTTCACTTTTAGGAGCATTCGCATGTGTTGTATTTCAGTTTATATTGTAATTTATTTTAAAATTTTGTTCAAACTCATTGTAAATTTGTAATGATTTTTAATACTATGGTTGGTGTTGTCTTTTAACTTTTGCTATGAAACCCTTTGTACTGCCACGCCTCGTGTTTCCGCTTTAACTTTTGCTATGAAACCCTACGTCACACTTATCAGTTACGCCGAATGACACACGCCTTGCTGTAACACCTTTTTAGTCGCTTTTTCAGGGATTATGGAGCACCAAACGCCAGATTTCTCTCACCTATCATACCGTATGAAAGGAAATTTGACGCTTCATTCTCACTTACCGTTATCAAATAAATCCACTTCCGGCGCAAGAAAATCCCTTTTTCTCTCAGAACTCTTCATTCTTCTTCTCCACCAAGTTACCATGGCTGCTTCATCTGAAACTCCATCTGCTGATCAAACTGCATCATCTGGGCTACTGAGCATCAAGCCCAACTAGAATCTCATCTTGGATCTCGACTCATCCAAGTATGACGCCTTTCTTTAGCCATTGATCGAGTGTCTTCGTCACTCTCCTTTGGCTCCAGCACTCACGTTGTCCGAAAAAGTTCCTTTGTCTTATCTATCCAAAGCTTACTCTACTGCTTCTTATCAAGAAAGTGGGTCTATCATCACTTTCTAGGTTGGTTCTCAACAAACCTCCATCACCAAGGCCCGACTTAGCCGATTAATGGGATTTCCTGCATCTAGGGATTTGGTGGATCCGGAATCAATATCTTCTTTTTCTATTCTAGAGATGTTCTACCAGATGGGGTATCTGGAAAATCTTGCCATTTTATCCAAGTTTAAGAAGCCTAACCTTCCTCCAATGTGGAATGGGCTGTTTACCCTAATTTTTAAAAGTTTCTCAGAGAGGATGTGACAACCCGAAATTTTTTTTTGCCTTGTGAGTCCAGCCATTCAATTCAACCGTGTGTCAGACTCGTTTCTGCTATCTTTTAGCCTTGTTTAGAGTATGTTTAAGGGTTCAAAGCTCAGTACATTAAGCATTGGGTATAGGATTGAGTTGCGTAAGTTCTTCGCGTTGAAATCGAGTCGAACACTCCATCAGAGGGAGTGTACGGCCGTACACATGAGTGTACGGCCGTACACATGTGTGTACGGTCGTACACCCATGTTGGCTGTACACCCCCTCCATAAGTGTGATATCCCTTCAATTCTAGTCATTCCTCACACTTCCAAGTCAAGAAAATCAATTTCTCTCTCAACTATCATCGAGTTCTTCATCCTAGATCTTCAAAAACGTAAGTGTTTCTTCCATCTTTGAGTTGTTATCCTTCTTAATCATGTATCACCCCTTTGATTCATCCATGAAAATAACTCTTTATGATAGATCTTCAAATCTTCATCCATTTCACCAAGAACACCAAGAACACACACTTGTTCTTGGTGGTTGTAAACCCTCTTCAAGCCTCCAGAACGTAAGTATACTTTGTTGGATTAATGTCTAAGTCCATAACTATAATTGGTAAGACTTGACCCGACCCGACATGGTCCATTTGGGTTGCATGGCATCATGCATTTGGATAGACTATAATGAGAGAAATAACACTTAAGGTTGGTTAATATATTATAAGTTCTAATATATTAATAAGGTTATTTAATTAGTATTGATCAAGAATTAATTTGGAATTAATTAAGTGATCAAAAGGAGACTAATTAAATATGGGTTGATTGTGTAAATCATTCATTCTTATATATGTGGGCTTATGATCCAAGATTCCTTATGTTGGACTAAGTCCATGGGGTGACCCATGGATACTCCATGGAGGTTAAAATCCATGGAGCATAAGGAATGGGTAAAGTTATGAGTTACATGGTGTAACCCTAATAGCCACCACATAAAAGAATCCCATGGCTCAAGAAATCATGCAGTAATGTGTGAATATGAGGGCTAGACGATTTCAAGGAGTGTTCCATTTTCTCTCAAGTCATTCCATGTGCATTTGGTGTTGTGTGAACCATTTGAGGTGTCACACTTGGGGCACTAGGCACTCAAGCTTCATGGAGACAAGCTACATCAAACAAAGGTATGTATTCTATCCATTTGATTACCCAAGTATCAAGTATTGTATGCTAGATAGGGTAATACCTTGGAAAGTTCATAATTCCATGTATAATAGAGAAAACATAGATCCAAGGTATTTAGGGTTGCATGTACACTTAGGAGTGTTAGAATGCTCAAAACCCATCAGTGGTATCAGAGCCAAGGCTTGTTTTCTTGTTATACTTGCAAAATTAGCTGAAAAATCGAATTTTGGAATCCCTGACAGCATATATTCGACTGTTTTGGCTAGAAATGGACTAGGAACATTACCCTTAGATGTTTTTGGACTTATAAACTTGTTTTTGATGTGGTAACGTTCATGCTAATCCAATTTCAAAGATAATTGTCAATAGATTCATGTTTTGTATTAGTTTAAAAGTTATGCTAATTACTTGAAAAAAAAATTGATGTGAATTATCTTTGTTCATATGAGTTTATTAGATTAATAGAAAAGTTAATTGATTATGTGTTTTCAATCCATTTTAATCTAAGATTTGATCCTAAAATGTGTTTTTGTAACTTGTCCTCAAGTTATATGAAAAGTCACATTTAAGTTTCATAAAACTCATAAAAAGTTGGCAATGGTTACAAAAATGAAGAGTCTTGTCCTCATTAAATGGTTTTATGACTCCATAACTTGTCCTCAAGTTATGGAGGTTCAAGAGTTACTTCATTAAATGATAAAATGTGTAACCTTAATTAGTTCCATAAGTTACAAAAATAAAGAAAAGTTACATTCTTTTATTAGTTTAAAGTTTTCCATAACTTGTCCTCAAGTTATGGAACTTGAAGAGTTTTTTTTAATTAAAACTACTTTAAACACATAAGT
Source organism: Lactuca virosa (assembly GCF_052849685.1). Taxonomy (NCBI): domain Eukaryota; kingdom Viridiplantae; phylum Streptophyta; class Magnoliopsida; order Asterales; family Asteraceae; genus Lactuca; species Lactuca virosa. The sequence continues at coordinate 295,122,156 of NC_136434.1, forward strand.
TATGGAATTATTAGTTTTGAATATTTTCAAAACTTGCCCTCAAGTTTTGGAATTTGTAAAGTTTTCCCCATAAATACTTTAATTCCAAGTTAGCCCTTAGAATTTTAAAAGTTAAAATTTAACCCTTATACTTTATAGTATTATAAGTTAATAATAAATATATGTATAAGAGCAAGTCAGTCTTACCGTTAGTAGGCCTCATTCACGAAGTCGGTCTATAAGGGGGGTATAAGGTTACTGCCTATAAAATGGCAGTTTAATGGGTGTCCACTCTCTCCCACCGCTTCCTTGACTGGTGGAGGGTCGTTACCCGAACGGGTAGGACAAGGACTATAATTCTCCCTTCATTAAAAGTATTAATGATAAATACTAAGTAACTAAACACTTATAAATTCCCAATCTTAGTTACTTAGGAAAATGTGAATAAGGTGCTAATCCATGAAATTACACTTTGCACTTTGTTTAAACCGTTAGTGGAGCGTGTGTGGTTAACCGGCACACTAACCTGGATTTAACAAAGTAGGCAAAGGGTAACTTAATATTTATCATAGTATCGGTGGAGCTCGTGTGGTTAACCGGCACATCGATTGAGGGGTAAATATTAAGGGTACCAAGTATATTTGCATGGTTACTTCACACCTTGTTTTGTGATCCTCGGCATCCCAATCACAAAACCTGAAGGGCACACTCGAGATTGAAACATGCCATTGAAAAGTTCAATGAATCTCAAAAGATCTAGGAGTTTCAAATCCAATTAAAAACCTAATTACATTATTTCGTTTTTCATGGTGGAAATTGGTAAATCGTCATTTACCTACCTTCAACTATTTTATAACTCGGATTACGGCATCCCTCTTCCAGTTATAAATAGGTTGTTGGATCCTAGCCTTAATATTTCATATTGGGTGTTATATTAAGGACTTTAGATCAACTATCTTGAATATCTCCCAAAAGATGTCTAGTTCAGACATCTATGATCTTCCCAAATCTCTTGGAACTTTACTTCCTCCACCTCCTCCAATTATTCTCCCTAACCCACAAGTTCAAGGTCACTCAAGCCCTAATGGCAAGCAAGGTCTATGTGTGATCACATCTTAGAGATGAAGTCACATATTGACAAGCCGGGAGAGTTGGGTGTCAAAGTCTTGAGAAAGTTGGATGTTCAATCACTTTCTAAGTCACATAGTGAGTTCCTTTGGGACTACTATGAAACAGACTATGACATGAACCTTAATGATCATATCTATTTGCTTGGTGCTGCTGAATCAGCTATGATTTGGAACGATTGTAACGCAAATTTGATTAGAAGATCAACTTCCCAAAAACTTTATGGACAGTGACAATGGTGACACTGGAAATCCAGAAAAAGCATTCTCTTCCCAATGGAAAGGGATTGACCATAGTCAACCCAGTTGACCAAATGGTAAAGAGAAAGGCTAAGTCTGAGATAGTCCCATTACCAAAGTGTCCATATGTTTATTTTGCCAAAGGAAGGGGCGTTGATTGCAAAGCTGCCAAATTTACCTAAGGATGTTAAAGTCAATAAGTTTGACTCTACATCAGGTAGAGCCCATTATCTAACTCTGTTAAGTTCTATTCTGAGATCCTCATTACATGATGTGACTGGGTCACATGTTGATGTTTTAAGAATCAAAGAATAGAGAGAAATCTTAAAGGAAGTATATGTTGATTCTGATCGCGTAGTGGATTTCGATCGCATCAGAATTTTGAGCAGTTGCTTAAGAAGTTATGATATATTGCTAAGGAATAGATAACAACAATTTTCCATGTGGATTGTAAGGATAAGTTTTTCCGCAAAGTTTTAAAATAAAAGAAAATTGTTTAATTTTATTTATTTGAAGTATCCTTATGATGGCATTTGTGGAAAATTATTGCTTATATGATTCCACTGACAGCAATATTGGAAAATGGATTTGATTCTTTCATTTGTGGTAGTGTCTACATTTACCAAATCAGGAAAGTTCCTCATCACCCAAGTTTCAATTGGACCGAAACTTGGAATCATGCAAGTTGAATAGTATGATGAATGAGAACTTTCAAGCATTGGAAAATCAAGACTAATTACTTTTTCACATGGATGTGTGAGTCAAGTGAATGACTAAAGGGATCGAGTACACATTCTTGTGCACTGGTCATGTCCACCACAAAGCTCGTTAAGACTATTTGATTTACTAAAGTTTAGTAAATATGGTTATACTTACAAGTTTAAGTGTAATTCTGAAACATTGGAAAAGTCTCAATGTATGGCAGAACGAATGGGAAGAATCAAATTAGGCAGAAAGATAAAAGTTTCTCAAATCTGAAAAGATGGGAGAGTACTTTAGTATCATGTTTGTGATCATCTTAATGATTTAGAAATCATATCACAATTAGTCCTCTAAAGGTCATCTTAGTGCATTATTATGACTAAGAAGAGGAGTCATGAATTGTTGAAATGGTTAGATCAGGAAGATGAGTCATACTTCGTTCCAAAACAATTCTTAGAGTCATACTCCAAGATTGTAACTTGAGTGACATATCTTAAAGAAAGGTTTAAAACACTTATCAAATGTAAGAGTAAAAGTGTCCTACTCTTGTACATTTGAAATTGGTAAGTTGTGATGTTTTGGATAAAACAAAGACCAACTAAGGCCAATTGTGTGAAGTGTTTGTCTTAATAAAGAATCCACACTATCTCTTGAATATTTGGCAAGATAGTCTTATATGTCAAGAGGATAGTGGGAGTCTTAAAGATCCTAAAAAGAATTTCAAGAACTAATCAAGAATAAAACCTGAGGTTCTTCACTAGCACACGACTTGAGGTTTATAACCTATCGTGTTGACATATTATGTGCCCATTCCAGTTAAAGTTGGCTTTGCATAGGAGTTCTGAAAGTTCTCAATTGGTTGCATAACAACTTGGAAGCAATGGCAGGCCCTGTACTGCCAGGTGGCAAGAAGTTAAGATTGCATAAGTTCAGTCCATATGAGTTTGGATTTGTCATTATCCTTGTCTTGTGACTATGGTTTTGATGATTCACATGGATAAGAACACATACACCATAAAATCTAAGGGTCATAAGGTTTCTCTCCGATTCATGAAAATGATGGTGAGGAAACACTTCCACCAAGTAGATTTAAAGCAGATGGCAAAAGGTCTAAACAATTGAGACTATGATTACAACATCCCTTTTCATAGTTCTGAAATTGTTTAGACACACATGCATGCTATCTAAGGAAAGGTGTATGATTTTGATAAAGTTTTATGAAAGCATCTCGTATCAGAAATCTTTACTTTTGTAGGAAAGTCAATAAAGTATTGATTTCTAGAAGTCCAGCTGATTTCTGAGTATATGTCAAAGCTAGTGGGAGCATAAGTGTTATGCTAATAATCATCGTGTTAGTGGGAGCATGATAATTATTGTTAGTGTTGCAAGTTAGCAATGTTAATTATAGAAAACAAAAGTTTCAATTCGTGAGGCTGCAAGGATTGAAAAAGTTGTTTTGCTATAATTAAGGGAGAGGATATACTTCATTTCAGTTCTAAAGGCTTAGATTGAGACCTTAATCATCCTTAGTCAAGAATATATATATGAATTTCATGTTGGATTGGTTCAACTTAAGGAAATTCTATATATTACGTTCTCAAAATTCGATTATGATTACGGCATCCCTCTTCATAGTCAAATTTTGAAAACATGGCAAATAAAAATATTGTAGCAAAAGACTGGTCTAGAATCATGTCTTTATGTGAGACATCATGAATCGTGTACCATTTGCTTTGGGTACAGGATCGATTGCATGTGCTAATATATTTGTCATTTCTAAATTTTTCCAAATGCCCAAAGGCATTAAGAAGGGAAAAGGTCTAGAATTGGATATGACTAAAATGATTAAGCAATTGTCGAGGACAATCTGAGGTTTACCAAAGATTGGTTGCTTAGGGACAGTTGGAAGTATAGTGCTAATTTTGGAAGGACCATATTGACATATTCTGAAAAGAGGCATCTTTTATTCAGAAGTGATAGTCAAAATGAGAATATGGAGTTGTCTCCATAGGTGGAAGTTATCTGTGTAAGATTAGAAAACTTAATGCAAGAATCATGTCCAAAGCAATGTACTTTGAATATGAGACTTAGTTTCCATGGAGTTGATCTCCATTGGAATACCTTATAGTGACTGTTGACAAGTCTTTGTGACTTTGTACATATTCGTTACAGGAGGGTCAGTGCATATAAGTTTAAAATCTAAACATGTTTCGATAAATGATAGGAATTTGAAATTCTCACATTTTTCGATAAGGATTTGGAAGTGTGAAATTAGAATCATTGAAATTATGTTCAATTGGTTTATTTCACAAAGTAAGGATCATAGACAAACATAGAGTGCATACTTGGTGTATGACAAAGCTATTGTTTAAGAAAAACATAGTGTACATGCTTGGAGCATGGGACAACTAGTGTTTTTAATTCAAGTATAAAGTTGATAAAACCGAAACAATGAATAATGAGTAATCAGTATCGTGATAAATAAAAGTGTTTATTTATATTCATAGGGTTTGATACCATATTTGATTCATTTATTCTTGTGTTTCACTTTGCATGTTTTGACTTCCAGAATAACTAAGTCGCTCTTCCTGAATAATTAAGTTATTCAAACCATCCACAGTCGGTCATATGTTGGAAGTAGATATGAATCAAGACTGTCACGGGTTGGTTTGTAGAGGTCCAAGTTGGTGGACAAAGTGGTGCTACAACACTCATGAGTGCTCATAAGTTCTGAGTATTGGATTCAACCCGCGCTCATTTGAATCAATTCATGGATTTTATCACGAGTGATCATGAGACGATAACATCTTATATTCTTCAAACCTAGAGATATGAGTTGTTACTATGAGTTTGTTGTACATTGATTGCACGAAAACGCATTCGGTAACTCGATGTTATAAAACGTGCCTTTGTGTATGATTCAACAAGTAGTAGAACAAGCCATATGAGTCGAAGTTTATCCATTCCTTTTACCTTCGGGATAAAAGCGATATCTGTGGGCCCCTCGATGATTTAAAGATGATACATGTGAGTGCTTGGCCAAGCCAGGACTGATTTGATTTGTTCAATCAGTCAGTCATCATGAATCGGAAATCGGGAAACAACAAATGGACAGAGAGAATGATTGATAATCCATGTCTCACTCCATATGATATCTAGAATGGAGGAATATATGATCCCTTATCTAATGGACAAGTCATTGACAAAGGTCAGAGTTCATCGACAAGGTCAGAGTTCGACAGAAGCTTTTGAGAGCTACGATTGCTGATCGGTTCCTGAAGTCATACGCAATAATAGTATTAGACTTATCCAAGTGGGAGACTGTTGGATTAATGTCTAAGTCCATAACTATAATTGGTAAGACTTGACCCGACCCGGCATGGTCCATTTGGGTTGAATGGCATCATGCATTTGGATAGACTATAATGAGAGAAATAACACTTAAGGTTGGTTAATATATTATAAGTTCTAATATATTAATAAGGTTATTTAATTAGTATTGATCAAGAATTAATTTGGAATTAATTAAGTGATCAAAAGGAGACTAATTAAATATATGGGTTGATTGTGTAAATCATTCATTCTTATATATGTGGGCTTGTGATCCAAGTCCATGGGGTGACCCATGGATACTCCATGGAGGTTAAAATCCATGGAGCATAAGGAATGGGTAAAGTTATGAGTTACATGGTGTAACCCTAATAGCCACCATATAAAAGAATCCCATGGCTCAAGAAATCGTGCACTAGTGTGTGAATATGAGGGTTAGACGATTTCAAGGAGTGTTCCATTTTCTCTCAAGTCATTCCATGTGCATTTGGTGTTGTGTGAACCATTTGAGGTGTCACACTTGGGGCACTAGGCACTCAAGCTTCATGAAGACAAGCTACATCAAACAAAGGTATGTATACTATCCATTTGATTACCCAACTATCAAGTATTGTATGCTAGATAGGGTAATACCTTGGAAAGTTCATAATTCCATGTATAATAGAGAAAACATAGATCCAAGGTATTTAGGGTTGCATGTACACTTAGGAGTGTTAGAATGCTGAAAACCCATCATACTTTCCCTATGCTTAGTACATGTTAGGATCACTTGTTTAACACACTAAAAACGACCAAAACTGAAGATCAAAAAGTGTGTACTGCCGTACACCCATGTGTGGCCGTACACCCCTCAAAACACCCCAAAAGGGTCTCCAAATTGAGCATTAGTCCCTCAAGCTCCCCCATTGATTCAAAGACCCTTTTGTGCACATTTTCCCATGAGTGTACGGCCGTACACTCCCTGGCCGTACACCCATGGCCGTACACTCCCCATGGTGGCCGTACACTCCCCTTTGATGAATCACATGTGATTCTAACACTTGGTCCAAGTGTTTCCTAGTCCCTAAGAGTGTTTCCTTGCATGTAGTTGCTTCTAAACACTATATTCATGCCAATATATGCCATTATATGTCATTTAGGACTCGTTTGTGTCTCGGGACTTCATTCGTGGAACTTCTCATCCTTACACGCATATTCGTTTGAATCACCCACATAAGGTGAGTTCATACCCCTATAATCAATCTTTTAAACTGTTTTAAATGCTTTCAAGGGGGAATACAAGTTGAACACAATGATAATTGTGTAAATGTTTTGTTATAAACATCTTTTAAAGAATTGCTTATGAATTTATAAGTGATCAAAACATTTCAAAAACTCTTTTAAAGTTATGTTACTTTACAGTTTACAAAACTCCATTTTTAGAGTGCAAACATAACTTAGTAGATAAAATGAGTCTGTTCTTCAAGTCAATAGCAGTTCAAAGTAAAGATACTAGCAAACTATAATACGTATAGTTTAGAGGTTTAGTTCTCACTAGGCACTAGAACAGAGAGAACATACTATAAAGAGAAATAGGGAGGAAGATACAATACTCGATAACATAAGGAACATACTAAGATACTATAAAAGAAAGAGCATACTAAGATACTATAACAGGAAGAACATACTAAGATACTATAACCAGGATCTAATTATACCAATGATCACTAACACATTATTCTAAACAAAAGGTGATAATAAATTGGTTATACATGATCATATAACTTTAATGTGAGATTTACACAGCTTAGCAATTCGTTTGCTGAAGTCGCGTTTGGTAACCAGAATCTCTTGCTGGGAGAGCATACAGTATGGGTACTACTCATCGCATTACGACCATAATAAAACAAACTAAATTTAAGGTAATCAGTACTTCATTTTGAAAGACAAATGAAAACGTACTTCAATACAATCGACAAACCGAACGGTCAAGTCATAGTACATTTAGTAGAAAGGGGCCTATAATGCTAAATTTATGATTCCTTAGTTTATACATCAGGGATATATATTAATCGGATCCGACATGTAGTAGGATGTGTGCTTTCCGCTTCATTTCCTATTCCTTGTTTGGTTGTGGGCTTAGAGCAGATTCACCCAACTACTATCTAACCGATCTTAGCTTTATATATATTCCGTATACACCAAGTAATCATAAGGAGTATCAGGTATGGGTCAGGTCGTAATATACTAATTTAATATACCGTTTTCTGGTACAAATCATACTTTTCAAGTAGAACATTTGGTAGACAAAGCTAGAAACTTACCAGTATAACTTAAAGGACCTTAAGTGGTTAATTATGTAATACTTTACTTTATACATCAGGGTTATATATAATTAATACCTGATAGGTAGTTGGATGTGTGCTTTCCGCCTTACTTCCTGTTCCTTGTTTGGTTGTGGGCTTAGGGCAGATTCACACAATTAACTATGCGTTCGATATTAGATTAAATATATCTTGTATAAACTAAGTGATTACAGAAGGAACTATTGTGGTTACTATTTCACGAGAGGAAACAAGGGTTTAATCCATTTTATTAAACCAGTATAACTCAAAGGACATTAGGTTGTTAATTCTATAATACCTTAGTTTATACATCAGAGTTATATATAATTAATACCCGATAGGTAGTTGTTGAGAGAAAAACTTAGAGACACACTTGAACAAACGTTAGAACAAGTAGATTGCGGAATAGTTAATCTCAAAGGATCTAAAAGCTCAACAATAATATTACTAAGTTAGAGTTATATAGTTAGAGAGTTAGTTGCGAAAAAGTAAAGAAATAGAAATGACAACAATTGTTATATCAAGTATACACATAAGTTGATTCATAACAAGGAATGCATTCAAACTAAGTTAATAAGGAAGATCAAACTTAGTGATTAAGTCACGAAAGACTTGCTCCGAAGAGAGGTTATAATCAGTTGTATTCTAGTAAGATTTGAGAGTAAGAAGGGATGCATAGTGAAATAGAGAGATAGAAAAGATAACTTCAGAGATGTGTATTCAGAATAGATAGATGCATTTTGAATACAAGAGAATGAGCTCTATTTATAGAGACTCATGAAGTACACTAGATTACATCTCTAACAGTAGCCATGCAAGGCATACTGGACAATAGAGAGCATTACAATAAAAGACAAGTAAAGTAATCTAGTAAAGAGACTGCGGTAGGTAGAGACTCCGGATGCGGTTGCTGATGAAGGAGCTTGACTGCGGGTGCTTGACGGCTGCGGTAGCTGAAGTTCAAGAGGGTCACTTTTATGATTCAACAATTTCCCCTAAGTGACCTCTTTAACTTTTGTTCAGCTATCAAGTTTAAGAAACTTGATCACGATCCACCAAAACTTCCTGATGTTCTCCAACCAGATGATTCTCCTTAAAATTTCGAACTTGACTTCTGCAGTAGTGTGCTTTGATTTTTCAACTGCGGTTCGGCAGATATCAAGTTGCTTCCTGGTGAGGCGATGCATGGCAGTCATAGGAATGAAGTATTTGACATTATCGATCTTCCTTTTGAAAATGACTCCAAGTTCAGGAAAATTGGTTGCGCCTAAGGATCTTTCTTGATAGCCTTCGGTAGGCATTGGTGCAGGGTCGAGTGGTGGCAGATCAAATTTCTTGGCAATGGTGGGGTAGATGTCTGCATCGATTTTTGCAAAATCACAAACAGTTTCCTTCAAGAAAATATTAGCCCTCTCAACCGCAATCTTCATCTTCGGATGCTTCTCCGACTTGTTCTGGAACACCTTTGCAAAGAGAAAGACTTCTTCTGTATTCATACAAGGGAAGTCAGCTTGGGTGCGAACATAGTCGTGTTCCCTTCTGGTGAGGGTGTACTGGATGAAGTCAGCCTTCATGAACTTCCGAATCTTGTAGTTCTTCACTGCGGATGGTCTATCGTTAGACCATATTTTCTCAATGGGAGAGGCATGCTTAGCATAAAAAAGACTAAATCTCTCAAATTCCATTGCCAGTCTTTTGTGGTCTGGAAGGCTGCGGTCGAATTGCTCAAACACTGTGAAGTATTTGGCATTAGGGGAGATTGAAACATCCCAGTAGCCATCCGAAGGAGGTTCAGCATAGGTGAGGTGAGGCCTGTAATCTTCTTCCAGCAGTCTGCGGTGAGGATTGATCCAAGAGTTTATCAAGGATTTGTCCATGATGGTATCAAAACCGCATTCTCTCCAAATGAGCTCCACAAGTTTAGCTGCCTTCCAATCTTTTTTCCTTTGGGTTGTGGCAGGGGAGTCATTTGAGCTTGGAGAGGACATGTGCTCAACCAAATTTTTGAAGTGAGGGGGAGTCTCTGGTTTCTCAGGATTGATCTCCTTTTGCGGTGGAGTGTTATGATGAGGTGGAGTATGATGAGATGGTTGCGGTGAGGGTTGCGGTGTAGGAATTTTTTCGGTGATGATGGGGGGACTCTGATGCTGTGAGATGGAGTGATTTGAATGATGGACTTCTTCTTCACTTCCCCCTCTTGAGGAATGCAACCGAGGAGCTTCCTCAAGCTATTGACAAAGGCCATCAACTTTGGCAAAAACGTCTTGAAATTGAGCTTTGAGGGCATCGGCCAACTGTTGATTATTGGGAATGGTGGAGTTGAAGAGCAGTCGATGAATTTCCTTGGTGAGCTGAAGAATCTCGGGACCATGGAAGTTGGAGGACAGGGATCGTTGCAGTCTATTGATTGTAGCTTGAAGAACTGAGATAGTGGACTCATACGCAGTGTGAGTCTCAGCTATCAGTTTTTGAGACTGTGTGGCTTGATCCACAATGGCTGCTTGGAAATCTTTCTTGATTGCGGTCACCTCAGAGATGAGGCGTTCCGCAGCAGCCATGAAGTCCTTGTGATCTGCCTGTCGATTGTTGTCAAGGGACCGAATTCCCAGGCGCTCTATCCGTTCGATCAATCACTGCGGTCCAGGGGTTTCTTCTGGTTGCGGTTGAGTTGGCTTGAACGCAGCTAGAATTTGATCAACGTTTGCTTGTAAGCTCAGAAATTCTTTTCTTGTGACATCATTCTTCTTCTTTTTATTCTTCTCTTTGGGTTTTGTAGTGGAATGATGAGAGCCACTGGATTCCTCTTCTTCATCGAACATCATAAGGTCATCATCAGAAGGACTGGGGTTATTTACCTCCTGAATGTCATCATCATCAAGACTGAAGGTGGGAGCAGAACTGACTTCTATTACGGTTCCTTCGTCTTGTGACTCATGAACTGTTGGAGTTGGAATTGGATTTGGAGTTGGAGTTGGAGTTACTATGGAGGGACCTGCACCTTCACCTGTTGCTTGAGCTTTAAGGATTGTTTCAGCCATCTCGGTCATCCAGTGTCATCCTCGTGGGAGTGAACTGGGGGAGTCTCCACGATGTGGTGAATCAGACTCACTTTCTGAGTCTGATTGGAAAAGGATAGTGGTGTTGAATGGGTCTGCGGCCACCCCAAGGACTACCGGAGCCTTTTGAGTGGCTGAGGTATCAGTCCGGTCACGCATATGGCCAGTGGGATTGGTTTTTCGTTTCTTAAGGATGGCAATGGGTTGCGCATCCTCATCTGAATCACTGTCATGTGTGCTTGTGGTAGGTTTAGCTTTGCGTTTCTTGGAGGGTGCGGTTGGTTTGGGAGCATCCTTCTTAGGAGTTCTTTGTTTCTTCTTGGATGCCAATTGCTTTCTTCTTTGAGAAAGATTGGAGAGGGTAGTAGAGGAAGGGACTGCGGTACCTTCAGGGTTAATGATTGCGGATGGATTTTGAAGAGGCGGGGTAGGAAGGTATGGGGCAATACCTTCCGTAGCCTCAATATGATCTGAGACATCAGTAGTCTCAAGACCAAGAGTGGAAAGAATGTGGGTAGGAAGTCTTCGAATTGGTCCAAAAATAGATTGATCAGAAGAGGGATTGTACCTTTTGAGATCCTTGGTGACAAAGAAATTGATGTCACTGCCCATGTTGATCCCTGCATCCGCATGGAGGTCTGAAATGCAGAGGGACCAAAACCTTGTGAAAGTGAGTTCGGTTGGGTTCTCCCTTGGGCTTTCCTTGGGAATGTATTGAAGAAAGTCGTCCCATAGGATCTGCCCGTAGTTCACGTCATGACATGTGAAGATACTCCACACCAGCTCCAGAAGTTTGAGTCCCATATTATCCGTGCCTCCGGTTCTGCCGGATAGACTGCGGATGACGAAGTGGCAAACAAATTGCCAGACCGCAGGCAGTTGATTTTTCTTGAATTCCCCAATTCCTTTAATCTTCTTCTGATATCCCATTTGGTAAAGTGCAGAAGTAACGTCCGCCATGGATGGGGTGAAAATCTTGATGGAAAGATGAACAATGAGGTTAATGATAGAAAGAAACTTTTCTTTGGACAGAATGACCAAAGAATCGTTAACCAGGTTAAGATGTACTTCTTGTGGGTTTTCGAGTGGGCGATAGGCTGAGAAGGCACATTTGAATAGGGTTGAGATTGGGACAACGTCTGTGAAAGCATCGAACGGGCCAAACAGGGGGTGATTCTTCAGAAACTTGATCATCAGCTTGATCGGAGCATTGTAGTATGAATGATCTTCGAACATTGCTTTGAAGTTGCTTGAAGCAATCGTGGGAGAGTCTGAACCAGTAGGGTTCACTGATCCAGATGCCTTGGATTGTTTCTTAGATACACCGGATTTCACCATTGTAGGAGCTTGAGAGAAATAGTAGAAAACAGAGTGCTTGAAGGAATTTGAGAGGGAAGATTCAATGTTCAGAGAGCGTAAAGGGATATTGGGGAAGAAAAAGGGTTTATATAGGGATGAATTGGAGCAGTAACTGTTTTTTACCCTAGGTAAAAAGAAAGGGTAAGGTAAAAGGTCGTTTGGGGGGAATCTTTTGAATTGGAAATTAAATCTCAGCCACATAATATGAAACAGTTTCAAAAAGTTTTTGAGATTTTACCAAAAATAGATTTCCATTTAATGAAAAGTCAGACGTACATCATCACGTCAGGTGATCGTGTGGAGAGGGGAAAAGAAGTTGTAACGGATGGGACGTGTTGGGTAAGAGGAAAAGACAGATTAAGGATGTGTTTATGGAAAAACGTTCTTTTTGTCATCATACCTAAAATAGGTCTGACACAAGGTTTATTCAAAAAGAGAATGAGACAGTTTGTCAAGGAATCTTTTTTTATTTAATGTTTTATTTAATGAAGGATCATTAAATAGCACACCATGATTCAAGGGTTGATGAAACAGTTGAGAAATTATCAATGTGATTGCGGATGGAAACTTCATTGCGGATGGATCCTTTGCTATTGCGGATGAGTAGATGTCATTGCGGATGAACAGATGTCATTGCGGATGAACAGATGAATGTCTGCAGTATAGGAACTGAGGAGAACACTTGTACAAAAATTAGCAATAACAGACAATAAGGACCCATGAAAGATACGTATGATATATGGTTGCGGTACATAGACTGTGGTATCAAAACCATCTATCATAAGTAACTTCCAGTTAGAACCACAATGGAGACCAAGAATGGTCTGTGGTATCTATCAATTCAAAAAGAATTGCGTGTCTGGATTCATCATTCCTAACATTTGCAAGAAGGTGTTAAGTTTTGTGGAGTCGAGCGCTTTTGTGAACACATCAGCAATCTCTTCATGAGTATGGAAAAAGATGAGTTCAATGTTACCTTTCAGGATGTGGTCTTTGATGAAATGATATCGTAGTTCAATATGCTTAGTCTTGGAGTGCTGAATAGGATTATGAGAAATCGCTATAGCACTTTCAGAGTCACAGTAAATTGGTATCCGCAACATTCCGTATCCGTAGTCCATAAGTTGTGTCTTCATCCATAGGACTTGTGAACAATAGCTGGTTGCGGCCACATATTCAGCTTATGCGGTAGACAGAGATACACAATTTTGTTTCCTTGATGACCAGCTGACGAGACTTCCACCCAGAAATTGACATCCTCCTGAAGTTCTTTTTCGATCTAGTCTGCATCCGACGTGATCCGCATCTGTGAATGCTTGAAGGCTGAAATCATTGCCTGCGGGGTACCATAATCCAAGAGACTTGCTTCCTTTCAGGTACCTTAGTATCTGTTTGGCTGCGGTCATATGCGACACTTTTGGGTCAGCCTGATACCTTGCGCATACACCTGTTGCAAAGACAATGTCTGGCCTGCTTGCGGTGAGGTACATCAAAGAGCCTATGATACCTCTATAAGTCTTGTGATCCACAGATTCGCCTGAGGGATCAGCAGAGATCTTATATCCGAAGGCCATGGGGACCTTAGCCGAAGAACAGTTGTCCATAGAATATTTCTTTAACAGTTCAGTGGTGTATTTCTCTTGATGAATGAATATCCCTTGTGGAACTTGTTTCACTTGAAGTCCTAGAAAGAAGTTAATCTCTCTATTCATGCTCATTTTGAACTTGTTGGTCATGAGCTTAGCAAATTCATCCACCATTCCTTGATCAGTCGATCCGAAGATGATATCATCCACATATATTTGTACAAGCATAAGGTGGTCACCATTTGGTTTTCTAAATAAAGTGGGATCAATCACTCCTCTTTTGTATCCGGACGAGACAAGAAATTCAGAGAGAGTCTCGTACCATGCTCTTGGGGCTTGCTTCAGACCGTAGACTGCTTTTTCAAGTTTGTAGCAGTGGTCTGGGAATTCAATACTTTCAAAGCCTGGAGGTTGTTGAAGATAAACCTCTTCTTTTAATTCCCCATTGAGAAATGCACTCTTAAGGTCCATTTGGTGTACCTTGATGTTTTTGTGGGCTGCGTATGCTAAGAAGATTCGGATGGCTTCCATTCGTGCCACCGGAGCATACGTTTCATCATAGTCAACACCTTCAAGTTGACTGTATCCCTTTGCAACTAGCCTTGCCTTGTTTCTGACTACCGCACCAGATTCATCCAGCTTGTTTTTGAACACCCATCTAGTACCAACAATGGTGTGACCACGTGGCTTCGGGATGAGCTTCCACACTTTGTTCCTTTTGAATTCTTCTAGCTCTTCTTGCATTGCGGATATCTAATCAGGTTCTAGTAATGATTCTTTGATCGTTCGGGGCTCGACTGAGGACATAAAAGCTGTGTAGTGACAATGATCTTATAAGTCCTTGGAAGATCGAGTCTGGATACCTGCAGATGGGTTGCCAATGATTTGACCTGGTGGGTGGTCCTTCGTCCATACATGTAGACGGGGTTGTAGATGCTCAGCAGCTGCGGTAGAGGGAATATCTTCAATATCAAAAGATTCTGCGGTTGGAGATGGCAGTTCCCCCTGGACTTGAGAACATCCTGCGGAATCATCTTGGTTTGTTGGAACGAGAATGGAATTTTCTTGAGCAGTTGGAGGAGGTTCCCCCTAGATTGCTGATGGGAGTTCCTCTGGAACTTGAGAAGGTTCCCCCTGGACTGCTGATGGAGAGTGATAATCCTTGGATCGGTTCTTTTGTCAATGTTCTCTATGAGTTTATCATCTGAATCCGAAGATACGTTTGATGGTAATGATTCTCTGCGGATAGGAACTTGAGCAGCATCAAGTATTGGAACCTCGACGGTTGTTGCTTGATCCGGAGTAGAGCTTTCCCCCTCAACCGGAGAGGTGAAAGTATTGAGAGATGCTACTTCGGATAGTGATGGACCCGAAACATCAGCGTGTTGTAGTTGAGCTGCCGGTGACACAAGAACTTCGGATAGTTTCGCCGTTTCAACAGGGTCGAAAAGATCGTCATAATTCACTTCAACTAGATTTAGAGGACCTGAAGAGGCAGGAATATCGCTTTCCATGATTGCGGTGGTTTCAGTGGATAGAGGGGCGTTGCGGATGTGAGAATCATCAAATTTCACATCGAAGCTTTCAATGATTAGCCTTGTACGTCTGATGAGGACCCTGTAAGCAACTTTGTTAGTGGAATAGCCAAGGAAGATGCCTTCATCAGACTTCGGTGCAAACTTGTTAAGCTGATCTCGTTTGTTGATCACGAAACATCTACACCTAAAGATATGAAAGAAGCGAACATTTGGCTTGCGGTTGTTAAGGCCCTCATACGGTGTTTTATTGAGGCGTTTCCACACAATACTTCGGTTTTGTACAAAGCATGCGGTGGCTACAGCTTCAGCCCAGAAGTAGAGAGGAAGGTGTGCGAAGTTGAGCATGGATCTGGCTGCTTCTACTAGAGTATGGTTCCTTCTCTCTACTACTCCATTTTGTTGTGGTGTATAAGGAGCTGAGAAGTTATGAGTGATGCCTTTGGAAACCAAGAAACTGTTGAGAAGATGATTAGTAAACTCGGTTCCATTATCATTGTGGATACGTGTTACTGGAAGCTTGATCTGAAGTTCTATTTCCTTGATGAAATTGATGAGAATCTGCGGTGTTTCTTACTTGAGTCTAAGGAAGAAGACCCATGTGAAGCGTGTAAAGTCATCTACAATAACCAGTATGTATTTGTGATGGAAACTGGCTACGGTGGATGGACCACAGAGATCAATGTGGAGGAGCTCTAGTGGTTCAGAAATTGAAGAGTCAATCACCATGGGGTGACTTGCTTTGGATTGCTTCCCACATTCACAAGCCGGACAGAGAGTATCGTTGCTGAATTTTAGAACGGGGAGACCTCTGACTAGTTCTCCAGTGACCAAATTGTTGATGTACCTGAAGTTGAGATGAGCTAGCTTGCGGTGCCATAGCCAGCTGACTTCGGATACGGCTTTGGATAGGAAGAACAACTGCGGTCTACCAATGATCATAGAGACATCCAAAGGATACATGGTACCTTCGGATCGAGATTTGATCAAACATGGGCTCCTATCACTTGTCATTACATAACAAAATTGATCATCAAATTCAACTCGATGGCCTGCCTTACATAGTTGGCCAACACTGATGAGATTGTGTATAAGGCTTTCTACATAAGCAACCTTCTAAATAGAAAAGTTCCCCGTAGTGAGAACACCGTAACCTCGGATGACTCCATTCGCATTGTTGCCGAATGTAACATTTCCACCGTTGCAAATTGGCCTGAAATCCCGAAGGTATTCTAACCTTCCGGTCATGTGCAAGGAGCAGGCACTGTCGATTAACCATTCATATTCTTGTTCCTCCTTACACAAAGCCTGAGAATTACACAGTTAGTTTAGGCATCCAAACTAGTTTGGAGCCTGGGGCAACAGATGAGTTTCTGAATGATGCATGGACCGAGGTTTCAGGGACAGGTCTCTTGTCAACTTTTAATCCAAGTCCTGGGTGTTTGTGCAGATTTGGAGTGTTGTGAGTTTTTGAAAAAGTACGAGGTTTCTGACTCCGACTAGATTTGACATAGGATGAATCCTTCTGACAACTACACTGACATTTACAAAAAGAGATTTTTTTTTGATCTGACACTATGCTTGGTCAGCGGTCTAAAGGATGAATTGGACTTGTTACTGGTCCGAGGTTGGTAATCCCTGACATGAGTGTTGTTGGGTTTTGAAAAAGTTTGTTTTTGAAAAGGTTTAGAACGTGTAGGTCTTTGAGTTCTTTTTGGTGGAGTTGGTAGAATACCCTTCCACTTTTTGAAATTTTGACGTGACTTTAAAAGTTTTGGAGTGGGCAATTTACCTTTCCATTTCGGATCATCTGATGAATAGATTTGAAAAACATTGTTTTGAAAAGACTTTACACTCTTTTGGGTTGTGTCAGGTGAAATAGGAATGACTGTTGAAACTGTACATTCCTTTTTGTATGTTTTCTTGATGGGAGAGTTTTTCAAAAAGTAGTGTGAGAAAACAAATTTTTCTGGACTTTTGGACTTTGGAAGTCTGACATGCTTCTTGTTTTTCGAAAAAGTTTGTCTATTTGTGCCACGGGATCGAATTTCCTCTTTGAAAGCCTTTTTAGCTAAGGATTTTGGTGAACCGCAGTCTCTGTTGTTCAACTGCGGTTTCCTAGAATCCTTTGAAAAATTGTGAAAACGAGGGCTTGCGTCATCAGAACTTGAAGATTCAGGGATTTGAGAGCATTGACCCACTTCAATGTTTTCTATTGGTAATTCGTGATGAATTGTTTGAAGAGTGGCAGAACTTTTGTTCAAAGACTGCGGTTGGGATGACATGACTACCGCAGAGTAAGTCTTAGTTGGGACTGCAGTGGGACTTTTGGCTACAGTGAGTAACACTGCGGTCTGAGGGCAGAGATGGAAAGTATTTCGAGACTTCGGGGCCCTCAATGACAATTTCTTCATCAACTATAGATGAGGTTTGAGAATTTGGGTAAATGGTACCACAGATAGGAATTTGATCACATGTGTGACCCGAAACCTCATGCATAATTTCCTCAACGACACAATTATTGCTTAGATTATGCAGTCTACCGAAGTGAGTTTTGATATCCTCGGGAAAGGCCTTGTCATTGACTGGGAAATGAAACTCTCGATCTGGAGGGACATACAGTCTGTCTTTGTTGAACCGGGGTGAGGAATCCATTGCGGTAGGATATCCATTTGACCAGCACCAATTGTATGTATTGTCCACGGTTCCATTGTTTACCAAATTTTGCAATAGCTTCACTTTCATTAAACAGTTTTTCGATTAAGAGATTTAAGCGTACAATTTCACTCTGAGCTAAATCTCTCTGGTTCAAAGCTATCTCTAATTGGGTTTTACTCAACATTCTTGCATCTTTTTCTAACTCTAAGTCCTTCTCTAACATAGCCATTTTGAGTATTTTGTTATCCAGTCGTCCTCTCACGTGGAACATCTCTTGGGACGCAATGTTCTTCTCATCTAAGGCTTTGTTATAGTCTGTAAGGACGGCAGCACAAGTGTCATTAAGATCATCTATGTAGGGTTGCCATTCATGAATGCTATAGTTTAGAGTTTGGATCATAAGTTTTACCTGTTCGATGATGCTTAGAGTTCCATCCTTTGCCATGTAGCAGTAGTTGTTGTCCATCGTTGTAGACCCATCGTCATCTGCAGTTGCCAGCATGCAGATTTTCCCTTTTCCTTTGACACTGCTGATGGCATCATCTTCGTCTCCGGATGACCAAACTTGATGCTCTCTTTTGACATGGGCTACGTATGCCCTTGCCTTTTCCTTATCTTCCAACTCTTGAGCCATTCTAAGGTAGAATGCTTTGTCTTTCACTACATTGGCCTTACAATATCTTGCAAAGTGATTCTCTTTGTTGCATTTGTGACAAATTACAACATCAGTCTTGTCTTTTGAGGGAGTACCGGAGTCAGTGGTTTGAGTAGACTACAGTGCCTCCTTTGGTTGATTATTTTGAGATTGCGGTGGTGGATGAGAACTTTTAGGATATCGAGGATGGTTATTCTGGGAACCGAAGTTACGGTTGAATGGAGGTTTGTTGAACTGTTGATTCTTGCGGAAGGAAGGAGGTGGTAGTCGGTTGAACTGTTGGCTAACCAGAGCTATAGCCTTCTGAAATTCTTCTTCATCATCGTACTCTGAATCAGCTTCGTATGACTGCGGTGGAGTGTCATATGAGGGAGAGTAAGATTGATTATGTGGAGCTTGTGCTATGAGAGCAAGCAGTCCTCCGAAGTCAGCACAGTCTTTGAGTACGGTGGATTCTTGTGCTTGCAGTTCTCCATAGAGCTTGTAGAGTGACAAATAATGAATATTTCTATCGCCTTGAACTATCATCTTAGCCGTAGTCCAATGTCTTCCCAAACCATTAAGAAACTGAAGATGTGTTTCATGGTTACTGCGGATGGTGCCCGCATTGGATAACTTGGTGACTATCAGGTTGAACCTTTTGAAGGAGTCATCCAAGCTTTCACCGATATGAGCTTTGAAGTTGTTGAACTCATTGAGTGCGGTAGTAAGCTTCTTGTCTTGTGCTTGTTCTGAGCCTTCATACAAATTCTTGAGAACTTCCCAGATCTCTTTTGCTGATTTGCAATTTATGATAATATCGAAGTTGTCAGGAGCAACCCCACAGGAGATTTCATAAAAAGCAACAACATCATTTTCCATTTTATCGAGATCATCCTTGGTGGGACGGCTCATGACTGGTTGACCTCCTCCTAGTCTGGTTGTAGCGCCGTCAGTTTGGACTGGTGTAAGGACTGGGACATGTGGTCCTTCTTCTACGGATCGCCATACATCTCTACCAAGTCTCCTTAAGTATCTTTCCATTCTTTGTGACCAGTGATGATATTCATTTGCTACTAGTATTGGGGCTCGATTAGAACCACCAACACTGTTGGAAACATTTAGAGATAACGATTGTGCCATTTTTTGAAGTTATTTTTTTAAGGGATGAGCTTCAGTGGTATAGAAGGCCCTTTGAAAATCAGAGTTCCGTTTTCAAAAAGCAACCACTATGGCTCTGATACCAATTGTTGAGAGAAAAACTTAGAGAAACACTTGAACAAACGTTAGAACAAGTAGATTGCAGAATAGTTAATCTCAAAGGATCTAAAATCTCAACAATAATATTAATAAGTTGCAGTTATATAGTTAGAGAGTTAGTTGCGGAAAAGTGAAGAAATAGAAATGACAACAATTGTTATATCAAGTATACACATAAGTTGATTCATAACAAGGAATGCATTCAAACCAAGTTAATAAGGAAGATCAAACTTAGTGATTAAGTCACAAAAGACTTACTCCAAAGAGAGGTTATAATCAGTTGTATTCTAGTAAGATTTGAGAGTAAGAAGGGATGCGTAGTGAAATAGAGAGATAGAGAAGATAACTTCAGAGATGTGTATTCAGAATAGATAGATGCATTTTGAATACAAGAGAATGAGCTCTATTTATAGAGACTCACGAAGTACACTAGATTACATCTCTAACAGTAGCCATGCAAGGCATACTAGACAATAGAGAGTATTACAATAAAAGACAAGTAAAGTAATCTAGTAAAGAGACTGCGGTAGGTAGAGACTCCGGATGTGGTTGCTGATGAAGGAGCTTGACTGCGGGTGCTTGACGGCTGTGGTAGCTGAAGTTCAAGAGGGTCACTTTTTATGATTCAACAGTAGTTGGATGTGTGCTTTCCACCTTACTTCATGTTCCTTGTTTGGTTGTGGGCTTAGGGCAGATTCACACAATTACTTATCCGTTCGATATTAGATTATATATAGCATGTATAAACTAAGTGATTATAGAATGAACTATTGTGGTTACTATTTTTGCTAAAATAAATAAGGGTTTTCTTAAAGAATGTTTTCATTAAATATAAAGGAACTATTACAGTTAACTCTGTGAGTACCAAGTGAATACGTCAGGGTTATATACAACGATGATCTAACAAAGAATGGGATGTGTGCCTTCCGCCTAATTTCCTGTTCCTTGTTTGGTTGTGGGCTTAGGACAGATACACACAATCGATTATTTGTTTACTCTGGGTTTTATATAACTCGTATCCATTTAGTACTCATACAAAGGATTGTAGAGTCATTTTTACTTATCTTTCATCAAAGCAGGAAATATAGTATTTCCTGGAGGAATAGGCGAACTTTTGTAAAATAACTTTCATCTTACTTACATCACTAAAATCTTATGAACTCACTAGCTTAAATGCTGATCTACGCTTTCAAAATAACTTGTATTCTCAGGAGACCAGTAGACAGGTACGCGTACTGGGATTCAGAAGATGGAGCTTAATAACTTCATGTCTTGTTTGTTATTTACTTTTGAATCTATGTTATGTGAACCACATACTTTGTAAACACTTTCTTTCTAATGAAATGGTTGTTTATTACTTTGATTACTATGATACATGTCTTGTGATACTAAACATGACGTCCTCCGCCCCCGAACGTTTCCGTCGTTCCGGTTTGGGGATGTGACAGATTGGTATCAGAGCATTCTTTATAGTGAACTAAGTATATCAACCGATAAAAGATATACAACTATAAATACAATGGGGCCGAAGTGCTCTGGATAATATGATTTTTTTAAAATATAACAATACCTTATAAAAGTATACATACGTGCTTATACATATTTACATACTAGAACAAGTATCACAAGAAGAACAGAACATAAGTATTTAAAGGTTGACCACTGCGGTCAAACCCGGACAGCTATGTAATCATAGCTAGGATCAATATAGCTTGATCAACTATATTCATTCGAGATGTGACCGACATGTGTTTGGGAGTGATATGGTGTTGCAACAGTCTTAAAACTTACCTAACGCTATTCAAGGGATTCTAGGTCAGAGCATAAAGTTAAGATACTATGGGAGTATTTTATGATGCTATAACACGTCAACAAGTTTAAAAAATATCAATTACATTACATTAAAATACTATAGGATTATTTTAGGCACTATATAAATAACTTATGTGATAATTTAAAAGACCCTTACGGATAGGTCTATAATTTTGGAGTGTATGCATCCAAGGTTTTATATAATTGAGATTTTATAGATATAGAATTTGTGATCCATGCTTCACTACCTGTTCCTTTTTTGGTTGTGGTTTTGGAGTAGGATCACTTATTCGAAGGTCTATTTAATCTTAAATTATATACAACTTGTATACAATGTGCAATTATAGGAGGACTCTGTAAGGATCACCCCATAATGTTTCACTTATATCTCATAGATTCCTTAGGCACTTCCATTCTCGCACGACAAACCCAGATAGATGTAACCACTTCCTCATAGTAGTCAACAGAAGAGTCAAGGAGGAACAAGAGCAGATTCATGAGAAGCTTTCAAAGAAGGATCAGCCGAAGTAACCAAAACGTCTTATGCGTCACACTAATAAATAATAATCGTGTTTAAACTTAATGAGCTAGTGGAGACACTACTCACACTATGTGTTAGGATTATTTTCTTTACATGCAACTGGTAACAGTTATTCAGGTCACAGATATTTATTCGAGGATAGCCATTCTAATTCAAAGAGTTTATTTTGCATAGAATCGTTTATGAATTGTTTCCAAAACCCTATGAAAGTCAGAACCAGATACACTCAGAACTAGGATAACCTTGTCTTTCAGCTTTTGGCTTATAAACCACTACTATAGAGTTATTCCATCTCATCTTTGTATTCTTTTAGCAAAGATGCCTCCTAGCAGATCAAGCAGGCGTACTACTCCGATAACCCCAACTCAAACGCCACTACCTCCTCCGCCACAGTTCGATCCTACTGCTCTCCAAGCAACGATATCAGCCGCATTGGCAACTGCTCTAGCTCCCTTCGGCGAAAGTGGTACCTTCGGATCTGGTAGCGGTACCCACTTAACCAACCTCGGAGTTACTCACGAACACCCAAGGGAGTGTTCGTATAAAGACTTCATGAACTGCAAACCCAAATCCTTTAATGGAAATGGTGGAGTCATCGCTCTAATGCAATGGTTCGAGAAAACAGATTCGGTCTTCGAAATCTACTCGTGCCCAAAAGGGAGCAAGGTGAACTTTGTTGCCTGCACCTTCTCCGACAAAGCCCTGACATGATGGAATAGCCATGTTAAGTTACTGACCCTACCAGTGGCTATCTCACTGGGTTGGGAAAACCTAAAGGAGATGATGTTGGAAGAATACTGTTGAGAGAAAAACTTGAGACACACTTGAACAAACGTTAGAACAAGAATAGTTGCGGAATAGTTTATCTCGAAGGATCTAAAAGCTCAAAAATAATATAAATAAGTTAGAGTTAGATAGTTAGAACGTTAGTTGCGGAAAAGTAAGGAAATGTAAATGACAGCAGTTGTTATATCAAGTATACACATAAGTTGATTCATAACGAGGAATGCATTCAAACCAACTTAATCAGTGAGATCAAACTTAGTGATTAAGTCACAAGTGACTTGCTCCGAAGAGAGATAATATTCAGTTATGATCTAAAGAACTTTGAGAGAAAGAAGAGATTTAGGATGCGTAATCAGATAGAGAAAGGAGATGCAATTGATAGATTCAGAACTTGTATTGAATAAGAAAGAATGAGCTCTATTTATAGAGTCTCAAAAGTTACATTAGATCATGTCTCTAAGAGTAGCCATGCAAGGCATACCGGATAATAGAGATTATTACAATACAAGAAGATAAAGTAATGTAATCTAGTAACTAATTTTGACTGCGGTTGATGATGCCTCCGGGTGAGGTTGCTGATGAAACCTTGACTGCGGATGCTTGATGGCTGCGGTGGCTGAAGTTCAAGAGGGTCACTTTTTCATGATTCAACAAATACTGCCCGAGGGGCGAAGTTTAAAAGTTGGAACAAGAACTATGGGAGCTCATGATGGTCGGCTCAGACATAGTGGCCTACACTGACAGGTTTAGCAACCTGGCAGCACTATGCCCCGGGATGGTTACCCCGGAGAGCAAGAAGATAGATGAATACATATGGGTTCTATCTGCCCTGATTCACGGAGATGTGCTATCTTCGAACCCAACCACATTCGATAGTGCCAAACGCCTGGCCCAGCGACTAGTTGACCATGGAGTCCACCATGGCGTGGTAGTCCCCGTTCTCGCGCTATCAAGGGAAGAGGACTATAAACAGAAGTCGGGGAACAAGAGGAAGAAGAAGCGAACAACACAGGAACTCCCGCAGGAGCAACAAACGAGTACTATATACGCCGCCACAACACCTGCTACTCCAGCACCGACCAGTCGATATGCTGGAACTTTCTCAAGTGTGGAAAGTGCAACTATCACCACACTGGAGTATGTCTGGAAATGCAATGTCTGAACTGCCACAAAAAGGGACACACGGTCCGTTTCTGCAGGGCATTGGCTCAACCGATCCCCCAAGTCCTCGGAGTTGATGAAAACCAAGCCTGATATGGTTGTGGTGAGAGTGGACACTATAGGAAGGACTGCCCGATAACAAAGAACTCAAGAGCGGATGGACGAATTCTGATGATCACCACAGGAGAATCTACCACGGAGTCGCCAGCGAGCAACGGTACGCTTTCGAAATAAAATAATTACTTTAAAAATTAATTTATATTTATATAAGATTAAAACTTGGGGAAAACAATTAAGAGTAATTATAATAACTCAGAGAAGCTATGATGGCTTAGTATGTACATCAGGTATTGGGGTACAAAGTTATTCATGATTGACTTTGTAAATGTTTGACTTTTGTAGACCCACTTGCATGAGGTGCTTTAGCCTTTTGACTCATCAGATAGAGAGTGAGAGAGAGACATGTAAACACCTCTATATAAGGTGGGTTGATACCACTTGTAGAGGTGTGCTTGAGAGGTGTAAAAGTTGAGTGTGTGAGTGTGTGTTATTTATGTTGATGTAGATCTATGTCCTTTTTTGTAACACCATACATATTCAATACATCTCTTGAACACCGAAATCACTATGTTCATTGTGAAATCTTTAATTCCGCATGCCAAACCATGTTCTTTAGTCTCTACAATTGGTATCAGAGTGGGTCTTCAAAGATCAACACGATTTTTTGAAGAACGATTCTCGGTTTGGCAACATTTGTCACAATTGGAGCATTTTTGGTGAGTCTCTCTCTATGATCTCTCTTAATCTCATTGAATCGTGCGTTGCGCTCTTGATTTTTGATCATTTTGATTCGTTGTATCAATTTTTTTTTTAAAAACCCATTTGTTATGATACAATAAGATTTTTCGTTGATCAAATCCGATCCAATCCGATATTCGTTTGTTTGATTCGATTCTCAAAATTGCTAATGTTCATTTGAATCGAGTTTCGGCCCAAAAACTATCCATTATTGTTAATTGATCATTAAATCAAATTTGTGAACAAATTGTTTACATCTGATATCGATTTCATATCTTGAGCACAAAATGGAAATCAATTACTATTCATTATCCAATACTGAGCCCAAACTTCTTTTCAATCCAACATCTTAAAACAACGAGCCTAAGTGGTGATTAATTCCATCCAGTTTCTACGATTTGTTGATTGAGTCGATATTATCATATGCATAAAAGAGTTGTACGTTCTTGACTTGTTGTGTTCTTGTTTCCAATGTTCCGATTCCATCAAAATTATCATTCTGGGTGATCGATTGCCATTTGTTTTGATCAGTAAAATAGCTTTCTAAATCGATTTTGTGTTATATGTTCGATCTTCAAATCGATTTTGTTCAAGTCTTGTTTAGAAGTCGATAAGTGAATCTTTGAGTTTGAAGAAATTGATCAAGAAATCTCAAATTCTTGTCAAAAACGTGTTTAGTTCAGGTCTTGGATCTAGTTTTGATCTGAAATTAGGCATTGGAATCTTCAATTTCGTGTTTCATAATGTTTGACTTTGAAAAATCAATTCCAGAAAAAGTCAAACTCGACTTCTATGGGTTGATTCAATGAATTGAAAGTTGAAACTGGTTAATACAAGTTGTTTTGAGGCTGTGAAAGTCGAAATCGGGTTTAATTGGATTTTTATTTTGGAATTGATTGGGAGTGTGTTCTTGATGATGAACACTGTGAGTTCATTCATATTTGCTTGTTGAACGAGATTTGAAAATTGAATGGATTGAAGTTGAATTCGTTTTGGAAAAAAGAATGATTCGATTTCAATGCTAAGGAATCGTTCTTGTGTGATGACTGATTTTGGGTTCGATGATTAAAGTCCTAACATGATGTCGATGGTTTTTGGCAAACAACGATGGGCTTGTTAACGAAGCCTTAGTTTTCAATTAACTCGACTGTTAACTGAACGAGATGAACAATCAGAGGTTTAAGATTGTTGGTTGTAAGTTCTTAATTTCGAAAACCTGTTGACTAAAAGTGAAACCTGGGTAGATGGTCGATGGAGATTTGTTAAAAGCGAAGACTGGGATTCGTTGATCGATACTCTGGTGGATTGCAGACAAAGGCAGACGAAATCGCGATTTGGTTTGAAGGGTAATAACGAAAATTTGGGAATCGATGTCAATTAACGAAAAAATTTGATCGCGATAGTGGAAGTTTTTTTGTTTGATCACGCCTTACTGTCGCAAATTTGAGCATCTATGTTGACTAACGAAGGTTTTCATTCACTGGGATTTGACGAATGGTGTTGTGAATGGGCGGTGAATTCATGATTGAAACTAACGAAATTGGGGAAGAAAATTTTTCGTTGCTGATTAACGAAAATGGGCAGATGATTTCAAACGAAGGGATGAAGTTTCGTACGATTGCGTATAATCTCGTTAAAATGAGATTGGGGAATAAGAAACCCAAAGTTTTGTAAATGGCCCTTAAACTTTCGACAGTTTGACACATTTTAAAACTTTCGTACGAATAGGCATTTTTCGTTAGTTGTGAAGAAAGGAGGAAGAGTTTCGCAAGCAGTCCCTATACTTTCGAATGTTTGGCAGTTTTTGTCCAACGTCGTCAATTGGGGTATTTTTCGAATGTTTGGAGAAAAAAAGGCAGAATTTTCGAAATCAGTCATTAAGGTTTCGAAAGTTTGGCAGTTATTGCCCAAATTCAAAAATAGACTGATTTTTTGAGAAATTGAAGAAAAGGCATTTCAGGCCCATGTAGTTTATGCGAATTGACGCTTTCTACCCAGCTTTGGAAAAGGGGGAGAGTTTCGCATTTTTGACTGTTTTGGCCGCACCGGGTCACTGCAGAATTTTGAAATTGACAATTTCTACCCATTTTTGAGAAATTTTATCAAAGGCGGTCCGTGAACGAAGCTAAAAGTAAAAGGGAAATTTTATCATCGTTTATGTGAATGTGTCACAAAATAAAAGTAAAAGGGAAATTATATAATCATTTAAGTATTATCCTATGGTACTAGGATAAACACGACATAGTAATTGTAGAATAGTATTAACCGTAGACATCCGTCG